>NW_026623100.1:57929726-58554726 GCF_023065955.2 Ursus arctos | reverse complement strand
AAAAACAAGGAAAGTCTAAGAAAGTGTCACAACTATAAGAAGGATAAGGAGACATAAGAAAGAAATGTAATGTGGCATCCTGAATGAGATCCTGAAAAAGAACAGGGGTATTAGGTAAAAACTAAGGAAAAATAAATAACCTTAAGGTAACAATATAAATGTCGGTTCATTAATTGTGACAAATGTACCATATTAATGTAGGATGTTAATAATAGGGGAAGCTTTAAACACAGGTTGGGTACATGGAAACTCTGTACTATTGGCTTAGTTCTTTTGAAAATCTGTAAGTGTCGTGAAAAATAAGATCTATTAATTTCAAAAAATTATCTCTATTTCAGAAGTGTCTGCCTACTTATCCCATGCCATATGCTTGGCAATAGTATTTATATAGAAGGTATGACAGTGAGGGCAAGGCATATAAATCTACCCAGTATTTTTAAGATAATAAATATTCATCAAAATACTAAATAAAATATGAATCAAGCCTATAAATAAAAATAGCTTTTGCCACATTCAGCTAATCCATACACCACAAAATATTTTAGGTATGTTGTGTTTGAGAAACAGATTTATTGCTATTTTATACTCTTCATACTTAAAATTTCTATTTTTTTCTTAGTTTTAGCTATTCCCACATCTTTTTAAAATATAAACTTCCACTGGCCACATAGTCACACATTCACTACATTTTATATATTATTCTGTATTCTAATTCTGCTAAACAGGACTTTAGCATTGGTTTTCCTGAGCTTTTAGGGGATGAGCCTTTACTACCTACTGATTTTTGAGTTTTCTGAAGGCTATCATTTCTTTATTTGCATATGCCTATTTCTCTCACTCTCACTAGCTGCCTGAAAGCCCTGCATTTATTCTCAGTGGAGAGGCTAGTTCTTAGTTGATAAACGTAGTGCATAAATATTCACTGAGCAAAGATGCAAAGATGAAGTCAATTTCTCCATCCGGCAGTGAAGACCATCTTTTCTCTCCAACTTTATCTTCAACTGGACTACACAAATGAAAATGAGAAACAACTGCTTCACTAGCTCCCAAATATTCCTAAACCATGTCTTTCTTCAAGCCATTACTTCTGCTTAGAATTCTTTCACTAAGCCTTATGATATTGTATCAATCCTCCTGTTTTCAAAAACTTAGGTAAATTTCCCTGTCTTCAACCAGTACTTCCCAGTAAACTTCCACACTGATTTTACCTTCTATCCTACAATGGGCAGCACTTACTTTGGGTCCATGTTGATTTACATAGTTATCTAACTTAAAGCATATTACTTATTAGCACCCTCACTAGAATGGATATGTATGTAACACAGGACTATGACTTATTTATTTTGAAATTCTGGTAAATTTATTAAAACCCTGTGATTCTAGTAAAGAGAACCATAGAATTTAAAGCTATAAGGCAACTTAGAAATCTACTAATATAGTTATGCTTAATTTAGGAAATAGATACAGGTGGTTTCTGACTCCCTATAGCCACAAAGCTAATAAACATCAGAGAGGTTTCAGAACAAGGTATAAGACCCAAATTTTCTTTATCACCTTGTGATCTTATTCAATGATTCCAGAAAACACTTCTTGCTGGATTAATAAAAGAACAATGGATCAGATCACATGAGCACCAGATATATCTATACAACCTACTTTAAGGGTGATAATATCAATTCAAATTACGTATTTTGGAAATTTAGGATTTCTTAGATGCTAGGAGTTGAGAATATATCAGAGCATTTGAGGCCTTAAGTGTTTAACAGACTCCAGAGGCTGCTATTAAGGGTGCAGGGGAGAGAACACAATTATAGTGTCCATATCCCTTCTTCAACTGACTAGATCTTTTAAAAAATTATGTTTTTAATTTCTTGTGAGCAAAAAATTCTTGAGTTTGAGTAAAATATAAGTTTGACAACTACTGCTGTGGGGAATGTCGTTAGAGAGAAAACAGGAAGACAAATCAGGGGATTAGAGAGCCTAAAATTTCACTCTAAGAAAACAAAGAAGAGCTGACTAAACCTGAAGTGAGCAGAAGAAGCAAATAAAACTAGAAGTAGAAATAAATAAAGGAAGACATATAAAAACAAAAAAGAAAAATTAACAAAATCAATAGTGGCTTTTTTAGAAGATAAATAAAACAAATTAATCTCTAGTGAGGCTGAGTAGGAAAACAGAGGACACAAATGACCAATATCAAGAACGAGAGAAAGAACAACACTACAGGACATATAGGTATCAAGAGAACATAATGAACAACTTTATGTAATGAATTTGACAACTTAGTTGAAATGAACAAATTCCTTAAATGACACAAGTTAAGAAGACCCCCCTCAAGAAGAAATTGATAACTAAAATCACTCCATATATTTAAAAAAATTGTTTTAAAACATTCCCAAAATAGAATTTCAGGCCCATGTGGTTTACCTAAAGAATTCTACCGAACATTTAAGGAAGAAATGATCCAACTGATATAAAAACTCTTCCAGAAAATTAAAGAGCAAGGCATACTGCCCCGCTTGTTATATGAAGCTAGTATTATCCTAATAGCAAGACTTAAAACAAATAAACAAACAAACAAAAAAAACCCAGGAGAGGGATGCCTGGGTGGCTCAGTCAGTTAAGCATCTGCCTTCAGCTCAGGTCATAATCCCAGGACCTTGGATCAAGTCCCACCTCGGGAATCCTTGCTCAGCAGCAGCCTGCTCCCTCCTCTGCCTGCAGCTCACCCTTCTTGTACTTTCTTCCTCTCTCTGGCAAAAAAATAAATAAAATCTTGAAAACAAAACAAACACACACACAAAAAAACTCAGGAGATTAATAGGATTGCAAACTGACCTCACTGAGAGATGCACAAATTCTTAATAGAATTTTAGCAAATTTAATTCAGTAAAATAGATAAAACAGAATAATGTGTTATGACTAACTGAGATTTATCCCAGGAATGCAAGGACAGTTTAGCATTCATATATCTATGTAATCCACCACATTAAAAATAAAAAGGAAAATCATATGATAACCTCATTCAAAGTATAAAATAAAAAAACTTGCAGTTTTTTTTTTTTTTTAAGATTTTATTTATTTATTTGACAGAGAGGAGACAGCCAGCGAGAGAGGGAACACAAGCAGGGGGAGTGGTAGAGGAAGAAGCAGGTTCCCAGTGGAGCAGGGAGCCTGATGACGGGCTCGATCCCAGGACTCCGGGATCACGCCCTGAGCCAAAGGCAGACGCTTAACGACTGAGCCACCCAGGCGCCCCTGCAGTTTTTTTTTTTTTTTTTAATAAACACAGTGAATCTATATTTCAATGAAAGAGCAAAGGACCTGGGAGAGCCAAAAATAACTTTGAAAGGGAAGAAAAAGCTGAAGGATGTATACTACCTTATAAGAAGGCATACTACAAAGCTATCATGATTAAGATAACAGAATAGAGCCAAAAAGAGCCCCAGAGAGTGTGTGAGAGTATGCATGTGATGGAAGCCACTGATTTTTGACAAAGTTGCCAAGGCAATTCACTGCAGGAAGGATAGTCTTCAAAAAAAAAAAAAAATGGTGCTGGAACAATTAGTCATATGCAACATAAAAAAAGAATGAACCTTGACTCTTACACCTCACAATATAGACAAAAATCAACTGAAATGGGTCAGAGCTCTAAATGTATAAAGCTAAAATTATGAACACTCTAGAAGAAAATACAGGAGACAACCTTAGTGAACTTCCACTCAGCTTTTTCAAGGTGTAAGTTGACTAGTATAGGGTCTATGTGTAAATTTATTAGAATATATTAGAAAGTATTATTTTTGCTGAGAATCAAAGCCAATGTCACCAGTAATCAATAGTATTAATAATGATATTTATCTTACTTCTTTATTGATTAGCATCCCTTAAGAGAATGGAGCATGAGTGACGTCTTGGAGAGATCACAGAAGTCTGTTCTGGTTCTCTACTGTGTGAAATTTTTGAGCCTCAGAATTTTTCCAATATTTGAAACAAGGGCAATCATATTTGTTCTGCCTACTTTGTTCGGTGGCTATGAAAGTAAAATGGGATTGTATATGTAAAGTAGTCTGTAAACTGAGAAGGACGGTACATTTGTAGGGAATTATGATAATGATGATTATGATTCTGGAATTCTCTACAGTTCTGGGGTCAACCTGGACAAACACCAGGTTCAAAACCAGGTCTTCCAATTACTAGTCAAATGGCTTGGTTACCAAAGTGATTTTAACCTCTTAAACCAAGTTTTCTTCATCACTAGAGTGACTTAACACCAACTTTCGAGTTAATGATATCTTCATAATTGCATTGGTGGAAGTATGAATAATGGATGAATTCTTTAGCGCCACTGCAGAACCATGGCTAGTATTTATTGACGGTTTAGTAGGTGCTGGACATGATGTATCTGTATACCATGTATATATGTATAAACTCATATAATATATATATTAACTCATTTAATCTTGATTCAACCTTGTGAAGTAGCTACTGTTTTTATTACCACTTTATAGAGAAGTGACTGAGGCACACAGAGGTTAAATAACTTACTAGAGATACACAGTTAACAACTGATACGTGGGAGACTGGAATCCCATGTCAGGGTCCACAGAAGTCTTGCTTTACAGCCCACCCTTTTAAAAGTTATACTGCTCCTTGACCATTTGTGCTCAGCTTACATAGTCATTATTATTATCATTAGACAGTGTAGAATGCTAGCTCAGGTTGTTCTAATCCTCTGAAGATTCCATAAAATGAACATAATAAAGTCTTTTTTTTTTCTTTTAAGAAAAACCCATGCAAAGGCAACAGTATCAGGTGAAGATTTCAGGCCATAAACACAGAAGCCCAGACTCAAACCAAAAGGCCTGGAATTCAGATTTTGTTATCAGATTCTATTCCAGGATCATCTTGTGTTATCAGCCTCCCACAGGTGCCGGGGAAAATAAGCACAGGGTGTCAGAATCACCCACAACCAGGTGTTCAAATCCTAAGCCAAGAACCCAAATTAAGGCAGTCTCAGCAGATGTGTCTGGTTTGGCCATCAAGCTTGCTTGGCAAATTCCCATGGAATACCCAGGGAAATGTAGGGGCATGAAAGATAGTAAATTGGCTCTCTAAATTTGGTGCCAGCAATAAGCTGCCCATTGTTGCAATTTTAACAGAATATTATGTCTCCAAGATTTTGTCCAATTCTATGTCCATTTCATCTGTTTGTGGCCTCTCATGTTTAGGGAAAGTAATACACAAGAGAGGTGAATCTCTTGATAAGGATCGGAAGTACTAATGCAAGAGCATGGGAGTAACTCAGCAGGTAGAATTTTATGGGTTTGGCCATGTATTAAAAAATATGTTTTTCTAAGTGAAATAAGTCAAGCCGAGAAAGATAATTATCATATGGTTTCACTCATTTGTGGAACATAAGGAATAGCAGGGAGATCGGTAGGAGAAGGAAGGGAAAAATGAAGGGGGGTAACAGAGGGGGAATGAACCACGCAAGACTATGGACTCTGGGAAACAATCTGAGAGTTTTAGAGGGGAGGCGGGTGGGGGGATGGGCTAGCCCAGTGATGGGTATTAAGGAGGGCACGTATTGCATGGAGCACTGGGTGTTACACGCAAACAATGAATCATGGAACACTACATCAAAAACTAATGATGTACTGTATGGTGACTAACATATGATAATAATTTTTTTTAAAAAGATGTTTTTCAAGCTGGGGCTTTGGAAGACATCTAAATACAGGGGGGAGTACAGCAGCACATATAACCAGGTGGGCTGGTTACGTTCAAACAGAAAAGAAAGGACATGTTCTTGGAAAGGGTGAGTCACGGTAAGTTATATTTTAATAGCCCTGAGTTCCAATACAGGACTAAAAAGGCAATTCATGTGGATATATATAGTCCTGAAGTAAACATAGTAATTTCAGATGTAATAATAATAATATAGACAGTATTTTAATAAAATTATACATTTAAAATATAGAGTATTGAGATCATTAATAAGCCATCAGAAATTATCAAAGGGGAAACCTGTAATGAAAGTTCCATTAAAGACAAAAGCACTTGTTAGGTTTTTTGTTTTTGTTTTCTTTTTAAAGAGATGAAAGACTGTAGGAATGTTTATTGAATGCAGTGCCAGGTTTATAACTAAAACTCATTTAGTCCCCCCATCAGAGAGATGGTTAAATCTCCAAAATAGTTTATCTCTAGATTTAGAGAAATAGTCATCTCTTCTTCCAATAGCTATAGTGAAGGTAACTTCAGTAACAACAACAACAAAAAAAACTCCCACTATCTTCGCTACAGATGTGTTTAATGAGTATTTTAATAGATTTGGAGAAAAAAATACACATTCCACCTATGACACTACCTTCTTACTCCAAGAGGTACAGACAGCAAAACATTTGTCTCTTAGAGGACGACTTCAGGGGATAAAAAAAATAAATTAGGAACTTCCAGCTGAAGGGATAGACTAAGACATGTTCCTGGACTCTTATCACTGATCGGAATAGGGATGAAGACAATCCTTGTGTCACAGGTCACTTGTCACAACTAGAAGCTGGGACTCTGCATTATGAATAAGGAGCTTGATTTTAACTGTTAAAAGTGAACTTTTTACTAAACATAAAAGTATATTTTATTATTTTGTATCCCCCATAGGAACCAGTACCAAGTGCATCAGAAGTATTCAGTACAGGTGAAGAGAATGATGAAATATTGTCAGACTTCTGTATATGTGTGTGTGTTTTTGTGGGTGATTTGGAGTCTTTAGTGATTTTACTGGAAAATCTTCTCTGAGCTAAAGTTATCGCAGAACAACACATCTGTGAGCTATGGGAGACTCAATAATCGCCATGGGTTAATTATGTGATTTCTGACTTTATGTCAAAGAAGATATTTCTTTTTAAAGGCCTGTAATCATAAACATTTCTTATAAAGTGGCTGAGCTTGCTTCAAACTTAAGCATCCAAAAATTTGTGATTACTGGCACGTTTGTTCAGTATATTAAAGTTCTCTCCCTTCACAGTCAAGAGTAGGGTAGGTGCGTGAGGCACTCACATTAAGTGCAATTTTTGCAAGGGTGTCAAAAAAAAGTAATCCAGATAAATACCATTTTACCAGAATATTTTAAAATTTCAAAATATAAACATTTTTTATTAAAGACATTCCTGTGATGAACCTTGGATCCTGAGGCAAAACAAATGACATTTTTTATATATACATAATTTTAGTTTCCTGGCTTTAATGGAAGAACATTCACTAATAATATTTTCAAAATCTACTTTTGGAAAAAAATTAACCATTAAAAATATATAAAGTTATCATAATATTTTTAGTATAAACAAAACATTAAACTTAAAATAATGTGAGTTTCAGTACATCTAGTTTCCATTTAAAAATATTTTTCAACTACTTTAATACTCAGGAAAAATTAACGATTAAAAAAAATCCATAAAAACGTGTATATAGGGGCATACAGCTTTCTTTTTGCCTCAGGATCAACATGGTCTGACACTGTCAAATCCTGTATTTATTTTTAATATTTTGCTCATCATGGATTTTTTTCTAATTAACTTTTGGGGGGCACTCTCAAGTTTTACACACAGGGTGAGTGCCTCTCTTCACACTACTCCTGTTACTATATTGAATGGGTGATTCATCTTTCCATTATTTGGTACCAACAGATGCTGTCAAAATTGGCAAATTTAAAAGTGACTCTCCCTAAAAGAAAACACGTCTTATTTTGTGTTTCTTCACATGGATCAAAGAAACCTGGTGAATAATAACTCCTTTAGTGTGTTACAGGTCATTTTGGGGAGAAGGATCAAACCCGAATGCTAAGATATTTAATACTTGTCCTTTTATAAGAATGATTTAATTAAACCAAATTTTAATAAATAATTTCTACCACTTTGATGAAGATCTGTCTTTATTCTTAGTCCTAGGATATTCCTGTTTCACCTGTTACTATGTATCTTTGCCAATTCTAATGAGAGTGTGAGCTTTACTACAGTTTTTAATCCTGCTGTCCCTCAAAAAATAACAAAAGGTTATGCAAATAAGAAAATTAAAAATTACATATAAAGACATACATTTAAAAAAAAACAGGAACCAAATACACACATACATGTAGTTTCTATTTAAAAAAAAAAGGAGGGAGTGCTTGGGTGGCTCAATCAGTTAAGCATCTGCCTTCGGCTCAGGTCATGATCCCAGGGTCCTGGGATGGAGCCCCACATGTGGCTCCCTGCTCAGTGGAGAATCTGCTTCTCCCTCTCCCTCTGCCACTCCCTCCTGCTCATGCTCTCTCTCTCTCAAAATCTTTTTAAAAAATTAATAAATTAAAAAAAAAAGAATGTGGGCTTAAATTGGTGTATTACTCAGTTTAGAAAGACACATCTGAAAAACAAAAACAACAAAAGACACACCTGTTTTCCAACCTAGTCAAATCAGTAAATATACTCTTATCTCATATCTTAAATTTTTAAAAATATTTCCAATGTCTTTCAAATAAGCATGTATTCATCCAACAAATATTTATTGAGAACTACTATGTGATTGACACTTTTCTAGAATCTGGAGAGAAAATGGTAAAGAAGGCAAGCTCCTGTTTTCTATGTTCTTTATTCAAAAAGAAACGGGGAATTAGCTAACAAAACTCGAATGTGATGTTATTATTTTTGTTGAAAATATTTTATTCTGTTCAACTAGATGGCATAGTTATTTTCATATACATCTGAGAATATACATGTTTAACAAAATAAATGTTTAGAATGCTTGATAATTTTCATTTATTGGCTGAAAGGCAGATAGCACAACATCAAAGAAGGCCCTATATGTGACTGTATGTTTGCATTGCAGTACATGGAGCTGGGGAATGAAAATTTAGACTTGATGTGGGCCCTATCCCTAGATGCTTACTGAGAAATACCCATTAACATTAAATCTCAGCAGTATATATGGATCAAAACATAACACTAAGAAGATATTTTTACAAATCGCAAAGGCTTTGAGTCCAGAGAATAAAGGAAACCAAAAGCCCAAAGGGTAAAATTTTCATGCATAGAAGAATAAAAATGTAAGACCAGTTTTTAAAAAGTTGAGTTAACTTAGACTGGCAGAGAAAAAGTCCAAAAGGAGAGGAGATACTAAGAAGAGAAATGGAATGAGGAATGAACAAAGGGAGTGAGTGAGTGAGTGTGTGTGTGTGTGTGTGTGTGTGTTTAATTTTATTTATTTCCTAAAGTAATAGCCCATTTAAAAACTAGAAACAATTTAAACCCCAATAGTTTGGGCATTGTTAAATAAGTGTACTGCTTGATGCACAGTTCTTTGTACTTTAGGAGTGATAGCTACCAAGATGGTATTGCAGCAAAGAAAGTATATTATAGAATGATTGTTTTGTAAACGATTTTCCATTATCTGTGTATGTTATTTTTATTTCTCTCTTTATATGCGTGTGTAAATGTCTTTATTGTATAAAACCGCCCCTATCTGTATCAACTAAGCTGATCACTCACTAAGCATTAGATCAGACAATTCTAGGTTTTCATCCCACGACCAACATTTACTACCTATGTGATCTGAAGCAAGTTATTTTATAAATCTGTGTCAGTTATAGGTCTGCCAACTTCACATTAAAGAAAAAACCTCCCCTCACAGACTGGTAAATGTCAAGTGGGTTAATATACATAAAAGCACTCAGCTCAGGGTCAACCACGTTTATATAATGGAAGACTCAGTTCCTCTCTCATCCTCTCCAATCAGAGGAATATAGAAAAGAGTGGAATGTGAGCATGAACTGGAGGGGAGGAGGGGCAAGTGTGTAGTAGTAAGAATAATGGCCCCCGAAGACGTCCATATCCTAATGTCCAGAACCTGTGAATGTATTAGGTTACATGGCACAGGGGAATTAAAGTTGTAGGTGGAATTAAGGGAGATTAGCCTGGATTATCTAGGTGAACCCAACAGAAGCACAGATGCTAAAAAGTAAATGAGAGGCAGAAGAAAGAGAGCCAGAGAGAGCAATATGACAGACACCGGGGCTGATGTCGCTGTCAAGGAGAGTGGGTGGTCTCTAGAAGCTGGAAAAGGGAAGGAAACAGATTCTCTGCCAGAACCTATAGAAGGGACACCACCCTGCCAGCACTTTGATGTTAGTTCGTGAGAACCATTCTGGATTTCTGATGCCCAGAATTATAAGATAATAAATTTATGTTGTTTTATGCCAGCGAGTTTGTGGCAATTTGTTACACCGGCAATAGAAACTAATGAGAAAAAGCCCATGTTCAGCAGAAGAGAAAGGAAATGAAAGAGGACCCTTTAATGATGCTCTGTATTCCATCCTCTCCTGCCTCATTAGAAACCTAGTCCTGTTATCCTCTTTATCTTCAACTTTCCTCCCTCTACCGACACTTTCCCATTAGCATTTAAACAAGCTCACATTTCTATAGTTTTAAAAAAAAAAAAAAAAAGAAGGTACCCCATACTTTGTGTCTGAAAGCACCAATAATATCAGAACTTAAATTGTGACAATCACAAAACTTGTGTGTGTTATTTCTCTGGGGAGGGTCCATGGTGCTCATCAATTTTTCAAATGGGTGAAATCCAGTGATGTTCTGGTGACCACCAACTCTCCATGATTTCAATAGTTCCACCTTGGCTGACTGTAATCTACCAAAGGGTTATCAGGGCCTCAAAATGTTACTGAATATTTAATAATTGGCTCCTTTGAGCCAGTAAGTTCTGGCTTCGGCCCAACACTAGGTATATTGGGGTGGGGGGGGGAAGCATCATGGCATTGCATGCAGGTCTAATTAGCCCATAATTTAGATATCTCTACTAAAGCTCAAACTTGAATATTAATGGCCTTAAGTCTCCATAACTGTGTGCCTATACTCAAAATTTCAAAAAAATCTCCATATTGATGTGCACAAATATTTGAATCTCAGTTTATCCCAAACTAAATTTAACACTTTTCTCCTCACAGCAGCTCTTAGATACTTCTGATAGTTCTAATTTACAAACCCTCTATAATCTTACATTTTCTCACTGCATAATGATAAAACACCAACTGCTTACTGTAGTGAATTGAATAGTACCCCCTTAAAATTCATGTCCATCTGGAATCTCAGGATGTAGCCTTATTTTCAAATAGTGTCTTCACCTTGATTTTGTACTTCTGTCCTTTACAACAGTGAAAGAATACATTTCTGCTGTTTTAAGCTACCCAATGTGTGATAATTTGCTATGGCAGACCCGGGAAAGTAATACACTACTATGGTCTGAATGTTTGTGTGCCATCCCCCCAAATTTATATATTGAAATTCTAACCCACAAAGTAGTGGTATTAGGAGGTGGGGGCATTGAGAAGTGATTAGGTCCACAGCTTGGAAATCTCATGATTGGGATTAGTGACCTTATAAAAGAGGACCCACGCAGCTCCCTAGCCCCTTCCACAGTGTGAGGACACGGTAAGAAGTCAGCAGCTTGCAACCAGGGAGAAGGCCCTCACCAGAACCCAACCATGCTGACACCTTGATCTTGAACTCCCAGACTTGAGAAGTGTGGAAAATAAATTCTTGTGGTTTATTAGCTTCCAGTCTGCAGCATTTTGTTATAGTAGTCTGAAAGGAGTAAGGCATACCCTTACCATGGCACAAACGTCTTCAAGGGTCAGGCCCTATTTATTGCCACAGCCTCATTTCACACTTTATATCCTCTGTGTTCCAGATCCTCTAAACTACTTGCAAGTGTCTCGATATACCGTGTCTCTTCTTATTCCTCGCTGTTTGTTCTGTTTGCCCACTATCCCTGAAAGACATCACCAGCCTTTCTTTGTGTGGCCACTTCCTTCAGTATACTTCATTCTTGTTTGTTTGTTTGTTTGTTTGTTGAGAGAGAGTGAGCGCATGAGGGGAGGGGCAGAGGGAGAGCCTGAGAGAGAATCCTAGGCAGACTCCTTGCTAAGCAGGGAACCCAAAGCAGAGCTCTATCTCACAACCCTGAGATCATAAGCCAAAATCAAGAGCTGGCCACTTAACGGACTGAGCCACCCAGGCGCCCCAGCATACTTCAATTTTAATGTCACATCCACTGGGAAGTCTTTCTGGGCAAGAATTGTGAAGTTGCAGTGGATTTTTTTACAGTATTTTGTGTTTATCTCACCATTATACTGCATTATAATCACTGGTCTGTTCTGCATTGTTCTCTGGACTGACTGGCTCTGGAGGATAGAGAACTTGCCTTAGTTTCATTCCAATTCCACTGACTACCCCAAAAAAAGGCACCTAGTGACAATTCAATAAATATTTGTTGAATGATTTAATTGAGGTAACTGAAAGATAATGCACAGAAAATCCCAGAGAAGAAACCCTTGGTGTTGGAAAGTATCAGCATATTGATATTATCAGGAGAAAACAGCTTATAAACATATAAACACACCAGAGTATGTCCAGATAAATGTCATCAGGTTTATCAAGGAAAGATAAAGCATTTTAAGTGAAGAACAATGAAGGAAATGGACAGGCAAAGCCAAAGATGGAGCATTCAGGTAATTTGAAGAGCAATCCCAGACTGAAGGCAGGAAATGTATTTACTGTATGGTTTCCAATGTCACCATGCTATCAATGGGAAGCAGGAGCTATTAAAAAAAGTTACTGTGAGAAGAAATTCTCTAATTATTAGATTTATCCAAAACAGGAATGACCTTTCTTGTGAAGAGGTGTGTATTCTCTCATTAGAGGAGAGAGACTGGGATAAATAACTTTGAGGACATTTATGTCAGTGCTGTTCAGCAAGAGGTTGGACACTGGTCATTTTAATGTCCACTGAGGTACACGGCAAGGCATTTTATTGATTCATATACTCAGCAATGCTGAAGAACACTATTTCCTGAAGCATCATTGCTCTGTACACTTTAGAAATCTGTTACTATGGGTGTTGACACACTAATAAGAATCAGGGTAATTTAGTGGATTGGTTCAACAGATCGCACTGTCATCAATTATGTGTATGCTAAAGTGAGGCAGTCCCGAAATACAAAGTCATCTCATTCAGTGATATTGATCTCTCACCTCGGGACCATGTTTCGTTAATTATTGAATTGCATCATAGTCTCACTGATACACTGAATTTATTTTTAGTTTGCTTATGTTTATTCTGTTAGAATAGGTGATAATATTTAGGAAGAGTGAAATCTGGCCCTAGTCTCTCTTTTTTTTTCTTTTTCTTTTTGGTACCAATCCATCTGTTTTCACCTTCAGAACCAATGATTCCTCCAGGAGTCTATTAATGGTATAAAGAACAAGAGATTTTGTTATAATTTATGTCCTTGAATGTATATCAAATTTGGCAATCACCTTTCAGTGCATGAGGAAAGCCTCTCAGAACATTTGTTTCCAAGTACCTGATCAGTAAGAATAGTATTTGAAATTAAAATCTGAGTCAATAAAGCATAGAGCTTTGCTGCTAAGTACTTGAAAAACAGTTTCTCAGCAGGCTATAGCCAAGGGAGCAACAGAATTCAAGTGCAGTGAGGCTAATAGAGGCATCAGCTGCTGAAATAGAATTAAATTGAGGGTCAGGAATTAGACTTGACAGAAAGATTAATAATTCAGTTGGGAACATAGAAAGCAACATGAATGGTTTCAGCTTTTACCTGGTGATTGTATCATCTGAAAAAAATAAATAAAATGAAATAAAATCAATCACTCTTTGGACCTTGATGCTTTTTGAAGTGGAATACAGACTGTCTGACAGAGCCGCTGAAGTTGATATCATAGGTCTCTTCAAAGACTGCTTTTACCAGATTTTGCCTTGGCTGATTAACAGAGTGGCCACAGCATGCAAACATCTGAAGGGACAAGGAACTTACAGGCAAAATTTTAACAAGGTTGAACCAAAGACAAAACACTGCCCTTATTACTGGTATGGTTCTGCTACTCCTTATCGAATGGTAGTCATTGTCTCTGCCTAGGATTTTATTAGACTTCATTTTCTTTCTATTATAGTGTGTGGGAAAATTAGTTGCAAATAAGTACATACTCTATCTGCTGATAAAATATACCATGCAAGTTTAGAATATATAAATACAAATAAAAAACCCAACTATATAAAATACGTAGCTATTAGTTGAATACCATATCTTCAGGTTATAAGGATATAAGGAAAGAGAAATCCATACAGGCAAACCAGAGCACTTCAGAATTCTCTCCCCAACTTCCACCATTCACTACTTACTCATTATTTAAGAGTTATCGATGTTAGAGTGCACTGTACATTTTTGGTCCACCTTGGAGAGTGTAGGAGTTTGCCTGAGCTACTATAACAAATTGCCACGGACTGGGTGGCTTACAGAACAGAGACTTATTTCCTTATATTCCCAAAGGCTAGAACTCCAAGATAAAGATGCCAGCAGGTTTAATTTCTTCTGACACTTCTCTCTTTGGGTTATAGATAACCATTTTCTACCAGTGTCTTCACATGGCCTTTTCTATTTTCAAATTTCCTTTTCTTGCCCCATTTGACTAGGGCCCACCCCAGTGACCTTATTTTAACTTAATTACCTCTTTAAAGGCCTATCTCCAAATGCAGTCACATTTTGAGGTATTAGGGGTTAAGACTTCAATATATGAATTTTAGGAATAAAATTTAGCCCATAAGAGAGGGTCTTGAGTTTGTTTAGATAGAAAGGGGGTTTTTCCAACATCTCAGTAGGAGTCCAGCTTCCCTTCTCCCAAGACTTGGGCAGCTGAGTGTCCTGGAGTGATGTGATAGTGTTTTTGACACAAGGTTATTTAAAAGTGGATCAATTCTTCTTCCTGGAATAATCATTATTCACTCTTTCTGAACAGTCAAGGAGTTTGGCGCTAGATGCTGATGCGTTTACACTTTTATAGGTCATTGAAAAGAGGTACAGTTTGTGTATTCCCTGGTCTCATGGGCAGTCTGTGGACACACAATGAAAATCTTCTCCTCTTACAAGGCTGTGGTGTTTATCTTTTTGTTAATTGATATCTACATCTCTAAAAATAATCCTAGTGTGTAAAGTTAGCCAAAGTTTTAACTTCAACAGTGAGAGAGACTTAACTTGAGAAATTCTGAGGTAGAAAAATGGGGAGGTTCTAAGGATGTCATAATGTATATGTAACTGACGAAGATGTATCTCGGTAGTTCCCACTTTCACCATACACTTGGAAGAATGGGTTTCTGGAATCCAGATCTATCTGAGTCACAGGATATCCTCTTTAGCCAGCTTAAAACATCACTTTACTCTTCAGTATAGTCTCTTGGTTTTGTTGGGGTAGTAAAAGTCTCTGAGATATTACTAACTACCTCTATGTTTTCTAAGTTAATATAGGACTTTCAAAAAGCTATGATTATTAGGGAGGATCGTCCTAGAACTTATGAAGTTTTATTTGTTTGTCATTTGAAAATATGATGTCACAGCCTACGAAAACTTATTGGGTATAACAGTAAATGGAGAATGCAACTAGAATTTTGAGCACATATTACAATGATGAACAGAACTAGATGTTTCCATATAGCATCTCAATCTTCACAACAACCTCATAAGTAAATGTTAATATCCGCATTTACTGATGCAGAAAGAGCTGTCAAAGTAATTAAACAATATGCTCTAAGTCATGAAAATAGTAAGGACCAGAAATAGAACAACTCTTCTCTTCTCTAAATCCATGCTCTTTTCATCACACATTACTGCAGGTGTCACTAGGAATCTGCGAATACAGTGTGTTATGGTTCTCCAACAAGTATACCCATCGGAATAGGATAACATTGCATTGATTGCTTATCGTTTGTCTACTCCCACTTTCCAGCTGCAGTGTTAGAGTTAGGAGATTTTAGTAGGCATTAATGGATACCACCCACATGACTTACTTTAAATTTCATGTTAAATACTCTAATCAGAAAACAGCAAATTTAAACTCAAAGATGATTCCATCAGAACTGACTTTTCTTATGTTTGGGTTCTTGTGTCATCCATATTCAGGTGTCAGACATACACCCGTGTACACACATCATCTCTTCACTTAACACAACTCTTCAAATTAATTTAACCCTAGCACTGAGAATGTGAGGTGTTTTTTGTTTGTTTGTTTTTTGTTTGTTTGTTTGTTTTAATATATAGACCTGTGAGGAGTTAAGGGATGTCCTAGATCTCTGCTGCAATCACAGGTATTTAAAACTCTCAATCCCTAATTCCAACCTATATCTTTCCATGTCAGGGAGCTACTCACAACCAGACCCACGAGTGGGTATCTCTGCTCTGGATCAACAGCCTTACAGTTTAAATATTAGATAAATTTATCCATATTCCTAGATTCTGAAGTACTTGTTCTAGTTTCCTAGCTGGCTCTCCATTCCCTTTGTAATTTCTCATTTTTCTCCCTCCCATCTTGACCCTTAGATCATACCTGCATATTTAGAATGACAACTGTTTGCTTTCTCTTGCTTTAGTTCTTTCATTTATTCATTTACTTATCAATAAAGAGTTATTAAGAAACTGCAATGCTTCTTAATGTTTTTAGTTGCTATGGATATAATATCTTTTTAAAAGACAAAGTTGCTGCCTTCATTTAGCTTATATTTAATTGGGATAAGTAGATAAAAAACGGTTTGATATATAATGTCAGGTTGGGATTTGAGCTCTAAAGAAAAAAATAAAATAAAGAGTATAAGAGGATAGAGAGATATCAAGGCTACTAATACGTTGAGGTGGCCAGGGGAGATACTCCTAGGGAGGTGATATTTGAACAAAGACCTGAATGGGTTGAGGAAGAAACCTGACTGATATTTAGAGGGAGAGTTCAGGGCAGATGTAGTGGGAAGTGCAGGTGTTCTGAGGCAGGATGTGGTTGGGATCCCTGATGAACAACCAAGAACACAGTGTGACTGGAACATTGGGAGAAAAGCAGGATATGACAGGAATGTGAAAAATATGAAGTTGTAGAGATAGCAGAAGCCAGAATCCATACCCTTTGCAAGCTGTGGCAAAAACTTTAAATTTTACTTCCTGTATATGAGAAGCCACTGGAGGCATCTGACTTACTTGGAATAATATGACTAGTTCATCCCTTAGAAGATTATTCTCACTGCTATTAAGTGGACTGGCTGAGAGTTGTAAATGTTGACAAGAAAAGCCATTAAGAGGCTATTATAGAAATCTAGGTGAAATACAGGTGGTCAGCTTAGATTAGATGGCAACAGTGCTGGTGGTAGTAAGAGTTCAAATTCTGAATATCAGTTATAAACACATATCTAGTGCCAACAGCATTTGCTATTGGAGAGTCAAGAATAACTTCAAGGTCTCTGACCTAAGGTTATGTCATTTAGGGAGATGGTGATGAGAGCAAAAAGAGCATGTTTGGGGGAGTAACACAGTCATATTATATTTGAGATGCCTACTAGAAATCCAAGTGAATATGTCAATCAAGTAGTTATTTGAAAATGTAAAAATACAGGGGAGAAGTCATGGTTAAACATCTGAATTTGAGTCATCAATATGGAAATGGTACTTTTAAAGCCACAATCTTAAATGAGCCCACCAAAGGGGACAGTGTAGACACAAAACAGATTAAGTTTGAAGACTGCACTCTGGGGATATCCAAGTTTTATAGACTGGGATAAGAAAAAAAGTTCAGTAAAGGACGACAGGGAAGGAGGCAGTTGGTAGAAAACTAGGAAAGTGCCGTATCTTAGAAGCCAAGAAGAGAAGGTGATTCAAGGAGGAGAATATGCTCCGTTATGTCAAATGTTACTGACAAGATGAGTACAATGATGACTGAGACTGTGGTGATGTGTAGGCCTTTGGTAAACATCTGCAATCACAGTTCCAAAGGACAAATGAGGACACAGTGCTGACTGGAGAAAGTTCAAGAGACAATAGGAGGAGGATAAAGATGATAATGAGTATCAACACTTCCTTTGAGGGGAAAAGAGAAATGGAGTAGCACATAAAGGAAGATACTGGAATCAAAATATGTGTATTCTGATGGGAAGGATATAGGATAGAGGAAAAGAAAGAGATATTTAGAAGAAAGAGAGAATTTTATTATCCATTTCCTTACACAGGCAAAAGGGGATGGGATTCAGTTGTACAAGGGAAGGGTTCTTTTGACATGATCAAAGAAGATCCATAGCAACTGGAGAGAAGATACAGTCGATGAATTCACATGTTATAGGGGTAGGAATAGATTTGGTCAAGGAAACATTGCAGTTCTTTTCTGTTTGCTTTTCCTTCCACACTAAAATGAAAATAAAGGTTATCAGCTTAAGTGTGAAATAGCTGCCTGGAACAGGAGGACAATGAATTGACAAGAAAAATGTAATAGGAGTGTCAGGCAGCACAGACTCCTCATTTGAAATTGAAGACATTGATTGGTAATGAGTCCAGTTAGGTCACACTTTTTTTCTTTTTTTTTTTTTCTTTGAGGCTTTTGTGTTTGTCTGTAGAGTAGGGAAAGACTAAGCTGTACCCAGAATTAGTCTTTGCCAGCAGAATATGATGGAAGAAGAAAAAAACCAAGAGAGTTTAATGTCTGAAAATGCATTAGTATAAATATGACACATGAAAGTGAAGTGGATATGGATGGAATTGAGGACATGAAGAGAATAATGGACAGAGAAAAGTTGGTAGGTTCAATGAATCTGGAGCACTGATAGAGTTGGGGGATTTTAGCATGGTGAGTTGGAAAGACAGATTGTACCACAGATGGGATAGTGAAATGAGTATTATGAGGTACAACAGAAATTGGAAAAGACACCATCTAGCCAACGACCTTGAGAATGATCAACTGAGATGGGATGGAGGATAAAATCATTGGCACTGAGGAACACAATGATGAGAATAACAGAGAGATGGATGGATTTTTAAAAGCACCAAGAACAATGATAGAAGTCAGGATAGAGAAAGAGCAGTAAGCCAAGTGCAAAAAAAAAAAAAAAAATAGTGAAAGAATATATGCCCAGGCAATAGAGAGGGGACTCCAAAGGAGCACAGATGATGTATCTGATGGCATATAATTTAATGTCTTTTTATTGTGTTTTGTTTTAGGGAGGAGGCAATGAGAAGTGAGGAGACATCTACAAGTCTAGCTGTGGGTGGGTTACTGGAGAAATCAGTGTATCTTCAGTAGTACATTCAGTGAACATCTGCTTTTCATTAGAGGTGAAAAAGAAAAAGCAAAAGAAAAAGGAAAACCAGAGAAGCAGTTGATATGTTTTCCTGATAATGGGCACTGGGGTCCAGAGAGCATGATGGAAAGAAAGTATAAGACCCTGAATCAGTTGATTGTATACAGTCTAATGGATATGAGAGTCAGTGATATGGGATGACCTAAAAAGCTCAGGCTTCTATTGGTGACTTAGATATAGAGGGATAAGTTTTATAGTCCCTAAAAGAAATGTAGGCAATAAGCTCTAAAAGCAGCCTTTTGGGCGGACTGCTAGGAAGCTGAGACTACAGGAGGGGCAGAGGTTCATGGGCCTCCCTTGAAATCCTCCTGAGGGCAGAATTGGGAAGGGTGGAGATGCAGACTAATCATTACTAATTGACTTGGAACAGTTCTTGCCCACCTCCATTCTGTTATCATAACCACGTGGGAAAATCTGTCTCATCTGCCTTTTTTGTGGATATAGTGCCAATGTCAGAAATGATTAAAGTATATGGCTAACACTTTAACCAGTGCAACAGATTATCACTATCACAGGTACCTGCTAGAGAATTCAATCATGAATTTACTACAGTTTAACACCTGCTTGCTTAAGACATAGGATATTTGAGACGAGGACTAACTGGATGGAGACAACATGCCCATTAGGCTTTTAATGTAGTATTCTTACATTGATTTAGAACACCAGAATACAACAGAACGAAAGGCACAATTATCTCAGCCTCCCACTGAGCTACATTTAATAATAAGCCTTCTCCTTTATAAAGATTCAGTACTAGATGCATGCGTTTGAACAGCAGTTCTGGCTTTTATTAAACCATAGATTTTCCACGGTGTTAATCTGTGTCTCTTAAACCAAGATGTTTGACATAAATTTCTCCTTAACTTTACTTCAAGGAAATCTTTTAACTCTATAAGGGAATTTGATTTACAGATTTTTGTCAGAATGCAAAATTTATATAATGAATCCTATTTTTCTTTTTTTCAGATCCTAGAAGACCTGGAACCTAGAAAGCTTAGGGTCATCAGCAATGCCTGACTCTATCTCATCTCAAGTGTCTGGAAATAAAGCACATGCCATGTGCTTTTCTTAGATACTCTCTTTAGAACTTCAACTATACTACTAAGCCTTATGACAAAAGTTTAAGCTATCTCAAGTTCTTTAAGAAGTAGTCTACATATAAATACTTAGACTATGCAAAGGGTATCAATTCCATCAATTTTACTCTATATCTAGAAAAAAATTCATTGTTCTTTATGTGTGACATAAGTATAGATTATCTAAGATCCCAGATAAATTTAAAAAGAAACATGCATTAATGAGAATGCATAGAACTTAGACTAGCAGAGAAGGGGATTTGTAATGTTAATAATATGTTGAATATCATGCAATTAATCTAATTCTGTGTACTTATTTATAACTTCTTTAATCATCACAATATCATGACTTATGTATTATTATTATTATTATTATTATTATTATTAGAGGAAATTGCAGCCTAGAGAGAGTAATTAAAATTTCTATTCTCAGAATGCCCACAGCTACCAGAATGGGGATAGGAACTCATATATGTTTAACCTCAAAGCCTGTGCTCTTTACCCCACACCTACTACCTCCCAGCCTCATTACAGGAAATCTATACCATCCTACATTCACATTTTTACTGTTTCAGCTTCCAGTCAAAGTTCTGGTAAAGAACTTGTTGCTAAAAGGCAGAGCAAGCCCATATTACATCACTGGCCCTTATGATTACAGAACAACCAATCAAAACGGCCAGGGAAGATTTGCAATGATCAAGGGTCCTACAAGGTTCAGTAAACGTGAGTAATAGCAGTTCCGCTGTATAAGGAGTAATACAGGATAATTTTGCCCAAGCATATATGCTACTTGGAAGATGTGATCAGTTATTTTTCTGCAATGCTCTGTCCTAATTTTTAAATATCTGTATGTAGCTTTCCTTGAGTCTATAACGTGTAGTCAGGGCGCCTGGGTGGCTCAGTCCGTTAAGTGTCTGCCTTCAGCTCAGATCACGATCCCAGGGTCCTGGGATAGAGCCCTGCATCACATCGGGCTCCCTGCTCAGTGGGGAGCCTACTTCTCCCTCTCCCTCTGCTGCTCCCTCCGCTTGTGTTCTTGCTTTCCCCCACCCCGTCAAATAAATAAATAAAATTAAAAAAAAAATAAAATGTGTATTCATTGTAACATAAGTTCCAGCAACAGGTTTTTTATTTGTTCTTTAATTTGTATGCTTATTATTTTTGTTTGTCAGTCTGTTTATCTACTGCTTAACCCCCCAAAATCTAAAACAGAATTTAACACTTACTAGGTGTTCAGCAAATATTGCTGATCAAATAAATGAATGTTTTAATTTCAAAAATAAATTCTATGTCAATTATTTCCTAGCACTTTTTAGCTCGACAATAATGGGCTCATACTAGAGTTCAACCCAGAATGAGGAAATGCTTTGTAATTTCCTAAGGGAAGCTGGTAACAAGGCAAATGCGAAAGCCTATAAGAAGTGCTGCCTTTTGATTTGACATTAATGGAGATTAGTTAAAAATAAAAGCAGCTGCTCTGCAATAATAAACAAAAAATTTCAACATTCCTCTTTCCCTTGCCATTCTGTCACTCTAGTCTTATCTTTTAATTAAACCTGAACTTTAAAATAAATGTGTCTGGCTTGCTAGTTTATTAAATGGAATATCAATGGAGAGCTTCTAGATTCAGCCATCAGTATGCTATAGAATGCCTTTTAAAAATATATGGCCACATCAAAGCTCTAATTGTATTGAAAGTCCAAGTTTATAGTTCTCCTATTAGAAAGGTGCAAAAGAAAAGTGTGACAATTGAAGTGGTTTGATTTTAGACTTCTATAGTATGTCGAAGTGCTCACATAGCTATACTTAAGGAATGATTAACTTTCATTAAACATGGAAATTTTGCCAAGAAATGTAAAGTTCATTATGATTTTTACACTGCAAGCCAAACTGAAACTTCTAAATTTACACTTACTGAGTTTTGCATTCTTTCCCCATTTTTGTATTTTGCTTAAAATTCACCATAATCAAATTCACTGTATACTCTCTCAATCACATAACAGTTGAGTTAGTAGTGGTCAGTGTTTGCTTCTGAGCTGTTATTTAATAAGCCAATGGCATGAACTTGTCAATAACAAGAAAACCAAGATTAATAGTTTTGCCTGTACACATATTATGTACCATTCACACATACTTAAATTCTGGTTACTCTAGGATATATTTAAATACCATAGGGTGTCAAGAGTATGATTCTTAGTCCTGGATCTACCAGTCTGTGTGACTCTGGCTTTTTGCTCTTTTATGACTCAGCTTTTTTTTTTTTTTTAAGTATTTATTTATTTATTTGAGAGAGAGAGACAGACAGAGAGGTGGGGAAGAGGCAGAGGGAGAAGGAGAAAGTGTCCAAAGCAGCCTCGAGGCTGAGCATGGAGCCTGACGCGGGGTTCCATTTTACCACCCTGAGATCATGACCTGAGCTGAAACCAAAAGTCAGATGTTTAGCTGATTGCACCACCCAGGCGCCCCTGATTCAGCTTTTGCTTATAAAATAATGGTACTATTTAGCTTCTGGACAGTGGAAAGATAGAAGATACATGGAAATGTTTCAGAAAATTTTTTAAAAAGTGAAGGCAAAGCATTAAATATTAATAATAATCTTTCAGAAATCAGAATTTCAAAACAGGGGATATAATAGCTTTATTATTGTTTTTTGCCATTGTTATTGCTTCTATCAATTTGATATTTTAAAAATAATCTGTGTCTGCATGTTAGCATTTATACTCAGGTATGAGTGATAGTGCCATACTTATGTCTTTAAATGTTCACTGTACTATTCATATCCATTGGGTAGAAATAAATATTTTTTTAAAAGGCAGGAAGGGGGTGCCTGAGTGGCTCACTTGTTTGAGCATCCAACTCTTGGTTTCAGCAGGGGTGTGGTCTCGGGGTCCTGGGATCAAGCCCCAAGGCTGTGCCCAGAGTCGGTTGGGCTCTGCACTCATGGAGTCTGCTTGTCCCTCTCCCTCCGCTCCTCCCTCCTACCCCGTCTCAAATAAATAAATAATCAAAACCTAGAAACAAAAAGGCAGGAACGGGAGAAAAGATGCAGAGATTAATCGGGGGAATACAGATCTTTAACCTACAATAGATCATTATGGGAGTGGTATTGGTCATTTAAAAATGAAATATGTAAGTAATACATAGTACGATAGAAGCAAAATATAAAGTTGGTTCTATTTCTTGGTCTAAATACATAAGACAAATTTAAACATAGGTAAATGTTATTACCTAAATTTGGTAATTGGATAAATTTTCTGTGAAAAAAGACTAGCAGTTATTTTTGTTAAAAGTAATTTCTTAGGCTAACTCAATAAAATACATGACCGTGTTCAGTTACAGTAGACGGTACATCCGCATTGCAGTATTAGGTTTATTTTTAACTACATCTTAAAACAGAGGGCTGGAAACTTAGAAAATATCTGGACTATATCCATAAGCCACACATGAGGAACAGGTAAAGGGCTAGATGGTTAGCTGCCCCTCCCAAGTACTGTCACAGCACCTATAGCATTTCATCCTAATTTATTGAACTGCTGACTTCCCCATAACCACAGTGAACTGTAAACTCTGTAATACATCATGTGTCTTATTCTCTATAGAATCCCTAGTGTCTCTCACATATTAATTCTGCAACAATTTTCTCCTTACATGGGTGAATATTGGTTTTTGGGGAGAAAAAATCTAAAGGACAATATGTTTGGTACATTCAAAACAGGAATAGGTAGAGCAAAAAGAACTGAAATTAATATGGAACGCTCGGAACAAATTAGAACCGACTGAATGGATGATTCAGTGACGTGAATTTCAGCTGTTTAAGGGAAGATGTTAAAACCTCTAGATAAATCCAAATATTGAAAAGGATGCTTCCAAAACTAAAACTGATTCACCATCAACAACGTTCAGCCAGACACTGGATAACCAGTGATCAGAATTATTCTGAAAGATTTCTGCCCTGGGGTTGAAGTTTGAATTAAATAACATCTGTAAGTCTTTATAGCCTAAATCTCTGTTGCTGCATAGGTCAGTTTATAAAACAAGAGCAGACAGAATTAAGTAATATCCAAAAGCAATGATCACAGGTTTTCCCCATCAAAGAAGAGTCCTATATAAACTGGCTCAGAGCTACAAAAGATGCCTGTGAGGAACGGTCACTTCCACATCCGCTTGGTTTCCTGACTCCATAGAAAACAGGAAGCTGCCTCCAACAAATCCTGGCTTATCTTGTGCTCACCAGCTTTACATTCTGCTCCTAAAGAGTGGCATACTTGCCTTTCCAGAGCTCTTTCCATGTTCTGCACTAGCATCATATCTCATTCTCTTTTACAGGATCATTAAAATGAATAAACAGAGTAATTACATTGCCAGCAAGTAAAGCTAATCTCATTGCATGTATCCTAAATGTCTTAACTATTTTGAAAACCAGCTGGTCTGTGTCTCAAATCCTGACAACAAAGGTAATGGCTTTTACACCTAGACAAGCCAATGGTTTTCTTCTATGGGTTTTTAGATTTGCCACAGGGAAAAAATTGTAATCACTTCTTTCGCAATGATAATAGCTTAATGTACATCAATTATTGTGAGGCAGCTGAAATGGCTGTGCAGTTCAGGACTGCGTATTATCTCTCAGGGCCAGAGCAGGATTGCCATTTTTGGCAAGAAACAGCTAGCTATCCATTTACTGCCACTTGATTGGAATAATATAGAGATTCCTTTGCGTGCCAGAATTTTTTGGCTGTGAGATCTAGGAAATGTGTTCTGTGTTACTGCAGTGATGCTCATTTTTGATTCCATGTTTTTTGTTTCTCTTTTCAGTACTTTCTCTCGCCTTGTTACTTAACCTACAACCCTCCAAGGAACTGCAGTTTAGTTCTCCAACATGGACTTAACATTGAAACATCAACAGGAGAATGAGATGGAAATTACTCAAAAAGGGGGGGAAGATATGTGAATTCAGTTGCCTCATGCTTATTAGTGGCATAACTAGTATGCCATGTGGATTCTGGTTCTGTGAATTCTCAAGCCACCCCACCTCCCACAATGGAAAGGCCTATATAGCCATGTCAATCCATGAGAACACTCAAGGGCATATTTATACTTAGCATTAGGAAGGCTGGCTATCACCCTGTAGGCAGAAAGCTATAGTCAAAAATCTGGTAAGTTACAACACCTACAGGAACAAATTATCAAGCCTATGGTTCAGGGTTGAGAGTATTGGGAGACATAGTTATTGCTATAGTTTAGTTTGAAAGCATGATTTTTCTTTTTTTTTTTTTTTAAGCTTTTATTTATTTATTTGACAGAGAGACAGCCAGCGAGAGAGGGAACACAAGCAGGCGGAGTGGGAAAGGAAGAAGCAGGCTCCCAGTGGAGCAGGGAGCCCGATGTGGGGCTTGACCCCAGAACGCCGGGATCATGCCCTGAGCCGAAGGCAGACGCTTAACGACTGAGCTACCCAGGTGCCCCTGAAAGTGTGATTTCTAATCAGACTGACTGAGTTTCAATTTTTGTTCCAGTTCTTGTTAGCTGTGTGACTTTAGGCAATATAATAAATTCTCCCTGAAATGGAATTATTAATAGTACTAGCATTTAAGGATATGATAATTAAACACGACAATGCCTAAATTACACACAATTATTATTATTGTTACTACTGTGGCCACTACTACTATGGTAGAGCAAAATTATTTAATCTCTCACAGATAATAGAGACAGAGAGCTTCATAAAGAGATAGGGATGCAGGAAATGAGTTATCAAACTCAACCATAGTAAGCCCCAGTTAGATTTCTGGTGGAGTAATTCTTACAAGCAGCTTTACTTTTTTTTTTTTTTTTTTTTTTTTTTTTTTGAAATAAAGGTTTATTTCCTCATGGAACTCTTGAAGGGTTTGCCCTGCATGTGTGTGAAGCATTGAGTCTGGGCTGAAAGGAATTTATCTTAGGACCTTGAGCCATCTTCAGCATACCCGCCTATTGGCCTAGGAGGTGACTGATGGCTGTGTAAGTTTCCAGTCCACCCCTGGAGGCCCAGCTCTGGGGCATACCCCTCCCCACTCTGAAGGCTGCTTCAAGGGCAGAAGCCTGCTCTCTCCTCTCAAATACTGAGGCACTGACTGGTCCCACTTTCTTCCAAGTACAGCGCTGATAAGCATGAGTATTCTCTGTATTTTTGATTGCATCCTAGGATCCCTTCTGATTGAAAAGCTAAAAGCCACCAGTTTTGTTTTCTTCGGGCTACTTTCTTAGGGCCCGTCTGAGGAGGTAGGTTACCTGTGTTCTTTTCTTTTCCTTTTTTTTAAATGTTTTTTTATTATATTATGTTAGTCACAATACAGTACATCCCTGGTTTCTGATGTAAAGGTCGATGATTCATTAGTTGCATATAACACCCAGTGCATCATGCAATACGTGCCCTCCTTACTACCCATCACCAGCCTAGCCCATTCCCCCACCCCCCTCCCCTCTGAAGCCCTCAGTTTGTTTCTCAGTTTGTTTCTCAGAGTCCATGCTTCATTCCCCCTTCTGATTACCCCCCTTTCTTTATCCCTTTCTTCCCCTACAGATCTTCCTAGTTCTTATGTTCCATAGATGAGAGAAATCATATGATAATTGTCTTTCTCTGTTTGACTTATTTCATTTAGCATTATCTCCTCCAGTGCCGTCCATGTTGCAGCAAATGTTGAGAACTCGTTCTTTCTGATAGCTGAGTAATATTCCATTGTATATATGGACCACAACTTCTTAATCCAGTCATCTGTTGAAGGGCATCTCGGTTCCTTCCACGATATAGCTATTGTGGATAATGCTACTATGAACATTAGGGTGGTACTATGAACATTAGGGTGGTACTATGAACATATGGCCCTTCTCTTCACTACGTCTCTATCTTATACCCAGTGGTGCAATGGCTGGGTGATAGGGTAACTCAATTTTTAACTTTTTAAGGGACCTCCACACTGTTTTCCAGAGTGGCTGTACCAACTTGCATTCCCACCAACAATGTAGGAGGGATCCCCTTTCTCCACTTCCTCTCCAGCAATTGTTGTTTCTTGCCTTGTCAAATTTGCCATTCTAACTGGCGTAAGGTGGTATCTTAGTGTGGTTTTGATTTGAATTTCCCTGACGGCTAATGATTGAACATTTTTTCATGTGTCTGCTAGCCATTTGTATGTCTTCACTGGAAAAGTGTCTGTTCGTATCTTCTGCCCATTTTTTTATTTATTTGTTTCTCACATATTGAGTTTGAGAAGTTCTTTGAGATCTTGGATACCAGTCTTTTATCTGTAGCTTCATTTGCAAATATATTCTCCTATTCTGTGGGCTGCCTCTTAGTTTTTTTGACTGCTTCCTTGGCTGTGCAGAAGCTTTTTATCTTGATGAAGTCCCATAAGTTCATTTTATCTTTTGTTTCTCTTGCCTTTGGAGATGTGTCAGGTTGCTGTGGCCAATGTCATAGAGGTTGCTGCCTATGTTCTCCTCTAGGATTTTGATGGATTCCTGTCTCACATCGAGGTCTTTCATCCATTTGGAGTTTATCTTTGTGTATGGTGTGAAAGTGTGGTCAAGTTTCATTCTTTTGCATGTAGCTGTCCAATTTTCCCAGCACCATTTATTGAAGAGACTGTCTTTTTTCCACCGGATGTTTTTTCCTTTCTCAAAGATTAGTTGCCCAAAGAGCCGAGGGTCCATTTCTGGGTTCTCTATTCTGTTCCATTGGTCTTGTGTCTGTTTTTGTGCCAGTAACATGCCGCCTTTGTGATCACAGCTTTGTAGTATAGCTTGAAATCCGGCATTGTGATGCCCCCAGCTTTGTTTTTCCTTTTCAAGAGTTCCTTGGCGATTCGGGCCTTTTCTGGTTCCATACAAATTTAAGGACTATTTGTTCCAGTTCTTTGAAAAATGTCATCGGTATTTTGATCGGGATAACACTGAAAGTGTAGATTGCTCTGGGTAGCATGGACATTTTAACTATGTTAATTCTTCCGATCCATGAGCATGGAATATTTTTCCATCTTTTTGTGTCTTCCTCAATGTCTTTCAAGAGTGATTTATAGTTTCTAGAATATAGGTCCTTTATGTCTCTGGTTAAATTAATTCCAAGGTAACGTATGGTTTTTGGTGCTATTGTAAATGGGATGGATTCCCTAAATTCTCTTTCTTCAGTCTCATTGTTCATGTATAGAAATGCAACTGATTTCTGAGCATTGATTTTGTATCCCGCCACATTACTGAATTGCTCTATAACTTCTAGTAGTTTGGGAGTGGATTCTTTTGGGTTTTACAAATAGAGTATCATGTCATCTGTGAAGAGAGACATTTTGACTTCTTCTTTGCCGATTTGGATACCTTGTACCCCTTTTTGTTGTCTGATTGCTGTTGCAAGGACTTCTAGTACTATGTTGAATAATAGTGGCGAGAGTAGGCATCCTTGTCGTGTTCCTGATCTTAAGGGAAAGGCTTCCAGCTTTTCCCCGTTGAGAATGATATTTGCTGTAGGCTTTTCATAGATGGTTTTTATGAGATTGAGGAATGTACCCTCTATCCCTACACTCTGAATGGTTTTAATCAGGAAAGGATGCTGCATTTTGTCAAATGCTTTTTCTGCATCTATTGAGAATATCATATGATTTTTGAATTTTTCTTTCTGGATAAAATCTAAGACACCGATCAATTTGAAAATGTTGAACCACCCTTGCATCCCAGGGATGAATCCCACTTGGTCATGATGGATAATCCTTTTAATGTACTGTTGGATTCTATTAGCCAGGATCTTGTTGAGGATTTTGGTGTCCATATTCATTAGGGAAATCAGTCTGTAATTCTCCTTTTTGATGGGGTCTTTGCCTGGTTTGGGGATCAAGGTAATATTGGCTTCATAGAATGAGTTTGGTAGCTTTCCTTCTGTTTCTATTTTTTGAAATAGCTTTAGGAGAATAGGTATTATTTCTTCTTTGAATGTTTGGTAGAATTCCCCAGGAAAACCATCCAGGCCTGGAGTTTTGTTTTTTGGAAGGTTGTTTATCACTGCTTCAATCTCTTCATAATTACTTGGCCTGTTTAAAAAATCAATTTCTTCCTGTTTCAGTCTTGGTAGTTTATAGGATTCCAGGAAAGCCTCCATCTCTTCCAGATTGCTTAATTTATTGGCATAAAGCTGTTGATAAAAGTTTCTAACAATCCTTCCAATTTCATCAGTGTTGGTTGTGACCTCTCCTTTTTCATTCATAATTTTATTAATTTGGGTCCTTTCTCTATTCTTTTGGATAAGTCTTGCCAGTGGTCTGTCAATTTTATTGATTCTCTCAAAGAACCAGCTTCTAGTTCTGTTGATCTGCTCTACTGTACTCCTGGTTTCTAATTCATTGATTTCTGCTCTAATCTTGGTCAACTGCTTCCTCGTGCCTGAATTAGGTCTGTCCCTCTGTTGCTGTTCCAGCTTCTTGAGGTGAGAATATAAAAACTGCATTTTAGATTTTTCTATTCTTTTGAGTAAGGCTTGGGTGGCTATGTATTTCCCCCTTAGGACGCCTTTGCAGTATCCCATAGGTTTTGGACCATTGTGTTTTCATTCTTGTTGGTCTCCATATATTGTTTAAATTGATTTTTGATTTCCTGGTTTATCGAATCATTCCTGAGCAGGATGGTTCTTAGTCTCCAAGTGTTTGAGTTTCTTCCAAATTTTTCCTTGTGGTTGAGTCCCAATTTCAAAGCGTTGTGGTCTGAGAATATGCAGGGAATAATTTCAGTCTTTTGGTATTGGTTGAGACCTGTTTTGTGTCCCAGAACATGGTCTATTCTTGAGAATATTCAATGGGCATTAGAATAGAATGAGTATTCTTTGGTTCTGGGGTGTAGTGTTCTATATAGATCTATGAGGTCCAACTCATCGAGTATGGCATTCAAAGCCCTTGTTTCTTTGTCGATTTTTTGCATGGGTGTTCTGTCTATTTCTGATAGGGGAGTGTTGAGGTCCCCTACTATTAATGTATTTTTATCTGTATGTCTCTTTATTCTGGTTGAGAGTTGGCTTGTGTATCTTGCTGCTCCCCTGTTGGGGGCATATATATATTTATAATTGTCATAACCACTTGTTGGATACATCCTTTAAGAATAATATAGTGCCCTTCTGTGTCTCTAACTGTAGTCTTTAGTTTAAAATCCAATCTGTCTGATATGAGAATTGCTACCCCAGCTTTCTTTTGAGGTCCATTGGCGTGAAAGATGGTATTCCATCCCTTTACTTTCAGTCTGAATGTATCTTTAGGTTCAAAACGAGTCTCTTGTAGACGGCGAATGGATGGGTCATATCCAATCTGCAACCCTGTGGCATTTATGGGAGCATTTAGGCCATTTACATTGAGACTGAATACTCAGAGGTATGATTTTAATGATGCCATGTTCTCAGTAAAGTCTTTGTTTCTATCGATTGTGACTTTCTGTTCTGTATCACTCTTGGGGCCTTTTTACCTTTATAGAACCCCCCTTAATATTGCCTGTAGGGCTGATTTCGTGGTTACGAAATTGGTCAATGACTGGCGATTCTGGAAGGTCTTTATTTCTCCAGCCATTCTGAATGATAGCCTTGCTGGATAAAGGATCCTTGACTGCACGTTCTTCTCTGAAAGAGCTTTAAAAATGCCCCCCCCCCACCCTTTCTCTCATTCCAGGTCTGTGTAGACAGGTCTGACGTAATTCTGATGCCTTTGCCTTGGTACGTGAGAAATTTCTTTGCCCTGGCTGCTTTCAATACTGTATCCTTGGATCTAATATTTGCAAAATGCACTATGACGTGACGTGGCGTAGGTTTGTCGTGGTTGAGCCTGGGAGGGGTCCTCTCTGCCTCTTCAACACGGATGTTTGTTTCCCTTGCTAGATTAGGGAAGTTTTCAGCTACAATTTGTTCAAATATCTCTTCTAGACCTCTGTTTTTCTCTACCCCCTCGGCGATGCCGATAATTCTGACATTTGAATGTTTCATTGAGTCAGTAATCTCCCGTAACCTACATTCCTGAGTGTGGATTTTTTTAAGTCCAGATTCTATTTTAGCTTTCTCTTCTACTAACCCATCCTCCAATTTGCTGATACGTTCTCCTGCCTCATTCACCCTGCCGTCAGAGCCTCTAGTTTTGACTGCATTTGGCTCATAGAATTTTTAATTTCTGCCAGATTCACTCTCATTTCCGCCCTTAGAGATTCTATATTCTCATTAACATTTTCATTAATACCTTTTTCAAGTCTACACATCATCTTGACCATTGTTACTCTGAATTCCATTTCTGATAATTTGGTTATATCCATATCCATTAGTTCTGTGGCAGAGGCCACAGACTCATTGTCTTTTCTTTGCTGGGGGGGGATTTCTCCTTCTCGTCATTCTGATGAGGAGAGGTTGCGGGGTTGTCCAGAGTCCAAATTATTGACTGGCACCCAGGTCGTGTGCCCTTGTTTTATAGGGATCTTAGGTATGTGGGCTTCTTGATTTTTCAGCCTGCTTTCTGGGGTAGGGGCCTGCCGTGCTGATACTCAGGCAACCCTATTTGGGTAGAGTCTCCGTGTCCCCTGGGAGGAGAGATGGGAATGGGCACACTGTGATCCGGTAATTCCAGGCTTTTATTCTCTGGTGGCTTTCCCTGGCAGTTTGCTGTACCTCTTCTGAGAGTCAGAGCAGCAGTGGCCGAATCTCAGTCTCTGTCTCAGAACAGAGGGATCACGGACCATTCTCCACTGATGCTCTGGCCACTTTAACTCTGTTTCTGTTGGTGCTGCTCAACCCTGCAGCGTCCCCGGATGTGCGCCCCACACCCGGCGTCCCAACCCTCACTTCCAGGGCTGGCGCGTCTCTGTCCTTTGTGTTTCTAACACCACCAGCCGCCAGCCGCCCCTGCGCGCTCCCGGTCTCAATCTGGTTCCAATGAGCGCACCGGAGCTCCGTTTCAGTCTGATGGTACACGTTCCCCAGCTCACGGTCTCAGTCCACAAGTCCACCCACTGCCCCATGCAGGTGGCTACCGCTTCCCGGCGTCCGAACGCGGTGGCTCCCTCCCACTTCCGTTTATCTTCTGATATCTGTGCACGGTTTCACGGCTCCCCGCTTGGTACTTCAATACTCAGTGCTGGAGATGTTCATTTGTAGAGATCCAGATGTATCATCTTGCGTCTCAGGCTGATTCCGTGGATGTTCAGGCTGGTCTGGTACCTATCCAACTCGACTCAGGGGACCGGCTGAAAAAGGGGTCCCCTACTCCTCCACCATCTTAACTCCTCCCCGGTTACCTGTGTTCTTAACTGCCTGGGACAGCGTGGCTGGAGTGTGTCACTTATAGAACCCCAGCTCTCCCTCCACAGACCAGAGCTGGACCCCCTGTGCTCCTTCCCAGGGACTCTACATCCACATCTGCCTCTCGCTCAAGGTCTTTGTTTTCCTGTTGGGAAGAGACGAGCTCTGCGACGTGAGCCACCTGGCCGCGCTCAGCCTGCTCTGGCAGCTCGCCGACCTCTGCGGCCACTCACTGGCTCTGCTCGAGGACCTCAAGGGGCACCTGCTGGACCTGGGGTGCTGCACCGACAGCCTGTTCCGGTGCACTGTGCACCTCCGCCACCACCTGCCCTGCCGCCTGCTCGGCCCGGAGGACAACGAGGAAGAGCTAGGTAAACCGCCCAAGCAGATTTACTTTTGATCAGATGGCCATGTAGCATGGGCACAGCTGTTTGGATACTTAAATTGTTGTTCTTAGCCCGAACAACATGAGACAGAGTTAGGTTTATCTTTTTCGTCATTGTTGTTAACTTCTGATATAGTTGGTTTTATTTGTGCTAAATCCCTTGCCAAAGTTCTAGGGCTTGTCAAGTCCGGAGCCAGCTGGGAAGAAAAGCTCCCAGAAGTACTTATTTATCCACTCCCAGCGTACAACATCCTCAATATTGCTGGAGGATGCAGGCAAAATAAAATTATAGGGTGCATTTTGCCAAATATTTCTGTCATTTCACATGATAATTTTGCCTTTTCTTGCCATCAAACTAATATATCTAAAAATATGGACAAACTGTCCATGAACAAGGCCACTTAACTGGAGCTGTCATAGATTTTGGAGCCAACCCAAATTTCAAGAGTTCATCTACTTTCCATCTCAAGTATGGATTTTCAGTGTCATTCATACTGAAATGTGTCTGAAAAATGGATGCATAGGGAGTTGGTAGAAATGGCATTTCCTCCAGGGAATGTTCCCTTTGCAATAAGACAGTTACATTTTGGAAAGAACTCTTATTTGTTATACTACACGACAATAACCTGTTTGGAATCTTAACAAACAATTGCCTTTATGTCTTTGTGTTCATGCTGTCTCTGGTATATGTATGTGTGTGTATGGCTCTATGGTGCTTATATATGGCTTCTCTTCCTAAAATTACTTTTTGAAATTGAAAAAAATAAAACTAAACAAAAGGTTTATAGTGTTTTTACTAAGCCTTAAGAACGGACCCATATTTCCATGGAGAAAAATGGATAAAATAACATAAAACTGAGAGTTAGGGAAACTGTATTCATTAATAATGTTATAGATCAGACAAATGTAATGATAGCTGAAAGCACCAGGTTTCTTAAAATTAACAAGTAGATTCAAACAGATGAGCATTAGATAATGTTTGCTACCATTGAAAAAACAGGGGGTGGTAGTAAGGATGGGAGGGAAGTGAAAAGATTTTCACTGGGTTTAGACATATATGTTTGAAAACAAAGTGATTTGTTGATAAAAGAAAAATAATGATATTTATTCCAATTTACAAACTGAAAACTGCCAGGAGGCTATAATTGTGGAGTTGTAAGTATAAACTGGAATTTCAATTATAAATTTCCTTTTAATCTGATCTGGGCTATAGCAAATGCAAACAAAAGAGAGGCTAAGATTCTATTTTCTGAGATGGAATAGTGTTATTAACCACTTTGTCAGTTCAATGTTTTTGAGGATGCTCAGTTCATTCTTTCTCTGCTATGCTTGTGGGAACTCCTGACGACCAATCTTGCTCAAAGTCTGAGCCTCCCATGTCTTTCCTCCATCATATTAGGCTACAGCCTAGAAGATGTCCATCAACACAAATGGAACAAGGAATAATTCAAAACTTCTGTTATATTGAGTTTCTGCTGGAATGTCAATGACTGAGGAAGGCACAGGGGCAGAAATAGTGAACTTCATCCTCTGGGCAGACTGGAGAATATGATAGAAAAAAAGAATAGTGGAGCCAAGAGATACAATCATCTCTATCAAACTCAACACTTGAATCACAAAAGTAAACATGCAATTGCTCTGGGAGCTTCTTCCTCACCAGGATTATAAAGAAGGAAATTTCTATATGACTTCTGGGAATTCAGTAATACCTTTCGAAACTCAATGGTTCCCCCTCAGAATGGTCCTTCTCCAGTAGTATTCAGCCTCAACCTCTAAGCAGTAACTCTTACCACAAGCTTTTCAGGGGATCAAGTTCCAGGAAACCCCAGTGTATGCCTCTCTTTCCTTAGGCTTCCTCACAGTTCTCCTCTGTACATGTAAAATGTGTCCAAGGACATTCAGTGATGTTTTGTTTGTATTAGAATGCATTAGAATGCAATTCCTAAAGGCCCAGCTTTATGGAGGGAGGGACTACTTAAAAAAAAAAAAAAAGAGAGAGAGAGAGAGAGAGAGATAAATGCTAGTCACTCTACACATGTTGGAATCTTAGCTCCTCTATAGCCCATTTACCAGGAAAGATGGCCAAACAAAAAGCCAGATGTGCTTCTAGTGATTTACTAGACATTTTCATATTGGATCTTACTTTCACTAAAAATTGTGTCTCTTTAATTACTTCAATTATTTTAATACTCATCTGAGTAACTTAATTCTGACATTTGAATCATTTCCAGTTGCACCTAAATGAAAATTTGTTTCATATACTTGAGTCTTCCCTCTTTCACATACAGGATTTCATTTTCCTTTAGTATTTCCTTCAGAAGTGCCTTCCATTTTATTCTCTCTTTTCATATATTTTAAACATGTTATGGTCTTCTTTCATGCAGGAAACATTTAATATATAAATAACAAAAACAGTTCTTTAATCTTCACTTGTATATAGTCTACAACAGATTGATTATCCTATGAAAACTTTCTATAACTCCTTGTAATTGACTAGGTAACACCAAAACCCTTCCCCAGCATTCAGGGAATTCCAATATCTGGGTGTGATCCAATGGTGAGCATACTCTTCAGATGGTTGATTTAGATGTTGATTGTGACTGACAATAACTAGCAAATTTAGTAATTCTACTTTTGAGGCTGATCAATGGCCTGACACAAACTTTGCAATAATTAACTTTTCTGTAAGAAAATTCTGATTCCATGAATTATTTATTCCATGATGAAAATTATAAAGTAAAAAAAGTTATCAAATTAGGATGAATGGTACTAATAGTCAAAGATGAAATAATTTTTTTTAAGTTATCTCTACATCCAATGTGGGGCTTGAACTCACAACTCTGAGATCAAGTCTCTTGCTCTATCAATTGAGCCAGTCTGGTGCCCTGAAGATTAAAGAATTTTGATGAGATATTACGAAAGAATGATTCACTGAACTTTTAACTAGTTCTCTATAGTTTGTAACAACAACCAATAGAGAAGTAAACTCTAGTTGGATTTTAAGTGCAATTAAACGTATTTTATGATCAGTTAGATTACTGGTAATGCAACCCTTATTCACAGAAAATTTCTATTTTGGTGTGAATATGTAAATGTTACATGTAAAAAATTTTTTAGATCACCTGGAATGACTTTATTTTATATAATTTTATATATAATGAGATAACTGAATATCTGTGATAGCTGTTTTAATACAGAGGGAAGTCCCTGCTATCAAGGCAATTGAACATGAAATAAGATGGAAAAAGTGGGCAGGCACTGAGACATGATTTCTAATCTCAATCTGGCCACTAAATGTGATTTTTGTAAAAACTGCCATCTCTCTCTTTCTCTCTGTCTCTCTATATATTTATCATCCAATCTTCTTGCTCAGGGATGCTTGCCTTGTTTCAGCTTCTGGTAATGCTATTGTGATATCTCATTAATAGAAAATTGGAAAATGGAGAAGAAAATAATATATGGCAAAGTATCATCCACTCCAGTTCTTTAAAAAACACCAGATGTTGTATGCAAGTTTTGAATCACCATATTATACACCTGAAACTAATATTACACCACACTGCATGTTAACTAACTGGAATTTCAATAAAAACTTAAAAAAAAAAAATAAAAAGCAACTGGGGTAAGAAATTCTACAAGGAAAAGACTCCTGAAAATCTACTCTTCCATTAAAAGAAAACAACAACAACAACCCTCCCCCCCAAAATGAGAACACTATAAGAACCATCAAAATTAACTTTTTCAGGGCTGGAAATTAGCAAAAGATCTGGAAGAATTCTAGAAGAGTTACTTAAAGGAACAAGAACAGTAATGGTATAACTTGGTAGTAATTTCACACTTTAAAACTCATTTAATAAGACCAATCTCACCCTCGTACTAAAATCAGACCCAAAAACATCACATACACACACAAAAAAAACTACAGATAAATATCTCTTTTGGATGTAGTTGTAAAAATCTTCAACAACATACTAGTAAGCCAAACCTAGTAGTCTATTAAAAGGATAACACACTATGACCAAGCAACCTTTATCCCAGGAATGCAAGGTTTGTTTAACATATGAAAATCAATCAATATATTATACCACATTCATAGATTAAAGGACAAAAACACATCATCTTAATTGACACAGAAAAAAAATATTTCATAAAATTCAACACTCCTGGAGAACTTCCAAGGAGATTCACAGATTAGGAAGATCCTAAACTCACCTTGTCCTTTGGCCTGACACCCACATCAGTGTGAATAACCTAGAAACTGACTGAAAAACTGGCAAAACAGACTCTCCACAGCTAAATGTAGAGCAGAGGCCACAACAAAAATGGCAGAAGGGTGGAGACCAGTCAGGACCTAAAGGAACCTGCAGGACTGTCCCTGGGAGGGAGGGATGCAACAGGTACATAGAGGGAAGAGAGAAGGCCCCACACCAGGCATGCAGGCCTGGGGAACCCACACAGGGAAGATGAATACCCATAATATTTGGCTTTGAAAACCAGAAAGGTGTAATTTTGTGAGTTCTTACAATCAGCAGGACTTAACACCTGAAAATTTAAAAATCAGCAAGCTTGCCTCTGGGAGAGGCAGAGGGTGCTAGGACACTGAGTCCCCATCCTTAAAGAGGCAGCACAACAAAAAACCCCATAGAGATAGAGAACAGAGGGAGGAGTTTGAAAAATGCTGGGGTTAAGGGATGGAGATTTATTTACTAATCTCAGAGCACATGCTGGAGTGCAGGGATCTTCGGGAGAATTCTCCAAGAACAACAGAGTTGGTGGGCATCATTTCCTTCCCTTCCCTTCTAGCCTAGACACATGGATGCCTACAGAAACGAGCAAAGTTCAGTACTATCCACCTACTTACTAACAGTGTGCACCAACCCTGTGATCTCCTGTGGACACATCTTCTCCAGCGAGGCCTTTGTTCCAGGTGTCCTCCCACAGCAGACCCCAAGAAACCTTGCTAACACCACAAGCTCCACCCCCACATTCTCCTGTGGACCAGCCCTTCTAATACACCCTTGGCCAGAGCCTACCCAAAGGAATGCAACAAGCAAGGCAGTGCAAACATCCCTGACAGGGGCCAACACCACTCTAAAGCAACTCCTTCCCAGGGAGAAGGGAAGATAACCACACACACCAGTCCCACTACAGCCCCAGCAGTGGGCTGGGGGCAGATATTGGGTCTGACTGCAGGCTGCATGGACTAAAGAAAGATTCTCAGGGGACAACCCAGGGAAAGTGTCCTGCAGTTTGGTCCTACTGGATCTCTGGCCAATGCCTGCGATGACTCAACTCAAGCCCAAGGAGACCCAGGACTGGCCCACTAACAATACAGGGAGCAAACTGCACACAACGAGTCATTACAGATGAAAGAGATAGAAAAATAGATAAAGAGACAGAAAATATAAAAAGAACCAATCAGAGATGAAGAACTTGATAACTCAAATTAAAAAATACACTACATGGAATAAATGGATTATAGGAAGCAGAAGAACAGATCAGTGACCTGGAGGACAGAATAATGGAAAGCAATCAAGCTGAACAGGAGAGAGGAAAAACAAAATGAAAATAGTCTTAGGGAATTTAATGACACCATCAAGTGTAATAACATTTGCATTATAGGGATTCCAGAAGAAGAGAGAGAAAAGGGAGCAGAAAATTTATTTGAAGAAATAACAGTGGGAAACTTCCCAAATCTGGGGAAGGAAACAGAAATCCAGATCCAGGAGGCACAGAGATTTCCCCAAAAAACCAATCCAAGGTAGTCTACACCAAGACACATAGTATGGCAAAAGGAAGTGATAAAGAGAGAATTTAAAAAACAGGAAGAGAAAACAGTTTCATACAAGAGAAATCTCATAAGGCTATCAGCTGAGTTTTCAGCAGAAACTCTGTAGACCAAAAGAATAACATGATACATTCAAAGTGCTGGTAAACGAAAAACAAACAAAAATCTGCAGCCAAGAATACTCTGTCAACCAAGGCTACCATTCAGAACAGAAGGAGAGATAAAGAGTTTCCCAGACAAACAAAAGTTAACGGAATTCATGAGCACCAAATCAGCCCTATAAGAAATATTAAAGGGGACTCTGAGTGGAAAGGACAGGCCATAAATAGGAGTAAGAAAGGCAGGAAGCACAGAAGCAGTAAAATTAAGTACATCTATAAAAGTCAGTCAAGGGACTGACCAAACAAAAGTAAAACTATGTAAAGTATGACACCATATACATAAAACATGGGGCGAGGGGGGGGGGGGAGAGGAGTAAAGAATGGGTTCGAAATTAAATGACCTTCAACTTAATAAAGATCACTATATGCATAAGATGTTACATACAAACCTAATGGCAACCACAGATCAAAAACCAGTAATAGATATGAAAAAATAAAGAGAAAGGAATCCATGTACATCACTAAAAAAAGGCAACAAACTGTGTGAGAAGAGAGCAAGAGAAGAAAGGAACAGAGAAAAACTACAAAAACAACCATAAAACAAAATGGCAATAAATATAAACCTATTCATAAATACCTATTAGTAATTACTTTGAATGTAAATGGACTAAACACTCCAATCAAAATACACAGGGTGACAGAATGTATAAGAAAGCAAGACCTATCTAATGAATCCCTACAAGAGACTCATTTCAGACCCAAAGACACATGAAGACTGAACATGAAGGGATGGAAAATCATTTATCATGCAAATGGAAGTGAATTTCTGGGGTAGCAATACTTATATCAGACAAAATAAACTTTAAATTGAAACTGTATACTTTTTAAAATAAAGACATTTTAGGTAAAAAAAAAAGTCTGTAACGAGACAAAGAACACTCTATAATCATAAAGGGAACAATTCAACAAGAAGATATACAATTGTAAATATTTATGCACCCAGCATGGGAGAGCCCAAATACATAAAGCAACTAATAACAAACATGAAGGAAGTGATGAATAGTAATACAATAATAACAGGGGACATTAACACTCCACTGACATCAACGGATAGACCATCCAAACAGGAAATCAACAAGGAAATAGTATCTTTGAATAACACATTGGAACAGATGGATCTAACAGAAATATTCAGAACATTCTATCCTAAAACAGCAGAATACATATTCTTTTCAAGTGTACATGGAACATTCTCTAAAATAGATCATATTAGGCCACAAAACATGTCTCAACAAATTAAAAAAGATCAAAGTCATACCATGCAACTTTTCTGAACACAACACTATGAAACTAGAAATCAAGTAAAGGAAAAATCTCGAAAGAACACAAATATGGAGGCTAAACAAAATGCTACTAAACAATGAATGGGTCAACCAAGAAATTAAAGAGGAAGCCAAAAAACACACGGAGAAAAATGAAAACACAATGGTCCAAAATCTTTGGGATGAAGCAAAAGTTATTCTAAGTGGTAAGTTAATATCAATACAGGTTACCTCAAGAAGCAAAAACAAAAACAAAAACAAAACAACAAAAAAAAAACCCTCAAATAAACAAGCTAACCTTATACCTAAAAGAGCTAGAAAAAGAATAAACAAAACCCAAAAGCTGTAGAAGGGAAATAATAAAGATTAGAGCTGGAATAAATGTCGTAGAAACCAGGGGAAAAAAAATAGGAGAGCAATGAAATCGGGTTCTTTGAAAAGATCAACAAAATTGATAAACCTTTTAGCCAGACTCATCATAGAAGAGAAAGAAAGGTTCCTATTCATCATATGAGACCAGCATTACCTTGATATCAAAACTAGATAAAGACACTACAGGGGTGCCTGGATGGCTCAGTCAGTTAAGAGTCTGCCTTCGGCTTAGGTCATGATCTTAGGCTTCTGGGATCGAGCCCTGCATTGGATTCCCCCACTCAGTGGGAAGCCTTCTTCTCCCTCTTCCTCTGTCCCCCTCACCTCTCTCTCTCTCAAATAAGTAAATAAATATTTTTTAAAAAAAGACATTACAAAAAAAGAGAAGTATAGGACATTAACTCTGATGAACACAGATGCAAAAATACCAACAAAATATTAGTAAACCTAATCCAACAATACATAAAAAAATTATTCACCATGATCAAGTATGATTTATTCTAGGGATGCAAAGGCAGTTCAATATTTGCAAATCAATTAACATGATACATCATATGAGCAAGAGAAAGGATAAACACCATATGATTATTTCAATAGATACAGAAAAGGCACTTGACAAAGTACATCAATTTATGATAAAAACCCTCTAAAGTAGGTTTAAGAGGGAACATACCTCAACATAATAAAGGCTTTATATGAAAACCTCACAGCTAACAATATACCCAATGGTGAAAAGCTGAAAGCTTTTCCCTAAGGTCAGGAATATGGCAAGGATGTCCATTCTCACTATTTTTATTCAACATAGTACTGGAAGTCCTAGCCACAGCAGTCGGACAAGAAAAAGAAATAAAAGACACTCAAATTGGCAAGGAAGAAGTAAAACAGTCACTATTTGCAGATGTCATGATACTATGTATAGAAAACCCTAAAGTCTTCACCAAAAAAACCACTAGAACTAAAAAATGAATTCAGTTAAGGTCACAGGATACAAAAATCAATACACAAAAATCGGTTGCATTTCTATACACTAATGATGAAGTATCAGAAAGAGAAATTAAGAAATCCCATTTACAATTGCAGCAAAAATAAAATACTTAGGAATAAACTTTTTTTTAATCTAGGAATAAATTTAACTGATGAAAGACAACAAAAAAATGGAAACACATTTCATGCTCATGCACTGGGAGAACAAATGTTAAAATGTCTATACTACCCAAAGCAATCTACAGATTTAATGTAATCCCTATCAAAATACCTACAGCATTTTTCACAGACCTAGAACAAACCCTCTTTTTTTTTTTTTTTAAAGATTTTATTTATTTATTTGACAGATAGAGACAGCCAGCGAGAGAGGGAACACAAGCAGGGGGAGTGGGAGAGGAAGAAGCAGGCTCCCAGCGGAGCAGGGAGCCTGATGCAGGGCTCGATCCCAGGACCCTGGGACCATGCCCTGAGCTGAAGGCAGACGCTTAACCACTGAGCCACCCAGGTGTGCCTAGAACAAACAATCTTAAAATTTGTATGGAACCACAAAAGACCCCAAATAGCCAGAACAGTCTTGAAAAAGAACAAAACTGGAGGCTCCACAATCCCAGATTTCAGGGTATATTATAAAGCTGTAATAATCACAACAGTATGGTACTGGCATAAAAATAGACACACAGATCAATGAAACAGAACAGAGAGCCCAGAAATTAACCCACAATTATATGGTCAATTAATCTTCAACAAAGGAGTAAAGAATATGCACTGAGAAAAATACAGTCTCTTTAACAAATGGTGTTGGGTAAACTGGTGAGCCAAACGCAGAAGAATAAAACTGGACCACTGTCTTACACCATACACAAAAATAAACTCAAGGACCTAAATGTAAGACCTGAAACCATAAAATCTTAAAAGAGAGCACAGGCAGTAATTTTTCTGACACTGGCCATAGCAACATTTTTCTAGATACGTCTTCTGAGGCAAGAGAAACAAAAGCAAAAAACAAACTATTGGGATGACTTTAAAATAAGAGGCTTCTGCAAGATAAATGAAACCATCAACAAAACTAAAGGTAACCTACTGAAATGGAAAAGATATCTGCAAGTGACGTATCAAATAAAGGGTTAGTATCTAAACTACATGAAGAACTTATACAACACACAAAAAAACAAAAAATGGGAGAAGACATACAGATGATCAACAGACACATGAAGAGATGCACAACATTGCTAATCATCAGGGAAATGCAAAACAAAACTGCAATATCACCTCATACCTGTCAGAGCAAGTGTTGACTAGGATGTGGAGAAAAAGGAACCCTCATGGACTGCTGGTGTGAATGTAAATTGGTGCAGCCACTGTGAAAAACAGTATGGGGGTTTCTCAAAAAATTAAAAGCGGAATTACCATATTATCCAGTATTTCCACTACCGGGTATTACCCAAAGAAAATGAAAGTACTCATTCAGTAAGATATATACACCCCTATGTGCATAGTAGCATTATTTACAATAGCAAAATTCTGGAAGCAGCCCAAGTGTCCACTGATTGATAAATGGAACAAGAAGATGTGGTATGTATACAATGGAGTATTACTCAGCCATAAAGTAGAATGAAATCTTGCCATTTGCAACAGTGTCAATGGATCTAGAGAGTATAATGCCAAGTGAAATGCTAGGTGAAATGCTGTCAGTCAGAGGAAGACAAATACCATATGATTTCACTCATATGGGAAATTTAAGAAACAAAACAAATGAACAAATAAAAAAGAGAAACTAGAAAACAGACTCTTGACTACAGGAACAAAACTGATGGTTATAGGGGAAACAAACTGCGGTGGGTGTGGGGATGGACGAAGTAAGTGAGGGCGATTGAGAGTACACTTATTATGATGAGCACTGAGTAATGTATGGAATCGCTGAATCACTATCTTGTAAACCTGAAACTAACATCACCCTGTATGTTAACTATGCTGGAATTAAAATTTTTTAAAAATTCAATATTCTTGATTGATAAAAGACACATAGCAGACTAAGAATAAAAGAGAATATGCTCAAGCTGATGAAAGGCATCTACAAAAAACCCAAAGCTAACATCATACTTAATGATCAGATACTGAATGCTTTGTCCCTAAGATCAGGAACAAGATGTCTGCTGTCGCCACACGTACAGAACCATGTACTGGAGCTCCTAGACAGGAAAATTAAGAAAAGGAAAAAAATATAAAGGGCATCCATATTGGAAAGGAAGTGGTAAAATTATCTCTATTTGCAGATGAGATGTTGTTGATACAAGGAATCCACACATACAAAATAACTATGAGAGCTAATCATGAATTTAGTAGTTTGGGAGCATGTAAGACACGGCACAGACATTTCTCTAAGACAGACAAATTGCCATCAAGCACATAAAAAGATGCTCAATGTCATTAGTTTTAGAGAAATGCAAATCCCTCTATATTTAGAAATGCACAATAAAATATGCCTGCACATATTGGAATGTGCAATTAGATGGCTAAAATGAAAAGACAAGCAGTCACAAGTGCTGGCGTTGATGCAGGTCAAATGGCACGCTTCTTATATGTTACTGGTGGGAGCATAAAATGGTACAATCACTTTGAAAAAAGTTTTGGCAGTTCCTAAGTTAAAGGTAGAGTTACCAAATCACTAAGCAATTGCTCTCCTAGATATATACCCAAGAGAAATAAAAACCCATGTTCACATAAAAACCTGTACATGGATGTTTACAGCAGTATTATTCATGGTAGTCGAAAAGTGGAAACAACCCAGATGTCTGTCAACTGATGAATGAATCAACAAAAAATGGCATATCCATGTAATGGAATACTATTTGGCAATAAAAAGAAATAAAGTACTGATATGCTACCACAAGGATGAACCTTGGAAACATTATGCTAAATGAAAGAAATGAGTCAGAATAGATCATATATTGTATGATTCCACTTATGTTCCATTTATATAAAATGTAGAGAATTGGCAAATCCATAGAAATAGAATTTATATTAATGGTTAGCAGTAAATTGGGGAGTAACAGGGAAGAATAGGGAGCTAATGCGTATGGTGGCTCTTTTAAAAGTGAAAAAAATGTATTAAAATTAGGTAGTAGTAATGGTAGCACAATTCTTTGAATATCCCAAAAAACATTTAATTCTATACTTTAAAAGTACGAATTTTATTGTATGTAAAAATAAAACTGTTCTAAAAATGAAAATTTTAAAAATGCAGCTAGGTTGCTAGAAAATGAAGTCCACACAGATCATTATTTTCAGGGTTTATATTCATCTAATTTTCTAATCATTGATTTGGGACCTACACTCTTTTAGGTACTCTCTGGATGGGGTTATAAGGTGTGGATCTTGCACTATGGCAGCTCAAAGTTCATACAAAGATAGGCATGTAAACAAACCACTAAATGAAGTTTCCTAAGTGGTAATGTATGCTTACAAAGTGCTCTGGTGGACCAGGGCAGAGAAGAATTTTCTTTCTATCTTGGGAGTTGGGGAGATAGGCTTTGCAGAAAAATTGACACTGAGATCCTAAAAGATATACAGCAGTTCACTGAGGAGAAGAAAAGGGTCTTTCAAGGCAGTGAGATCAGTTTAAGTAAAATAGCATTACCGGCATAGGATGTCCACTATCTACACTCCTACAGTGCCTGGGGCTAACTCTTTACAAAGCGTTTCTTTACTGTCTCCATTCTCTTGTTTAATAGAGAGAGTCATCAGAACAGTTATGTACTTATAAAAATAATTCATGGGTATTTGTACAGGTGTACTGAGGCAAATTTATGCTTGGGAAAAGAATCTCACACACACACAACCACCACACACACACACACACACACACACACACACAGAGGCATTTTTCTGCCTATACCAAGTCAGTTAACCATTTCACATCACAACTGTCTTTGTTCTCTCTCAGTTTAGTTTCTATTCCAGAGATGCCTTATATAAACTTCTTTGTCTCAAAAATAACTGCTAACGTCCAGCTTTCAATTTTCTAAAGGAAAAGTACTACATTTTGAGTACTTTATGCTATCAGTGATACTGCATTAAAGTATTCACATCATGATCCTTCTCTTAAGGCTTCACTTAATGTTGGAAATCTTCTCATGCCTTGAAAAAGTACTTGGACAATAATAAAACAATAATAAAAACAATGTCCCTAAAAAATAGCATTACAAAAATGTGTGGCTTGTTTGCAAAATAGAAGAATGTGATGTCTTCCCTAGTCCTGTATGACCTCTTTCCATAATCACAGAAAATTGCCATTTCTATCTTCCAGTACTGTATTAGAGCTATCATGTTTAATGGAATAGTATAGCACCTGGGAGCTACTTGGAGGAGAAAAGATGATTTACAATCACAAATTGTTCTTGAAATGAGTTATAGTTCTTTTTCATGAAGAATTTATAATAATAAAGCACTCAAAGTTTAAGCACTGAAATGCCTAATGAAACTACTTTGACAATATGAAAGAAAAGATGAATAAATTTTGTGGAAAGATCAAAAGACCATAATCTAATTGAATTTATCCTATAAGCTCCACATCTTGGATTGTATACTATTGTTAGGAACTCTCCAGAGAGCACAGGATGACTATTCAATTACTTATGTGCAATGGGAATTTTTGCATTTGATTGCACTAAATCCTATTTTTCAATTAAACTAAATGGGTAAGACACTGAAATATACCCTACTCCAATCTTTAATTTCCTTAAGAAACTTTTTTAAGAGGTGGCATGTAATACATGGTAAACAGGAGTCGATAGTATTTCCCTTTACTCAATGATAGTATCTTGTTATGTACCAAGTTTATATTCTTTTGTGTCATTGCTCTTCTTAATAAAATAGTAAACTGTACTCATGTTGTCATTTCTCCTTTTACACCAAAAGTATGTAGGTTTCTATGGTGGATTTCATGTTCTCTAAAAAAGTATACTAATGAAAAGTATGAATAAATTGTTTACTATATTCTTCCTCTAACATGATTTTTAAAAATCTGAAGTATAAAGTTACCTATAGTGATATGCACAGGTCTTAAATGCTAAAATTAAAGAATTTTGATAACTGAAAATATTCATAAAGGATAGAAGTCTAAAAACATTTTTGTTACTTGTTACATAATTTTTCTGATTTTAACAATAATGTTGGTCTCATTAAGAGACTTGGGAAGTGTTCCTATTTTATATTCTGAAGTAGTTATATAGCTATTGTTGGTCCTTATCATTTTTCTCAGGCATGTAATTCCTTCATCCTCCAGTTGCTTTTCAGGTTTTTCTTTGTCTTTGCTTTTCAGAAATTTGACTACGACATGCTAGGTGTTGTTCTCTGTTTATTTTTGTTGAAATTCATTGAGCTTTCTGAACTTTTGAGTTAATATTCTTTATCACAAGCAAACACTTTTAGCATTGTTTCTCCAATTTTTTTTTTCTATTCTCATTTCTCTATTTCTGATGCTCAAGTCACTGTAATGTTAGAGTTTTTGGTATCTTCCCACAAATGACAAATTCTGTTTATTTTTGCCAGTTTTTTTTTTCCTCTAAATTTCTGTTTAGGTAATTTTTCATACTGTGTCTTCAACTTCATTGATATTTTCCTCCATAGTTTTCCGTTTACTCTTTTTTCATCCAATAAATACTTATTTTAAGTATTTTATGCTTTAATTCAAGAATTTCTATTTTTTTATTTTACCATTTCCATTAATTTATTGGGAAGCTCTATTTTTAAAGCAGTATATTTATCTTTTTTATAATGTATTAAATATTGATGCTTTTTATCTCTTGAGTTATAGCTTAAAAGTTTATCTGTGGTTCTATTCACATTGTTTTTTGGTTTTCTTAATCACAGAAAATAATATTCTGCCTCTTTATATGTCTAGCACTTTTTAATTTCTAAAAAAAATATTTTGAATGCTACCTGTTTAAAGTCTGGATTTTGTTGTCTTCCTTTAAAGAGTAATGAGTTTTGTTCTAGGAGGCAGTTTACTGGTAGATTAATGTGGTACTAATTAGCCTTGGTTTTAAGCTTTGTTAGATTAAGTCTAGGTTAGGCTTTACTAAATAGCTCAGGTAGTGCTTCTGAGGTATGACCTGCTAGAACCTCAGCTGAAAACCTGAGGTATTCAGCATGATCGCTCTACCCTGTCAGGATGGAATTACCACATCTCCTTGTATTTTTTGCCCATGGGGCATGTGTTCAGTGCTCAGCTTCACAGTAACTAGACCTTATGCAATTTCATCTTGCATATGTGCAGCTTAGGGTTTGTCCAAAGCCTTAACTAGATGCTTCTCTGTACAGGAACTTCCTTTCCAATATCCTACACTTCAATTTCCAGCTGCTATACTAAGATGAGTACGGTTTTCTGCTTCCTCAGCTCAGCAAGATTTGCTATGCTTTGATTAGACTCCATTTCCTTCCATTGTTGTCTGGAAAGTAGCTTAAGGTAGGAACTGGAATAACTGTGAGGATTGCCACATGTGTTTCTTTTCTCTCAAGAATCACATTCTGTCTGTTTTCTGATGTCCAAAAAGTGTTGCTTAGTATATTTCGCCCTGTTTTATAGTTGTTTATGGTGAAAGGGTTAGTCTGGTACAAGTTACTCTGTCATAGCCACAATCAGGAGACATTTGATTATATTTTGAATACATTACTTCAAGTGTTGCATCTAATGAGCCCCATATTTACGGTTGAATACCAAAAAATCCACTCTAGTGAGAACAATTCATTTTAATGGTTACCAACAATGATTAACGTGTCAACAGATGTTTACCGAAGCATATATGAAGCCATGGAAAGAGCTTGGCAACGGGAAGTCAAACTAAAGAACATAAAACTAGGAAGAGTATCTATTCCCCTTTCACATGCTATTTGGTTGTTCTTTAATCATCTTTAAATACCCATCAATAAACTGCCCCAGTAAACAATTCCAATAAAATGATTATTTTCTTGAAAATGTGATGAAGTTATTCTCCATTGGTCTTCACAGTTAATGAGACTACACCATGTGTAGCTCATACTGGAATACCAATATTTTCGCTACTTATAAGTCAGAGATAACCGCAAATAAGAACCTTAAAAATTCGTAAGGTATATCTCATAAGATATAATTATAATTTAGTTACAATAAGATTTCACTATTAAATATAACTAATTCAGTCTCATCATGGACAGTTTCCAACCTTGAAGCCAAACTAATTTTGCTTTCACTACTTACAAAAATTAATAAATATAAATAATGCTTTCAGGATTCTTGCTCTCAGGATTTTCTTATCAAATTAGGCTTTAATGTGTCTATTTTTGCATACCCAAACACATGTCCTATAAATCAAGACTCCTTATTCTAATCAGAATAATGTGAGTTACCATTTTAGTACACATTCTAAATGAGGAGATATGTAACTAATTTCCCAATATGGACAGAAATTTATGGTGTCCTTCATAGCTGTATACCAAGATGTTTACAATTAAAGAGATGGACATGTCATATCTTTTTGGAAGACAGAACTGCAAACGTGCTTTTTGCAGTTTATGAAGTAATGGCTTATGATCATTTTATTATTTTAATAAACTATTCACCTTAATTATAAAATGCACTGGTTTTTCTTTGTGGGTAGAAGGTAGCAAGAATAATCCTAGTGATAATCATATTGTCCAATACCTTATTAGTGGAACTTATGGGGAATAGTTAATGGTTATAAGTATTAGTTTGAAAATTACAGAGACTTGGAACCTCAAGAAATGACTTGTTCCAGTCTTCATTGTTAGGCTAGTGAGAGGCAAAGCATTCAAGACAGGTTGTTGTTAAGTATTTTCCATGTTTCAAAAGACAACGTTTCCACATCCCCATGCATCCACAACAAAAGTCTCGATAGACTGTGATTGCTTTAGTTTAACCTATGTCTTGTTCGGAGTACTTACATACATATATGGGATACTGGCATTTGATATTCCTTTAATTATGGTTTTTCATTAGGGCTATAGGAAGGGGGGTGTGTTAACTTTTACTTTTTTCCTAACTTGAGGAAAATTTGGAATTACATTTATTTAAACATGTATTCCAGTATATAAGCAACATCTGAGGGGAGGCATAATTTTCTTAGCAATGTCCCAGGGCGGTTTTAGACTCATTATTTTCTCCTGAATCTGTGGACTGATTTCTCTTTCCTTTCCTTTGTGGCTCTTCCTTCTATCATCAGAGTCCTATTATTAGAACCCTCCATCCTTCTAGTATAGTCCCTTTTTCATGATAGAGCCAGCTGAAAGTATTACCCCTACCATACCCTCATTCCCCAGACTCACACTGGTAGACTAAAAGCCAGAGAAAAAGATACACACATCACAATGCCTCATAAGCTCTAATTAGGAAATGATTGCATAAATTCAAGCTCACATATAATAAAGTCAAATAAAATGATCTTAATTCAAAAATTTTTTCTCTACTTTTGTGTTATGTTCACAAGTAAACCTGTGAATGAGGAAGAAATAATTTCAAGATCATTCTTTACAGAGCAGTTCCCTACCTTTGTGAAAATGAAAATAACAACCATAGTAAAAACATATGGATCAGCAAATGCTCTGGTCTAAATATTCCTCTGGTGTTTATACCACAAAATGCTTCCCTGTTCTGGCATTCAGCTTTTTTTTATAATAGCACACAGAGAAGCAATGTCCCAGCTTGAAGAACCAAATAAGGTATCTATCCTGGGGTCTAGTAGGAATTGGACAATGCCAGACCACTGGGCACCACACCGAGTTATGTTAGTACTAATATCTTGATGTACAACTCTAGGGAAATCAGAAAGCCAAGGTTTCTGGTTATACAAAGGTGCTTTTCCAGGATGCTTTTTGACTATTGGGGAGTATTTTCAAATATAGGAAAGTGCTATAATCAGACCAGTGTAGAAGACAGATTTTTTTTTTCTGTGAAATTTAATAATTCAAAAGACAAAATGAAGTTTAGGGACCAAAGGTTGAAATAAAGCAAAGATATCTAATAAAAGCAAATTACATTATTTAGAAGGATATATGAAGAAGCTCTAAATATTTTACAGGTTGAAATAAAAATTCAAGGCTATGCCAGTTTTCCCCCATCTCAAATGTAACTGCTAAAATTCTCTAAATATTAGTAAAAATAATGAAGCAATCAGATATGCCCTTTGAAACAAATTCCACTGCCTTTGCAGAGTGGCTTTCCTGTGTCTCTTGTCTCCTGGCTGCTAGGACTGCTTCCCTCACAATTGGCACTCATACTCCCTGGTTTCAGCAGCATAGGCTGCCATTCCCATGCGTGCAGATTTTCACAGTCTCTGCTTCATAGGTTATCCTTCAGGGGAAAAGGGAATTGCTAAGACAGTGGAAAGGGGTAGGGAATGAAGTAAGTGGCACCTTCCATTCTGCTGAGACCCTGTCAGCAGCCTCAGAGCACACTGTTAAGTTCTACAATGATGACAGAGGCCAGGCTTCCCAATGAGATGCAAAACGGAGGTTCTGACCTCACACACCTGAACGGATTCCTAGCTCTTTCTGACAGAGAAATGATTCTGGTATCTTGGCCAGAATCCAGTATGGTAATTGCATTTCTGCTCACCTCTCTCTTCTCCCAACAGTTTTTTTCTATTACTGGAAATTCTTCTAATACATTACAAAGTGACACAGAAAAATTTAGCCACCGCATTCCAAGGAGAGTATGTTCCTCAAACAGGAAGGGGGAAATTAACAATCAGACACTCTTTTATTCTCTCTGTACCCATCTTTTTATGTTTTTGATGCACTTTGTATAACATTCTTACAAGAAACCTTTGTTGTTACTAAGAAAAGTACTAAATAGGAAGTAAATATATTTTATCTGGGCTCTCTGTATTTTTCTCACTTAACGCATTTCTTAAAAATCTGCTACATCCTTATGCTTCCCGCCTTGTGCATGTGGATTGGTGTTTCTCAGGCCAGTTACTGAAACAGAATTGCTGAGTAAATAGACATGCAAAAGTTCATTCTATCTTTCAAACTGTCTTTGGATGCACATTCATTTTGATTCTTGTAGATTTCTGGGCCAATTGCCTTTACACCTTCGTAGCTCTTGATGGAGAGCACGCTGCCCAACTAACGCTACAGACCCACTCTTCAAAGTCTAGCTCAACGGCACCTACTCTTGGATGCATCCTATCTCTCAACTCCAAAGACCTTTCTCTCAGGTGAGACCGCACAACACTTTATCTGTAATTCTGCCATAACACTTACTATGTGGTTCATTGTATTATAGCTATTTATATGCAGAGCTTGTCTCCCCCTTGTTCCCCACTAAACCATAAGCTCAGCTCTAAGGGCAGGATTCATGCCATCATTTTCATATTTGAATACCTATGTCCTATATCTGTATGCCTTGCATAGGTCACTCTTCTATAACTCTTTATCAAATGAATAAAAGGATGAATACATGCACTCACGATGTAGCACTTCATGGCAGATCAGTGCCGAAGAAATCCCAGGCCACGTCTGTTGCATTGCCTATTGTCAATTCCATGGAAGCTTGGACTGAATTCTACTTAACATGTTATATCTAATTGCATACTGGCCCCCATCATGCATCATGTATTTCATCACTGGTAATGGAAATGATCCATACTTTCAGGGTAGTCTTTGTTCTACTTAGAGAAGAATGTTGCAAACCCTTTTTTGAATTGTTCCCTTTCACCAGCACTATTCTCAGCTGCAGTGAGAGATGAATTTAAAATCCCAAGTATGCCCTTACATTCCAACTGGCGTATGTCATCACAACACCCTGCTCTCTGCCCCCCAACCCAATCCAGTCACCAACTAGGATAATGAAAACCACTCAACACCTGGGTATCAGGAGTATGATATAGGTCTTGGCAGACACAGAGAAGCCCTTGCTCTTTCTTCCTTCCCTCCCTCCTTTATTTTATTCCTTCCTTCCTTCCTTCTTCCTTCCCACCTTTCTTTTATTCTCATTCTCTCGCTCTCTGTCTCAAACTGGAGTCAGTAAAAAAGAGTAGGAGTTTGAACTATATGAAAATATTATCACACTTAAACCTAAACTTTTATGAGCAACTTATGAGATTTTTAAGGAAAAAATACCCTACCATTCAAAAACTCATGGAAGGTGTGCGTGTGTGTGTGTGTGTGTCCATCAGCTAAAAAATTTATATACACATACAGTATTTACAACCAACTCAAATTAGTTTTACGCAGACCAGCAGTCTGGCTTTCCATATTTCCCATCTGCAATCTCTACCGAAACTTTCAAGATTTTTTTTAAATGAATTCCTGAAATACCTCTTGTCCATCTATAGAAATGATAATACTTCTTTTTATTATGAAACAGTCTATATTTGTTTAAGGACCTGTGTTAATTCTAGTTCTTATCCTTAAAGAAATTTCTACAACGTTTTTCCAATGTGTTTTAAATCTTAAATCTCTAATACTAAACCTTGCTTAAATGGTTGGTACATAATGTTGGTTGGCATTAACACAGATCAAATTAGTTATTCTAGATCCCGTTCTCTTTTCTGAATTTACTACAGTCAACAAAACTCATTCAAATGGAATAATTTTCTATGGTGACTATCTTAATTATGAAATTGTGTTTTAAATGTTCTACAAGTAGGGGTCACTAACAGACACGGTCCTGAAGCATACATTCATTGAAGATTAGAATAAGCATGTTCACTTGCGTAAAAGATCGTCAAATGTTTTCCTCAAGAGTTTTAGAATTTTTATTAAAAATAAGATTTTAACTCAAGTGACATTACTATTTCTGCTTTTTGTGGTGCTATTTTAAAAAGATAAAACATACTTAATTTTTGAGACTTATTTCTTTCCTGTTTATGTACCAAGTTCTTCAATTTATCTTTACTTTCCCAAAGAAATTTTGAAACATTCTCAACTAATGACATTGGCATCGTAACACCTTGTTACAAAAACCTTCCCTGTATAAGTATCATGATAGTTAGCTCTTCAATTAGATTGGCTTAAAATTAACATTGTGTCAGTTTTCCACATTGCTAGTTTTGGAAACCAAAGCAGTCTGCAACAACTCTGCCTAGGGATAAGTTAAAGGCTAGATATACATTATTTACAGAATGCTATAATATATAAAAATTTTATCTTGAGTATCTCAAAAGGGAAAAAAAAAAGAAAACTTAGTCCTTGCTTCAGGAGACTGGCCTTGCTCTTGGAAATATTTCTAAACATTTGTTGTTGTGAAATAATAGGCATATATACATATATATGAATATATATAGGAAATAGGGATCGATAGACAGACAGACATATATATCTGCTCCCAGTTCCTCCATAGAGCTCCTAAAATCCTTGTAATTTCCTAAGTGATAAGAATGGTAGAAGCACCTTTTGTTTTAATATTTGGTCTTTGACCCTGGCTCCTAACACAGGGCTCCTTAATCCCTTCAAATTTTCTGGGTGACAGGAGTGTCTTTTGGTCTAATGGGGTGATTCTTGGTGGGCTCCTGGATAGTTTCATAATGGGGGCTAGTCCCCCAAAAGACCAAGCCATGATTAGAACCTTGGGCCTTTCCACCCAACCACACATCATCCAAGAAGGAGAGAGAGACTAGAGACTGAGTTAATTGTCGACCATGTCTACATGGAGAAGTTTCCATTAAATTCCCTAAAATACAGGCTTCAGAGAGCTTCTGGGTTGGTAAACATGTGGAAGTGCTCACAGAGAAGGCATGGAAGCTACTTCCCACATACTTTGCCAACGTATCTCTTCATCTGGCTGTTCATTTTATCTGTTGTTATGCCCTTATAATAAATTAGTAAATATAAGCAAGAGTTTCCTTGAATTCTTTGAGTCATTTTAGTCAGTTATTTAAACCAAGGAGAGTGTTGTAGGAACCCTAATTTATATAGCCAGTTTGTCTAAAGTACTGGTGACAATCCGGGACTTGTGATCAGTATCTGAAGTGGGGGCCATCTTACAGAATTAAGTCTGTAACTTGTGGGATCTGATGTTAACTCCAGGTAGATTGTGTCAGAGCTGAACTGAATTATAGGATAGAGTCACAGCTGATGTCACAAAGAATTGCTTTGTGTGGGGAAAACCCCTGACACACTGGGTATTCAGAGTGTCCAAAGTGAAATGTTCTTTGTGAATAGTAAAGGAGAAAAACACAGGAGTGTGTTTTTCCTAGACACCTGTGCAGTGTCTTATAGGAGTTAAGCAGGGGTCTTCAAGTCAGCCTTTAAGTTTTTCAAGAACCTCATCTTTCAGATTCTTGACTTGGAAACTTGAGTAAGCACTAACCTTATGCAGCACAGGTCTCTGTTTATCTTAATAAAAAACTTCCTTTAAAATAAGGCTTGCCTTTACAGCTGCCAGAAATATTTTTCAAAAATATTTATTGACTGCTTTATAAGGTTAATTGAAATGGAAGGATGATATGCTTTCCCATGAAAAATAGTGGGCTTTTGACCTCTGCTTGCAAAATAAATAACATATATTTTATGCCTTTTTGATTTATTAGACAGATGAAATTGTCTTCCCTTCCTTTTTAAAAGATATCTTTTCCTCTTCTGGTGGACTCTCAAGTTTTAGCCTGTATCTGCTTCTCATTGCTCATTGCCTTTGCAAGACAATCTGCTCTCTGCAACTAACTGAATACAGCCTTGGGACTATTGTTTAGAGACAAGAATTCTACTGAGGGGGCAACGTCTACAACTAACTTAAAATTTCTAGAGAGAGGAGCTGAAGCAAATTTTTCATCACTATAATGGTAACACAGACTTTGACTCATTCCAAGACATTAAGCTATTTACACCAACACTGGAGAAATATGGAGACTAAAAAAAGAGGGTATCAACACAAGTGATACAGAGGAAACAATTTGCATATTTGCATTTGGAATGATTGGGGAGAAATCCTTGCCTTAGAAAAGATAGGAGGATGAGGAGAAATTGCAAGAATAAAGCATTCTTTCCACATCAAGATTTAAATAAATTATCACATTATTTCTTTCCTTCTGTTAGTTTTTCATCTACAGAAAGACTACTCGGGGTTGGTTACTACATGATACAGTCTTCCCCGCTTTCTTCCCATCACTTACTTCATGATGCTTCATCACTTAACTCTCCTTTCCAATCATTCACTGTTCTCTGGTCCCGTGTTGTCGGGTAAAGTCTGACACCCCTGCATGCTCTAGCTCACAAAAACAAGCATGGTGGCATAGAATGGCAAACACTTTAGAGCAATTTACTTGCCCATAACTGGTGACAAAAATTAACCCTAAATCAAAATTTATTTTTTAAAAGGTAGGAACCCTATAATTTTCCTGAGTTATGATTCCATTATTGTATAGTTAACTAAATATATTTATCTTCTTTCTAGCTTTTCCTTTCTTCCCAGCTATATCTTCTTATTCATGGGAAAAATAAAATTTGACAGAGATATTAAACAGGGAAAACAACTGTAGTTCCTGTATCTAGTTGCCATTTCTAAGTTTTTCCACAGTTATACATTGACTTTTTGATTAAATATTTTATACAGTGTCTTGTCTAAATATACATTGGATATTTGAGATCACTTATATTGGGGGCTTTTAATGAGTTCTAGTCTAATATAGTCGATGAGGTTATGGTCGTTGATCTGGTTCAGTACGAGTAGCTCAAGTTTTGAAACCATATTTCTATTCAAACTACTTGTACCTGCCTATATAGGAGATGACGCATCTCATTTCCTTTTCAAGCAATTAATGTGAAGTGCTATCCATTTGGTATGAGGCTCAATATTTTAAGGTTTTTGACATTCATTTTTCATAGTTTTTTAATCAACTATAGATTTTTATGTGTTATACCATAGGAAGCTGTCAACACTCTTAATAATTTCTGTGAAAGGTTTGCAGACTGAAAGCATGAGTCTCACTGAGCTAAGTTATCCATTTTGTTGTTCAGTTTCTGTGTTTTAGATTCATGGTTAATGCCTGACAGGTAAGGAGAATCTGAAACCTGTGACGTTAGTTCTGAGTAATCTAGCAACAGGTCTTCTCTCCGTACAAGGAAGAATTTCATTGCCACAGCATTCCTTGAGGAAAAACAGAACTGGATGTGTTTTTGCCCAGCTAAGTATTTTATAATAGTCACTACTGATTTACAGTACAGTGTACCTTCTCTCCACAGACATGGACTGCCCTCCCCCCCCGCTCCCGCCCCCTGTGGAAGCCTAGACCTACACACTGCTTGAGTTGGACATATGCTCAAGAATTATTTCAGTGCTGATTCCTAGTATTCTGTATTCTCTCCTTCTATCTAAATAATCCCTCTTTGAGCTGTGCTGTGAAACCACCAACTAATAGTATATAAAATGCTAGTCAGGTGATATACCAACTGCTTGCATAAAATAGTTTAATCTTTGAAACATATGGTATGGAGGAAGAAGAAACGCATAGAATTCAAAGACTTAAGTATTAGAGAAAATCGTATGCACTAGAACTTCTTCTTTTTCTTTTAATTTCATGCCATGGGCATCTCTGATGTAATGTCAATGCTTTTGGAGCTGCATCCTCTTTAGAGTCCTTCAGTGGACACTGGAGTAAGTGATGTGGGGCATTTCCACACCAGAGAATGTGACAGTAGAATTTAGCAGGGCATGTCCTAGGCAGCAGGACAGGAAGAAAGTGGCATTGGGATTTTTCAGAGAATGTGTTGTCTGGAAATCTATCTTCAAGGGTAGTAATGTCTAAGCAAATTATATAGACTAGAAATAACATGGACATATATCAAAAAACAAAACGGCCCAATGACAAATCTTAGTATTACTGAGTCACAAGAGGTGTTCAAGTAAAATAAAAGGAACAAAAACACACGTCAAAAACATTTAAAAACCAGTTGTTAGCTGTGAGACAACATTTCATCAATTAAAAGGGCCCACCTGGCTTCCACCATGTAATGAACCTGTTGTCATCACCAAAAGAAAGTAAAGTAACTTCCCAAGGAATGGTTGCTGCTAGTTTCTCCATTTTGAGTTTCATTAACTATTTTTACTTATGATAATTTAAACAGAAAAACATGACAACTATTAAAATTACTATTAGTTGTGTAGGGTTCCTTTGACTTATTGTGATTTCTTTTAATAATATTTTATTATATTATGTTAGTCACCACACAGTACATCCCTAGTTTTTGATGTAAAATTCCATGATTCATTAGTTGCGTATAACACCCAGTGCACCGTGCAATACGTGCCCTCCTTACTACCGCTACTCTTTTTAAGTTCTAGATCAAACCTATGAAATTACGGCCACAAATCAGTTTCCCTACAAGGCTAGGTTGGAAATGCACTTGATTAATGGTGATCTCCAGTTTTGTCAGCTCTCAAGGCTTTGATAATTTAGTTAGTAGCTTGCCTTCTGAAATGGGAACATTATTATACATTTGAAAATAGGCTGAGTTCCCAAAGGAAAATTAGATGTTACAAAACATTACTATATTATTTTTGGTTGTGGACTGATAAGTGACACATTGACATAAAAGATAATGAAGATTATATATAAAAAAGTAAAAGTAAAGGATAAAGGGAGATATGTGGCCTTAGATAATTTTTACTAACCAAAATGATGAATGACCAAGGAGGGATACTATTCTTTTCCTCTTTCATTTCTTTCCTTACAATGCTCAAATTCTTTCTTGAAAAACAAGTGTCTTTCAACCCCGTGAAGTTTATTAGCATTATACTTACCATAACTTTGTACCAAATACTCTACAGTAGCTTTCTTTTTAAAACTAATAGCTGTGTTCCTGGAAACTTTTGGAATGATTTTTTAAAATACATCATATCATATCTTTAATCCCAAGGAGTTTATTTAAGTAGTTTGTTATTGATAAATATCTCAGGAGAATTCTACAATGTAACAAAACATTTAGAAAAAGAAATGTGAGTATATCTTCATTTAAAAAAATTTTTTTTTCTATCTCCAAAGACTTGATGAGCTATCAAGACTTTACAACGCTGGTGGAAAGCACAGCTCATGGCTCCTGGGAACTCATGACTTAATGGTGGATAAACAGTAACACAAATATATAGTTGGCAATAAACTTGGGATACCCACGTGTGTGTGTGTGTGTGTGTGTGTGTGTGTGTGTGTGTGTTATATGGGGAAGTAATCCACTCTACTGCCACAAGGTTAGTTCAAATCACTTTGCTCTGGACTCACTGCTGCAACAGGTTCTCACTGACTTCCCTGCTTTCCTCTCCTGCCTCTACCTCTATCATTTCTCCATTATTGCCGAAGCAATCTAAAACACAAATATCATAGCTCACATGTATTTACACTAACTGATCTCCAATTGCCCCAATATTCACCCTCCTTAACGAGGGTTACAGGACCCTTCATTGCACAGCTCTCTCACACCTATCCTTTCTAAGCAGCTGCCAGCCACCCCTCTTCTTCACTCTGCACCACTTAATTCAATTACTCCCAATGTCCTGAACATCTGCAGCCTCCCAATACTCAACCTCTTCATGAGTCATTCTCTGAGCAAATCATCATTCTTCTTCTCATCCTCCATCATTTGTCTGGAGAAACAGGTGTACTATTAACATCTCAGCCTGTGTGAGTAGCCTTCCTTGAATATCATTGTTAAACATACTCAAGCACACGTGGTAAATATTGAAGTGCTTCTCCCTTACATGTCCTCTCATATTCTCTATTACCCAACAGCAGATCTTGCTGCTGTATATTATTATTTCCTATTTACTCATCTGGATATGTCACTAGACTCTCAGTATAATGAGGCAAGCATAGTTTTGATCCCATTTATCCTTATACATAAGGTATCCAGCACAGTACACAGCACACAGTAGAGTACAATAAATATTTGTTAAATGAATAAATCAAGTATCTAGGCAGGTGTTATTTATAAGTCATGATTACGAAGACAATTTGAGAAACTGTAATACAATGATCCTTTTTCTTAGGAAGAATTTCTAAGACAGAGAAGCTTGCAAGTGTAGGAGAATGAAGCCACATAAATAATTTATGAGTCCCAGGGCAAAGTTCAATATATGCCAACCTCTGCATGTAATTTGCATGGTAAAACTGTCTGCCAATAGACCCCAAATCCAACCCTCCATTTCCTTATACCACAAGATGCTCTTTTTTTGGTGTTCTGTTTCAGATATTTTGTGAAAAATTGCAGCATTAGTATTTATAATGGCAAAACTAGATAGAAAACTACTAGTACTATTATCAATTAATGAAACCTACAAACAAGCAAACACTGAAGAACTTAATAATGAAAGCGTTAATCTACAATTGCTTTGAAAAGTACCTGTAAAATTTTCTCCTTCAAATTTTGCGACCAACAATGTTATGAGAGAAATAACATGGTGTTACAATAAGAAAGGTTATAAAACGTTATAGCCCTATATTTTAGAGTGACCTGGGTTGTAAAAAGATACAAGGAATTCTCAAAACTTTTTACAGCGATATACTGGGAGCTCTACATGAAACTGGTAAAGTATTATTAATAGAAAAGAAGATAGTTTCATTTTTTGTATGATGTTTATGTAATTTTACCTGGCACTGATATTTATCGATATAATTCAGATTTATAAATGTAACAAATGACTTAGAAAAAAGAACCACATATCAATTTCCAGTTAGATTTATCAAGACTTTGCAGTAATGTATCACATATCCTTCAGACTCAGAGTCCATCAAGTTTACCTTTTAGATCTCCAAGTCCTGTGTGTATTTCTTGCACAATGTGTTTGTTCAATTAGGTTGAAATTAAATATACAATAAGAAATTAAAAATGTTTCTACAGTGATTTATAATCTTTTTAAAAAAATTTATAAAAATATTTAGAAAATGTGACCTATATGGTCTATATGACCCAGCAATTAAAACATAGAGTACAGTCACCTGAAACAATGCACAAATCCAGAGGATGCATAAACCTAATTTAGCAGCTTCTACAAATGAAAAAGTCCAAGTGTATTGAAGTATTCAGATCACAGGTACTGGAGTCTGATGGCCTGGTTCTAGTCCCAGCTCCATCACTTAATAGGCAACGTTACAGTTTGTAAGCATCAGCTGCTTCATTTGAAATAAAAGTGTCCATCAGTAGATAAATGGATAAAGAAAAGATAGTATATACATACAATGGAACATTATTCAGCCATAAAAAGAATGAAATATTGCCATTTGTGACAAGACTTAAAGGGTATTTGCTAAGTGAAATAAGTCAGATGGAGAAAGACAAAATACCATATGATTTCACTTATATGTGGAATCGAACAACAACAAAACAACCAACCAACAAAAAGCAGAAACAGTCTCGTAAGTATAGAGAACAAACTGATGGTTGCCAAAGGGGAAGAGGGTGGGGCATATGGGCAAACGGGAGAAGGTGAGCGGGAGGTACAGGCTTCCAGATACAGAATGAATAAGTCATGGGGATGAAAGCACAGCACAGGGAATATATAGTCAATTGTATTGTTAAAAAAAAAAAATAAGAGTATATGAACACCGACCCCACCCCACAGGTTTGTTCTGAGTATAAATATAGCAATGAACACAGCATGTTTAGCAAAAGACCTGGCAGTCAGAAAGCTGTTAGATATACTCCTTTACCTCTTTCCTTTTCAACTTGTAGAAGGAAAATTGTCTATAAATAGCAAACGTAACAAAGCTACTGTGTACCATGCAAATATAATTTTGAGTAATATAATTTTGAGAAAACAGGTGCCCTTATTAACATAGGCATTAATATCAGAAAGTCTGAAGCCCAAACAAACTGAGAGACCTAAAGTAAGTCATTTAAATTTGGATTTTCTGTTAATTGGGGCAAAAATAGCTATTTTGCCTGATTTAAATTAATTGCTATTAGAATTTTAAATATAAAGTATTAAACAAATGAAATGGACACAAAGCCCACTCTAGACTGTGACAGTTTGTACTCAGTGACCTGGAATGTTAAATTGCTACGACACATCACAGATATTGAAAATATGGAAGGTAAGAGCCAGATAAGTGGAAAATTAGTTCTTGAAATAATGTTTGTTCAGGTTGTTAAAGCAAGTTCATTTTTTCCCCTCAGGCAGATATTTTGAAGGTTGTACTAGCTTCATTTTCTAGAAAGACGGGTAGAGAACAGGAAGTTAATCATATCTGTTCATGTGTCATGTACCTCAGGAGATGCTCAATAAATATTAATTGAAGAAGATGATATTGCAAGGACTACGTTTAATACAATTGATTCATAGAAGTCAGCCCTAGGCAGCTATACCAATGTGACTGCACGTTTCCAGCATTTTTTATTTAATTCTCTTTTTGCAAGATCATGTCAAAATGCACATGCTTGCCTGGGATCCTGAGCATCTTTCCCTTCCTTCCTTTTTTCCCCTCTCTCTCCTTCCAGTCTCTGTCTCCTTCCGTTGCCTGTTTATATAGTGTGTAATGAAATCATAGTCCTCTTAGATGGAGAGAACAGTTAGGTCAGGTTTAAAACCTGTTCCCTCTTTAGAGTTAGCCCTTGAAAATTCTTACCTCGCAAACCTACAAAGTACATGAAAGGACCTGAGCTAATGTTCTCTCCTTCATACTGCCACTTACCATTCACAGAAACTCAAGGTTCCAACAGTCTTTCTGAAAATCTTACTTTGTGGAAAGTACGTGAATGTCGCGACTTACAGACACCACCACTAGACACTCAGCGTGGAGAGAAGCCGGCCCAAAGGCTGGTCAGAATCTTTAGTTCTTAAAAAAACAGACTGACTCCCTAGTACATCATCTCTAACCAATCTATGCCTAAACCAGAACCTGGAATAAATTCCGGCTTTATCTGGCTGCTTCATTACTCCACACCCCTTAGGCTCACACACAAAGGAATACTTTTTATCACATAAAATCATGATCTGAATAACTTCTTTTTAAACTTTTTTTGTTTATCCCCAAGTTTTATTTTTCATGAAATGCAATTAATTAGGGAGGCAAGTCACAGAATTCCAGAGTATAATGTCAAAATGTTTACCATGGGGGCTGTAGCCTTGGTTAGTGGACAAAATAAAACCTAACTAGTAACATTATATTTCATTTTTATATAATTTAATATTGATTTTTTCATGTTTTGTTTTTCGTAAAAGCCTAGGTTTTGGCAAGTTTCTTGAATTATCAGCGATTTCTTAGAGCCCCGGATTTCTGCAATCACAAAAATAAATCAATTCGGCAGACAGACCTTGAGGCCAATCTGAGTGCAAGGAAGAGGGGCCAGCATGAAGAAGATAGCCTGAGAAAGGAGCTCAGGTGTGGAAAAGGAAGTCAAGCTCACAATTAACTATGGTACCTAACAAAATGCTTCAGACTACAGGAACAACCAAAGTTTTCTAGAAGACTAGAAAAGAAGGGGATACTGGTTTTTTAGCTTAGATGAATTTTTATTCACTAATCACTTAGTGATACTAGTGCTATTTGTAGTTGAAAATTTTCTTTATTTACTCTATGGTAGTTTGTCTTAGATTTTCTAGCTCCCCTTCTTCCAGCATGGAGTTTTTTTTTGTGTAGATGTTGAGAATAGCCTATTTTTATTTCTTCCTGGATATGCAAGAATCTGTCTCTCTCTAGGTCTGTCTGTCTCTCACACAAATACATCGTCAAAATTGTAACAGTTTACCAGGAAATAACTTGAAACTTATCATTTTGTATCAATTGTTCTGAAGACTTGGTGTATTCCTTCTTTCAAACTTAGATTCAAATTTTCTCCATTTCTAAACAGTTTCCTCAAATTACACATGAAAATTTCTGTTTTTTCTTTTTCCAGCTCTCGTCTTTGGGGGGGGGGCACATCTCTCATTTTATGAATTTTTAACTTCTTATTCATTTTCAGTTGTTAAGTTTTTCTTTGTCTTGCCTCTCTGGTACTTACTATTTATTCAATTGTGTGGTAGTCTTCTCTTTTTATGTTCATTTCTGTCCCATTTTATTTTCCTCTTCACCCTCTTTTCTGGGCAATGTCAGCTTATTTTTCATGCCCTTCCCCTCCCTGCCATATCAGTTTTGCTTTATTTTCTTTGCATGCTGTGTGCGTGTGTATATGAGAGACAGAGACGGGAGAGATGGGACAAGGAGAGAGGGAAGGTGAGGAACATGAGTGCTTTGGTTTGACTCTTCCTTATTCCTACAGATGTAGGAATTATTCATAATTCCATCTCTTCTCCGGTTGGCTTCATCTTTGGATAAGCCCTTCAATGATGGGATGACTGTAAACTCTTTCATTTGTCTCTAATCTGTAATATCTAACAGGGTCCAGAGAACTTCACTTAGCACCCCATGTCCCCTGATGGGGGACAATGGTGTTGTTTCTGTCCCTCAGGGTGAAGTGCCTGGTCTGGAAATCTGTGGGTTCTTCCAGACCTAGCTGCACCTGCAGCAGCAGGCATGTCTGGTCTAAGCTTGATCTGACAATACTCCTCTTAGATAGGGCCTATGGTTATAGTGTGTCCTAATTTGATTGAAGAACTTATATATACTTCTCATCCTCTAAGTTCAGAGATGAAAAAGGGGTACACATCCTTATCCTGTCATCTTAAAATGTAAAGTCCCAAGGATCCTTCCTTAAAGTTCTACCTATAGTTTTAGGACATTTATTGGGATAAAATGGTAAAAAAACACAGTTGTCTTTAGACAAAAATCTTCCCTAGGATTATTCATTTGTCTTGCATACTCTGCATGATGCAAACACAATGAAAAAACAATAGTAGCTATGGTTTCAGTGTACTGTCCAAAGCCTTTACATCCATCAACTCATTAATTTTCACCATCATCCTATGAAATAGAAGTAATTTTAGGTTGAACTATCATTCAAGATTAAGAAAATAGAGGAGGACCTGCAATGTGCAATGTAACAGAGATTATGCTATACTCAGAAACATAACTTGGTCAAAATTATGATTTAATTTTTATTATTGCTAAACATGTTTGAGTCAGATAAAGTGATGGGATCAGTAAGAAACACACCTTCTCTTAGCAACTTTTTTTTTTTTTTTTTTTTAATAAATATGCCAAGTACTGGCCAGACTTGAGAATGGAGAGACCAGGGAATAGCTAGTGCTTCTGTAACTGACAGGAGCTAAGGGGGTGAAGTTGTACGGGTCAGCCAAGTGCCTGTTGAATGTGTGCTTTGCTTTATCAGAAAAAGCTTTGATGTACAACTCTGCTACTCATGATCTCCTTGATGGGAAAAAGCTAGACAACTGAAACAGAGGCCTAGATCAGCATATTTCTAATGTAACATACACGAATAACATCTGATATACCAGCTATATCCCAATGTTCTCAGTATGATAATCTTCTACCTTGGGGTGAGGAATGAGCAAAGAAACAAAGAAGAGATTGGGGCCATTATCATGTATGCTTTTAAAATATTTTCCATTTATTCACTGCACCTGATATAGAAGCCTCCCCTTCTTTTTTAATTAGATGCCTGGTGATTACAGGTGTTTAATTTGGTTGAAACTTTCAGGTGGTCGAGGAAAAATTAAAATTGGCTCTCCGTTCATAAGTTAGCCCAGAAGCTATTCTGCAATATTTCTTTTCTGTATTATTTTTAACATCAAATTCATACTGATTCATGTGGTGCTTAGCACAACGACTCTTACAAAGAAGAAAATCAATAAATGTGGGGCTATTTGATTAATTGTAAATTACAGTATGGGTTAAGTTAAAGTATTACTCTCTTTGTGGTATTCTGCCTGATCAGAATTTTTGAGCAAGGTAAGTATAAGACTTATCATCATTACATGACTAGAGAAACGAAAACCCATTGAGAAAAGACCCACAAATAGCTTTTTAGACTTCTTGCCGTAGGATATAATGCAGTGGTTAAGATCATAGGCTTTAAAATCAAGCTGACCAATGTTTAAATTCCAGATCTCCCATGCCTTACTGTGAGAATTTAGATATGTTACCCAAATTCTTACAGTCTTATTTTCTTCATCTCTAAGGTAAGGTTAATGATATTTATCTCCAAGAACTTTATAAGGAACATTAGATGAAAAAATGAATTAAAACACCTTTCACTAAGGTCATCCATTTGGTAACAGAGTAAGAGACAGGAATACTATCTAAAACAACTTTAAGTTCAAAAGTCTGAGCAGTTCAAGCTGAGAACAGAGTCCATGAACTTCTGCTAATGCCATTTTGCTTTTTATTGGGCTAGAAGCACTTTTAATTGGGTACCTCTAAGATCTCTTGCTGTACCTTAATATATGATGACGTCCTGATAGGATGACCTATTTCAGCAGTAAAAACAGTTCATTACCCTTTGTCATAACACATCTATTAGGCAAATCAAAGTGTGTTTTTTTAATAACCGAGGTACTGAGTAGATATTTACTAGTGAGTGAGAGAAGGTAATTAAAAATTAGACAAAATACAGCATTCATAAGATGTATCTATCTTAAGCTAAAACATCCTCATAATCTCAGATATGATAGATAATGCATGTGATCCTCTTACCTTCTCTTGGACCATGAACTGGCCTCTCCGGAGCTTCTTCTAGAAGTTTCCAGGCCTTTGACTTCAAGGAAGCTGAAGAACATCTCCAACATCATTTGAGAAAAGGATGATCAATACATTGAGAGTTAGAGCTCTAACCCGTAACCAGATCTGATTCTTTCCATATCTCAGTTTCTTATTGCTATCACCAGAAATGGAGTCCGTGAATCTTTAGTCCATCTTGCACAAGATTTCTGCAAAGAAAGTATAAATTTACTAATAATTAGCTTGTTCATTTTTAAGGAAAATTTACTACAAATGATTTCTTACGTTTGCCACAGCTTTATCATTTTTAAAAAGGACTTTATAACAAAAAACAAAAAGGGTATATAACCCTTAAATTCACCCAAGTACATTCTAAATATAAATTATTCTTAGTTCTCTCAAGAGTATCATTTCCTTTTTTTTTTTCTTTTGGTAAAATAATTATCATATATTCTTAAGATAGCTCTTTAATCAAAATCAAACTTGATACCTGGCATTTCAGGCACAATCAATTGAAAGTAACTATTTTTATTATTTGATGTTTTGGGTGATAGAGCATTCAACAGAACTGGTGCTCCTCTAACTGAAAAGTAAGGCAATTTGTAAGTCTTTCCCATATCACACTAAGAGTAAGCAAAGCAAAAAGAGAGAGAGAGAGAGAAAGAAACCCCTAGATAAGTCACAGACAAGTTCAAAGTCAAGCTTTGCCACTTATCAGCATGTTCATCTTGAGCAAGTGTCTTAACCAGTTTGAACCCCAACAGCCTCACCCAATGTTCTATATGTCAGGTATATTGCAGTGATTAAACAAGATAATTTATATGAGCATTGATCACAGTGCTAAAGAAACAGACACACAACAAGTCTTATTTTTATTTTGACCCCCCCCGCCTTCTTCTATAGCCATGGTCCATGACACTTGCAAAACTAGAGAAATACATCTATGGAAGCTTGGGATCCTTTTTACACTAAATCCAAATAATCCATTTTAGATCTTGATAAGGGGTGGGGAGAGACACCCAAATGAGATGAGTCTAACTTAAAATTCCACCTAAAATCATGGTGCCTGGAAAGGATAAAATGACTAAATAGCATCAATTCAATGTTGACAAATTAAAGTTCCTTTCTGTTGAGATCACATATGCCCATCAACAGTGTTGAACCTCCAGAAGGGAGGCAAGGAGACAACTGTACTCCTCATGGTAGGAAAAGAGAGTGAGTGCTAATGGGGTTTCAGGGACTTTAGGAAAACAATGATTACCAATGGCTTTTAAATTTAATTCTACTGTTCTTATTGTACCAAAGTTAATGACACATCTTATACTTATTTTGTGTATCTCCTTACTGTGAAAAGCTAGTGGAAAATACAAGCTGCCATAGCCATCCAGAATTATCTGTACTGGGCTAATCTTGTCTTAAGCTTCAAGTGAAAGAGTAGCCACAGACAAGCGAGAGGTGAAAGAACCTTGGTCAATAAAAGCGCATGAAGAGCAACACTGATTTTAGTATCTCAGGCAGCTATAGAAAATATTACTCTTTGTAGTGCCATCCCTTTGACTTCAGGTATCCATTGCTTGGATTTGGGAGAGCAGGACCAACCATGTCATAATATAACATTTGCAGTAGGTTCTGGAAAACCTGACGGCAGAAAGTGACTGGAAAGAAAATCAGCGTCTTCAGGACAGTAACTAATGTTGGTTCTTCTGTAAACTGAACATCAGCAACCTCACAAAAGGCAGGGCCATCAGCAAGAACAGTGATATCCTGAGATTTGTAGCCCATCACTGCTTGAGATGCAGCATTGTACACGTTTGAAGAAAAATATGAGAGTAGATTTCACACAGTAGACAAGAAAAGAATTTCACAGAGCAAAGTGAGATGATTTATGAAGGCTTTTAGTATATTTTAGAAAGAGGAACTTGAGGCTGAACTTCTCACTGAACATGAAGGTATAGACTATGTCAATGCCATTTAATACTCATTTTCATGCTTTCTTCTCAGAGATACGTAGGGAGGAAAACATTTTATGAGCTCTTCTTAGGGTTCTTAGAACTGAAAAGCAAACTTACAAAGACACATTAACAGAAGAAAAGCAGACACGTTTATTTAATATATGTTTTATATGATAAGAAAGCCTCTATAAAAAATGAAGAACCAGAAACAAGTAGACCTGAGTATTTCTATGCTAGGTTCGAGGAAGAGTGAACATCATAGGAAAATAGGAGATGTTAAGGAGTATGAGGTGTGTAAACTGGGGGAAACTTAGAAAGGTCTGTTTGTGACGATTCTTCTGGGTGTCCCTTTGTCTTCAGACATAAGGGGGCTCCTCTGGGACTAGATGGGGCACATTTCCAGGAGCAGTTTATGACTTGGCTCAGGGAAGAAGGGCAGGGGGAAGGTAAGAGTGACCTGCCTGGATCTACTATCTTCCCAAATTCCTTCAGCTTAAAATATTCAATATTCCAAGGTGCCGTATTTTGAGGTAGCATCTCCTGAATGCCATCATCTAAATCTCATCCCTAGAACAACTTAAAAAAAAAAAAAAGTATATTATAGTCTAAACTAGTCACCTGCTCTTTCAAGACCACATGTACCTGTTCTTAAGTGGGCATTTCTGGTATTTACTAATTTGTTCTAGGAGTATGATAAGAGAACATAGAGGATAAAGAAAAATTAATGAAAAATAAATACTTTAAATCGTTGTACTTTTACTGTTATCACACCTTATGCTTTTTAAATGACTCCCAAATACTAAATTTTACTTGGAAAAAAGTTAGTTAATCTAAAGATACTGGCTGCAGTGCCGTAAGCACAATTGCCTTGTTTGGCAAGCAGCAAGTATTTCTCTTTAAGTGTTCACCAAACAGCACTATTTAGAGTGAGGAAGTAATTGATACTGCTTTTAAAACATGTTCTCAAATACATATTTTTTAACAGAAAGTCGATTTTTGTAAACTGGATTGTTTTTTTCCTTCTTTTGTAGAAATTGAAGTACAGACAATTGTCATTTTTAAATTTCATCAAAGAAAATGCCTTGTACTCTTTACAATAGAAAAGGCAGACATTCCCCAAACTCAAAGCGAGCTATACTGATTTCATTCCATTTTGAGGCAATAGCAACAAATCTGAAATAATCAGTTATCGTGCTGTACTTTAAGCCAAATTTTTGCCAGTGACTTGATTGCATTAATTGATACTTTATTGCAGAGTATCGAGTGTGTCTACTGCTTTTGATATTTTGCTTGAAAATAACAAAGCCTGCCCCAGAGCATAAGAGATGATTTTTTAACAAGGTAAAAATATTATATTAACTATTCTATTTCTTATTTAAAAACCTGTGATTTAGGGAAAAGTGTGCCGTGTATCATGGAAGCCAATCTGCAAAATCAAGTCAATGAGACCTTGCAGGAGCCATAAAGGGTGCAGAAACCATGTTATGTGTTAGATACAGTACAGACCTAGCAAACTTTGTGAGATCATGCAGCATCTGGGTCACTTTGAATCTGTGACTGGAGTTCTAACTTCATCATTTGAACTTTGTTTTCTTCTTAACTACCACAGTGGTCAAGGGTGTAAGAATCGTAATTAAGCTTAAGCCTGACCATTATTAGTTGTGGGTCCTCCAAATCATAAAGCATCAGTTTCCTTATCTTTACAATGGAATAAAAAAACGGTAAGTATCTGCCAGGGTTGCTATAAGCTTTAAAGGAGTTACACAGTGGAGAATGTTTACCGTACTTGTTTACACATTCGACACTCAGGAAGTGTTAGCAATTGCGCTATAGCAGAGGCAGGAATCGCACATAGAGATCCTCCGCCCATTGTGAGTGTATCTTAACACCCCTCTCCCCATTCTTCTGGGATGATTCTCCCCTCTACCACCACAATATAGGCTGCTTATCCCCCTTTTAGACAGCTGGTAATCTCATTAATTATGAAAGGAAATACACCAGGAAGAAATTCAGGTTTTGTTTTGTTTCTTTTTTGATTGATTGATTGATTGATTGATTGATTTTTATGCGGAGGGGAATAAATTGAATGAAAAATGTTGGCATTGGTTGTATTATGTTGGCAGTTCCTGCATGTAGAAAGAAAGGGAGAGATATGTGTGTTCCTAACCTGAATGCTTTAAGTGAGCTTTATCACTTGAAAAAACAATTTCCATGGCAGCAACAGATTAAAAATGAATACCAATAGTGAGCGTCTACATACATAAGTAGTCTTTCAGTTTATAAATTAATTTTCTCATGTATGACATCATTTAATTCACATACTCTCCAACTTAGCTATTATTTTCATTCTTATTTACCAGACAAGACAAAGTGTGATTCCGAAGATTAAGTGCCTGGCTCGTTATCCCATAACTAGGGCTTTTTACTTGAAATTCTATACTTTTTTCATACCTAGATTACACATAATATGCACGTATATATGTACATATTTCATATGTATTTTCAGTGTATGCATACATGCATACATCTATCCCTTTGTGTGTGTGTATAAAGTATGCACACACATCTATATATAAAGAGAGCATATACTATGTGTACAAACATAGTGTATATAAACTGAATATATTTTGGCAAATGTGAACACAGGACTTGGGACTAGCATGAAGATGTCAGCTGTAAAAATAAATAATTCACATATAAAAATTGTATAGAAATTATTAAACTCATTTTCCTAGCTGTCTTTGTCAACTGATTTATAAAATTTATTTTAAGTGACTCAGGTGATTCTCTTATAGAAGCAAATGACTTATTAGGTTCATTTTATTTGTATCCAACTTTCTCAAAGAATACAAGGAATTTTAACAAATTGATTCATTACTTACTCTAAATTGAATTAAAATGATTTCTTGCCTATCCTATGTGGAGGAGGTCACTGGGGTTTTCTTTCCTCTCAAACACAAGTTATGAATCCATTTTCTTTCTTAGATTGATTATATGTGTAATGAAGGGCTTTGAAAAGAATTCAGAAACCATCTCGAAAGAAAATTAACATTTAGATATTATTTTAAGTAAAAACATGAAATTCATTGCTACAATAGGAAATGAAATTATAATTACTGAGCACTAATATGTGAGGTGCTTCACTGATATTGGCTTTCACTTATATTGCCTAATTTAATCCTAACAACAATATGGTAACCACTGTCCCCATTTGAAAATGAAAAAGTCAGTCACTAAGTTATTCACTGAGCCTACGATGGCAGAATCAGTAAATGGCAATTTGGCATTCGATTCCTTATTTTCCTGACTCCGAAGACTATTTTTTTGTTACACAAAATTGCTAGCTTCCTTTTTCTTTTAAATTGTCAACACATAACCATTTTTATAAACCAAACAGATGAAGGATTACCATTCTCATATGGCTACTTCTCTATTCTTTCTGGGTTTCCTACTCTTGAGTTCTCAGCTCTCAAGAATTTCTAAGTGGGTGCTACTCAATATTACGATGCTATGTGGCAGCTGGAGACAATACCCGCAAGTTAAATTCAACCTCTACCACTCACTAGATTGAGGACTTCGGGAAATTTTCTAGATTTCTCTGAACCAGAAAAAAAAAAAAAACCTCTAGATTTCTCTGAACCTCAGTACTCCCAAACTGTGGTATTTCCCAGAGTCTAAGGTCATTTAACAGTTTTGTCCCATACCTACTATGAGTTTTATGTTTCTCACATGGCTTGCTTGACCACACTTCATAAAGTAGATCCATCCCTCCCAAACTTTTATTATTTTTTATCTCAATCCTGGTATATTTCTTGCCATAATTACATTTTAAAATTCTTTCATTTACTTATTATTTTTTGTCTCCATGGAGTTAGGGACTTGGTATGATCATTATCCCATGCCCAGTGCTTAGTACTTTTCCTGGCACACGATCAATACTCAAAAAATATTGAGCTAATGGAGAAATTATTGAAATCGCTGGTATCCAATCTGAACCAAGTCGAAGAGACAACATTAATAGATAATTTCCTTAATCTTATTCTGGTCTGAGTGTGACACATATTATAACTCACTTGTCTGTGAGGTGAAACATTTATATTGATTTAGAGTGATAAGATCTGTGATTTTCCTGATGTAAATCTGTTTCTTAATGGTGTGACCACACAAAAAAAATTTTCTAAATGTTCCATGAAAAAACAAAATAATTCAAAAAGTGATGTATAATATTATTGGGGTCTCTTAGAAAAACAGAATAAAAAAGAGGGTCTAAATAAAACTAATTTGTTGAGTAGAGACTACTGTTTGAGAGTTTATTTCTGAGCAAAACTAAGTAAACTCTTCAAGATATAGTAACAGGATATTAAAAAGCTTAACATTTTAAAGACTAAGAGGCACCACTCTTATTCAACATAGTATTGGAAGTTCTAGACCGAATAGGCAAGACAAAGGCATCCAAATCAGAAAGGAAGATGCAAAATTATTATTATTTACAAACGATATGATCTTACATATAAAAAAAATCCTAAAGATTCAACCAAAAAAAAATTTTTTTTGTAACTCTTCAGCAAATTCAGTAAAGTTGCAGGATATAAAATCAGCATACAAAAAACCAGTTGTATTTCCATAAGCAGTAACCACAAAATATCTAAAAAAAAAAATAAAGGAAACCATCCAATTCACAATAGCATCAAAACCAATAAAATATGCAGGAATAAATTTAACCAAAAAAGTGAAATATCTTTACAATGAAAACTTCAAGCCTTTGATGAAAGAAACTGATGAAGACACCAATGAAAAGATACCTGTGTTCATGGATCAGAAGGATTATTGTTAAAATGCCCATACTACCCAAAGCTATCTATAGATTCAACGCAATCTCTTTCAAAATTCCAATGGCACTCTTTACAGAAATAGGGAAAAAAAACATCCTAAAATTTGTATGGAATCACACACATACAAAAACAAAAACAAAAACCCAAATAGCCAAAGCAATCCTGAGAAAGAAAGACAAAGCCAGAGATACACACTCTGTGATGTCAAACTATATTACAAAGCCATAGTAATTAAAATTGTATGGTACTAGCATAAAAATAGACATACAGATCAATAAAACAGAGAACTCAGAAATAAAGCCCTATATATACAGTTAATTAATATTTGATAAGAGAATAGAGAATATTCAATGGGGAAAGGATGGAATCTTCAACATATGGTGCTGAGAAAACATGAAGAAAAATCAAACTGGACCCCTATCTTATACCACGCACAAAAATTAACTCAAAATGGATTAAAGACGTAGACATAAGACCTGATATGATAAAACTCTTAGGAAAAAACATAGAAAAGAATCTCCTTGACATTATTAATCTTGGCAATGATTTTTTTTTTTAAGAATCCTACTAGGTATCTAATTTTATTTTATTTTTTTATTATATTATGTTAGTCACCATACAGTAAGTACATCCCCAGTTTATGATGTAAAGTTCCATGATTCATTACTTGCATATAACACCCAGTGCACCATGCAATATGTGCCCTCCTTAATACCCATCACCAGCCTATCCCATTCCCCCACCACCCTCCCCTCTGAAGCCCTCAGTTTGTTTCCCAGGGTCCATAGTTTCTCATGGTTCATTCCCCCTTCTGCTCCCCCCCCCCCGCTTTCTTCTTCCCTTTCTTCTCCTACCAATCTTTCTACTTCTTATGTTCCATAAATGAGTGAAATGATTTTTTAGGTCTGACACCAAAAGCAAAAGCAACAAAAGCAAAAATGTTAAAAATCAGACTACATCAAACTAAAAAGCTTCTACACAGCAAAAGAATCAATAAAATAAAAAGGCAACTTAGAAAATGAGAAAATTTTTACAAACCATGTATCAGATAAGGGGTTAATATCCAAAATATAGAAAGAATTCATACAACCGAATAACAAAGAAAACAAGCCAGTTAAAAAATAGGCAGAACTGAACAGACTTTGTTTCCAAAGAAGACATCCATATGGCAAACAGGTACATGATTATATGCACAGCATCATAATCAAGGAAATGCAAATCAAAATCACAGTAAGATATCACCTGACAGCTATTCGAATGGCTGTCATCAAGACAACAATGACAAGTGTGGGTGAGTTTGTGGAAAAAAGGGAAATCCCATGCACTGTTGGTGGAAACGCAAAATGGTTCAGCCGCTATGGGAAACGGTATGGAGGTTTCTCAAAAAATTAAAACTAGAACTACCATATGATCCAGTACTCCTATTTCTGAGTATATATCTGAAGGAAATGAAAATAAGATACTGAAAAGATATCTCAACTGTTAAGTGCATTGCAGCATTATTCATAATAGCCAAGATATGGAAACATCCAAAGCATCCATCAGTGGGTGAATGAATAAAGACAATGTGGTATACATACAATGGAGTATTATTTAACCATAAGAAAGAAGGAAATCTTGCCATTTGCAACATAAATGTATCTTGGGGCATTAGGCTAAGTAAGGTAAGTCAGACAGACAAAGACAAATACTGAACGATATCATTTATATGTGGAATCTAAAAAAGCAGAACTCAAAAACAGAAGAAAATGGTGCTTACGGGGGTGGGGAGGGGATGGGGATTTGGACAGAGATTATTTAAGTGTACAAACCTGCAATTAGTAGATAAATAAGTCCTAGAGATCTAATACACAGCATAGTAATCACAAAGTTGCAAAGAGACTAGATCTGACTTGTTCTCAACCACAAAAAAGAAATGATAATTATGTGATAACAGTGGTTGCTCATGCTGTGATGGTAATCATATTCAATATACAGATGTATCAAAACAACACGGTGCATACCTTAAACAATGTTATAGGTCTCAATTAAAAAAGATAATATTGCCAACATCTCTTAAATCATGAACTGTAGCTTTAAAATACTAAAGCTGTTCCTCAGAAAGTTAGCCAATTCAGTCAATAGACCTGTGGAATCATTTTTAGAACTACCTGAATAAAAGTTAGAAGGTTTAAAGTATTAACTTGAGAGTAGAACCAAAGGAAACTGTATTACCAAAACCTGAAAGAAATAAGACTGTCCCTCAGTAAAACTTTAAGTCATTATTGTCCCAGTATATAATAAGTTTTCCCAGGGGTAATAATTATTGACTATCTTTATATAGTAAGACACCAAACAATGTCAATTACATCCATTTTAAATAAAGAGACTAAGTGAAGTACTGTGTTTGAATTAGGCACTTCAGCAAAGTGAGGGATATAGAGTTTATTAATTGTACTTGGAAATCTTGAAGGAACCTATAACTTTGATAATTTGGTTACAGGTAAAACAAATATTACAATAAATAGTCCAAAGGATGACTAGATCCTTTTTCTATAAAAACAATCATAATAAGTCTGCGCATTCCTCAAGTTTCAGTTTTATTACCGAGAAAGATTAGGTAACAGTTTAGAAATGTCAATATGAATTCTTTTATTTTTTTTTAAGATTTTATTTATTTATTTGACAGAGAGATTCACAGCCAGCGAGAGAGGGAACACAAGCAGGGGGAGTGGGAGAGGAAGAAGCAGGGTCCCAGCGGAACAGGGAGCCTGATGCAGGGCTCGATCCCTGGACCCTGGGATCACGCCCTGAGCCTAAGGCAGACTCTTAACGACTGAGCCACCCAGGCGCCCCAAGAAATGTCAATATGAATTCTAATGGGCTCAGCTTCTATTATTCTCCCAAAATCAGTAGATTCATTTGCCCATATTATTTTGGAACTTGAGCTAATTCTCAATTACTTATCAATTATTTCTTGAATAATATTTACCATAGGAAAACAAATATCAAAATATCGGCTATGAAATGATCCAAGGTGGAACATTTTCCTGGGTATTCTGTACACAATTTTTCAGTTAAATATTTTATTAGACAGTTCTAGTTGCAGAGTAAATCTCTATAAAATTTGATAATAAATTTAACAGGCCAGTTTCAAGGAAGAGAAAGAAGTGTTGTGGTGGTAGCAGTCACAGAGGGACAGTTAGAGGTTGAGACACAGAGAAGAATCTGGAATTATTAGAATTTCAAACGACCCAAGTAGAAGTAGTTCAAGAGATCTGCTCTTCCACAATAGTGGGATTTATGACAGAAATAGTGGCACTTAACAAGAAAAATACACTTGTATTGTTATTTCTCGGTAATTCAAGAGAGAGAATGACTAAGGGCTAAAACCTTTAGAACGGTGGCAGGTGGTAAATTAACACTTTTATGTGTGCTAATAATGACTTTTAAAAAGTCCCAATGACTTTTTTGCTTACAGAATCTGAAGCACCCTTATCAATAAGTCCTCAGTTCTGAGAGTATGGAGGACCTTTAAATTCTGTTTCTAATTGGAATCCTTGTTTATCTGAAAGGTGATATTTTACCTTAGATGTTAGCTTTTCAGTTTTCCTAGGTCCCTTCAAAAATACTCCACTATATTACGGAGACACACCAGATCTATAATTTTCCATCTTGATTTAGTCTTTCTGATAAAATTTTCATTTTAGGCCTTACATTATTTACAAAAATAGAGGACAGGGGTCATTTCATGAGCTGTTGGGTCTAAATCAGCACATTATCTGAAAATATCTTGAAGCCAGTATTTAAAGTCTCCTACAGATTCTTCCATTACTTGCTTAAAGCCTTATATTTTTCCTCTAAAGTTCACTTGATAAAATTCAAGGAATAAATGTAACATGAAATATACAGTCTTGCTGTATCTCTCCTGAGAAATATATATTTAGAATTATTAAATCCTTTTCAGTTTCCCACCCTGTAGCCTCAACCATTTTAATCCATCGGAGGGACTCACAAATAGATGTATTAATTTGTATGAGTCCTTCAGCTCTAGAAAGCAGGTGTCAAATAGCATTTGAACTTCCGCGGCAAATTTCTTGTGTATCCTCTTGATTGTTTTGTTCTGCTGCTGCTGCTTTGTGTCTGTATAGTTTTAGCTTTGCTAGTGGTATCACATAAATGTAATCATATGTATTACATTGTATCTGGCTTCTTTCACTTGGTATAAGTTTGAGGCCCATCCACACTGTTGCAGGCATTAATAGTTTGCTCAGTTTTATTTTTGAGTTGTGTTACATTATATGGATACTCCTATTTTGTTTATCCACTCACTTGTTGATAGGCATTTGAATTGTTTCCAGATTCTGGCTAATAAAAATAAAACTAAGAACTAATTGTGTAGAAGTCTTCATATGAACATCTCCTTTCATTTACTTGGATAAAGATGAAGGATTAGAATAGTTGTTTCTAGGAAGATCGGTAGGAGAAGAAAGAGATAAAGAAAGGGGGGTAATCAGAAGGGGGAGTGAAGCATGAGAGACTATGAACTCTGAGAAACTGAGGGCTTCGGGGGTGGGGTGGGGGAATGGGATAGGCTGGTGATGGGTAGTAAGGAGGGCATGCATTGCACGGTGCACTGGGTGTTATATGCAACTAATGAATCATTGAACTTTACATCAAAATAAAATAAAATAAATACATTCAAGCCAGAAAGAAAGAAAGAAAGGAAGGAAGGAAGGAAGGAAGGAAGGAAGGAAGGAAGGAAGGAAGGAAGGAAGGAAGGAAGGAAAAAGAAGGGGGAATGAACCATGAGAGACTATGGACTCTGGGAAACAAACTGAGAGCTTCAGAGGGGAGGAGGGTGGGGGATTGGGATAGGCCGGTGATGGGTATTAAGGAGGGCACGTATTGCATGATGCACTGGGTGTTATACGCAAGTAATGAATCATGGAACTTTACATCAAAAACTAGGGATGTACTGTATGGTGACTAACATAATAAAAAATTATTAAAAAAAGAAAAATAAATAAATAAATACATGCAGTTTATTTTATGTCAATTTTACTTCAATAAAGTTATGAAAAAAATAGCTGTCTCATGTGGTAGGTCAATGTTTAGCTTTCAGTGAATGGCAGAAGCTGTTTTCCAAAGTAACTGTAACATTTCGCATTCTAACTGGTAATGAACGAGGCTTCGGTTTCTCCACATTCTTGCAAAACTTGGCCTTGTCAGATTTTTGCTTATAGACATTCTAGTGGGTATGGAGTGGTCTTAAATCTTGGTTTTAGTGAGCAAATTAATTGGTCATATTCTCATGTGTTTATTAACCATTCACGTATATTCTTTGATGAAATGTCTATTCAAAACTTTTGTCCATTTTAAAAATTGTATATGTTTCCTTATTTAGCTTTAAGTTGTTTTATATGCAGATATGAGTTCTTCATTAGATATGTGATATGCCAATTTCTTCCGAGTGGCTTACCTTTTCATTTACTTAATAGAGTTTTTCAAAGAACAGTTCTTAATTTTGATAAAGCACAATTTTCACATTAAAAAAACATGAAAATTTTCTCCCATGTTTTGTCCAAGAGGTTTTAAAATTTTAGTTAATATATTTAGATCGATATATTTTGATTTAATTTTTATGTATGGTATGAAGTAAAAGTCTAAGTTAAGCAAAAGCAAAATAGACAATTTTGATTAAAATCAAAAGGCTTGATTAAAAGTAAAATCTTTTGCTCACAAAAGTATACTATTATTAAGAGGATATATAAGCCACAACAGGGAGACGATATTTATAAAACATCTCTCTGGGAAGGACTACTGTTCAGGATATAAAGAGAATTCCTACAATTCAATATTAAAAAGGCAAACAATAAAAAATGGGCAAGAGATTTGAACAGACACTTAAGAATATGTATAAATCACGAACAAGCACAGGAAACAATGTTCAACTTCATTAGTCGTTGGATAAATGTAGATTAAAATTGTAATTGATATACATATCCAACAAAATGGCTAAAATCAAAAAGATTGACAACACCAAATGTTGGTGAGCATGGGAATACAAAATGATATAACACTCTGCAAAATGTTCTGAAAATTCATATGAAAATATACATACACCAGCCCTCTCACACAGAAATACCACACCCAAGTATTTACCCAAGAAAATTAAAATATATGTCCTCAAAAATACTGTACTAGGATATTCATAGCAGTTTTATTTTAATATCCAAAAAAGAAAACAGTCCAGAAGTCTATCCATAGGAGAATTTCATAAATATACTTGATATACTAATACGATACCATAGTACTCAGCAACAAAGTGTAACAAATCTCTGATACATGCAGCATCAGGGATGAAGCTCAAACACATTCTACCGCATGTAAGAAGCTTTACCTGAAAGAATAGGATTCTACTTATATGACAGTTTGCAACAGGCAAATAAAAGCAGTATTTGTTTCAGAGCGGTATGGGAGTTGGGACTGACTAGTATCCTTGAGGAAACAGTGGGGTGAAGTTAATGGTCTATAAGTTGATAAGGGTTTGAATTGCAGGGGTAGACGTATGTGTTAAAACTCAGTGAATGTATGTTTAAGATCTGTGTATTTCACTGTATTGTGCATAAAAATTATGCACAAAAAGTCACAAAAACTGTAAGCAAATTTTGAATTCTAGTTGATAAAATCCATGCTGAATGCTGAAGTATTTAGGAGCAATTTTTTTTTTTTCCTGAGCACTCCTTGCAATAATTTTATTGACTACTGTCCTTCTCAAGGGAGTGCTCTCAACCTGGAGTTCCCAGAGCGGTATGGGAGTTGGGACTGACTAGTATCCTTGAGGAAACAGTGGGGTGAAGTTAATGGTCTATAAGTTGATAAGGGTTTGAATTGCAGGGGTAGATGTATGTGTTAAAACTCAGTGAATGTATGTTTAAGATCTGTGTATTTCACAGTTGTGTATTCATAACTCTAAGAGCATAGGACACTGTGCTAGCATGAACACAACAATTATGCCTCTATAATCAATTTCAATCAATACCAAGTAGTTTTAAACATTCATTTTCCAGAAACGTATTAGAAGAGAATGAAAACTTCCCAAGAAGGTTTAAGATACAATGTGTGACTACAACACAGTGTTGAGTTAGGCTGCTTCAAGCTCTGCCTTTCTATTTCCTGAAGGGGTATGTTCAGTCTCCTGTGCTTTCTGGGGCATTTTGATAGAAAAGTTAGAGAAAACCTGCAACTGAAACAAAAGATCAAGAATGGAATTATGTGAGAATTATGTGAAAATCTTCTAGTACAGATTTCATCTTACCATGTACAGCTTGGTAGAAAAAGACACTTCTCTCCTCAGACTCAGACTGTGTTTCTGCAGGTGGCACTTTGATGTTAGACTTATTTGTGGTAGTTAAGATCATCCAGAAATGTGTTTAACATCTGGTTCCAAATAACACATGGTTCTGTTGTTCTGATTATAAAATGTCATTGTTGTTCTGTGAAGGAATACATATAACTCAGTAAGAGAAGCTGAAGTGATTTCAGCATAAGTAGTTGTAACAATTACTTTTGAAAAAGAAAAAACTATGGCAGAAATACTTAAGTAGGTTGGATAGGATTTATTCTCTGAGATCAGAAAGTATAATTCCTGAACTCCATAAATACAGTAGAAAACTAAACTTGGTGACAGTTCTCCAGAATCAAGCTCATTCACCTCTTCCACGTTTTTGTGAAGTATGTCCAGTTAAGGGCAGGGGTGGACTAGCAAGATAAGAGAAGGATGATTAAATACATTTTTGGCCAAGGTGAGTTTGCATTTGTACCCAGAAAGTGAAATCTAAAGTTTTATTTTTGGATACACACACACATACACAGTAGTTAAGTATATATCAGCACATTACCTCTCACAGGAAAAAATACTGGTGGTAAAAAAACAAGTGCTTATTGTTTTCTGAGAGTTAGGAAATAGGCAATATAAGTGGAACTGAAAAAGAATTAAAGAATGAGCTACCTATAAGCCTAGAAGACGATGGATATAATAGAGTATCATGGCAAACACATGAAATCAGGGGGACAAACAAGAGCAGGTCAAAAACCCTACAAACTACAGAGACATACAAGAGAAAGAGGTCTGAGAAAGAACCACTGAACTCAGCAAACTCTTCACCTACTGGGCAAGAGGAGGTTTGTTATAAACAATTCTAAATCTTGAATTACCAACTGCCCATCTACTTCAGAACATTACTTTGTTGGTCTTGGAATTGCGCATAAAGCTATCATTCCTAGATCATTAGATTATGACAGTGCTATCCTTGTACAAGAACTCACTCTGAGTTTTGCCCCTAGAAAGAAGGACAGAAAAAGAGATATATGTTCTTTTTTGTGTAGTACATTATCTCTCCATAACTGAATTCAAGTACGCCATACATCTCTCAAGAAAAGTTAATTCAGACAGTGACATTCCTTAGAATTTTACCAAACAGCTATCCCATCGTAACATTCATTCCATTCATTTAATAAATTTGAGACTAAAGCAGGGGAAAAACAAGAACAATTCATATTGAGAAATATCCACCTATTAGTACTTTATCTGAAACAACACTATGTAACAAACAAAAAAGAAGATGTTTAAAAATGAAGGCTCTGCCGTGTATTCGTTTCCCATTATAATAAAATGAAAGACCATTTACCTATGGAATTCTACAATTGCCTATCAAAAAAAAAATAAAATAAAACAACATGTATTTCAGTTGTCAAAGCAGATCTCCCCCAGTGTTCCATATAAATGCTCATGCCAAAAATTCCTGTCTCTATTTGATACACTCTAAAATAGAACTGTCTGTGTTTGACAAATATTCCCATTCAAAGCAAACTCTTTCAATATTAACAACTATAAAACTAATGGCAGAATCAAAACACTATTAGCATTCTAAAAAGGCAGGGGTTGGATTTCTCTACAAGGCTGTTATACAATGCAAATCATGTGTGCCTGTGTTCAGTCACAACAATAAACAGAATATAGTGAGGCCTAGAAAATTATCTATTAAAATTATTTTCAGCTTCTTTGTAAAGAACAACAATTTCTCATTTTCTAAAAGCCTTGTGATCAAAGGAGGCCCTGACTAGGACATTACTGGGTGCTGTGAAAGCTGAAGCTTTCTTACTGTATACATTCATAAACACAAACTCAATCGATTCATAATCCAGTCATCTAGTTCTCTTCAGTTTTTCTTTTCTTCTTTCTTCCCTTCTTGTCCTTCCCTTTCCTTCTTTCCTTTTTCTTTCAATAAAGTTACTAAGCATCTGATAAAGGCTTAAGGAGCACTATCGCCATTGTCATGAGCCCGCAAGGAAACCAAGAATAATATTTTTAAAAGCCCAAATTAACAGCATTTGGTCAGAATTAATGCTGACAAATTATGCAGAATTTTAAAATTCATGAATAAAATTTCCCTAATTTTCTCTACTTATAGTCAGATTTAGTTGTGTATTTGGCTGCAACGGACCAGGGGTGGGTGATTTTTAGTTTCCTGTATATCCTCTTATATAGTCTTTAAGTTCAAATTCAACACCCTTAAAAAGAAAACTTATTTTTTATACAAAATTTTTTTATCAAACTAGACTCATCACTTTGAATCAATATTTCATTTTTATACTTTCACTATTTCCTAGTATTTAAATACTGTGCGTATTTCTATTCCTTTTTACCTCTCTTTTCCTGCCTCCTTCTTAAGGTATGACCTTCATCATTCCAGCTAAGATGACTAAAGTATCTTATAAATGCGTCTAGCCAGAATCTCCCTCATTATCACCTTCAAGTTAGTTTATAAATCAACTATGGCCTATATTCTAGGGGAAAGCACACAATTCCATTGTTACACATTTTTAGCAATCTTGTTTCTTAAAGAAAACAATTCAAACACCACAATTTTTACAACATCCACTAATAATAAAAGTCGTAAAAGAGTGGGTTTAGAAGGACCATACCTCAGCATAATGAAGGCCATATGTGAAAAATCCACAGCTAACATCATACTCAATGGTGAAAAACTAAGAGACTTTCATCTAAGATCCACAAAAGGACAAGGATGTTCACTCTCACCACTTTTATTCAGCATAGAAGTCTGAGCCACAGCAATCAGACAAGAAAAATAAATACAAGGCATCCAAACTGGTATAAAGTAAAACTGTCACTGTTTGCAGATGACAATACTACATACAGAAAACCTTGAAGACTCCACAAAAATAAAAAAAGAAAACTATCAGAACTGAAAAATGAATTCAGTGAAGATGCAGGATACAAAATTAATACACAGAAATCTGTTACATTTCTATATACTAACAACAAAGTAGAAGAAAGAGAAATCAAGAAAACAATCCCATTTAAAATTGCACCAAAAAGAATAAAATATCTAGGAATAAAATTAACCAAAGAGGTAAAAGACCTGTATTTCAAAAACTATAAAATATTCATGAAAGAAATTAAAGATAACACAAAGAAATGGAAAGATATACCATGCTCATGGACTGGAAAAAAACTATTATCATTAAAATGTCCACACTATCTAAAGCAACTTACAGATTCAGTGCAACCCCTATTAAAATACCAATAGTATTTTTCACAGAACTGGAACAAATAATCCTAAAATTTTTATGGAACCACAAAAGGCCCTGAATAGCCAAAGCAATCTTGAGAAAGAAGAACAAAGCTGGAGGTATCATAATCCCAGATTTCAAGATGTACTACTACAGAGCTGTTGCAATCCAAACAATATGGTACTGGCACAAAAATGGACACATAGATTGATGGAACAGGATAAAGAGCTCATAAAAAAACCCTACACTTACATGGTCAATTAATCTGTAACACAGGAGGCAAAAATATACAATGGGGAAAAGACGGTGTTTTCAATAAATGTTGGGAAAACTGGATAGTTATATGCAAAAGAATGAAACTGGGCCACTTTTTCCCACCATACACAAAAATAAACTCTCAATGGATTAAAGGACTAACTGTGAAACCTGAAACCATAAAACTCCTAAAAGCAAACATAGGCAATCATCTCTTGGACATCATCCTTAGCAACATATTTATGGATATGTCTCCTTAAGCAAGAGAAACAAAAGCAAAAATAAACAACTGGGACTATGCCAAAAAAAAAAATTACACAGCAAAGGAAGCCATCAATAAAACAAAAATACGACCTAGTGAATGGGAGAAGATATTCACAAATGATATGTCTAGTAAGGGGTTAATATTAAAAATATATATAAAGAACTTCTACAACTCAAGAACAAAAAAACAGTCTAATTAAAAAATGGGCAGAGGACCTGAATACTTTTCCAAAGATGACATACAGATGGCAAACAGAAACATGACAAAGTGCTCAACAGCACTAGTCATCAAAACCACAATGAGATATCACCTCACAGCTGTTAGAATTGTTATCATCAAGAAGACAAGAGATAACAAATGTTGACAAGGATGCAGAGAAAAAGCACCACCAGTGAACTGTTGGTGGGAATGTAAATTGGTACAACCACTGTGGAAAACAGTATGGAAATTCCTCAAAAATTAAAAATACCATATGATCCAGAAATTCCAACACTGAGTATTTACTCAAAGAAAACAAAAACACTGGTTTGAAAAGATATATGCAGCCCTACATTTATTGCTGCTTTATTTATAACAGCCAAATATGGAAGCAACTTGTTTACATTGATAGATGAATGGATAAAGATGATCTGGCATATATACCTATATAATAGAATATTACTCAGCCATAAAAAAGAATAAGATTTTGTCATTTGCAGCAACATGGATGGACCTAGAGGATGTTATGCTAAGTGAAATAAATCAAACAGTGAAAGACAAATATCATATGATTTCAATTATATGTGGAATCTAAAAAACAAGACAAATGAAAAAGGAAATGAACAAACCCAGACAAATAACAAGAACTGGTGGTGGCCAGAGGGAAGGTGGGTGAGAATATGGGTGAAACAGATGAAGGGGATTAAGAGGTACACATTTCCCTTTATAAAATAAGTAGGTCATGGAGATGAAGAGTACAGCTAAGGGAAAACTGTCAATTATACTGTAGTAACATTGTATGGTGACAGATGGTGACTACACTTATCATGGTAAGCACTGAATAAGGTACACAATTGTTCAATCACCATGCTGTACACCTGAAAGTAATAAAATATTATACTTAAATTTAAAAAATGTGATACTAAAAAAAAAGCACTATAATTTTGTATTTAATACTCTGCTCTCTGGCTCTTAATGATTTAAAATAAAAAAAGAACAATTCTACTTTAAATAAATTTAAAAGAAGCATGCTTTTATTATATTAAAGTTATAGAAGAGTTAGAAGTGATATCCACATTGATCAGGAGTGTGAATTTGATGGTCTTTCAGGCCTTTTTCTCACCTAAGATTGTTTGATTCTATTTCTACACATTTATCTCCTCTTGATGCATATATGAACTTTCTTATCTTTCTTAAACTCAAAAATCCATCATTCTCTGAACATGCCTGTACTTTGCTACTTCCATGTATTGTCAGTATTTGACACCCCTATCACTCCCCCCCCCAAAAAAAAGCCTTTTTCCTTTACTCTTCACTCATCTAAGCCCTGGCTATCTTTGAAGGCATATGAAGATGAGCAAGTTTTTACCTTTCACCCAGTTTATTACCAAACTTGGTGTGTTGATCTTTTGTCCTCCCTTCACATCTCATCTAATTCTGTTGTGGAAGAGACAGGCCTATGTTCAGTGAAGGGCATGGCTGTCCTCAAGCTCTTCTCCCCCATGAATCTTTCACTAACATACCAATCTTCTAAAATTTTTTCAGAAAGTTCCAACCTTGGGTCTTTGTTAACAAGGTCATAGGGTGAATAATGGATGGGTTAAGAAAGAGAGGCATGGCGGATGACATAGGACTTGTGATTCTCCTTCAATGCGACCACTCGCCCAATGTGACATTGACCATGGTTACTCATTCAGCAATACTGACCCTAACTTCACATTCTGATATTTTATTCCTTCAATGTAAAGACCTTATTCAGATTGTCCTTAAAGATGGTAGAATGAACACATGCATTAGATTCCACTCCTCTGTGAATTATAGTCTAACCAAAATTATAATATACCTCTCTTTGGAGGATGGCAGAATGGAAAACTTAGATTTCTATAATAAGTGTGCACATGTCTGTGTGTACATGTGAAAGGGTAAAATCTATGAAAGAAAGCAAAATCTCCAGTTTTATAATCACTAAAGCACTATCTATAATCACTATAGATAATAAGTTCTATAGATAATCACTAAAACTGAAAAGCAAAGAAGTGGCAATATAGGCATTTAGAGAAACAGAGGCAAATACCAGCATAATTAAAAGATTAAAAAGAGCTGCTGACTACTTGGCAGTAGCAAATGTATGTGGGGCACAGAAAAATGACTTTTAAACTTTATGTATGAGTTTTATAAAAATAAATAATATATAAACTATATTATAAATAAATAAATATAAAAATAAATATATAATACATATTATAAAAATAAATAATATAAAACTAAAAATAAATAATATAAAACTAATTATAAAATATCTCAATTTATAAAATTACAATGTTTGAAAGATATTCACACACAAACATATACAAAACAGATGTGATTTGTTCTGGGAAATATTGGACAGCTGGCTGTCTTCCAAAAAGCTGATAGTATGGCCAGCTATGGTCAGTGTATCATGGTAGAAGATCTGGCCTTCAGCACTATGAACTCTGATTCTCCAACATGCCAAGATTAGATGCCATTCTCAATGGCAGATTCAGGTGAAACAAATTCATGAAACTGAGATATAAAACCCAAATGCTGCTTTTTAAATATTCCATGAGAAGCATAGCCTGTGAAGGAACCAAACGTCTGAATCCCTATAACCAGCTGTTCTCACAAAATTACCTACAATAAGAACGTCACTCACCTAATGTACACTAAAAAATACAGAGGGGGTGGAAATGGACATTAATGTTTTACATTCATACAGACCAGGGTCGTCCAAAGTAACTATATGATCCACAAATCTGTACACAGGAGCCCCATATGTAATTTGAATATTTTTAGAAGCCATATTAGAAAATAAGAAATAGGGGTGCCTGGTGGCTCAGTTGGTTAAGGGTCTGCCTTTGGCTCAGGTCATGATCCCAGGGTCCTGGGATGGAACCCCACATCAGGTTCGTTGCTCAGTGGGGAGGCTGCTTCTCCCTCTCCTGCTTCCCCTGCTTGTGCTCTCTCATGTGCGTGTGCGCTCTTTCTCTCTCAAATAAATAAAATCTTTTAAACAAATAGGTGAAATGAATTTTAATACTTTATTTAACCTGATATGGGCAAAAATACCATAATTTCAAAAAAAATTTCAACATGCAATCAATGAAGTTACTAATAAGATAATTATGTAGCTTTTATACTATGACTTTGAAATGCAGTGTGTATTTTACACTTACTGCACAGCTCAACTTGGATGAGCCACAATTTCAAGTGGTCAATGGCAACATATGGCTAGTAATTACCAAATTGGACAGACCTGCAGGACTCTTCTTGCAAGCATACAACAAGAGAATTGAATTGCAGAAAGCTGATATTCAGTCTTGGACTTAGAACCTCAGGAGTTAGTTATAAAATATGGATGTATAATTGTCTCAGGCTAAGGTAACAAGGCATACATTTTATCTACAGTAAGTATACATCTTTCCTGGGGACAGCACAGTTTACTGCTTGGACCTGCGCTGTCTTCTCTAAATAGTATCTGGCTGGATGCAGTCCATGTTTACCTCAATGATTTTCCTTTTTGTTTTCTAAGTAAACCAACTAGTCCAGTGGATGAAACGTTCTTTCTTTAAATATGCTAATCCTTCGACTCAAATCAGAGCTAATTTCTTCTTACCTAAGGTTTGCCTCTTTTTAGCGACCTTGATTATCTTTCTTATATTCCACTATGTTTCAGCTGTGGAGAACTTCCTTTCCTCTTATTTTCAGAAAGCATTTTATTGCAGCCCTCAGATATAGGTAAACAGAATCCATATTCCATGTGTTTGATGGGTGCAGGATCATATAACTTCCTGTAATATGAATCTCTAATTTAGCAGGTTAGCAAGCTGAAGATTATATATCCTCACAATTCTTATATTTGAAAACATCAATTATATTTTAAGTCCTACCATAGCAATTATTTTTATACTTATTAATAAAACATATATTCTTTGGATGTTTAAAACATAATTTATTTATAAACTATATAAAATAATAATTGTTCTGTACAAATGTCCTGGAATTCAATGAGATAATATGCAAGATAATATAAGCTATGAGAAGTATTTTATACATGGATTTATTTAGTACCTCTATACATTTCTTTTATGCTTATAAAAAATGTATAAAATTGTAATGTAAAGGACATTGGCATGTGTAAGCAGAATGTTTACAGGTCAGGAATATATATACCATAAATGAAAGTCATACTCAGACAAGAAGCTCCTTTAAAAAATGGCAAACGTTTATAGTGATAATAAGTATAACTGTAAACACAAATAGGATTTTCCCATTAAACTCCACTTCTCAACTTCTTGTCAGTTATTTTCAAAACAAATTTTTCAGCCAGACCTAATTTCCACATTATATTTGATAAATAATATGGAGATTTTTGTAATGATGAGATTACTGATTAGGGGATCTGGCTTTAGGAGCTCTCCAAGTATAAATTAGAAAAGTTGATGTTTTTCATCAACTGCAAAATGAGAGGTCAGACACAATGATCCTTAGGCTCTTCCTCAGCTCTAACAGACAGACAGACTTATGACGCTGCAGAGGTTCTTGGCACTCACTGTGGTTATCCCTTTGAAACTTAGTCAAGATTTTATAGAGCCATTGAGAGAGTGCTCCAATTTCTTGGAATAAAAATTCATATGTATAACCATGAATCTAGGGCTTTCAAGGCCCGAGAAAATCAAGAGTCCTGGGTTTGAGTTCTGCTTGTATTAAGTATCAGATCTGGGACAAACTGCTTAATATCCTTGTACCTTCAATATTCTCTTGTATAAAAATGGAGAGGATAGCTCCCGTTCTGCCCTTCTCACGTGGTTATTGAGATGTGTGTGTGTGTGTGTGTGTGTGTGTGTGTGTGTGTTTGTATGTGTGTGTATGCAAGTATGTGGGCATGTAAGTATTAAAGCTAAGTAATAATCAAATGAACGGTATATTTTCTCCACATATAAAAGCATTCCTTCACTTTTACTACCAGCTATGAGCCAGATATGATGCTAAGAATTTTACTTACATTGACTCTTTTTATCCCTATGAGGTAGTATTGCTCTTCTCATTTTATAGATGAAGAAATTGAAATTTGAATTCTCAAATAATTGCCTAAAATTACAATGACAGTAAATAGTAGAGAAGGGATTTAAAAATGGGAGTATAGTCTAACTTCAAAGCATGTTTTTTAAAGACATTCTCTTACTTCAAGTATACTTGCACTCATTTCAAAAAGCAATTACTCAGTTCAGCAATGATCTAGTTTTCTATAAAATAATTCTGAAACTGTCACAGCAACTTAGGGTTTGGACTGACTCTAGGTAATGCAAAAACACACACACACTTTCTCTCTCTCTCTCTCATTTAGGAGTCTGTGACCCCATTTACCCTGGGTATCCTCCAACATCTTTGCCTGTTTTGTCTATGACCCTGAGCTTCCATTAACTCAACAGCTAAATTATTTAATAGGATTAGAATCCCTCCAAGTTTCTTTTCCAATGGAAACATGTATTTTTCTTTTCCCTTGGTTGGTTTAGGTCTTTATCACTGCCTTCTAGCACTAAATGTTCTCTGAATTTGGGCTCTGGCGTTATTTTCCTGTTTCTTGTCTATATTTCTTTGTCTTTTCTTTCTCCCTCCAACTCCATTCCAACCCAGTATCTTCCTCTCTCACCTCTACAGTAACAATAACTGAATCTTCATGCTCCACCATACGAAAATGACATCCTAAGGTCTCTGTCCTTTAAAATCTCTAACTGTGGGGTGCCTGGGTGGTATAGTCAGTTGAATGCCTGACTCTTGGTTTTGGCTCAGGTAGTGACCCCAGGATCATGAGATTGAGCCCCACGTTGGGCTCCACACTCAGTGTTGAGTCTGCTTGGAATTTCTCTCTTCTTCTCCCTCTGCCCCTCCCCCCTGCTCCTCTCTCTCTTTTTTTAAAAAATTGAAGAATAAAATCTGTTAAAAAAAAAAAGTAAAATCCCTAATTTTGTTCTAGAAACATTTCTGCAGTTAATGCCTCCACACCTCCATTACATCACATTTAGTTTTCATTCTGCCTCTCCTCCCTTCCATTGCACTTGAAATTGCTCTTTCATGCTCAACAATGGCTTATGAATGGCTACCTCCATTCAGCTTCCTCCTCTTTCAAGTTTACTTAAACTTTCTGTGGAAATTAACATGGAAATTTCCTTCTCAGAAATCTCTACTCTCAACTACTGCAAATTCCTAAATCTCCTCATAATTTCTCACTATTTTCAGTATCTTCATTGCGTTACCAGTTCCTCCTTTAAAGAAAGAAAGAAGAAAGGAAGACTGGAAGATATAGAAAGAAAGGAAGACCCCCTAATGGAGAACCTGCATAAGCTACTTATTCAGAGCGTGGGATAGCAAAGAAATCAGCCACCATCACTGCTGTCTGATGGAAACTCAAAGGCAGGTAGGCAAATGGGAAAACTTTGTAGTGGGGAGAAGAGGGAGGCAACACTTCAGGGATGCCCTGATGGCCTCACTGGAAGAGGCTGGAGTGCGTAAGCTGGAGGTGAGCTACTAGAAATCTGACATCCTATGTAATTAGTGTAGGGAGCATGGCTGGCTTTCTCTGGTTGATCCTGAGTTGGAAGCAAGGATGAGGGAATGAGAGTTTGAGAAGCTGACAATCACTGACCAAGTCCTGACCATCTGGGGCCAATTGCTGCAGTGGTTGTGGTTTGGCTTCACAGAATGGTAGCTACAGGACTGTGGTCAGAGTACTATTTTTACATATGATCTGGCCATTGTTCAATGGTCTCTCACCCTAAACTCCTAAAAAAAGGTTACTTTTTAAACCAGCTCCTACCAAAGAGGGGCTGAATAGATATTCTCCCTTCTTAAATACCTTCAAATAGGGACATATTAATGGAACAACATGGTTATTGTCATCTGCACAGTTATCGGGTGGTCACATGAGGAGAGGGCCTCTCAAATTTATGGTAAGGCCATTGTACTTCCACAGTGGTTTTGAAGGTTTTTGCGTAATTTAAAATAATAATTTCCCAATTATATTTCTCCTGATTTACACACATAAGACTCCTTAGAAAAATTAGATATAGTACTTTTCCTTCTCTATCTTCACTTCTTTTCCTCCAGAATAATTTCATGTTTCTTCTATCCTTTATCCTTTAACATCTGCTTCACACAGAGTGATGCATTTCCATTTTGAAATCTATATTGTGTCACCTGGACCAGGTATACCACAGTGATTCGAATCAAGAAGCAGATAAATCATGTGTGATTGATAACAGAGGTATATGCTAGCAATGGGAAATGAATTACGATAAAGAATAATCAGCCCTGTCGAGCTAGAAGGCAGGTATTGTGGGGCTTAATGTTGTATAAATATAAAGCCCTAAGATTTTAGAATTTTGTGCAGTGCTGCCATAAATCATGACACAAAACATTTCTGTATTTTACAGATCATGCACACACATTTTTTCCCTGTCATTTGACAGACATATTTCAAGATTCGTTAGGCGAGCTTCTGCTGTGCCTCTGTGAGCAAAATGTGTCCTGCTCTTATGTAATCTGAGGAGAGGGCAAAATGTTTCAACAAGCCACAGATCAGACCCCTGAAGAACTGGGTTAACCTCAAAAGCTGAGGATGAAGAAAGTTATAATTTTTTCATTCAATGCTATGAACCCTTCTGTTGAATTTTGGACCACAAAATTATTATTTCTACATATTAAGATATAATTTACATGCAGTAAAATGTTTAGATATGGAATGTAGAGTTCATGGAGTTTAGGCTTATGATATTATCACTAAAATTAACATATAAAACATTTCTACACTTGGAAAATTCTCTCATGCAACACACCAATCCCCCCTCAACTCCTTGTCAGAAGTTTACTACTGTTCTGATTTCAAGGACCATAGATTAGCTTTTTCTGTTCCTGAACTTCATATAAATTGGAGATGCCTAGAAAAATTAACGAGACTTCTCTTCCGTAATTTTATCTTTCTGTATTTTCCCCATTTCATTAAGTGACACTGCCAAATTCCCACTTGTTTAATTTAAAACCTTGTCATATACCTCTGATTTCTCTCATTGTTTCAGTCCCTATATCTAATAAATTAACAAATATTCACAATTCTATAGCCAAAACATACCCCAAAACTAACCACTTTTCTCATCTTCATTGTCACTATCTGGTCTCTACTACCTTCATTTTTCTGAGGGGCTACTTTAATATCTTCCTAACTAATCTCCATGTGTCTACTCTACAACTATTTCTAAAACTACAGCAAAAAAAACCATACACACACACACACACACACACATATATATATACACATATGTATATATATTACATTAAAAAAATGTTTCTCTCTTGTGCTTAAAGTCTTCTAAAATACATACTCCGGCTATAAGTTCCTGAAAAGAAGTAGCATCTTTGCCTACTTCTGTGATGTCACCTTGTACTCCAAACGTCATTGCTCCAAGCCCAATCAAACGGACTTTCTTTTGTTCAAACACCATAAGCTTGCGTGTGCTCCAGGATCTGTACTCTTGTCCCTCTGTGTATAGAGAGCTCTTCTCCCAGATATTCTTACAGATGCTTCCTTTTTACCATCCAGGTTTCAGCTCAATTGTAACCTCCTCAAAAAAGATGTTCCTTGCATGTTTCCTTAAAGCAACATGTTCTCAACCCAATTTTCTATCACAGCAGCCTCTTTTATCATTAAAACATTAAACCCGATCAAAATCAAATAAGTACTAATGAAAAGTTAAACTATCAGTTATGTTGGTTAGAATTTGAGTATTAATATTAATTGTATACTTATCACTTTTCTATGATGATTCTCATGTGAGAATTTGAGTATTAATATTAGTTGTATACTTATCACTTTTCTATGACGATTCTCGTGTGAGAATTTGAGTATTAACATTAATTGTATACTTATCACTTTTCTATGATGATTCTCGTGTGAGAATTTGAGTATTAATTGTATACTTATCACTTTTCTATGATGATTCTCCTGTGTCTGCATCTAGTTTTTTGAGTGACATCTTTGGAATATATACATAAGAACAAATTTACTGGGTCCTAAGTAAGGTGGCTCATTACTTTCCGCTTGCTTGAAACAGACTTGGTTTAAGTTTGTTGTCTCAGAGTAACCATAAATAGCATCTCTTTTCACTCGAAATTATATGTTCTCCATAACCACAGGTCATATGTATATTTAAATAACTATTTCCGGAATATTTGTTTTTTAGAATGGCTATATCAGTCTACATTCTTTTCAGCACTGTCAGAGTTTCTATATGCCAACATCATTGCTAGCAATAAGGCAAAATCTACATATCAAATTTTCTAGCCAAATAGATAAAAAGTGGTAACTCACTGTGGTTTTATTTCTGTGATTACTAGTAAGTTTGAGAACATCTTGCTATATTGCTAGCTTTACAGATTTCTCATTTTATAAATTACATGTTTATATCATCCATAATTTTTTTTACATGAGTTCAATATTCCTAGTTGATTTTCATAATTGAAAACAAAATATTAGCTTTTAAGAAGAAACTAAATATTAGAACCATAAAAGCCCTTAAGTCAAAACAAATACTGATTTGATAATAGAATTCCTAACTCTTTTAGTGTATTTAACAGATTGTTGTTTATCTAGTATGACCTATATTCACTTCCTACATGGTATTAATTTTTATCCTCTTTTCAGATATGCATATATTTTATTTTAGTGGACAAGAAATGCTTCTTTTTACCTGGTTCCATTATTCTTCTGACATTTCATTTAAAGTTAGGAAGAACAACAAATAGGGAAACGGGAAAGATAGCGACAGCCTTATCTTAGAATAGAAAGGCTAATTCTGGGTATGGCATAAGTTACAGAACGATATGTATGTAGCTGGGTTTGATCACCTGTTAGATGTCCTTGTTAAAGTCAGCTCCCCCCAAGAGATTTGAGTTAACATTTAAGAAATGAAATGTAATTTCAATCTATCTCATTCAGACTCCAAGGCAGTAGTTTTAAAAATAATGTTCTATAAATTTTGTATAGTTACAAAGAAAAAGAATATTTCTTGCTCTTACATTTCTTTAAAAATTAATTATAAAAATTACCAGATAAATTAACTTTAATCTCTCAGGTCAGACAACCAGAACCTCCCCGTATCCTAAGTCTTTCCCAAGTGTTGAGTTACTTTTTTTCAGAAGATGTATTCACTTCTTCAGGGGTTAGCTTAAAATTAGTACACAATAAAATTAAATATCTTTTGTACTAGAAGCAATCCTATACTTCAAAATCAAAAAGGCACTTTCAAATGAATGATTTTATTAGCATTGCTGACCATTAAGATTGTACTCAAGAGATGTAAGAAACTGGCATAAATAATTACATGTCACTTTTCTTTATTTGAGCATCAACTGGGGAACTATCTATTTATTCTATTTTTCACTACGCCACATCTTGATAATGACTTTCCCTTTAAATTAAAAAAAAAATCTTAACAGACTGTTGCATGGTCAGTTTTATAACTATCTTAATGACTTATTAACATTACTTCCCTGTTGGCTAGATTTATTGCTGAGCAATCAGTCTTTAATATGACCCCAAATTCCAAATTGAGCACGTTATGCTCGATTTGGTAGGGCAATTTCGACACTGCTGGTATGGACACTAAATTTTTGTCGGTCTGTGTCCTTGGTCAGTTCATTAAATTTTTGGGTGGATGAGTATCTTCCTCTATTAAGTTGATATTCTACTTGTCAAGAATGGAGGAATAAAGAGCTAATTAATAGTATGTAAGGCCTTTTAATACTAACAAGTATAAAATAAATGGTAAGTTGAACAGTTAAACCTCAATACTTGCACTACATGACTACAATGTTTATTTTACTTTTCACCCCCCAAATATTTGCAATTTGATTATGCAAGGCAAATAATATAGATAAAATTTTGATTCAGGCTATAAACCATGTTGTTCTCAGCTTCACCCAGGAATAACAAATAGAAGAAAGATGGTTGATGAAAAATCTTGGAAGAACAAGCTCAAGATATGAGGTATTATTCATTAGGCTAATAATCATGAACATATGAACTATGAGTTTTGACAGTTTTTTAAATACCAAGGTGTAATTTGTATAGTTGGTTGCTTAACCAATCCACTCTTCTCTCTAAAAGAGTCTGATTTTGGCTCCTATTGCAATCTCTTCTTCATTCATCACATACCCCCCACTTCAATTTCCAGCTCTAAGTTTAGTTCTGACTGGTGTAAGAGTAAATGTCAACACTAGTAAAAGTAATGAATTCAGGAACTCTAATTAAACCAATAAGCTAATGGCATTTCCCTGGTCATTTTAGAAATGAGCATGCAACACAATTCATACCAATTAAAAAGAAGTAGATCTGCTAGAATTTCTGTGAAATAAATTTCCTTTAAGAAATACAGCTTAAGCCATTACAAGAAATAGAAAGTTTTAATTTGCAGCTATCTCAGGATATCACGGTGTAGGGCTGTGAATCTTGAAACAGTTACAGACATTTGCCGTGATGAGAGATGCTAGCCAGAAGCTGAAAACAACGTATGGTATGGAGGATGCAGCACAGGCAAAGATCTGGAAGCACAGCTAGAGGAATGAAGCCAAGCTTGACTTTGCTCTACCTCTGGACTTCCAGTTAAATCACTCAGTACCGGGCATACTGTTCAAGATCTAGACCCTCTGCATGCATACTGTTCAGCTGTTTTCTACAAAACCCCAGCAGGTGCTATTCACATAGACCTCAATTGCTCCTGGGTTGTTTCCAGTGAGGGTCCTGAAGCAATTATGTTACCTCAAGGAAAAGCAATCTAAAGCCAGCAATGATTTATGATAAATTTACAGATAAGGCTCTTTGCAATCTTGAACACTGTTCACTGTTTTATTTGCTATGCTGTAAATGCTAAAAAGGTTAAAACTATTTGGACAATGGTAATATTAACAAAGTTTAAGTAATACCATACTACAATTACATTCATTCATTGTGATTCAATTAACATTTTTGCTGAGCATCTACTATGTGGAAAAACAATACTTGATGGTATAAAGGATACAAAACTCAGGAAATATAAGTTTCTTCCTTCAGGGATTTTTTTTTTTTTTTTTACGTAGTTTGTAAAAACATACCACAACAGAAATAGCCGAGTGCTTGGTAGGAGATCCCAAAAAGTGATAAATCATATCCAATTTAGTGTAGAGACGATTCACTAAAGAATAGGGGCTTAGTTGTATCTTAAAAGACAGAGCTTGGAAGATTTTGATAGATTTCAATGCAGTAGGGGTATTTTGCAAGCAGAGATCAAAACTGAAGAAAAAACCCCGGGAAATTCTGAAATTGGAAAGTACAATAGTTGATGTGGAAAAATCATCAGAGGATCTCAGCAACTGATTTGAGATGGCAGGAGAAAAAACTCCAGTAAATCTGAATACAGATCAATAGAAAATATGCATTTTGAAGAGCGAGAAAAGAGATTAAGGAAATATAAATACTTAGAAACCCTGAGACAACATAAGCATTCCAATAGACATATGAGAGTCTGAAAAACAAGAGAACAATGGGCAGAAAAAATTTGAAAAATGGCCGAAACTTCCTAAATAAAAAAATCATTAATCCCACAGATTCAAATAGGATAGACACAAAGTAATGCATACCTAGACATATCAGAGTCAAACTGATGAACACCAAAGCAAAGGGAAAATCTTGAAAGATCCCTTGGTGGGAAACAATATTACAAGTAAAGGCTGACTACTCATAACACTAATGATGGAGATCACAGGCAGTGGGATGACCAGTTCAAAGTGTGTGTGTCAGGGGTGAGGAGTGGGGAGGAAACACTGTTAACCAAACCTTCTGTATCTAGAAAAACTGCATTTTAAAATAAAGGTGGGAACAAAAGGCAATCTCTGATGAACAAAACCTGAGAAAATCCATTGCTTGTCAACTTACTTCAACGAAAATACTGAAAGTTTTTCAGCTCCAAACAAAATAACAGGAGATATAAATTAAATCCACTGATGTATAAAGAAATAATAACACTTTATTCTTGGGTTTATAAGACAGAACTATAGGACACTAATAGCGAAAAGGAGGAGAAAAGATATGTATTCAAGTAAGGTTTCTCTACTGTACTGAAATTAAGTTAGTATTAATCCCAAGTAGATTGTGATAAATCAGCTGCATATTATCTGTAGAGCCATCACTAAGAACATAAAAAAATACAGTTGAAGGGTGCCTGGGTGGCTGAGTGGGTTAAGCATCTGCCTTTGGTCAGGTCATGATGCCAGGGTCCTGAGATGGAGGCCTGCCTGGGGCTCCCTGCTCAGTGGGGAGCCTGTTTTTCCCTTGGGCTGCCCCTTGCCCCACTTTGCTCTCTCACTCTCATAAATAAATAAGATCTTTAAAAAATATATAGTTGAAAAATTAACAGAGGAACTTAAAATGGTTCACTCATTTATTTAGCACAAGAGTAGAGAGAAAGGGGGGAACAGAGGAACAGAACCAACATGAGACATAGAGAATAAAAGCTATGAGGATTTCCTCTTTCTTTGGGTAAGGCCAACTGGCAAACACAGAGGGTCTACAACCTTTTTGACAGTTAGTTTTACAACTTGGAGCAAGCTGCCCACATAACTTAGGCTCCTAATCATCATAGAGACTAGGAGATAGTCCTATCTTACCTGATGATTACATTTCAAAGGGATAGTTCTCAGGTCCTTGAGAAGGAGATCCCTGGGTTGTAAAACTGGCAGGAGACGTTTAAAATAGGTTTACGTCTCAAAGGGGTAGGTAAAGAATTTACAACTACAAGTTTTTGAAAGGAAATGCTCTCAGGAAAGTGAGATCAGGGGAAACTGAGATAGGAAAAAGTCAGTTTCAAGTTTAGTCCAGCGGAGGGAAATGTTAAGGCCACCTCCATCAACAGCAAAGTATTAAGAAAAGAGAAAGATTATGCAACATTACCAAGAGGGATTTATGCCAGGCATTCAAGGAGGTTTTAATATTTGAAATTCTGTTAAGGTAATACACCATGTTAACAGGATTAAAAAAAAAAAAAAAAGTCACAGGATCATCACAATAGACACAAAGAAAGCATTTGACAAAATCCAACGCCCATAAAAACTGTTACTAAACTAGGAATAATGCAAGTTTTCTCAACCTGATAAACAGTATCCATCAAAAATATATACGTAGGGAATAAAGACCAAATGCTATCTTTCAAAGACTGGGGAAAACCAACATTTCTGTGATGGCCACTTCTATGCATCACCGAAAGGTAGGCTCCAGCTAAGTGCAGTAAGGCAACAATAAATGTAAATACATGCATACACATATATATGTAAATGGTATGTCATTTATGTCTCATTTCGGCAATTTCTTTAAAAATTTAAATTCCACTCCTAGGTATGTATCCTGAAGTAATAAAAATATATGCTAACAGAAAGACTTCAATATGAATATTCATACCAGCATTATTCGTAATAGCTCAAAACTGGAATCAATCCTAACTTCATCAGTTGGTCAATGTGCAAATAAAACATGGTCTATCTGTACAATGCAGTACTATTCAGTAACACAAATAAATGAATTACTGGAAGATGCTGAAACACAGATTACTTCAAATATGTTGTACTGATCAAGAGAACCGAGGCAAAAAGACTACATATTGGATGGTTCCATTTACATCAAAGGTCCAGAATAGACAAGATTATAGATACAAACAACAAAACAGCAGTTTCCTATGCCTGAGAGTGAGAGCAGGGAGAGACTGAAAATGGGAATGTAGGAACTTCTGGGGATGATAGAATTTTTTAAAAATTGGATAGGGGTGGTGACTGGCAAAATACTATGAATTTACTAAAAATCTTGGAATTTTACATCTATCATCAGTGAATTTTGTGGTATGGAAGTTATATCCCAATATAGGTGTTTACAAAAAGAACCAATGAGAACATGATCTAAGGTATCCTTTGGCACGTGGATAAGTCACTTATGGAGTTGGGACATCATCTTTGGCATTTTAAGAAGGATTATATAGTGTGAACAAAAATGAGGAAAACTTGGAGGAAGCGGCTTTGTAAAAAATGGGAAACCATGGTCTTAATGCTCCCCAGTCTCTTGGGTAGATGGCACTGACGCATTAGGCAGTTAACAAATATGGAGGTACTTGGCAGTAGGTGGAAACACTGCATTATGGACTAAAACATGGATCAGGGCTAGAGACCCAGATTTTGGAGTCATATTCGTGTGTTTGTGTGTGTAGCTATATATACATATACACGGAATATTCAAGTCGCCTAACATATAAATTAACTGGTTAATGTTAATAATCATTCAAGAACAAAACTAATCTTGTACATGATTTTTTTTTTCCTGTTACAACTTCTGATCAAATGAATGCCATAAAACATCGCTCTGCCTACTCAGAGTAAGGGTCCGTAAGCACTGCGGATGCCAAGATCTTTTTGATCTCAGCATTCACATTTCAGATGTTAAGCAAGACCTCTATAATGTACATGTTTATATGTCTGTATTGGTAGAGGTTGAACATACCCATGATATACAACTAGAGCTAGCAATCTATGGCCTGTCAGCCAAATATGGACTACTGCTCATTTCTTAAAAATAAAGTTTTATTAGATCACAGTCACATCCATTTATATACTGTCCAAGGATTTTCTCATGTTACAACAGCAAAGTTGAGTAGTTGTGATTGACACAGTATGGCCAACCCATGCTATGTAGCATTTAGTATCTCTCAGTGGTCTTTAATTAAATTAGCATATTAGATTACAAAGAGTACACTAAACTCCTCTCTTACATTTTAATTATTTGATGTTAAGGAGTACATGAGTTTCTGGCCTTTTAGTTTTTGAGAAGTAGAATGAAAACTTGGCAAGATTATGTCTAGATAATATTTCTTATAGATCACATGATGTGACTTTCTGTTTACCATTATTTTGTGTTCCGTTCATTTGGGAAGTTGTTTTTAAATACCTGAAAGCAATGATGATTATTCTATGAGAACAACCATATGTGTTTTTATGATTAATTATTAAGTCCTAAATGGTAAAAAAAAAAAAAAAAAAAGGAGGGAGAGAGAGAAAGAGAGAGTTAAAAATCGTTTTAAAAATTTGAAATCACAGAAACAAGAATGAAGTAAACTGGAGATGACACTTATTTTAACTGCAGGGAACTAGGATAAGGTAAAAGTACATAGGGAGAAAAATCAATAATTTAGGAAAGAAAGTGTATGTATTTAATTTTGGGGTACCCTGACAGGTTGTGCCTCAGGTAATCTGTGTGAGAACTGTCCCAGAAGTCAGCAGGGGCCCTTCAAGACCTTGGAGGTAAATTGGAGGGATAAAGAAAATGCTCTCGTTAGCAGGATGTCTAATAGTTGATTCTAGGGCTCTCTCTCTGCTGTAGGGCTATACCAGTACGATCCACAAGACTAGGTATATATTTCCTGTTGAAACTTGATTGCATGAGAATTTAGTAAACCTATTTGAACATCACTTTGTTATTTTAATATGCACTACCAGGGACCAAACTGACTGATGTCTGGTTGTGACTGAACCCTCAAGCTTACGGAGAATCTCCTAAAATGATTGATGGAGATTCTTCCATAGGATTCTGTTTTTGAAAAGTTGTCAATGGAACACTTTGAATGATCTGTAAAATTAGAGATTATCTAATATTCCATCCTGTTCTATAATGTTTTACACGCATTTGGGGAGGGGGGAGAAATACTCTCATTTTATGATGTTATTTTATGATGTTATTACTTATGTGCATATAGAAACTTGATATTACATGAAGTCAATAGGACTATGTCAGTTCACTTAAATGTTTAGTAAATTTTGGCTATGTTATCATATTTCTATGGAACTTCAACAGTTTACAAAGAGCATACATATACATCCAAGCCTAGATATAGATACATAATTTTTCTTTTATGAAAAATACGTGAAATGGGCAAAAAAGGTGGTAGCATAACCCACCTTACAGTAGGGAGAAATAAGGGGCAAGGTTTGTCCAATACTACTGAGTGTGGAAGTTGGGGAGTTGCAAGTAAACTCAGATAAGCAGTATGTGCCCCATCTCTTAAAATCTCCCCTTTTTCACACACTTATTCAGTCTCAACGCTTTGCACTTTGTTTCACATTTGATCTTACATTTTCACCTCTACCTTCATCCACAAAAAGTATATTGTAATAAGGTTCTAATGCGCTTAATTATCTTAAGTATTTTCCCCTTCAAATAATTAACAAATGGCAATTAACATTTGAAAGTATTTATTACAGATCTATACTATCTTTGATGTACTTGGTAAAATAAAAGACAGACTTCTTTGATCTTCATAAAACTATTGCTTTAATCCTGCTCTTCAGCTGTTTAAAGATTTCACATGAAATTTTATTTGAAAAACTAAAAATTATGATTCTTAGACTATCATTTTTTGTTCTGTCCCTGTTTTTCTCCCTTTTTGAGGCCACGGTCATTCCTCTTAACTGACCTTCTTCACTCATCCAGTGTTAACTGAATAGTAATCAAACTTGAAAGCCCAGTTCAAAAACTATCCAACATTTCTGTGAAGATATATGTCCTGGAATTGAATTCTTGGGCTATTTATACCTTTTATATGTATGTTACATATAATAAGGTTTAATACTGCTATTGTTTCAAACAGCACGGTTAAGAACAGGTTAGCAAAAATAATCTCCTATTGTCTTATAGGGACTTAAACTTACTGCTTAAGGTACATGCACATAATAAGCTCAGAAAATACTGAATGAACGCAAGAGATTCTTGGTGTTCCTAAGACTTAGAGTAGGCCCAGTGGAATGTTTAAAATCAAGTTTTGACCTAATCAAGAATTCCAAAAGCAACTAGGTAATAACACACAGTTGTAACAAGAATCATCTCAGGTTCAAAGATTCCTCAATAAGACTATAGCTTCAAAGATAATCTCTGGTTTTCTGAGCTTTTATGCGGATCGATTGGCTTGACCCTGCCTTAAAACAAAACTCTCATGAATGGAAGGAAACTTGGTTTATTTTCAATGCCTTTGGATACAGAAATCATTTATGTCACTCTACATGTTTCCAGTCCCATGTCTGAAAGATGAATTCTCATTAAAATACAGAAAATTCTGAGAAAACCTGTATGTTCAGAAAATCACAACATTTCAAAAGATTCCAGAATTAGTAAAGATTATAGAGCATTCTCCATAATAGTAAATATTCTGGTCTTGGTAGGAGCAAAGTGTTTGAATTAAGCATTTGCCCTTGCAATTAGTGAGTATACAACATACAAAAAAAAAAAAAAAATACTGTGTATTTTCCTAGTTTTTAAAATTAACTTCCACTCAGGGTCTCTTGGGTGGCTCAGTCAGTTAAGAAGACTTGGTTCAGGTCATGATCTCAGGGTCCTGGGATGCATCAGGCTCTGTGCTCAGAGCTCCCTGCTTCTCCCTCTCCCTGTGTGAGATCTCTTGCTTTTTCTCAAATAAGTAAATAAGATCTTTAAAAAATAAATAAATGAAACTAATAAAAAAATAGATAAAATTAACTACTCTCCACATATCTAAACTGGGGAATCACTGATGAATTTTAAAAATCATTGGTAGCTACTCTCAGTTTTTAGATTAAACAATATTTCCCTATCTTCTTAGAAACTACTTCTAACAAAAGAGTTTGGCTTATATTGCAATAGATAGGACTTACTTTGGGGGCATCATGAACTGCTTCAACAACTATTTTGAATTCATAACTCTTTATTGGGTAGACGTGGTGAGAAGCACGCATTCATTTATTCACTCTGTATTGAGATAAGGATCCCTCTGTGCTTTGAAAAACTGAATTGAGTTTTTTTCCCCCCAAACGATACAACATTAAATTTAATGATAATCTTTCTCTTTTAAGAGATCCAACTAATTCTGAATGAAGTTTAAAATGACATTTTATAAAAGGAGTCGTAAAAGCAGACAGTACACTATTTGTAGTTTTCTTTAGAGCGAAGACACGTTTTCTGGGCATTTGTTGCTTCTAATCAAACAACGAGCTCACAAGTACAACTACACAGAACAGATGGCAAAACCTTTGCACATTAGACTTTATATCTGAAAAAGAGACACTTTATTTTAAAATTGCCACTTGGGAACATAAAGTGCTCTCATGAGAAAAACACATTTTACACTTTAAAGGCAATCCATAAAATAAAGGCAGATGTTTAAATGACTTCTTAATTAACACAAAACAAACATTTACCTACACTGTGGGGATGAAGCACTGCAATTAAGATCAACCCTTTAAAACAGCCTGGGACATATTTTATGCAAAGCAATAACCCACACTTTATCTTTTAGGATTTTTTTGTCTTTTAAGAAAAGAGTAATTACTATTTATCGTCAATTCATTAATTTGAAACTATTATAAAAATAATAGCTGTTGCTTTCAAATTTGATTAAAATGTCTTCTAAAATGTGCTTGAGTTTGAAGCATACTATAGTTACAAATATTATTTTCAACTAATTATACAATTATGTTACCCCTTTAGCACTGAACACTTCTATTACCCAAAGAAACATTCATTAAAGGATTAGAGAAATGGGGATATTTTTTAAAATGTTCTCACATAAAAAGTATGAACATACTACTTGAAAAATATAATCACACATAGCATAAATGCTTCAATAATCATATGGAACAAAGAATAAAAATAAATCATTTTTACTCATGAGAAATGCATTTGGGGGAAAAAAGCATGCTGACATATTTTTGTAAGCTTAAGGTGACAGGATACAAAGGAACACCATACAAAGTGACAGTGGTCAACTGTACTTCTCATGTGCACAGGGTTGGCCTCTCAAAATAAAAGTTTAGAAGTAGTGTAAGAAATCATAAAACCCAGAATGCATAGGCTCATTTCCAAATTCTATTAATGTCAATAAGTTTTCTCTGCTTTGTTAAAGGCAGGAAGAGCAAGGAAATGACAGTGCCCTATTTGAGATAGTTGAAATTAATAGAGATCATACAGAGAAGGAAGTCCTTCTGTATATTCAGAGGGATTTTCTTCTACAATAACAAAAAGTGACCTGATGACTGGAATAAGAATAAATATTATAAAAGTGAATCAGTGTCAAAGGAACATGTTCAGGGAAAAAAATAGATTAGTATCTAATATCCAAAAAGATGAGTAGTGAAGAAATTGAATAGGTTATTGTAGAGAAAGAGGATAACATATAAAGTAAAAAAAAAAAGACAAATAAAATTATACAACACCTTACTGGATTGATAGAGATAGTAAATCATCAAATAAGGATTATGATCAATACAAGTTTTTTGTTTATGTGACAAAAATGTGAGCTCCAAAATCACAAACTGGGTTTTGTGATCACAAAAAGATCCTAGAACACTCATCTTACCAAACAGTATAACTTATAGAATGGTTTATATAATTTTTTAATACCTTTCTTTTTAAGATTTTATTTATTTGACAGAGAGAGAGAGACAGCCAGCGAGAGAGGGAACACAAGCAAGGGGAGTGGGAGAGGAAGAAGAAGGCTTCCCGCCAAGAGGGGAGCCCAACGCATGGCTCCATCCCAGGACCCTGGGATCATGACCTGAGCCAAAGGCAGATGCCCAACAGCCGAGCCACCCAGGTGCCCCTATATAATGTTTATTATAAACATTAAACATTTATTATTTACTATCTAGTAGCTACCATGCTAAGAGCATGAACAAAATAAGGAATCAAGAAAAACATCTTTCCATTTGGGAGAGCACAATCAGACAGGGAGCTGAAACACAAATTGTCAAGCATGCCATATTAAACATATTTAATGAAAATCCACAGGGAATATTATAAAATTTTTCAATGGTTGAAATAGCAAGCTTGTTTGCAGGAATCCGTAATGACAACAGAAGTATCTAATTTTGGTCTTGAAAAATCAGTTGGTGTAAATTTTAAATTGATTGTTTATGTGTGTTTTAAGATATGTAAAAAGTAAATATTAAAGCAAAGGAGTTTTTAAAGTTAGTTGTGCTTTTTTAAAAGATCATTTGGGTAAATTGTGTATTTTCTATATATTTTATGAATGTATTTAGAAAAATACTTCATGACTTACTTATGGCCTCAATATAAAAATATGGGCTGGAACATATTACATGTACATCTTGTAATTGGTTTTACAGTTATACCTAAAATATTAGCAAATTCTCTGTTAAAACTATAGTTACAGTCTTTGTTCTAAAATCTAGTTTGATGTAAATATTGCTACTCTGGTTTTTATATATATATATCTCCATTTATATGGCAAGTGTTTCTCCATCCCCTGACATTCAATCTGTAGGTGTCTTTAGGTCTAAACTGAGTCTCTTGTAGGCAGCATATAGATGGGTCTTGTGTTTTTATCGATTCTGATACCCTATGTCTTTTGATTGGAGCATTTGGTCCATTTACACTCAGAGTGATTATTAGTAAGTGTGAATTTAGTGCCACTTTATTATTTGTTTTGTCATTTTTTCTGGAGATTTTCTCTGTTCCTTTCTCGTCTTTGTTACTTTTGGTCTTTCCCACTCAAAGAGTCCTCTAATATTTCTTGCAGGGCTCTGTAGTGGTCATGAACTCCTTTTGTATTTGTTTGTCTGGGAAACTCTTTATCTCTCCTTTATCAAGATAAAAAGCTTCTGCACAGCGAAGGAAACAACACAATGAAAAGGCAACATACAGAATGCGAGAAGATATTTGCAAGTGACACTTCTGATAAAGGGTTAGTTCCCAAATTATACAAAGGACTTACTAGAACACCCCAAAAAAAAAAATTCAGTTTCTAAAAATGGGCAGAAAACGTGAACAGAAACCTATACAAAGAAGACATACAGACGACCAAACACGCTTGAAAAGATGAGAAACATCCCTCATCATCAGGGAAATACAAATCTAAACTACAGTGAGATATCACCTCCCACATGTCAGAGTGGCTCAAATCAACAATATAGGAAATAACAGGTGTCGGCAAGAATACAAAGGGGAACCCTCTTACACAGTTGGTGGGAATGCACACTGGTGCACCCACCCTGGAAAACAGTATGAAAGTTCTTCAAAAAGTTAAAAATAGAACTACCCTATGATCCAGCAATGGCACTACTGGGTATTTAACCCAATGGATACAAAAATACTGTTTCAAGTGATGCATGCACCCTGATGTTTACAGCAGCATTATCTACAATATGGAAACATCCATTGACTGGTGAATGGGTAAAGAGGTGGTGTATATATGATGGAATATTAATCACCAAAAAGAATGAAATCTTGTCAGTTGCAATGACTTTGATGGAGCTAGAGAGTATTATGCTAAGTAAAATAAGTCAGAGAAAGACAAATACCATATGATTACACTCATATGTGGAATTTAAGAAACAAAACAGATAAACATGGGTGGGGGGAGAGAGCCAAACCAGAAAACAGACTATTAACTGTGGAGAAGAACCTGAGGGTTTCTGGAGGGGTGATGGGTGGAGGATGGGCTAGATGGGTGATGGGTATTAAGGAAGGCACTTGTGATAGCACTGGGTGTTGTATGTAAGTGATGAATCACTAAATTATACACCTTAAACTAGTATTACACTGTATGTTAACTAACTGAATTTAAATAAAAACTTGGAACCCCCCCAGACACACACAAAACATAGTCACTGAAAAAGGACTAACTTCATAACATCTACTTTATAACTTTTGTGTCCATATTGTAAATAAAGATCTAGAAAATATAGAAGATGGTTCAAAACTAAGGGCAGGGGTTTGCTCACATGTTGGCTGGAAAAATAATGATTCAAAGTGTCCTATATTTTGATGGTCTGATATAGAGGTAAAATTTCCAAATACAAAGTACGTTTTAGAGGAGTTAGTACTAAATGATGCATTTGAGTTAAAAATAATTATAGAAGTATAGTTTCCAAGATTATTTTTTGAATATAATCTTTGTATCAGTTAACATATTTTAGGTGATAAAAATATTCTAAGCAATTCAGCTGCTTTAAAAACTAATAAAATCTTAAAGACATTCTTACTTTCATATAATTACATCTTAGATTAAGTTAGCACAAATGCAGAACCAAAATCTAGAAATACATCTGTCCTATCACATTTCATAGAATCCTTATTGATTCTAGAGGTTTTTTTTTTTTTTTTGAAGATTTTATATATTTATTTGACAGAGAGAGACAGCCAGCAAGAGAGCGAACATAGGTAAGGGGAGTGGGAGAGGAAGAAGCAGGCTCCCAGCGGAGGAGCCTGATGTGGGGCTCAATCCCAGAACGGCGGGATCACACCCTGAGCCAAAGGCAGACGCTTAACGACTGAGCCACCCAGGCGCCCCTAATTCTAGAGTTCTGACTTTGGTTGTGGTTATCACAGTATGAGAGAAGCAATACGCTGTCATTCAGCAGAAGGATACAGAAATAATTCAAGGTAGATAAGACTTTTAAACTTAAAAAGAAAAAAAAATTAAGTGGAAAATTTAATGATGTCTTCATAAGTTTCAAAGTGTTGAGAAAATGTTCATATTATGCTGCTTTAGATGACAGAAGTAGAATCAGATATGAAATGAAGGTGAAAATAGGAGTTTCAGAGAATACATAAAAATATAGTTAGGTCTCTAAAATGGTCTGCTTTTTGAAGTTTAAATTTCCCACTTTCAAAATGGCTCAAGCAAAGACTGAATGACACATGCATAGTAGAAATCTTACACCATGCATGTGTGAGATCAGAATTTAAACCATCACCAAGAATAAGATATATGAAGCTAAAAGGTCAGCCTAAAATCTTATATGGGACCAACAAAAAACACTTGAAGTGTCAAAGATAAACAATATTTTTTTTGGTTTTGTCCTGTATAAGCAAATGAGAAAATACCTGGCATCATTAATCATTAGGGAAATGCAAATTAAAGCCATAAGGAGATCACACTACACACCAGTAGAATTTTTAGAATTAAAAATACATCCCATACTCAGCGTTGATAAAGATCCACTGGAATTTTAAAACACTGCTGATTGGAATATAAAGTGGTAAAACAGTTTGAGTTTCTTCTGACGTTTACCGTATACCTCGCACAGGACACCACCATTCCATTCCTAGGTATTTGCCTGAGAGAAATGAAAGCAAATGAGTATACAAAGATTTGTACACACATATTCATAGATTTATGTCTAATAGCTCAAACCTGGGAAACGACCCAAGAGTCCATCAACAGATAAATGGATAAACTGTGGTGTACCCATACAACGGAGTGTCGCTCAGCAATGTAAAGAAATGGCTATATAAAAGGCTATTAACGATCCTCAGAACAGCCTGAACGCATCTCTACTGATGCCTCTCTAAAACAGCTTACTTACTAGCTGGCTCAGTTCACATAACATAGGAAGTACAGGTTAATCTAGACTATGGAAAATTAATCCGTTTCTGGGGATACAGGGAAGGGAGGAGCAAGAGGCAGAGATTACAACAGCGTACAAGGCCACTTCAGGTTAGGATATTGATAAATTCTGTTGACTGTGGTAAATGTGCCTAATCAGACTGCATGCTTAGTATTCACAGCTTACGTCAATCATCCCAATAAAACTATTTTAAAAAACTACAGTCATAATCCATCTAAGGTGTGCATGAGTAGATGTGTGTTGAGTGTGTAGTAAATGATATGAGTATGTATGCAAAATCAAGGACTCACGAGAATTCAACAATGCAGTCGATCCACTTAAGCCACCATAAATTTCTGTAGTTAGGAGGGTTTCTGACAGTATAAAAGAGGTGTGTTTTTTTTTTAACTAGAGACCCTCCAGGCCTTCAAGAGTCTGAGTCCAGGATCCTTAGCGTGGTCTCTGAAAAGTTCTCTCTCGTTTACTTTCCTCCTTTCCTTCCCCAGGTGAAGAGAAGGAAATAGCAACATAGAGCTCCTTTCTTTCCTTTCACATAGGTTGATTTGTTTGATTAGACAATTATTTATTGAGACACTACTACATGCTATGTGTTGGCAAAATATGAGTCCAACTGGAGAATACCATCTCAAATCTTGTAATATGGGCAAATAAAGTTAGAAACATCTTAAACACTGAATACTTTTATGTGTGCCTAAGGATGGTCCTAGGGGTCCTCCTCCTATTCCTTAACACTCTTCTAGGATGGCTACCCTGACCTTCCTCAATGTAGCAAGGGTAGTTTCCACAGTGAGACATTACTAGGTGCCAGAGGATGGAGTTAGTTCCTCAGCTGGCCTTATTAGCATTTGCTTCTAAGCCTTGAACCGGCAGACTGTGTACTCTTTGAAACTTTATTTCTTGCTCCTTTGCCACCAAAGCCATTGGCTTTGGACTTGTTTTAGAACATAATATTGAACAATGTCTTGTTCAATCATCCTGGATATGTGGTTGTCATCTGTTTCTTAATAGCTATGAAAACACTGTTGATATTTCTTATTTATTCTTTCCTGCTTACTAGAATTGGTTTAACCTAATAAAATACTCCTATTCCTAACGGACTGAAATTGCTTTGAGGGAAGATGGTCTTTTGAAGGGCAGATTTCTTGCATAGATAAGATTGATTAGCCCTTCCTCAAGCAGGAAACCAGGATCGTTAGATTCTACTTTTGCTTGTATCTCGAACTGATAAATTAACAATTTAAACTAATTATTCGGCACATGTAGTTCATCAAATTATGTAAACAAACAGCTAGAAAAAATAAATTCAGTCAGCTAAGAAAATGTAGGAGGTCTCTGCTAAAAAGGGAAATTATTTTTAATATATTATACTGTAAAAGAACTCCCCTTTCCCACTTAGGATATTTAAAATAAATGGCTGAGAATGTCATTCTTATAAATTAAATTGTTTTTCCTTTTTAAGTTTTTAAAGACTCTACTTAGTGCCTTTTTTTTAATAGCACATTGTTCAATTGATGCAGGGCTTTCATTTAGTTGCCATGGTAACAAAAAATCAGGCCTGAATTAAGCCCCTAGGCAATCAAATTAGTCAAAGTTTTGAAAAATTAACTCTGCATTTTCTATTTTGATTAGGTTTCTTAGTAAACTGAGGTGAATTTAGCACATCAGTCAGTCCTCAAAACAGTTTTAAAGTTTAAAGTTTAGGGGTGCCTGGGTGGCGCAGTCGTTAAGTGTCTGCCTTTGGCTCAGGGCGTGATCCCGGTGCTCTGGGATCAAGCCCCACATCAGGATCCTCCACTAGGAGCCTGCTTCTTCCTCTCCCACTCCCCCTGCTTGTGTTCCCTCTCTCGCTGGCTGTCTCTATCTCTGTCAAATAAATAAATAAAATCTTTAAAAAAACTAAATAAAGTCTAAAGTTTAATGAAGAATGTTTAGAAATAAGGTAAAACCTTATTCTGAGAAGAAATATTTTACAATTTAATATGATGTATTAAAATGCTGAAATTGAGAGAAACAATGTTTTCATTATATGCTGGTCAACACCGATTTTATTTGTAACAATCAACACAACAGATTTTCCTAATGTCTTACTTATTCTCTGGTTAGAATTCAGTAGTAAATTCGATAGAACCATGCTAAGGATAGTTTTGGTTACATCTATAACCTATAGAATGGAAGACATGGAAGCATGCGCACCTATTTCTAGGTAGACAGGTAATAACTGAAAATCTCACCTATATCTTACAACCATGTTTTTCTGCAGTTAATGTGGCTCCTGTGAACTGAGCATGTGGGGTAGGTGTCTGAATGAGCTCACTACCCTTGGATTCCAGATAGTACTTTTATACGCCATTATAATGTTAATTCCTTTTAAGTTTTTATTTAAATTCCAGTTAATGAACATACTGTGTAATATTAGTTTCTGGTGTACAATTTAGTAATCCAACACTCCCATACAACAACCAATGCATATCACAGTATGTGCAGTCCTTAATCTGCAACACCTATTTCACCCATCCGCCCACCCATTTCCTCTCGGGTAACCATCAGTTTGTTCTCTATAGTTAAGAATCTGTTCTTGGTTTATCTACTTTTTAAGAATCTGTTTCTCGGTTTGTCTCCTTTTTGCCCCTATGAGCATTTGTTTTGTTTCTTAAATTCCACATGAGTGAAATCATATGGCATTTGTTTTTCTCTGACTTATTTTGCTTAGCATAATATTCTCTAAGTGCTCCATCCAAGTCATAGCAAATGGCAAGATTTCATCCTTTTTGATGGCTGGGTGGTATTCCTGTGTGTGTGTGTGTGTGTGTGTGTGTGTGTGTGTGTGTGTGTGTGTTCTGTACACCATCTCTTCTTTATCCATTCATCAGTCAATGGACATGTGGGCTGTTTCCATAAATTGGCTATTGTAAATAATGCTGCTGTAAACATCAGAGTGCATGTATCACTTCGAATCAGTATTTTTGTATCCGTTGGGTTAAATACCCAGTAGTGCCATTGCTGGATCATAGGGTAGTTCAATTTTTAACTTTTTGAGGAACCTCCATACTGTTTTCCAGGGCAGGTGCACCAGTGTGCATTCCCACCAACTGTGTAAGAGGGTTCCCCTTTGTCTGTATCCTTGCTCACACCTGTTATTTCCTATATTGTTCATTTGAGCCACTCTGACATGTGTGAGGTGGTATCTCACTGTAATTTAGATTTGTATTTCCCTGATGATGAGGGATGTTCCGCATCTTTTCAAGCGTCTTTGGCCATCTGTATGTCTTTTTTGCAAAGATTTCTGTTCATGTCTTCTGCCCATTTTTAGAAACTGAATTGTTTTTTTGGGTGTTGAGTTTGATAAGTCCTTTATATATTTTGGGGACTAACCCTTTATCATTCTGTAGGTTGCCTTGTAGTTTTGTTGATTGTTTCCTTCACTCTACAGAAGATTTTAATTTTGATGAAGTCCCAACAGTTGATTTTTGCTTTTGTTTCCGTTGGTTCAGGAGACATACCTAATAAGAAGTTAGTATGATTGATGTCAAAAAGGTTACTGCCTGTATTCTTGTTTAGGATTTTAATGATTTCATGTCTCCCACTTAGGTCTTTCATCCATTTTGAATTTATTTTTGTGTAAGGTGTAAGAAAGTGGTCCAGTTTCATTCTTTTGCATGTGCTTGTCCACTTTTGCCAACACCATTTGTTGAAGGGACTTTTTTCCATTGGATATTCTTTCCTACTTTGTAGAATTTTAGTTGGCCATATAGTTGTGGGTTCCTTTCTGGGTTCTTTATTCTGTTCCATTGATTTAGGTGTCTATTTTTATGCCAATACCATACTTTTTTGATAACAGTTTTGAAATATAACTTGAAGTCTGGAATTGTGATGCCTCCAGCTTTGCTTTTCTTTTTCAAGGTTACCTTGGCTATGTGGGGTCTTCTGTGGTAGCATACAAATTTTAGATTGTTTGTTCTAGCTCTGTGAAAAGTGCTGTTGGTATTTTTGTAGTGATTGCATTAAATGTGCAGATTGCTTTGGGTAGTAAAGACATTTAAACAATATTTGTTCTTCCAATCCATGAACATGGAATATTTTTCCATTTCTTTGTGTCCAGTTTCTTTCATCAGTGTTTTATAGTTTTCAGAGTACAGGTCTTTTACCTCTTTGGTTAGGTTTATCCCTAGGTATCCAATGGTTTTTGGTGCAATTGTAAATGGGATTGATTCCTTAATTTTTTCTGCTGCTTCATTATTGGTATACAGAAATGCAAGACTTCGGTACATTAATACTGTATCCTGTGACTTTACTGAATTCGTGTATCAATTCTAACAATTTTTTGGTGGAGTCTTTCGGGTTTACTAGAGAATCATGTCATCTATAAATAGTGAAAGTTTTATTTCTTCCTTGCCTATTTAGATGTCTTTTAATGTTAACTAACTTTTGATTATTTATCTCCTTATAGAAATCTCCTGCATTATCATGCCACCATACTTCTTTTCTTAGTTACAAATTGCAAACTGAAGAAAGGATTTATCGTTTCTGCTTATTTGAACACCCCAGAACACTAGATACAGTGCTTAGAGAATTCTTGCTGATTTGACTTAATTTAACCTACTGTTTTAATGTTATAGAGAGTGACCACAATTATACTAGGAAAATATCTTTAAGACTGTAATTTTATGGGGGCGCCTGGGTGGCACAGCGGTTAAGCGTCTGCCTTCGGCTCAGGGCGTGATCCCGGCGTTATGGGATCGAGCCCCACGTCAGGCTCCTCCACTGTGAGCCTGCTTCTTCCTCTCCCACTTCCCCTGCTGTGTTCCCTCTCTCGCTGGCTGTCTCTCTCTGTCGAATAAATAAATAAAATCTTTAAAAAAAAAAGACTGTAATTTTATGGAGATGCTTCTGAATGGAAAAAGGATAAGGAGCATCACACTTTAGCTTCCGGACATTAATATGCTTAATAAAGATTGACTAAGATGCTAGTGGCAGCAAAATTAAGTCTATGTCATGGGTTAATAAGCAGGAGAGCATTGACTACTCTGGTTGTATCCATTACAATATTTTCTAAACCATTCTTGCTACGGGGAACACTTGTTAATATATGTGTCTTCTAATATTTCTGCATTTTGGGGGAGCTGGTAACCACCAATCCATTTTGAGTTCAGATTTTTAGATTCCACATATAAGTGAGATCATGCAGTTTTTGCCTTTCTCTGACTTTATGTCACTTAGCATAATGACCTCAAGTTCCATATACATGTTGTAAATGGCAGGACTTCCTTCCTTTTTTATTAACGAATAATGTTCTACCGTGTGTGTGTGTGTGTGTGTGTGTGTGTGTGTGTGTATGTGTGTGTATTAGTTCTTAGGTTCATTTGGCCTATACAGTTGTTCAAATCTACTGGTTCTTCCTTTATTCTCTGTCTGGATTATCTATCCATTATTAAGAGCGGGGTTTTAAGACAGTGCTATTACTGTCTTGTTTATTTCTCCTTTAGTCATATTAGTAATTTGCTTAAATATATGGGTAATGCAATGTTGGGTGCATAATTATTTACAAGTGTTATACCATCTTGATGAATTGGTCCCTTTATCATTATATAATGATCTGATTTGTTTCTTTTGACCATTTTTAGCTTAAAGTCTATTTTATCTGATCTAAGTATAGTTACCCTGTTTTCTTTTGGTTATATGAGATATCTTCTTAGCCCTTCATTCTCAGACTAAGTGTGTCTTTCAAACTAAGGTGAATCTCTTGCAGGCAGCATATAGTTCAATCTTTGTTGCTGCTGCTGCTGCTGTTGTTGTTGTTGTTACTCCAGACATTGAGTCTTTTGAACTGGAGAATTTAATTCATTTATGTTTAAAGTAATTATTGATAGTTAAGGAGTTACAGTTGTTGTTTTCTGTTTTGTAGATACTTTGTTTCTTGCATCTTTTCTTGCTGTCTTCTTTTATGATTTGATGACTTCTTGCATAGTGTGTTTTGACACCTTTATCATAATCGTTAGTGTAATTATTATAGGTTTTCCTTATGTGGTTACCATGAAGCTTACATACACTCTATTTGTAACAACCTATTTTAAGTGGATAATAACTTCAAATAGACATAAACTTCATACCTTAAGTTCATTAAAATGAAAACAAACAAAACAAAAACACCCCACAACAAAATCAAAGTCTTAAAAGTTTTGGACTTAGGCAATCTTATCTTTATGGATGTCGAGTGCTCTGGCCACAAGATGTGCTTCATGGTAATTGGTCATATAACCCTGAGTGGTATGTCTGGCTAAGCCTATAGTCTCCATTCCATGTGTATTTTAACCAAAGGACAAAGATGATGATCCCAGCAGATAAAGAATAATCATTCTTTGGCCAAAGATCCATGATTCAATTTTACTCTAAGTAGCACCAAAACAGAAGGAAATTTGATAATTATTTAAAAATTAACTGGGAATATTATTGTGATCCATGTTACAGTACTAAGAGCAGATGGAGAAAGGACTGCCATTTGCATCTTAGTATAATAAGTGCATTTAATCTGAGATCTAAGTTTAAATGAAGTTAAAATTATTTACTTGTTGCTATTATTGTATAGTCACCGAATTCTGTATTTTCTGTGAAAACAATGCCAAGTCCCATTTTACCACTGAAGAAAAAATATGTGAACTACAAAAAAATTTATACTTTAAAATGTTCTACTTTCAGAGTAACCATTTATCACATGACCACTCAAGCAAAATGAAGATAAATGTAAAAAGGAACATACAATCTATCTGAAACAAGTATTTACCTTAAGTCTAATGAGCTAGTTGCTATATATTTAATGAGTTAACTGGTGCATATTAATTAAATCTCGATTGTTTGTTTAAAATCTCTTTTGGAGGATTACATGCCATCTGGTTAACTTACTTTAAATGACAAAAGCAATAAGTACTTAATTGCATTCCTATTAATGCACTGTTGTTTCTAAACATGTAAGACTTTTAATGAGCATTTTACAAGGTTTACTGAAAGAATATTGCATAGATAAGAATAAATGTTTTTGTTAACTCCTTTGCTGCTAACAGTAGATGTAAAACAGTGCAAAAATGTCATAAAATATGATTTCAATTATTTGAAAATAAATTATCACACTTTAGAAGTGATTTTCTAAAAATGTCTTCATACAGTGGTTTTTACATTTCCTGCAGTGTGTCCCCAGATGTTAGATTTCACTTTCTCTGTTCTTATGCCCCAGAAAAGAAATGTTGTGAACAGAAACATACACAATTGTTTAACCTTAGTGTGACACTGAATACAGAAGCTTAAAGGTTCTGTTTTGAATTACTCTCCAAGTGTGAGTGATGTGGAAATGTAGAGAACTGTGGATATACATCAGCCAAAATATGGGCATTTTGAAGAAAATACAGTCTGACCACAATTTACAAATAAACTGAATTGCGGAAGTTGTTTGCAAATTAATTAAAACTTGAAAAACATTTTAACTTGCCCTCAAAATCATAATCAGCAGATTTGTTTCCTTGGCCAGTCTGAAAATAGATTTTACCTATACTATATAAGAACCAGAGTTTAAACCAATGCTTTTCAGATTGCAGGGCATGACTTCACTAGTGGGTTTGGAATTAATAAAATAGGTAATAGACACCTTTTTTTTCTAAATGAAAATAGAATATATCAAACAAATTCTACTTTTTGAGGATAAGGAAGCATCTGTGACACTTTTATTTTTATAAATGTGTCTATAACATGTGTCTATGTGCTTAACATTTTGCCTATAGTGAGTTGTGAAATCAAATGTGTTTTACTGTGAATCACTGCCAAAAAATTTGAAAAGCTCTGGTTTAAGCCTTCTGTAAAAGCCAATAACTATCTTTGTGTAAATTCTGTCCCTGGCACAGTTAAAAAATTGTGTCTATCAAACTATTTTTAAACATTTGAGTCTATGGCTTTGCTAGATAAGCAACATGTACTGCATTTGGATTGGCATTCCAACAAAAACGTCAGCGTTAATTCTATATATGTATGTATTTCATTCTATAGTTGTCATTTTGCTCTATAATAATTAGGTACCAAAGGCAAACAGTTTAAGTAAATGGACATAATAAACTTTAACTTTTTTGGGGTATCAACTTAAACCAAGAATTTTTGGGTTTAGGTGGTATTTGTGGGAATGAAGCTTCTTTAGGTCATTCTTTGTTACTTCAGGGCCTCAAATGTGTAAACCCTCTATTTCTCTGTTAAGTGGTGAATAGGTCAATAGCCATCCCGGCTAATGGTTACACCTGTACATTTCTTCAGGAGTTAAAATTATTCTCTGGCTCTGCCTAAGGACACCATGTTTTCTAGTTTGGCTAAACATTATAGTATAAAAGCTAGACCTTAGGAAGGGAAATTGTAAGCAGGCATTTAAGGGGCCACCAGCTGAGTGCTGTCATGTGCTCTCCACCCCAGAAAAAGAGACCTGGGTCACACTTACGGTGTACATAAGAGAAAGCAACTCTTATGAATCATTTTCCGTCCCTTAAGATGGAAACGTAATAGTTACAACTTAAGACAACATGAGGCTGAGAGAGACCAATACAGAAAAAAGTGCAGTTTTTGTACTAGATTAGTAATGAGGTATGATGGGGGAAATGTAACAACATGAAGGATATTTTGTAGGAAACTCTCTTACATTTTGCTTCCTTATCGTTATCTACGTTACACTTAAAAAGTGTAGAGTCTTGAAGGAATTAGAGGGAAGGAAAGATAGAAAGGAAAGTCAGATCATAAACAGTTATAGGAAGAAAAAGAACTAGGTAGTGTACTCTGGCTAGAGATGAACCAGGAGCCATATTGTTATTTTGTTCCTAAACCAAGCCCAACCTTTACCACTGAGGATTTTTAATAAGCAATACAATCTGACTCTGGTCAATTAAACAGAAAAGGATACCACGCTTACTGATTGTTAGAAGGGCTGCAGATATAGGATTAAACCTAAATTTTGGGAAAGAATCCTAGAGACAATGCCTGAAAAGTGACATAATGAGGAAACCACAATTGATGTGGCCATTGACATTGCTACCTAAAATGGGACTGCATTCTAGCTGCTCCTTTGGCCAGAACTAATAACACTTTACAGCAGAGACACCACCTGTCAACAAACACTGTCCCCAAACTGGACAGCTCAGGCACAAATCTTGCCACAAAATGAAGACCCTGTGTACAGCCTGTTTCGTTGGCTTGAGCACTTCTGCACCAAAGCCTCCTGTGCACATGCCTATGGTTGGGTTTGTGGAGCTTACTTGGCTTGTGTTTGCATATAAAGGAAGCTGGGAAAGAGTTTCCTGGGTTACTCTTTAAGGCTGAGCTTATTAATCTGAAATTTCCCATCAGAGCAAGTCTTCAAAATAGGCTAGTAAGCCTGAAAATAGTATTCAGTATAAGGGCCCTTTGCATGAGCTGTTTCTTCCTTTTGGAAACATTTCCTTCAAGATCTTTAGATGGCTGTCTTCGAAAATCAAGACCAAAGTTCAATTTCATTTCTTCACAAAGGCCTTCTTAAACTACCCTAAGTCAGTCTTCCAATCCTTCATTATTCTCTATCACCTAAACTTCTATCATTTGCAAAAATTCACCAGTACTTGAAAAGTTTAATCTCTTCCTTCCTTCCCTCTCCCTCCATCTCCCTTCCTTTCTCCCTCCCGTGTCTCCCTCCTTTTCTATTGTCTGTATCTCTTCAGTAGAAGAAATAGGGCAAGAGCAGGATTGTCTTGTTCAAAAACTATTGTCACCACCCAGAGCAGATCTGGGCACATGATAATGGCCCAGCAGATACTTGCTGAGAGAATTTTTGAAGAGTGAGAAGGAATAAAGTATTGGGCATCTAAAGATTCCAGATAAATATCCAGAGGATTGGGGGTTCTGGTGTAAAGGACTATTGGAAGCACCCTCTGTCCTACTCTACACCCTCCCTGGTCTCCAGACATGCACGCAGTTGTGTGATTCTCTGAGGATCTGCTACTCAGGATTGGTTCTTGTGGGGTGACAATCCCATAGTTAGGGAGTGACAATCCCACAGAAATTCAGAGAGAGAAATCTGTGGTCCATTCTAAGATCCTGCCTGGATGATTATTTTTTCATTCACTGATGATTTAATAATTAGAAGAAATAATTATTACGGCAGGCACTGTGTACATCGACATATTTATTCTATTTATGTCCTCAATACTACAGGTTTTTGTCTTGAACCGCCATGTTGCTGATTATTTGATCATATTCTCTACATTAACATTTATGCTGATACTGGTTAAGCTCTTTGGCATGAGAAGCAACATGGTATAGTGGGTAGGCCCAAGGGCTCTAATACTAGCCTGAGTTCAAATCCTAATTCTTTCATTTATTCTATGCATGAGTTGTCTAACTACTTTGCTATTTACCTCACTTATAAAATAGGGGTGAAAATAACAGCCATGAATATTAAATGAATTAATATATGTAAAGCAGAGTGTTGGCAAGTACTTAGCTGTACGGAAGCCTTTGTTATTATTATTACTTGGAATGAGTTTTTCATCATTTTCTGATTTTTTCTGGCCTCAGCCTTACTTCCTAAACACTTAAATGACCATATTATGCCCAGCGTTCTCTACCTTGGCATCATTTCTGGTTCCTTTTATTGAACTTTCCCTTGATCCAGCACATTGGCATGAGAAAAGGCCAGGAAAAGATTAGAAGGTTGATGTAGGAACAGATGGAGGAGGACATCAAGAACAATCTTTTCCTACTTCACAATTGGATCCAGTCCTGTCCGATTATTTTCTCTGTCTTCAAACAAAATAAAGAGTTCACCAGCCATCTCCAGCAGGATACAGTGATTATTTTATTCTCTTTAAGCAAAAGGAACTTCTGAGACAAAGAGAAGGTGGGATGATTAAACCACAATAAAAAGGTCCCTTTTAATTTACCAAACACAAAAGATTCAGCTCATCACAACTTCATTGCTCAGATCTATAGCCAGCAGCCCTGAAGTCATTTCTGCTATGTCCTCCCATCTGTTGCAGAGAGCCATAGCTGTAGTTATGAGCAAATAAAATTGAATTTGTTTGTTAAAAGGATGGTGCCCAGATTATGTGCCATAGACTAGATGTGTGTACATATCTGTTTGATCATATGTGCTTGAGATTACATCTGTGCTTACTTCCCATGTCGGCAAGTAGTTCGATAAGAAATATGAACATGAACATAAATGGAGCCTGCTACAGCTACGTTGTTTTCAATTAGATAACCAAAGAAGAGGAAGGGACTCAGAACTCAGATATGGCAATGGGTGATCCATTTGAAAATATTTAACTACTCTTGATTATTCATATTAATTTAAAAATAAAGTTAGTACCTTCTGTAAGTTTTAAAATCAACATTTCTTGTTGGAAGAAACTTCTAGCTTTACCATTATTTGAAACATAGGGTAAGACTTTATTTCATTTAACATGGCACAAAAAGGTTTACTAAAATTTCTATATATTCTATATAGAAAAATGTGAATATTAAAAAACCTGAATATTTATGTTTGGCCCTACTGACCTTGTGCTTGAATTTTAAGTGTTGAATTACACGTTACAGATATATGATAGGTACTCATCTTTTATTGCGGCTTGGATATTTACACCTACTTAGTAGTAACTTACTACTAGAGAGCTCTAACTCTAACATGAATAACAGCAGCAGAATATAGCCTATTTATTTTCCCATCATCTCTTTCAAGGTAGCCTCCCACAAATTTAGAAAAATGTCTACCTTGCTTAGCCCAAGTTACTTCAGTGACATGAAGGTACCCTGGAATTGCAATAAAACAACTGGAAAGTCCTTTGAGTGCATTTGAAGTAGACATTTTTCAACAGTTTCTAATATAAATCTACTTTTTCTTCTCATGAAGGTGTGAAGGTGAGCTGAGTACGCACTGTGTGCATAATGCTTCTCCTCTGCTCTTGAACAGAATGTTTCAGTCTGACAACAAAGAGGAGGGCGTCTGTCAAAGATCTATTGATAGCTACGACAAATCACTACCTGTAATTTTTTCTTTGGTGAATTGAATTGCAAAAAGATTAGTCACCATTTGGAATTTAAAATGGGATAAAATCATTTAAAAATAAGACACTGTTTGAAGATAACACAAGCAGAAGAGCAGACAATATGAAACATACTTATAGTTGCTATATACGCACAATCACATCTTCTGGGGAAACATGAGTACGGCTCACGTGATAGTGTTAAAACGAATGTACACAGTGAAAGTCAATGAGAATGAGGCTGATAGGAAGACTCAGCTGGAGATCTACCCTCAGGAAGTAGTTTAAAATATTGGCCATTTGGTACCATCTGTTGAGTTCCATACACTAAAAACAATGCTATTCAGAACTCAATTTTTGTGAGCCAGGAATGAAGGATGTGTCTTACAGGGATCATTTAACAGAATTCATTGAACAGGAGGAAGACCATCAGAGGGACAGTGAAATCTCTCCTGACCACTCCACACCACATTAATCTGAAATGGACTGAGAAAATATAAGCATTAATTCATTCCTGCACACACAAGATACTCAAATTTACTCAGGAAGTAGAAAGGTCCATCATAGTGTATGGAATAAGCAGGCAGGAGAAAATAACCAAATGGACAGATCGTTTGTTCAGGGACTTATATAAGGCTTTATGGAAGTTTGTATAATGTCACTACAGTAGTAAGAGAAATACTAGCATTTGGACTCTACGAAATTTAGATTCTAGATTCGTCTTGAAAATGATCATCACTACCATTAGTCACCCCCTTTCTTTAACTTACCAATAGTCTTTTTATGTAATAAAATAGCCAGTGATTAGAAAGCAAACACAGCATACAAAATGGAGTCAACAGTTTTGTTTTTAGAAATTTGAAATTGCCTAGTTTTTATTGGAGGGTTTCACATATTTTGGTTGGTGGTGCTGCTTCCTGATTTCTTACAAAAGTGTATGTATGAAACTGGTAGTCAAACATATATATTAAGTTCAGTGCCCTGCACAGGTGTGGTGCATGGTAAATATCCAATAAATATTTGGTGACAGAAAATGTATCACAAAACCAAGCATTTTCTTGTTATGTAGATAGAGAGGGTTATAAAGTAAAAATATTATTTACTTTCAAAGGAAATAATGGGATTATTAAGTTGTTATATATTTGCCCAAAGGAGGAGGATGAAAATTTTATTCCTGCTTTTGATTTTTTAAAGAAACCACAAACTTAAAATTAACTTATACTAAGAAATTTACTTCTAATATTAATGCACTACTTTATTTATAATCAGGATTAGCAAAAATTATGTGTCATGTGTTAAAACATTAGTCAATATTGACTAGGTAATCACTGTCCTGTATTTTCCCAACTATTAGTGATAAAACTTGGAATAAGTTAAATTGCTAAATGAATCTCACAATGTTGAGATGAGAACTACTCACAAGATACTTTTCTACCCAGAGAATGTAACTGAGTTATACATATACAGCAATGTCTCTGATTCCAGTGCTGATTAAATGACCAAGAGAAAACTCTCAGTCATCATTAAAGAAAGAAAAGTATTTTCATGAATGATTCTCTTTCTTCAAACTTTTGATTTGATTAGCATTTAATGGTTTTCAAACAAAACTGAAAGATGTATTAGGACATTGATGATATAGAGAATGTATATAAATATGTATGTCTGTGTGTTATATAAACACCTACCTATTACTTGTTTAGCCAGTGATTTCTCTTATTTTGAGGTGTCTTAAAAATTTAACATAATGAAGAATATAAAGTTTAATTTAGCACAAGCAGCAATAGTTTTATTAAAATCCTATCTTCAGGGATGCCTGGGTGGCTCAGTCAATTAAGCATCTGACTTCAGTTCAGGGCATGATTTCAGGGGCCTGGGATTGAGTGCTGGGCTTCCCACTGATCAGGAATTTGCTTGTCCCTCTGCCCCTCCCCTGCTTGCATGCACACACAGGCATGAATAAAAACTTTTAAAAAATAGAATAAAATTTATCCTCATACATGATGTTGAAATAGAGCATAGAATGACTTTCCTAAAGAGCAGCAAGGATAGAAGCAACTGGAGCTACTGGACTAAGCTGACAAGAAAGTTGTTTCTTCATGGAAGAAAGCAACCATGCATGCATTGAGTTTGCATTAACTAATGCATCATTGTACAGCAGTCACCATATTAAAAAGTTATTTAAAAATGCTAACTAGTGATAAGAAAAATCAATTGAATGTTTGACAGAATTATAATTCTTGAAGTAAATTCCAAAGAAATCACCTGGCTCAAATACACATGATTGAAATAATCTCATAAAGAAGATTATCTACAAAAACAAATTATTCAAGAAACAGTCTACTAGAAATAATGGAGTAAAGGTGAAAGAATAAGGTCCTATCTCTAGGGACATTTACAGTTCAAAAATTATATGATAAAAGTCAACTTTCTTCTTTAACAACTGGAATTCTATTTCAAGGTGAAGAATGAACAAGTAAATAAAAAGCAGGTGTTGACCTAGTCCTTGAATTAACCAATCTTTTTTTGTCCTTTTCAATTTTATATTTTCAAATGCAATATTTTATTTTGCTATGAGGCAAAATAATGTCTAACAGAGCTATCAGAGTGTTCATAACAGATCACGTAATGGCTGAATTATGATTTTTGAAAATTAACTTTCTCATTTAATATTGGGCATTTCTTTCTGTGTCTCCCCCTTTTTTCTAAAACCTATTATTGAGTGTGTTATATGTTCTACCTCTTATGACTCGGGATTAACATTCACATTTTAAGAAAGCAGAAATTGAGCTTTTAAAGGTTAAGAAACTTGCTCAGTGTCACATAGATAGTAAGTCAGTCTTGTGATCATCTATAATTACGCTTGGTCCTTCTCTCCTGTGTGTATATTACCTTCTTTTACTTTCTGTTGTCCCTAAAAAGTGGTATGTTCTTTCCAAATAAAAAGGATGATAGTAATGAATTGGTATATGATGAAGAATCACATCCTGGGCTTCATGTTTGGTTACTGAACTTATTTTGACTTCACTCCATGTCTTCCTCTCCTCCTCTAACCTGGAAGCAAGTCAACTCTATTTTCCACAGGAAATAGAAGAGGATTTGAAGGCAAGAAAGAGGGCAAAATTGCAATAAAGACAAAAAATAATGATGGCAGACTTTCCAAACTGAGTAGAAGCACAGCAGAGAGAGAATGCTGGGAACCTATTTTTTGAGCTTTCAAGAATCTTTACTACTTAAAATAGAAGCCATTTAATGGTGAAAAGGCATATAATAATCCTAATTATATAATTAAAGGAACAAAAATAGTCTTGAAAAATACAACAACAAATAACAAGCTTGTCATGTCCTATATGTAGCTTTCATTCTGTGGGAAAAACAAACTTTGAAACATAATTGGTAACGTGAGACAGTTTACATATAATGAGGGAAGCCAACAAGTCCAAACAGCAAGCTTTCCTTGAGGAAGTGATGTTGAAGCCTCAACGATGGGTATGACTTAGCTAACTGAAGAGTTGATACAAGGACTCCCAAGAATAAAATAAGGCACTTGAAGCAAGATAGTGGCACATTCAAGAAAACTCAAAGAAGCTAAAGCTTACCTAGAGCATAAGGAAAAATAATCACTTGTAATAAAAACAATATTTATGTTTTTAAAGGGATAAATGTGATGCTCTTCAACATAGTAAATAAGTTTAAGAGGCTGCTAATTCAATATGCCAAAAGAATGTATAAGTGCAATTAATTCAAGAAAATTTCAGAATGTATTCTTTAACAAGAACATAACCAGATAGTTAAACTGAATTTTCTTTCTCAACTATTAATTTGACATTGGTTTATATGTTCTAGGAGTAATGATTTTATAGAAAGCTAATAAAGGGCCTTTTTTAAAGTTTGGAAAGATGATTAAGTATCCAATTTCATGATTTGAAAAAAAATCAAGTACATAGGAGTGTACAAAAATTATTAATTTATGAGACTACTGATAGTAATAAAATAAAATTAAATTTAAAAAGGGTTTATATGTCTCAACCCTTGTTGAAAACCAATTCAATCCTTAAAGACTGACTTAGAAACTTCTGGCCTTAAGCATGAAGGACACAGATTTCCATCACTTTTTAGGAGGTAGGCATAAAGTAGAGTCATTCTATAGAGAAAATTTTTTCTAATACATAGTTCAAATTCCCTTTTTCTTACTTTTCTCAGATTAATTTTAGTTTGCTCTCTAAATCAAAGGGGAATATTCACATTCCTTCCTATTTCTGTATTCTATTGTCACTTGTCTCCTCTAAGTCAATGTTAATTATGTAATAGTAGCTTTCTCTGGAACTAGAAACTCAATAAGAAATGTGTGACTACCAGGTATTTTATGTTATCACTTTCATTTTGATCCATATTCACCCTTGGACTTATAACTACACCTAACAGACCGTAGTCATGACTATAGTTGACAGTAAATAAAGCCTTCTTCTTCGTAGAGGATATGTTTCTAGATGACTCAGCAGAATGGGGGACATGTGGTTGATCCAACAAAATGCAGAGAAATCTGCCTCCATTTGAGTGGTCTGTAATGGGTTACCATAGAACGTGTCATCCAAACACACTTTTAGAACGAAAGAAGCGATATAATTATTCCAGGAAACTGTTGTAGACTGGAATTGTACCAGGCAAACTGGATATATGGTCATCTTGATCATAACAAGATAACAGGAACCCAACCCAAACTACAACATGACATGTTTGAGACTATATTATCATGTCGGTAATGCTAGCTTCTATACTGTAGAGCCCCACTCCCCCTCCACCCCACCCATTCCTAAGCTTAGGAGCAATCCCTGTGAGGTAGGAACCATTGTAGTTTAAATATCACTATGAGTGAAATGAATGGATTGGTCTAGTAAATAATATGTGATTCATCAATTAGTCGTTATTTATAGCATAAATTGAGACAGTATACTTGTTTGAAATGTTTATAGCAAGACTAAGATGTGGGCATATCTTTAAGAAATCAGAAATTCAAAATAAAATCTAAAAAATGGAATAATTCAGGGAAAACCTTTTAAAAACCACTTTAGATCTGAATTCTTATTCAAAGACAGAGGTGTAGACCCTCCCATTGAAGAAACATAATGGAAGACTATTAGAATTAAGGATTCCTTAAGGTTCAAAACAAGTTAACGCTTTGAAATTAATCTCTAAGAAAGTCTGAGTCTTAGGGCAGGATCAGGTTTACATTGATCAGCCTTAAAAGAGAGAGATTCTAAACAAAGAGAAACATGTTTTGGGAGACATAAAGACAGACTACGTTTATCAAGTGAAGATTAAAAGTACAGGAAAATGGAGTTGGCAAAGACAGGAAGCCCTTCGAAGGGCTATGGTATAACACATAGCTCCCAAGTAGGTAAAACAGAGCCAAAATGGATAAAAATCTAATGGCATGTAGTTTTACCTCCAAATGTGGCTTACAGAATAACTGTTAGGTTCACTAGCTATAATGCAAAATCCTTCCAATAATCAGGGATTTGTCCCTTTTTTATGTTAGGTTGAGATCTCTTTTTGTGGCAACTCTACCTATTTTTATAGCTTCATTTTGTCAAAGGAGAGTGATCTTGTTTCACTGAAGCTGCTGGAGTTACTTTGAGCTTTACAATGAGGCACAATCTAACTTCTGAAAACCAGTAAACACTATTTACCCCACTGTCAATAAACAAACCCTTGACACAATTCAATCAGGTGCCTCTGATGATAAATTGAATATCTATGGTGCCCCAAATGACTTGCTTTCAGAGTATAGATCACAAGCCACTAGTTCAATACCATTCAGAGACTCACAATATTTTAGAGCTGAAAGGGAACTCAGAGCTCAATTTTGGGCATACTAGCTATGTTCCTAGGCTTGTCTTGTTAAAGCTAGAAGATATCTAAAGTGTATAATATTTAAGATATTACAATATTGCACAATTAAGAGTACGATAATGTTCTAATTACTTAGCGGGGAAGATAACAATGATAATGACAACATTTACCAATTGAGTACTTTCTAGAGCCAGGCATAATGCTAAACTTTATATGCATTTTCTCATTTGTTGCCCAGGGCATCCCCCACCCACCACTGTAATAAATATTTACCTGGATACATACTAGAATGTAAGCAAAATGAGAGCAGGGCCTGTGCAATGTCCTGTTCTTATTTATCACCTATGAGAGTGCCCATCTTAAATTAGGCATTCATCATAGATTCAGTGAATGAATAAATGAGTGACTGAATAAATGAATAAATGAATGGCCAATCCTACAAGTACATGCTATTTGATCTTTAATTATAAGCAAAGAAGTTGAGGACCCAAAAGATTAAGTAGCTGGAATAAGTAGTGAAGACTAGAACTCAAGTAGTTTGAATCCAGAACACTACTGTATCATCTGGTACAGATGAATCAACACAGCATAGTATGGTGGAATTGAAAATAGAAATGTCAAATGAGTAAATTGGACTAGGTTTGAGGTTCTGATATAGGAGGAAAATAATTTTCTCATTATTTATAAGATATAGCAAATCACATCTTCAAATGAATTTGAAAGAATTCTGAATTTTCATTTTTAATGAGATCAAGCCATCTAAATATGTAACCATCTAAATATTATTGAACAGGGATGACTAAACTCTTTATTACCAAGGTAGACAGAGTTGACAAGCAACAGAACAAATATATAAAATCAATAAATTACAACCTTGAGATTCTAATCTAAAATATTTTTCTATAAAGCTGTCTCCTTTGATTTTGCCACACATTTATACACCGGGTAAAGTTTGTTGAGCTTCAAACAGAATACATCAGCTAAAAGAGTTTTTCTCAATAACTCAAGTATCTGTAGTCTCTACCAAGTATCTGTGTTGCTACAAGCTAATGTGACCTATAGGTTCAGAAACTTCATGTAACACATTGTTTAATCTGGGAAGGATTGTTTTCCTGTGATTGCTGACACTTGAAAGTCACTAAATGTTGTTTCATGCTGTAGGTTAGCTTCATTAGCCAGTGAACTCTAATGAGATGTAAACCAGATAAATAAATGTGCCGGTGCTAACTCCTTGAAACAGCAAGCAGGAAGTTTCAGAGTTCAAACAGTTGTGTCACGTCAAAAGTCAAGAATGTTGCACACACAATATAACTAGCTTTTTCTGTAACGTTTACGTACAAAATGCCACTGTCTTCAGCTCAGTGTAGTACAGGTGATGTAATGGTATTCCTGCCTACCAGGCCTATTTCCTCCATTTATGACTAAATTCACCAGACCCCCACCTGGCTTCTGACAGGGTTCTAGGCCAAAGGTTTAGAGAATAGGAGATGCTCTATGTCAAGGGTCATCTTTTGAATCTGTCAGCTTTGTTACAGATCTTGTTCTGATCATAGTTACTTGTCACTGTGGTTGAAGTATCTTTATTGCAGAGACTGAAATCCTGAAATATCTCTGTGGTGAAAATCCCTGGCATATTTGGAATTTTGTTGATCTTCTGTCATTTTGGTTTGAAATAAGTCCCTGTGAGAATTTACTAGGATACTAAGAACTGGGTAGTCTCTTGGTCCATGCCCAATGTGCTCAAACTGCAGTATAAATAAAGATGGCCTTTATTTTTTATGGGATCATAGACAAATCGCTTTATGTACTTTACTAAAAGTCTAGCAGCTGAGGTGCTATGTAGTAAGGCAGTAGTCTTCCTAGATTGGATTTTTTGCTAAGGTACTTGTTTATTTGGAAATGCTTTTGATGTTGCTTTAAATCTGTTGCTGTCTGCCCATGGTTTCCCCTATCATCTGTTCTTAAGATTTTAGACATCATTTCTTTATACATATTCCCTGAATAATTATATACCCCAGAAATTTACCTCACACTAAATGTCCATATTATCTCTTAGTCTTGACATTTTTTGGTCTGACATGAACTAGACAAACTTCCTAAACATGTTAAGTCATGAAATTCAAGATATTAGAAAAAAAAGAAAAAAAGTGACATAATCAAACTATGAGACAACCAGCTGGTTGCTAAAGGCAAAGATTTTCCTAGATATTTAAGAGGTGCAAAAGAATCATGCTTATTGGAGCGCCTGGGTGGCTCAGTCATTTGAGTGTCTGCCTTCGGCTCAGGTCATGATCTTGGAGTCCGGTAACCCAGCCCCTCATCAGGCTCCCTGCTCGGTGGGGAGCCTGCTTCTCCCTCTCCCTCTGCTGCTCCTCCTCCTTGTGCTCTCTAGCTCGCTCTCTCAAATAAATAAATAAAATCTGACAAGCAAGAAGCATGATTACCCCACAGATATTGACACTCTAACCTGATAGTCATCTTGCTTCCCAGTATTTAAAAACTGTTGTAACACTCCTTTGTGCGTTCTTAAAACTTATTGTTATATGCAAATGATGAATTACTGAACTTTACATCTGAAACTAATGAACTATGTGTTGGCTAATTGAATTTAAATAAGAAATAAAAATTAGTAAAACTTATTGTAGTCCCTAAGATTGAATAGATTTGACTGAAATCTCATGATTCACTTCTATGCTCCTTCAAATGAAGCCGCTGTCAATTATGACTGGCCTCTAAGTTTTTTAAGCTTTGTCTACGTGACAGAGGTTATGTTAAAACTACAAGTCCTACTTACCTCAGAATGCTGTTGAAGAGAAAATGAAATTAAACACGTTAGAACAGGTGCTATTTTTCCTTAGCCTCAACTATAACCACAATCTCCAGTGATTTCAGGGGATTCCCTCACTGAATTCAAAGATTTCTAAGATCTTCATCTTTCCTTCTAATTCAAGGGTTCCATGATCTTGCTAGCCTCAGGCAGAATAAGATAAGTAATAAAGGTGATCAAGAAGTTTATGATCCTGTTTAGGATCCAGAAAAAAATTAACCAGTGATAAGAGCCAAGAAGTGATGAAAGGTTAAGACCAATGGCAACTGAAATCTGGATAAAGCAAGAATATGAGCAAAATATGCAGAACATGCTATTTTAATAAGTTACCATTTTTCAGAAAGACATTACATGTTTATTATGGACTATGACCAGCCTTCAAGTATGGTTAATCTGTAGCCACTACAGATCGGCTAGCAAGAGAACAGAAATGGAAAAAAATAATTAACAATTACAAGCAGATCCAGACACAAACAAAGCCTGACTATGCTGTGGACAACATTTATCAAAGGTAGCCTTCATCATCCTGATCTACCCGGATAGTGAGACTATCAAGATATAAGCAGGTTAAATTACCTAATGGAAACAATCACTAAATCCTATTCCCAGGTGGCAACTTGAAACTGATGAGTGTCATGCTCCTTTTAACAGCTGTATCTAATAGGACCATTTTGACAAGAAAGATGACCTACATAAATTAGATTCTTTCACTCTCCAATTAAGTTGCAGATTAAAAAAAGACAATAAACCTACTCTCAGCACTTATAACTCTTTCTGCAAAGTAAATAAGTGTTTATTAAATACCAGAGGTCAAGAGTGGCTCAAATCTTTTCATATTGGATGTTGTGCTGCTTCTGCATTTATGTTTATTCCTGTCTTTTAGTGTTCCTTTAATAGGTTAATATGAATACTACTCAACATCGTCTTTTAAAAGCCTAATTTTCTAGAATATACCATCCAATCCAAAAATTGAATCCAGTGCCTTCTCTAGTGTCATACATTTTTAAGAATGTGTAGGCTACAGAAATTAGTAGCAAATAATTGGCACTTTCAAAGATAATTTAAATGAAGGTATTTGTGCCGAACAGGATCCTGTCCTTCCAAGGGCCAAAATATTAATGACTGTGAAGGCAAGAGGCTAGCCTAGACTGCAAGGAATGCATTGTAGAGGCTAAAAGTCATAAGACCACTGGGGCAACGTAAGATTTACGGTAAAGAGTATATAAATAGGTTCCAGCACAGGTTGTACACCATCAGTGCCTCTGCCATATGTTTAAGCAGTTGCTTCATGGTAAGAGGTTAGGAGAAAGACTTTCTTCTTTCCATATTTTACCACTCTGCTCAACCTGAAATTCCATCACTCCATCTGAATATAACAGGGCAAGAGGATTGGAATTTAGACCACCAAATTTTTTTTTTTTTTTGGAATTTAGACCACCAATTTTTTTTTTTTTTTTTACAGCTTCACCAAGGTAAATTTTACATACCATAAAATTTAACAATTGGGAGTGTTAAATGGCTTTTTGTAAATCTGTATAGTTATACATAAGCAAACAATCCAGCTTTAAAGTTTTTTTTTTTTTTTTTTCGCTCTCCTCTAAAATTCCCTGGAAATCGGTTATTGTCAATTTCTACTGCGACCTCTCCTCAACCCAGAGGCAACCACTAATGTGCTATTTGCCATAATAAATTTACCTCTTTGGTCAATTCATATAAAATCATACATTATATCATCTTTTGCAACTAGCTTTTTTTACTCAGCACATGGCTTTTGAGATACGTATATATTAAAGTATGTATCAGTAGATTGTTATTTGTATTACTGAATAGTATCCTAGTTTAGAAATTTATTTACTCACTAGTTAGTGGGTATTGGCCTTATTTTCAGTTTTTGTCTATTATGAATAATGCTGATATCAACAGTCACATGCAGACTTTGTGTGATTATATGGTTTAATGTCTCTTCTGTAGATTACTAAGAGTGGAATTTCTGGGCTATATGGTAAATCTACTGCATAACTATACAGAACTGTGAAACAGTTTTCCTAACTAGCTGTTGCATTTTAATGTAGGAATATATGAGGGCTGCAATTGCTCTAAATCCTAGCCAACACTTACCTTTTCTGACCTTTTGACAAAAGTCATTCTAGCATGTATGCAAACATTTCTCACTGTGGATTTAATTTCCATTTTCCCAATGACTAATGGTATTTAAATCTTACTCATTAAAAGGGAATATGATGAATAATTTTATGTCAACAAATTAGGCAACAAAATAACATTTCTAGAAATTTCTAACACTGACTCAAAAAGAAACAAACAGTCCGAATAGACCCATAACAAAAAAGAGATTGAATTCATAATTAAAAATCTCATTGCACAGTCCACCAGATAACCACCACCATATATATGTGTGTATATATGTATACAGACCACCATATACATATATATTTCTTAGTGAACAAATACTGACAAACCCTTTCAGAAAACAGATGACACTTACCAATTTATTCTGTAAGTTCACTATTGCTGAAAGCAAATTAGGCATACATATTAACTATTATAGTTTCCAAGCCTGTATGCAGTGATTATTGCCAATGAGTTAACTCGACTGGTTGTAATTCTGACAAGAGGGCACGTGCTTCTGTATATTGACCATTTCTTGTTCCTCTCCTGATTTTTAAAGTATATATTCCTTTTCATAGGATTGGTAGAGTGAGTCTATTAATACAGTAATAGAATCTATATGATGGAAGTAGTTAAAGGAAATAAAGGAGTAATCTTGCTTTATTCTAAGACTTTTTTAGCTAAATGTTGATTGGGCTACATTCCTCAAATTTTCAAGTTGAGAAATGACAGACTATTTCCACTACAATTGCAGCCTGATAAAATTAGGTATTTATTCTTTAGCAGGATGTTCTTTAACCCCATGTAATTGTGGTCTTTCCAATTTTTTTCTTGTGGTTGACTTCAAATTTCATAGCATTGTGGGCTGAAAATATACATGGTATGATCTCAGTCTTCTCGGACTTGTTGAGGTCTGTTTTGTGTCCAAATATGTGATCCTTTCTGAAGAATGTTCCATGTGCACTTTAGAAGAATGTGTATTCTGCTGCTCTAGAATGCAATGATCTGAATATATCTGTTAAGTCCATCATTCAAAGCTCTTGTTTCCTTGTTGATTTTCTGCTTAGATGATCTCTCCATTGCTGTAAGTGGGGTGTTAAAGTCCTCTACTACTATTGTATTATTATTAATGGGTTCATCTTGGTTATTAATTGATTTATATATTTGGGTGCTCCCAAGTGGGAAGAACAAACATTGTTAAAATGTCATACTACCCAAAGCAATCTACACATTTAATGCAACCCCTATCAACCTCTATCAAAACACCTACAACGTTTTTCACAGAGCTAGCACAATCCTAAAATTTGTATGGAACCACAAAAGACCCCAAATATTGAAAGTGATCTTGAAAAATAAAAGCAAAGCTGGAGGCATCAGAATTCCAGACCTCAAGCACTATTACATGGCTGTAATCATCAAGACAGTATGGTACTGGCACAAAAACAGACACGTAGATCAATGGAACAGAACAGACAACCCAGAAATGGACACACAACTATGGTCAGTTCATCTTCAACAAAGCAGGAAAGGTTATCCAATGGAAAAAAGACAGTCTCTTCAACAAATTGTGTTGGGAAAACTGGACAGTCACATGTGGAAGAATGAAACTGGACCACTTCCTCACACCATACACAAATAATTCAAAATGAATGAAAGACCTAAATGTGAGACAGGAAACCATCGAAATTCTATAGGAGAACACAGGCAGCAATCTTTGACATCGGCCATAGCAATTTCTTACTATATATGTCTCAGGAATCAAAGGAAATGAAAGCAAGATAAAAGCACTTCATCAAGATAAAAAGCTTCTGCACAGTGAAGAAACAATCAACGAAACTAAGAGACAACCTTTGGAATGGGAGAAGGTATTTGCAAATGACATATCTAACAAAGGGTTAGGATCCAAAATCTATGAAGAATTTATCAAACTAAACACCCCATTAACAAATAATCCAGTTAAAAAATGGGCAGAAGACATGAATAGACATTTTTCTAAGGAAGACATACAGATGGCTAACAGACACATGAAAAGATGCTCAACATCACTCATCATCAGGAAAATATAAATCAAAACCACAATAAGATACCACCTCATACCTGTCAGAATGACTAAAATGAACAACACAGGAAATGTTGGTGAAGATTCAGAGAAATGGGATCCCTCTTACACTGTTGGTGGGAATGCAAACAGTGCAGCCATGCTGGAAAACAGTATCGAGGTTCCTCAAAAAGTTAAAAATAGAACTACCTTACAATCAGGTAACTGCACTAGTAGGTATTTACCCAAAGCAAACAAAAATACTGATTTGAAGGGACACATGCACCCTGATGTTTATAAGAGGTGGTAAATATATACAATGGAATATTACTCAGCCATAAAAAAAATAATGAAGTCTTGCCATTTGCAATGACATGGATGATGCTAAAGTGTATTATGCTAAGCAGAATAAGTCAGAGAAAGACAAATACCATATGACTCCACTCATGTGGAATTAAAGAAACAAAACAGATGAACATAGTGGGAGGGGGGAAAAAAAGAAGAAAGCAAACCGTAAGAGACTCTAAACTATAAAGAACAAACTGAGGGTTGCTGGAGGGAAGGTAGGTGGGGAATAGGTACAATGTGTGATGGGTATTAAGGAGGGCACGTGTGATGAGCACTGGTGTTAAATATGTCATGAATCACTAAATGCTACTCCTGCAACCAGTATTACCCTAAATGTTAACTAACTAGAATTTAAATAAAATCTTGAAAACAAACAAAAATTAGGTATTTAAAAAATGTATTTATGTTACTAGACGTGGTGGCATGAATTCATTCTGGAGAGGGCTGAACATAAGTTATTACCAACTATGAGGTGCCTGGGTAGCACACTCAGTTGAGTGTTCAACTCTTGGTTTCAGTTCAGGTTGTGATCTCCTGAGATTGAGCCCTGCATCAAGCTCCATGCTTAATGCACAGTATGCTTGAGATTCTCTCTCCCTGCCCCTCCCACTTAGGCTCTAGCTCTCTCTCTAAAATAAATAAATCTTTTAAAAAAGCTACCAATTACTAGAAGCTGGAGATTCAGTATACCCAGCATTAACTACAGTGCCAAAGAAACCATGGTTGCAATCAATTATGTAACCACTCTTACCTTTACAGTATTGTTTTCATTTTTACATTTTTTCAACTATTCAAATCTCTTCCAGTCCAATTCTAAAGCATATCAATTATTTTTTTTATAAAATAGGCAATTACATTTGTTATTGGGAAAAAAATGACTGATATTGATTAAATTAATGAGAAATGGAATCATGATGAAGTAAATTAAATGATTACTATCAAGTCAGTTGTTATGTGATCCTTTTTTTAAACACAAATTTTATTTTCATACGAATGAGTTAATGAAATTTAATTGATGTCCTTTTCAAAGAGACCAAGGGAAAAATGTAACCATCAGCACTTATGGATACTAATTTGATGGTTTCCATAAAGTCACAAACCATGTCCCCAGAACAGTAAAGTTTATGACACAGAAATGGGCCTGATATCAATAACATGTAACAGGGCTCAGTGTAAGATAGTAATAATTTGTTAGTGGGTAAAAAGATATTTCCCAGTTGCCAGTTAAAGAAAAAAAAAGCACAATGTTGTCAAGTATTGAACATAGCATTGTAAAATGCTAGTTTTTATTTCGTTGTAGGACACAGTAGCCTCTCAATATTAAAGCTTTATTTCCAGGTAGCACTGTAACTCCATTTGCTGGGTTTCCACCTTAATAAAAACTCAAAGTAGAATCTTTCTTTATTTGTATTGGAAAATTAGCCCATTAACAGAGTGATACTTTTTTTTTTTTTAAGCTTTGCATTTTTCCCCCTCACTCAAATTCCTAGGGTTGTTGAATAAATTTATATAAGGCATTAAAAATACAATTTTCCTTGGGGCGCCTGGGTGGCTCAGTCATTAAGCATCTGCCTTCGGCTCAGGGCATGATCCCAGCATTCTGGGATCGAGCCCCACATCAGGCTCCTCTGCTGGGAGTCTGCTTCTTCCTCTCCCACTCCCCCTGCTTGTGTTCCCTCTCTCGCTAGCTGTCTCTCTCTCTGTGTCAAATAAATAAATAAAATCTTAAAAAAAAAATACAATTTTCCTTGACCTTTCCAAAGTTGCTATAAACCTCACAGATTTCCTCTGTTACTATCTTAACCACTTCCTGATCATTGTAGACAGGCAAGTTTTCAAATAAAGTTATAATCATAGTTTATGCCTCCATCAAACATTTAATTTTTTTTCAAACATTCCTGATTTTTTAATGCCAACTGGATAAAATTTACTCTCTCCAAGGTTGAAATTTAAGCATTACACATGTGATATTGCTTAACGTAGGTGACTTATCATTTGTTCTCCATGATCTATCTTATTTGAGGTGAAATTAAGGCTACGCTAAAGGCTATTCTGAACCTGCCATGCAGATATTAAAAAGCAAGAGTCAACATGGTAACATTTACTTGAAAATAATAAAACTGCATGTTACGACAAAATCCAAAATGGTGTAAAGCAATACAATAGAAATCCAGAAACCCATAATACAAATCACAATATCTAGTATCCAATAAATATTACCAGGCATTCACAGAAAGAGGAAAATTTATTCCATAAATGGGTGAAAAATGAATATAAAGAGACCCAGAAATTACATAAATGGAGACAAAACAACAAGTAGCAAACAAGGACATCGTATGGTTCCTATACATCAAGATAGGTAAGAAGATAGAGGAAAATCTAAGCATGATGTAAGATAAATGAAAAATTAAAAATGTTTCAATCATACCATAGAAAGAAAAACTTATTAAAAATTTCAAAAGTTCTGGGTAGGATTAATGGCAGATAAGACACTAGAAATGGAAGATCAAAGAATTTAAAGATATAGAACTAGAAACTATTTACAGTAAGTCAAAGAGATTAAACTATTAACTTCATGGCCACAAATCTAATAACCTATATGAAATGGATGAATTCCTTTAAAGACACATCTGCCAAAACACACACTAGAAAAAATAGACATGTGAGTAGGATTACATCAATGATAAATGACTTTCCAAAACAGAAAACACCAAGCCCAGATGTTTTCACTGGTGAATTCTTCTAAGACACTTAAGAAATTATACCGACTCCGTGAAATCTCTTCCAGAATACAGAAGCAAAGGAAAGACTTCCAAACTTACTCTATAAGGCCAGAATTACCTGAATACCGAAATACCATACAAAGAAATAATAAGAAAAGACAAATACAGAATAATATCTCTTATGAAAATAGATATAAAACTCCTCCACAAAATACTGGCAAATCAAATCTGACACTGAAACAAATTATACATCATAACACTGGGATTTATCCCAGCTATGCAAGGATAATTTAATATTTAAAAATTCATTTATGTAATCCATCATATCAACAGACTAAAGAAAAAAAAAACTTTGACAAAATCCAACACTTACTAATGATAAAACTTGTAATTTTAATACAAAAACTCCTACTTAGCAAAGTAGAAACAAAGAATATCTACAAAAAATCTCCAAGTAACATTACACTTAATGGTAAGAAACACAAAGCTTTCCCGCTAGGATTAGCAACAAGGTAAAGATGTCCCCACTCACTACTGCTTTCCAACATCATATTGGAAATCCAAATTAATGCAATAAGACAAGAAAAGGAAATTAATGGGCAACATATTTTGAAGGAAGAAAAAACTGCCTATGGTTTGATGATGAACATCTATATGAAAAATCCAAATTACCTGCCAACCCCTCCCCCCCCCCCACCGGAAATAATATATGACTATAGCAAGGTGACAGGATACAAAAGTTAATATAAAAAAAGTCATTCGCTTTACTATATATGATCAATAAACATGTGGAATTTGAAATTAAAAGCACATTACTATTTATATTGGACCTCCAAAAGTGAAATAGATATAAATCTGACAAAACATACACAGGATCTACATGAGCAAACTACAATTCTGATAAAAAACAAAGAACTAAGTGGAGAAATAGCCCATGTTTATGGAATGAACATCAAAACTGCCAAGATGTCTGTTCTTCCCAACTTGACCTATACATTGAACACAATCCCAGTAAAAATTCCAACAAGAAATGAAAATATTTCCAGGAAACAGAATTCAAGTCTAATAGTAAATATTTCTTTTTTTTATTTATTTACAAAATATTTTATTGATTATTTTCAGGTGTTTTCCAATGTTGCTAAATGTGTTATGCATAGTCTAAACTTCTTTATGCACAAATGATGATGAAACACCCATTAAACAAATCCAGTATAAAACTACAAAAAGCACAAAAAATTACAAGAGAGAATTTCTAGTATCTTTTATCCTTTCAAGACATGAAATAAAAAAGGCTAAAAGAAAATCTAAGAAAAATATAAAATCTTTTAACATGTATTTTTTAGATTACTAAGAATTTTAAAGTCAATAGGAATTTCAGATCAATCCATTTATTTAATGTTTTTTTTTTATTATGTTAGTAAATGTTTCTTAAACCTGGAGTGAGGTGCCCTCAATTTATCTACTAAGTATGATTTTAGAATTGAAGAAAAATGACTAGAATATGTTTGCCCTTCTTCCCATTTCTGAATGAGAATATTTTTGTGGTTATACCACAGGTCCAAAATGGTGTCACTTAGTTTAAGGCCCCAAGTCAATAAATCAAACCTAACGTAACTCCAGTTTCTACCCCCCAGAAATGTCACCTTTACCTAGTCAATATGGCAATTTCCTGCTGATAGACTCCCTTCCATTCCCCTTTATGAGGGTAACCTTGCCAAAAACAGTGGATTCTTCCCTAATCATTTTTTTTTTCCACTCCCTGTCTACCTTTGAAAACCTTTCCTTTTCTGTAGCCTTTCGGAACTCCCCTCTACTTGCCAGAAAGGATTGCTGCCTGGTTTAGGAACTGATTATTAAATACCAATTAGATCTTTAAAATTTACTTCATTTAATTTTTGTTATTCAACACTACCTAATTTAGAAACTACCACTTATTACAAGAGACCCTGCATGTCAGCTTGATTCCATTCCTGTATGAAGCCTTTAGATTAGCTCACTTGGGGACAGGGTGAGAGTCTCTCACCTGAAAGAAAAAGAATGAGCCAATATTTGATAACCACAAGGGTAGAAAGAGATATCCATGAATGGTCTTAACAAAATATGTCTTGATCTTCAACTTCTGCTATAGTGAAGAACAATGCTATGACTGGCCCATTATCTGAATATTTACACAAAATTTAGTAACAATGCCTGACTATTGTTACCATTTTTTTTTAATTTTTTTAAAGATTTTATTTATTTATTTGACAGAGATAGAGACAGCCAGCGAGAGAGGGAACACAAGCAGGGGGAGGGGGAGAGGAAGAAGCAGGCTCATAGCGGAAGAGCCTGATGTGGGGCTGGATCCCAGATCGCCGGGATCACGCCCTGAGCCAAAGGCAGATGCTTAACCGCTTAACCGCTGTGCCACCCAGGCGCCCCTATTGTTACCATTTTTACTGATCTTTTTCTCCTTCTCTTTCTCTTTCCCCTCTTCCTATTCCTTATCCTCCTTCTACTCCTCCTGTTTTCTTCAATATGCTTGTGTTGTGCCTGTATTATGTCCCTTCGTTATGGAATATTAGCTCTATTAGTTCACTGACAACATGCACCATGCCTTAGACTTCTCATCAAAAGCAAGTTTATTTCTATGTATATTAAAAACTATTCAGATAGATGGAAACCTGTAGCAGGTACTTCTTTTGATGCACCGATGGGATGCATTTGAAATTATTCCTACAAGAGCAGGATCAAGGGTTATTTGGCTCTTGTTTAAAATGCCAGTAACAACAACACCTAATTCCAGTAACAATATTTTGCAAAGATTTCAGCATTATATAAATTTGCATGTAAAAGATGAACATGCTAAAATTTTACTACATAAAACTCAACAAAAATAATTTACTTGGATATTAAATCCATACCATCAGGATAATTTTACTTTTATTAGAAGAAAAGCAAAATTGATATTTATCAATTATCTACAGTGTGCAAGTAAGGCTTTGTGTTGAATGACTTTTCTCTACATTATCTCCACTAATCTTCAAAACCATCCTTCTAGGTGAAACTAACACCTCCCTTTTACACTTGCAGATATGGCTCTGACAGGTATCTAATTCTGATATAGGTATACTGTCAACCCAAGATGTTAATGTTGACATTCTCACTCCCTTAACTATTCATTCTTGTCATCCACATATGTCAATATTCAAATGGATCATATGGAAATGTTGCCGTAGCTCAATATTCTGTTTACTGCAGATTTACATACTTTTTTATATATACACATTTATATGTATTTATCTTTATATATATATTACTGCTTCCCACAGTAATACAGTGATATGTAATATATCATATATATTATAATGATGTGTGTGTATCTATCTATCCATCTATCTATCTCACATTGGTGTCTCAACTGTGGACTCTACCCATGGGTTAACTCTGCCCATAGTACACAGGACCTCATGTACTGGATCTGTTTTATCTACTTTAGAAATACCTGAATGCTAAGCATATGGTATAATAAAAAATAATTTGGCTATTCTTGTGGTATTTAGACCAGGGTTTGGCAAGCTATTGCTCATGGGCCACACCACATACACTACTTTTCAATTGCTCTCTGTAGAAGAATGATTTTTGTATTTTTAAAGGAATCTTTTAAATGAATAGGACAGAGACTACATGTGTCTCCCAAAGTTTAAAATACTGTGTGATCTTTACAGAAAAAAAAAAAATCCTAATCTATAGTTTAGACACATATAAAGAGAAGAAAATGGAGTACATATTTCAATTACTCTTATTTGTGAATCAACATCGATTGTTTAAAAGCAAGACTGATTTTCTCTTGTTCATCATTCAGTTGCATAGTTTCATAGCTTTCTACAGATTGTTTTATGCAAAGGACACTATCATGTAATAGAGTAAATGTTAATCACAAAGTATTCATGATAATTATCTACACAGAATAACCTATAATAAAATAGAATAATTAGTAGGATATCAAAATGGTTATCTATTCTCTCTACACAAAGGTCAGAAGTTTTGATTTAATAGAGACCAAAGCATCAATATTTATAAAACTGTGTTAGTTAGGGGGCACAAGCATACCTTTCATAGCCTGTTTAAGAAAAAAATTTAAAAGATATTCAATTGGTTTAAATGGTATAATTATGAAGTTGATCTACTTAGCTGTAATGAGAAATTTATAGTATTAGTTTTTACTCAACTTAAAAGATACCCAAAAGAAAAAAAAAATTGTTCTTAAATAATGAAAGAGAAAATACTTTGTGGGAAAAATGTGGCTATGACAATGAGCAGTGCATCTGAAAAAGAACTAAATTACTGTAGAAGTACTTCCATGATCAAAATAGAAATATCTAAAACACTGTATTAAAGAAATTTGCTAGGCTTGATTGCCATGACAATGGTAAGATTAAGATGTTTGAAAACATATAACCTGATAAGCAATTTAAATAGATTACATCTGAACATTTTTCTATGATAAAGATGTTTTGCAATAAAAATGAATGAGAGTTGTAAGTAGAATTTTAGCTATTAAAGTAATGACAACGTCCATGTCATAAACTGTTGTTATGATCACAAACCATAACAAATTTCACAAATGAGGATTTTTAATTATTCACTTAATGTACTGCAAAGTTATTATGTTTTGTAAAATGATTATAATTATCCATAAATGATTGTGTTGTCGAATTTATGACTATATTTATAATTTAGGATTGCTACACTAAAACAGTCAACTGCTTTTTCATATAATCAAACCATTAGATGAGTGAATGAAAACATTTTATATAAATTTGTATTGACTATTCTAAACAGATAATGAGTAGGAATTAAAATAGTTACAAATACATTGTTCAATTTCTTGTTTAAAACTTACATGATTTTATTATTTCAAGAATACCTTGAAAATCTATGTGCTCATTCTCATCTAAATACAAAAGGACTAGTTTTAGAGTTCAATCCTTTGAGAAATATTTCCTGCTATGCACTTGAAAAGTCAACAAGACAGATCATAGTGATCTGACATTAAGGTGAGTTCATGGCGTTCAATAGGTAGGCATCTAAAATATGAGCTTTTAGATTTATGTGTGTATTGCCAATCTAAGATTTTATTTTAATGATTTTTGCATATATGGAAAAAGAAAATCTGCCTAAAATCTGACAATGAGATTCTTTGAAAACATCTGAAATTTGTTTTGGAAGGCCAAGGAAAAATGACACATTTACTGATATGCTTTCTAGTCAGAAAACTGAGATTTCAGGTTAAAAAAATAAGCCCTGATTAATTTATGTTCTTACACTATAAGAAATTTCTTCAGCACCAGACTCAAAGCATATATAAATGAAAGAAAATAAAACAGACATAAAAGTTTGGAAACACAACTTAGAGTACTGAATTCAATACTGCCTAATTGCATGATGAAAGTCGAATATTGAAGCAGCTGCCCTCAACTGGAGTTTCCTCTAAATGGATAAAGCTCTTTTGCAATCCTATTTCTTATCCTTAGAATGATAACCTGACTTGGAAGAAACCTTCTAGTATTCAAAAACGTAGCTGTTTCAGGCTTGGGTCTTAAAACTTTTCATATTCACAAATACTCATCCTCCAGATTTTTAAAAATGTTTTTATTTACATTCCTATTAATTACATGTAACATTAGTTTCAGGTGTACAATATAGTGATTCAGCACTTCCATACAACACCTGGTGCTCATCACAAGTGCACTCCTTAATTCCCATATTTCACCCATCTCCCTGCTGTAACTATCAGTTTGCTCTCCATAGTTAAGAGTTTGTTTCTTGGTTTGCCTTTTTTTTTCCTCCTTTGCTCATCTGTTTTCTTAAATTCCACCTATGAATGAAATCATATGGTATTTGTCTTTCTCTGATTTATTTCACTTAATACTCTCTAGCTCCATCCACCTCCTTGCAAATGGCAAGATTTTCTTTTTTAAGGCTGAGTAATATTCCATGTGTATAGATACTACCTCTTCTTTATCCATTCATCAGTCAATGGATACCTGGGCTGTTTCCATAATTTGGCTACTGCAGATAATCCTGCTATAAACATCAGGGTACATGTAATCCCTCTGAATTACTTTTTTTGTATTCTGTGGGTAAATGTCTAAGAGTGCCATTGCTGGATCGTAGGGTAGTTCTATTTTTTAAAAGAATTTATTTGAGAGAGAGAGACAGAGAAAGAGAGAGAGATTGAGAGAATGAGTGGGAGGAGGGGCAAAGGGAGAAGCAGACTCCCCGTGAAGTAGGGAGTCCGACATGGGACTCCATCCCAGGACTCTGGGATCATGACCTGAACTGAAGGCAGACAGTAAACTGACTGAGCCACCCAGGTGCCCACTCTCTGAAGAACCTCCATACTGTCTCCCACAGTGGCTCCACCACCTTGCATACCCACCAACAGTTTAGAGGGTCCCCCTTTCTCTGCATCCTTGCTAACACCTGTTGTTTCTTGTGTTGTTGACTTCAGCCATTCTGACAGGTGTGATATTCTCAATTGTAGTTTGGATTTGTAGTTGGATTTGTATTTCCCTGATGATGAGTGACACATCTTTTCATGTGTCTGTTGACCATCTGTAGGTCTTCTTTGGGAAGATGTCTGTTAATGTCTTCTGCTCATTTTTTAATTGGATTATTCATTTTGGGGGTGTTGCATTTGATAAGTTCTTTATAGATTTTGGATACTAGCTCTTTATCAGATATGCCATTTACATCATCTTCTAGATCTTAATCACAACTTTACTTTCTCTGCTTTCCCCTCTGTTCCCTGCCACTCCTTTTCTTGTGGCTGGCAATTATTTAATACCTTAATACCTAAAATAGGAGGTCATGTTATTAATAATACAATAAAAATTCCCATGTTGGCTTGACAGGCTTTCTCATATCTTTCCATTTCTGCTTATTGTCACAATTTGAATGATTAAGACTATATTTTTTTCTGAATTATCTTTGTGGTTTCACCATATTTGTTGTTTATTGGGTTTGTCATAGTATCCAGGTTTAGTTTTACTTTTATAAGGATAAACAGGTTATTTCATGGCAATAAAGGGGTCAATTATTTAAGAAGTCATAACAATCTTAAATTTCCATGTACCTAAACATGAGATTTAAACTATATGTAGCAAACAGTGATAAAACTGGAAGGAATAGCCAGGTTCATAAATATAATTAGAAATTTTACATCCCTCTCATGATATTTGATAGAACAAGATTACAAAAAAATTAGCAGGGATAGAAAGGACTCAACACCATAAACTGGATTTAATTGATATTTATGAAACACTCCATCCAGTAAGAGAATACGCACTTGTTTCAATGCAGAGGGACACTGACCAAAGTATATTATGATCTGATACAATTAAAAGTACAAGTTACAGTTGCCAATATCAGGAGTGAAAGAAAGGACATGATGACAGATCCCACAGATTTAAAGGAAAACAAAGAAAATATAACTTTATGCCAATAAACTTGACAACTTAGATGAAATTTGCAAATTCTTCAATGGTGCATACTACCAAAGCACACTCAAAAAGAATTAGTATATATATATATATATATACATACATATACATATACATACATACACACACACATATATTTGTACACATATATACATATATACACACACACATATATCTATCTTAGAATTGAATTTATAATTAAAACCCTTCCAACAGGACTTTAATTCATTAGTGAATTTTACAAATATTTAAGAAAGAAATAATACCAATTTCACCTAAAATATTGCAGGAAACAGAAAACATTCTTACTATATTTTATTGGGCCAATATTCCCCAGATACTAAAATTAGATAAATACAAATTAAGAGGAAAATAACTAGAGACCATGGAGACCTTAGGAATATAAATGCAAGAATTCTTAGGAAAATGTTAGCGGACTCAGTGTAATAAAAAGTATAATATATCGTAGCCAAATGTTTCATATCTCAAGCATGCAAGGTTAGTTTAACATCTGAACCTAAGTACATGTATTTCACCATATTAATAGACTAAAATTAAAAAAAAAGATCATCTCCAAAAAATGAAATAAAGGTCTACCTCAGAGATCCTGTAGATTTGATTCCAGGCCAGCAAAATAAAGCAAATATTGTAGTACAGCAAGTCAAATTAATTTCTTCGCTTCCCAGTGCATATACAAGTTACATTTACCCTCTATGGTAGTCTGTTATATGTGCAATATTATGTCTAGAAAAAATGTACATACCTAAATTAAAATTACTAAAAAATGGTGACCATCATCTGAGCTTTCAGTGAGTCAATCTTTTTGCTGGTGGAGGGTCTTGTCTGAATGTTGATGGCTCCTGACTGATCCAGGTGGTGGTTGCTGAGGGTTGAGGTATCTGTGGTAATTTCTTAAAGTATGACAACGATAAAGTTGACTGCATTCATTGACTCTTGCATTCATGAACAATTTCTCTGAAGCAGGCAATGCTGTTTGATAGCATTTTACCCACAGTAAGACTTCTTTCAAAACTGCAGTCAGTCCTCTCAAACCCAACTACTGCTTCATCAACTAAGTTTATGTAAGATTCTAAATCTTTTGTTGTTATTTTAGCAATCTTCCTGTTTGATAGCATTTTACCCACAGTAAGACTTCTTTCAAAACTGCAGTCAGTCCTCTCAAACCCAACTACTGCTTCATCAACTAAGTTTATGTAAGATTCTAAATCTTTTGTTGTTATTTTAGCAATCTTCACAGCATCTTCACCAGGCATAAATTCTACCTCAAGCAACTACTTTTTTCTCTCACCCATAAGAAGCAACTTTTCATTCTTTAAAGTTATATCGTGAGTTTGCAGCAACTCAATCCCATCTTCAGACTCCACTTCTAATTCTCTTGCTATTTCCACTACATCTGCAGTACCTTCCTCCACTGAAGTCTTGAACTCTCGAAGTCACCACAAGAGTTGGAATCAGCTTCTTCCACACTCCTGTTAATGTTAACCTTGGACTTCTTTCCAAGAATCATGAATTTTTTAAGATTTCATTTATTAATTTGAGAGAGAGCGAGAGCAGGGGGGAGGGGGAGGGGGAGGGGGAGAGGGAGAAGCTGACTCCCCACTGAGCAGGGAGCCAAATGTGGGATAATGACCTGAGCCGAAGGCAGACGCTTAACCGACTGAGCCACTCAGGCGCCCAAATTATGAATTCTCTTAATGGCATCTGGAATGGTGACTCCTTCCCAGAAGGTTTTCAATTTATTTTGTCCAGATCCATCAGAGGAATCACAATCTATGGTAGCTATAGACTACAAGATGTAGTTTGTAAATTATAAGACTTGAAAGTGGCAATTACTCCTTGATCCATGGGCTACAGAATGGATATCTGTCAGCAGACAGGAGAACATGAATCTCGTCCATCTCCATCCAGAGCTCTTGGGTTACTAGCTACATTGTCAATAAGCAGGGATATTTTGAAAGGAATCTTTTTTTCTGAGCAGTAGGTCTCAAGATTGGGTTTAAATTATTCAGTAAACCATGTTGTAAACAGATGTGCTGTCATCTAGGCTTTGTTGGCCCATTTATAGAGTACAGAGTAGATTTAGCATAATTTTTGAGGATCCTAGAATTTTTGGAATGACAAATAAGCATTGACTTCAAGTTGAAGTCACCAGCTCCATTACTCCCCAACAAGAGAGTCGGCCTGTCCTCTGAAGCCAGGCACTGAATGCTCCTCTCTAGCTATCAAAGTCCTAGGTGGTGTATTCTTCCAAAATAAGACTGTTTCATCACACTGAAAATCCATTGTTTTAGTGTAGCCACCTTCATTAATTATCTTGGTTCTATCTTCTGGATAACTCGTTGCTTCACCTTGGACTTTTGGTGATAGAGCTTCTTTCCTTAAACCTCATGAACCAATCTCAGCTAGCTTCAAATGTTTCTTCTGCAGCCTCCTCATCTCTCTTCATAGAATTGAAGACAGCTAGGGCCTTGCTCTGGATTAGAATTTGGCATGAGAGAATGTTGTGGCTAGTTGATCTTCTATTCAGACTGGTCAAACTTCCTCCACATCAGCAGTAAGGCTATTGTGCTTTCTTACTTGTGTGTTGACTAGGGTAGCACTTTTAATTTCCTTCAAAAACACTTCCTTTGCATTCACAACTTAGCTGTTTGGTGCAGGAGGCCTAGCTTTTGGCCTTTCTTCGCTTTCAACATGCCTTCCTTGCTAACTTTAATCATTGCTAGGTTTGATTTAAAGTGAGAGATATAAGACAATGTGGTTGTGCCTCTGGGTTCAGGGAAGCAGGAGGAAAGGGAGAGAGACAAGTGAACAGCCCATTGATGGAGCTGTCAGGACACATACAATATTTATTAAGTCACTGTCCTATGTGGGTGTGGTTTCTGGGGCCCCAAAACAATTAAAATAGTAACATCAAAGATCACTGACCACAGATCGTAACAAATATAATGAAAAAGTGTGAAATATTTTCAGAATTATCAAAATGTGACAGAGATACAAAGTGAGCAAATACTTTTGAAAAATGCACCAACAGACTTGGACACAGAGTTGCCACAAACTTTCAATTTGTGAAAAACACAGTATCTGCAAAGTGCAATAAAGTGCAATAAAACAAAGTATGCCTGTATGTATCTTGTCCAATCTTTTAATTGATCTTTTTTACCCCCTCGTTTTCTGCCTTCTTTTGGATTAAGGATTTTTTAAATAATCATTCCATTTTATCTTACTATTAGCTACACATCTTCACCCTATTCTTCAGGACTTTCTCCAAGGTTTATAATACATGTCTTCACTCAAATGATATTCCATCATGCAATTCATATTGGCATAACCATACAATAACATAACTTCCTTTGCCCCTTTTCCATCCTCTAAACTACTGTTGTCATATGTTGAACTTCTATGTTAAACATACTATTAATGTATGGTTGCTGCTTGTTTTAGTCAATTGAAATTTAAGTAGAATTTTAAAACATAAAAAAGTCTTAATTTAAATGTTTCTTTATTCTCCATTTTTTTCATACAGCTCCAACATCCCATCTATTATTGCTATCTGCTTGAAGAACTTCCTTTAATATTTCTAGCTTTTGTTTTTCTGAATTTTTACTGTATTTTTAAAATGTAAAAATTTTTAAGTAACCTTCACACCCAATGTGGGGCTCAAACTCACAACCCGGAGATCAAGAATCACATGCTCCACTGACTGAGCCATCCAGGTGCCCCTGCATTTTTTTTTTTTTTAAATGAAAGACATTTTCATATGATATTGAATTCTCACTTAACTGTTAATTTCAATGTTTTAAGAATGTTTGTCAGGGTACCTGGGTGGTTCAGTCAGTTAAACGTCCAACTCTTGATTTCGGCTCAGGTCATGTTCTCAGGGTTGTGAGCTCAAGCCCCACGTCAGGCTCTGTGCTAGGCATGGAGCCTGCTTAAGATTCTCTTTCCTCCCCTCTCTCCCTGCCCCCCTCTCAGCTCTCTAAAAAAGTGCCTCAATTTTTTTCTGTCTTGTACTTTTTTAATGAGAAGTCTGCATTCCTTCTTATGAAGTATCTTTTTCTCCTAGATACTTCTACAATTCTTCTCTGTAACACTCATTTTCAGAGATTTGGTTACAATAAATATTGATGTGATTAGTATATCCAAATTGCCATTATTTCTATCTCACTAATTTCCAGTTCAGATATTGTACTTTTCAACTCCACAAAATTAATTTGCTTCTTTATATAGCTCCTAATTACATCACTATGTTTATTTTGTCCTTTAAAATTTAAATATAGTTAAAATAGCTCTTCTAGCATTCTGTCTTCTATGTTCGACTTCATTGTTCTCAATTCTGTAGCAGTTACTATTGACTGATTTTTCTTTTGTTCTAAGTCCTACTTTTCTGTGTTTTGGCATACCTAGTGATTTTAGGTTTACGTTGTGAAGTGTCTGAATTTTCTTACCATAATAAATTGCTCTGGTGGACAATTAAGTTACTTGTGGTTCAGTTTGATTCATTCAGAACTTGTCCTAAAGAGGAAATTTGTCATAGCATTTACTCTGTAAACGGTTTAGTCACAGCATTAAGGAACCTTCTGGAGTAGGCAGTAAATGCCCTAATTGCTCAGCAAGGATTATATATTTTGGCTGGTGAGAACCCTGATGATTCCCAGCCCTGGGTGCCCTACTCATAGTTCATCCTACACACTGACTACTAAGTATTTAGTAAAGACTGAATAGACCACTTCATTCAGATTTTGAGCCTTTTCCCTGTATTTTGGGAACTCTGTCTAGCAACTTCCATCTACCACAGACTCAATGACTCTGTTCTTCAACTCCCTAATTTAGCAAGACATTATGTTCTGCTTGTGACCATGCTCCATGCTTTGCAGCTAGATGCATACCTTCAGTGAGAAAGCCATGGCTTCTGTAGGTTCTTGTTTAATGCCCATCTCTTGAGGATATAAAAAGCTGTTGCTTCACAATTTGAAGACTGTTGTTTCATGTATTTTGTACATTTTTTTTTCTGGTGATTTAAAGTAGGAAGTCCAATCACTGTTATTCCATCATGGAATTTTATATTAGAGGATTAAAATGCCCAATTATTATTTTTTTCTATCAAAGTAGTGTTTTTTCAACATAATCCTTGATCCTATTTTTTTTTCTGATCTATTAACCCATGTCTAATACATCCCGTTTCTATGTTCTACTCATCACCAACATGTAGGCATGGGGATCAGTGATTAAGGTCATAATCATAGATGTAAGGCAAGTATCTGTTTAGCACATTACTTCATAATTAAAAATTTTTGAAAGTTCAACAGAAATGACTATTTTTTATCAAAGTGTTCCCACATCAAGGTGTTTTGCATGAAAGTAGCCATGTCATTATGCATGTACCAGAATGACATATTCAAAGACATATTTTATAGGTGTACTTAGCAGTACAGAACACTCACATGATAAAACATAGTTTGTTTCCACATTAATGCTAATGGCTCTTATTATTCTTAACAATTTAATTGCACTAACCTAACTTTACTCATTTAGCAATTAAACCTAGAATTGGTTGTTTGAATACTATTTTCTAATTTTACTTTATTTTAAAAGTAGTGTGAATTAAAGAAATAATGGAAAGCAGAAAAATACTTTAAAGAATATAATACTTCGGGGCGCCTGGGTGGCACAGCGGTTAAGCGTCTGCCTTCGGCTCAGGGCGTGATCCCGGCGTTATGGGATCGAGCCCCTCATCAGGCTCTTCCGCTATGAGCCTGCTTCTTCCTCTCCCACTCCCCCTGCTTGTGTTCCCTCTCTCGCTGGCTGTCTCTATCTCTGTCGAATAAATAAATAAAATCTTTAAAAAAGAAAAGAATACAATACTTCCTTCAAAACGTAAAGAAGTACTAACATCTCAGTGCACTGTGTTTTGCTAATTTCTTTATCAAAATTGCCAATGCACTACATGCATTTTTTAGTAACCTATACTTGTAACCGAATCACTCATAAATATGTCCCATGACACTACATATCTATATGTAAGGTGTACTTTCATAGTAAACATAATGCGTTTAATGGGATTAGTTTATTCAATTTAACAAAATTGTTGGATACTTAGGTTTTACCAAGTCTTTATCTTACTAATGAAGTATCAGTCTCTTTAAATAGATGAAAGGTGGATTTTACTCTTTTAGGTACTATGCTTTGCTAAGTACTGTGAGTCTTATTTAATATGTACTTAAATAATTGTTACTTGGAAAACAAATATGAGGGAAAAGTATCTACTCCACTCATTTCAAAGCTAAATAATGTCATGTACATAGTTTTAGATTTGAAATGTATTTATATATACATATAATAGTGTCTTAGATTTATTGCTTTATGTAGGACATAATTTTCCTACAATTAAATTGACTGAAGGTTGATAGTAAATGATACTAAATTATAATCATATATTGAGTGCCTACTGCATGCTATGGACTGTTTTATCATTATGAAAACAGAATAAAACAAAAAACATTCTCATCTACCTTATATTCCAAAATCTACTGATTAATAAAGGACAATTACCCTTACTGCTCTGACATGACTTCTATAGATCAGATTTAAAGTAACTTCCTGTCTAGCAAAGATTGAGAAGATTATAACATTACACTTTAATTAACTTCAGTAAACAGAAAATGAATTTTTTTTTTTAGCCTGAGGGGGGAACTGAATTGCCTAATTTTTAAAATGATAAACAACACTTCTTGAATGTTATGTAATTTATTCAAGCATAACACTAAATTATGGCTGTCTTTCAAAAGCCAGGTTGTAGTTATGAATTTTTAAGTATCAAGTGGTATGATCTGCACAAATACTTTCCCTTTGAACTGATTAATTCATGAAAAATTTAAAAAGAAGAACTACACAAATTATATTCATGTATTAATGTATATGCCCTTCAAAGTTGAGGGGACGGGAAATGAGAAATGCTAAATTGGCAAGTTCCAGGAAATTGTGCTACATTGTGTAAGAATTAAAGCAGAAAAGTCCTTGCATCTTAGTTTATGTTCCAGTAGCAAATGAGTGGAACAAAATGGTCCCTAATAATTACTATTTACATTTTTTAATGAAGTGAAATAAAGGAATGATCCATTATGAGATCTAAGTAAATATATTTCTTTAAAATTTGTTCAACTAATTTACTAATTCTGTAAGTATCTGGATAAAGCCTTATTTTCTAAAACAGCTAATATTTACCGAATACTTCCTAACACATGGATAGTCTTCCATATGCACTACAGCATTTAATCTTCAAACATTAATGTGAAGGGTGATTTTTAATTTGTATTTCATAGAAGACACTGAGGCTTAGAAAGTTGATGTGTCCTAAACAGATTAAGCATTATTATCCTTATTGTCTGAGATTTCATATAAATAAGAGTTTATATTTTTTTAAAGTTTAATCCTTCATCCACAAGAAAACAGCAAAGATGGTAAACCTCCAATTTTGAACATTTTCTGGAGAAGAGAGTGAAGATGGAGGAATACAGATGAATGACCATGAGGAAGGAAGCTACGGTTATGAAACTACTTGAGTGGGACACAGGGACAAGAACACTGACCTACACACTGGAACACAAGAGGAGCTTCAGGCTCAAGGATGGCAGGTGCAAGTGAGAGCATACTTGAGAGGAAAAGCTGAGGAGGAGGTAAACTAAAGTGTCCCTATGAACTGTCAACTACTCTTCACGTTTAAATCATGGTAACAAGAGCATTTCTCACCAAGATCAGATCAGAAAAGTCAATTTTTCTGCTTAGAAAAATAGAAAACTTAACGAACTTAACTTCATCCAATTGTCTTCAGAGGATGAGTGTATGTTGCCTGTAGCAGGTTGAATGGTGACCCCCAAAAGTTAGGTCTACTCAGAATCTGTGAATTTGTCCTTATTTGGAAAAAGGACCTTTGTAGATGTAATTAGGTTAATTATCGTGAGATGAGGTCATCCTGGATTTTCTGAGTGGGCCCCAAATCCACTAAGAAGTATTCTTATAAAAAGAGAAGACACAGTTACAGAGGAGAAAGCCATGTGAAGATGGAGGCCACATTGGTGGCCTAGAAACTAATCCACTATTACATCAGAGAAAACCTCTCTAATTCTTGGCAATTTGAATTCTAAAAGTCCAACAACCAGATCCTTGCTATAAACAAACTGCATCTAAACAGAAGTATCTCAGACAAGTGCCTCTAGTTCAGTCTAAAGTATGAGTGGGTTTTTAATAATTAATTTTTTTTAAAAGAAAAGTCTTATTGCAGAGAATGTCAGAGATAAAACAGGACAAACCTGTCCTCACAAAATGAAAAAAAAAAAAAAAAAAGTATTTCCAGTAAAAGAATATAACTTCAACAACAACAATCTACCTACTGTGTTCAAGGGTGTCCAAATTGAAATCAGCTATTAAGTCTATAGAAAATAAGAATTCCCCCACCCCACAAAAAAAAAAAAAAAAAGAAAATTCAGGAAAAAAGTGTTTCTAAGAAATGTAAAAATATGATACGCAAATTAAAATATTGACTAGAGGGAAGGGTTAATAATACATGAAGTAAGAGACTTCTCTAAAAATTCGAAGACAGAAGCACTGTCATTAGTAGTATGTAATGGTCAACATTCAATTCAAAAATAAAAATAAAAAATAAAAAGGAAAAAAATCACAGAGAAGATATTATCAAATAAATGGATGGTCTACTGGATGCTGAAGGATAAGAATTAGAAAAAAAAATACCTTTCATCGTGAGTGAAATTCAGTAATACAAATAAAAAGGCCTGAAACACTTCCAGAGAAAAAAAAACACAGGTGTCATACAAAAAGAATAACAATGAAAATTCAGATATCCCATTGGCAACTCTAAGCATTAGAAGATAACAGAGTATAGCCTTCAAGTTTTTGAGGATAAATATGATTAATGTAGACTAATTACAATTCCCACAGATTCCCTAATGAATCATTAGGGCAAAATAAAACATTTCTCCTCACATGCTATACTTCCTTAAATTTTTCTTCCGCAATCCCCTTTTTAAAATAACTTGAGAATATATTTCATTAATGAGAAAGTGAACTGGAAATAGGAATAAATAAATGGTATGCAAAAACATTTGATGCGTTTAAGAGAACATTAAAGAGATCCCCAGAGTCAACAATGCTTACAGGCCAAGAGAGAAATCAGTCTAAGAAAAATTAGGAAACAAAGGGCTCCGAGGGGGTGTTACTGAGAAAGGTAGGTATGTGATACCACATGTGATATAATGATAGTTTCAAATTTATGTCTCTGCAAATAAAGTTAAGAAAAAACAGTAAGTGAATGCAAATGAAAGTATATCAAGGGCTTTTAGCATAAACTCCACTTGTTTATGATGTACTTTTAAAAAATATTCCTGGATTTGACCAGCTAAATTTTAAATTTTTCTAGCTATTAGAATTTGAAATAATTTTAGATTCACGAGAAGTTGCAAGGATAGTACAGAAAGATCCCATTAACATTTCACCTTGTTTCCAGCAATGATTACATCTTATCTAACTATAACAACGTCAGAAACTAGAAAATTGACTGGTACAATGTGTCACATGGGTAGATTTACGTAAGCATCACAATCAAAATACAGAATTATCTGATCTCCCTAATGTTAACTCCTTAGAGTCCCACCAATTCCCCCCTCTTCCCCATTCTTAAACCCAGGCAACTAAGAATTTGTTCTCACTACCTATTTTGCCATTTCAGGAAAATTACATAAATTGGATCATATGTTATGTAACCTTTTTTCACTCACCATAATATCCTTGAGATCCATGCTGTTATATTTATCAATAGTTCACTCTTTTTTATTACTGAGTAGTATTCTACGGTCTGGATGTACCAGAGTTGATTTAATCATTATCCTACTCTAAAACATCTCAGTTGTTTTCAGCTTTTACCTATTACCAATAAAGCTGTGAAAATCATGTAGAGATTTTTGTGTGGAATAAATGCCCAGGATCAATGCTGGGTCATACAGTAGTGTATGATTAGTATGTTATCAAAGTGTCAAACTTTTTTTTTCCAGAAAAGCTATACCATTTTACATCCCAACCAGTAATATAAAAGTGATCCAATGTCTTTGCATCCTTGTTGGCATCTGGTATTATCACTATTTTTTTTTTAAATCTTTGCTCTTCGGATAGGGATGCAGTGAGTCTCATTGTGGTTCTTGACTTGCATTTCCCCGATAGCTAGTGACATTCAATTTCTTTACATACTTACTTGATATCTATATAACCTATTCATTTTTTTATGATAATATTTTTATTATATTATTTTAGTCACCATATAGTGCATCCCTGGTTTTTGATGTAAAGTTTGATGATTCATTAGTTGCATATAACTCCCAGTGCACCATGCAATACGTGCCCTCCTTACTACCCATCACCAGCCTATCCCATTCCCCCACCCCCTCCCCTCTGCTATTCAAATGTCTCTATCATTTGTCCACTTTATAATTAGAATATTCCTTTTTCTCTTACTGTTGAAATTTGAGCATTCTTATGTATTCTAGAATAAGTCCTTTGTCAATTTTCTTCTAGTTCACAGCTTTTAAAGTCCTTTTGCACAACAGAAGTTTTTAACTTTCATAAAGTCTAATTTGTAAATTTTTCCTTTTATGGCTCATGCTTTTAGCACCATGGAAGATCTCTTCATGAAGATCTAGGACCCAAAGATTATCTCCTATGTTTTCTTATAAAGGTTTTATAGTTTAACATTTTACTTTTAAGTCTATGGTTCATTTTGAGATAAATGATGTGTAATGTCTGGAGTTTAAAGCAAAGTTTACTTTTTTGTCTGTTAATGTCCATTTAGTCAAGCACCATTTACTGAAAAGACTACCCATCCTCCATTTTAATTGCTTTTGCACCTCTGTTAAACATCAATTTGGGCATATTTGTACTGGTCTATTTCTGGGTTCTCTATTCTGTTCCTGATCTATGGGTCTCTCTCTCCACCAATTCTGCACGGTCTCAATTACCATCGTTCCTAAGTTTTGAAACTGGTAGTGATTCCATGATTATATTTTTCCAAAATTGCTTAACTATTCTAGTTCATTTGTTTTCTGGTTTGCTTTCATATAAATTCATAACTTGCCTGCTTAGTATGCATCTTTAGTCCAATTTTGTTTAGATGACAACTTCAAAATATTACTTTTATCTTATTTAAGTACATTTTTATATATTTACAGATGGGGCTCTGCATGTAACTGTTTGCACATTAGAATTTTCAGAAATTTGGGTTGAGTCAATCAAGCCATTAGTAAAAGTACTTGAAACAGTCATTTTAAATGTGCCCTATATAGTTACCATTATAACCGAAATGTACATCTATTATCTAATTACCATATAAAAGTTGAGTATTTTCCTAAAATAAGCATATTTAAATATATTTTATATAGAAACACTGCTTCTTGGAAAAAAACATAACTTATAATGGTCTGAAAAATGCTGCAAACAGATGCATATCACACAAGGGAAGAAAGATTACATTAATGAAGTTGGGTTATTAAAAGAACTTAGAAGAAATTTGGCTTCAATTTCCAAACCAAAAGGAAAGCTTTCAAAGCAAAAACCCAGCTGTCCAAACTAATATTGTCTGTTAAGAACTGTTTCAACTCTGTTATACCTCATTACCAGAAAAAAATATGACATTATTAGTGTAGCACCCCTAACATTAAAAATAGCTAATCATAAAATATCAGAGTTTGTCTAATTCTAGGTAGATAAAATGATGATGAATGAAAATGAGTTCAACTAAGCTTGTGTCTAGGAGACAATGAATGATAGGATAAGAGCTAAATGGCCTTTACAGTGAACTAGAGGAGGAAAATCACATGTGGGGTAGGATGAGGAGTGGTTCCCAGAAAAGCAGAGGCACATGGTGAAGTTAGGTCAAATTACATCTGACAGGGAATGCTGTCACACCACCATCTGTGAGGGAGTAGCTTAGATCTCACTCAATGAGAGGTGTCTCTGGGTGACTGGAAGTCCTACTTGTAAGCAGTCATCACCTGTGTAGTTGTAAGAGAAAGATAAATTTTAAAAGCCTCTAATTAATAATCTTATAATATGAACTGACAACCTCTAGTTTAGGTTGGTATCATGATTTCTTAAAATAATAATTTCTTAAAGTAAGCCAAAAAAAACAATACAAAACAGCCTGAGAGTCTGAAGGCCTGACCTTCAGACTGAGTCTAACATCAGCCATTTTTTTGTTTGTTATTTATCCATTGTGGGCTTTAATTTTCTCATGTGTAAAATTATCAATGTCTGAAGACCTTTTGGCCTAACAGTCCATACTCTAATGTTTATTAATTCATGAGTTACATACAGTACTCTTCACCTATATCCAGAAATATTTTTAAAAATCACTAGTTACAAAATTAGGGAAAATCTTGGCCACTATGATATTTATTAACTGTATTTTACTCAGTGATTTTAGCCTATGTTATGCAAATTATTCAAAGAATTTTTCTAATTTCTACAAATAAAATTGCAGAAAGCCAAACCAAAGCCAGTATGATGGATATATACTCTATTAATAGTGACAGGCTCTGGGGTCATTGGAAAGCAGATCTTCAACCCAGGTGGATAAAAATTCATGGCTCCATCAATAGATGATTAATAGATACACAGTAGCCATAGTAGCCAGTTCTATCAAAATAATACATAGGTGGGAAAGTAGGAAGGTGGGACCTCAAATAGTTACATGCTTATCTAGATCTACAACGAACAGTGTTTATATCTTTGTACAAAAAGAGAAGCCTGTTCAAAGACCTATCCACCAAAAAACCAAAAAACAAAACAACACAACATGGTAAAGTCAATGCTGATAACTCAGTTTCAAGTATCCTGAAATCAACAACAGAAATATTAGGTCCAGAAATTAGTCCTAATGTTAAAAGTTCGACTGCATGAGGCTCAAGGTTCATGGTGAGATTGCACAGAATCAAATACGTATTTCGTCGAACCTCAAAGGCGTATTTGACATGTATCTAGCATTTCTCCATTTTTTATGTATATGCATATATATGTATTTGTTCATATAGATGAAAGAAAAGCAATATTCTGATATCAAAAATAGATTTAACTGGTTTAAAAATAATCCCTAGGTGGGGCGCCTGGGTGGCGCAGTCGTTAAGCGTCTGCCTTTGGCTCAGGGAGTGATCCCGGCGTTATGGGATCAAGCCCCATATCAGGCTCTTCCGCTGGGAGTCTGCTTCTTCCTCTCCCACTCCCCCTGCTTGTGTTCCCTCTCTCACTGGCTGTCTCTGTCAAATAAATAAATAAAATCTTAAAAAATAATAATAATAATCCTTAGGGATTACTGCTTCTAGGAAGGTAAAGTGGACATACCTTTTCTTATTCCCGTCACTAAGCAGAATTAAAAACTCTAAACATTATACACAAAACAAACATAAAACTCTGAAATGTAACAAAAAGAAGGTGCTTTGGCTTGTGGCCTCAGGACACAAAGAATGGCAATAGAACACAGGGGAGTTCCCTCGGTTATCTTTTCACCTCAGACATTCCAGAGTTCCAGCTGAAAAAAACTGACAATGTGGAAACATCAACGGGCATCAAAAACAAACACACACAGACACACACACACACACACACAAACACATATACATACATACATATAAACAAATATATAAATAAATAAAACCTTCCCCAGCCTATTTTTCTAGTCAAAGAACCAGGAAAGGGGCAAGAAAATTTTCAAGATAGAAGACTGTAGACAATAACCACTCTAGTCCAGCCAAACATCACACAAAATATTGCAGACCCATTACCAGCCACATTGGCAAAAAGCAAGAAGTGACCCTAGACTTCTACCTTCACCAGGTTATAACCAGATACCCCAACTCCATGGGCAATGTGGTGTCAGAGAATGCTCAACAGGGAGCCAAGGAGTATCATCCTTGCTGGGTGGTAATGAGTCCCCTCCCCTCTGACGGCAGAAGTAGAAAACATGAGGAGTTGGGGCCCCCACTTGCAGTGACAAAGAACACTCATCTCAGGTCTCAGCAAAGGTTCTGAGAATCCTAGCAGCACTTGGTAGTAATGGGATAACTTCTCCTTCCCCTGCCAGACAGTGTCAAAGAGAACAAGCTAAGACAGAAGGTTTGATTAAGATGTAGATTCTCTTAAAACAACACTCTGGGTTTTGGTAGAAAATTACTCATAACAAAACCAGGAAGAGCTCAAACAAAAAAACAAAACAAAAAATTATTAAAAGATGACAGTTTGGAGATAACAGCCATGTTAGAAATATTAGATAAAAATTTTAAAGCAGCCATTCTAGAAAGGTCTTAAACAACTGTAAGTATGCTTGAACAAATGAGAAGGAGAAAGTCTCAGCAAAGAAACAGAAGACAAAGATCTTAATGGATATTTTAGAACTAATATATACAATCGCTTAAGCAAAATCTCAATGGACAGGCTCAATAGAATAGTGGGGACAGAAAAAGAATCCGTGAACCCAATGATTAAGAAGTAGAAATTACCCAACTGGAGACAAAAAACAAAAACAAAAACACAGAGCCTGAGGGTGTGTAGAGCTACAACAAAATATTTAACATTCACGTCACTGGAATCCCATAAGGAAAGGAGACAGAAGGTGGGGCTGCAAAAGTACTAGAAGAAATAATGGATAAAAACATCCCAAACATGGTAAAAGATAAAATACTACAGTTATTTAAAAGCTGAATAAAACCTTACAGTAACTCCAAAGATATCTACATCAAGACATACACTCAAACTTCTGAAACCTAAAGAAAGATAAATTTCGAAAGCAGTGTGAGAGAAGCAATACCTGACCAAAAGCTGAAAACATTTTTGAATGGCATTGGATTTCCATTCAGAAGCCACGAGGGCCCTAAGGAAGTGGTACAACACTTCAGAAAAGCAAAAAATAAAACCTGTCAACTCAGAAGCCTATACCCTAAAAAAAAAATATATATATATATATATATATATATATATATATATATATATATATATATATATATACATACATACACACACACACACACACACTCCGGGAAAGAAGGGAAACTAAGCCATCTTAAGGCTTACTTGTAAGAAAACTAAACAAATTCATCACCAGCAAACGTACTCTAGAAGGATGTTTAGAAACAATTCCCTAAAGACAAAGGAAATAATAAAAGAAGAAATAAAAAGACTGAAGATAAAACACAGTAAGCTGATGCATGGGGACACAATGCTTTCTTCCTTCTTTTGAATTTTCTAACATGTAACTGGTTCATGAACTAGATGACCCAGTATTAAGATGCCAATTCTGCCCCCAATTGATGCTAGAGTCAATATGATCCCAAACAATATCTGTTAATTTTGTTTTAGAAATAAGCTAATTCTCAAACTTATACAAGAGAATAATAGATCTGTAACAGCCAGAACAATTTTGAAAAGAACAAAATTGGGAGACTTGAACTACCTGGTTTTAAGACTTACCAGAAAGAGAAATCAACAAGTTTTGTACTGCAAACATACGTTCAATTTATCGATATTCTTTTATGGCTCATACTTTTTATGTGCCAAGAAAAGTTTTGCTCTTTGAAAGAAACACTTAAGAAAATTAAAACATACTAGGGTAAATATTTTTAAAACACACATAGGATAAATAATTTAAACCCAGAACATCTCAAGCAATAAGAACAGAAAAACTCAAAATTTAAAACAAGCAAAACATTATGTTCCCAAAGAAGAGACATGGATGGCAAATATCCCCACGACAAGATACTCAAAATTATTAGTCTTAATGAGAAATTCAAATTAAAGTCACAAAGAGATAGCATTACAGGGCAACTGAAATGCTGAGAAAAATGAGAGACAGTATCAACTGCTGGTGAGGGTACCAAGGATACCGGAATTATCATGTACGACTGGTGGGGATGCAAACTGGTATACCACTGTGGAAAACGGTTCTTACAGAGTAAGCATACAACTAATGTAATACCCAATAATCCCACTCCTAGACAAATGAAAGCATATATCCACACAAACCTTTCTGAAAATTGTTTGTAACAGCTTTATTCAGAATTACCAAAAACTGGAAACATTGGAAATGTCCACCAACTGGTTAATGAATGAGCAAGTTGTGGCACGTCCATATAACGACTACTACTCCACAATGAAAGGAAAGGGCTCCTGGCACATGAAACAACCCACAAGAATCAATGAAGCACTATGCTAAGTGGAAAAAATCCAGACTCAAAAGGCCACATACTATAGGACATTTCAGTTATAGGACATTCTGGAAAAGGCAAAATTATAACAGAAAAGGGATCAGCAGTTGCCAGTGGTCAGAGGTGGGGGAAGTGGACTACAAAGAAGCATGGGGAAATTTTTAGAGTGAAGGAAATATTCCATATCTTGATTATGGAAGTGGTTATGCAATTGTGTGTATAGAGTTGTACACCTGTATAGATCATTTATGTATAATATATACATCTGTATCTAGTTATATTTAACTATATGTAGTTATATATATATTCTATACAGTTATACATATACAGTGTGTATATTATGTACAGCTATACTATGCAACTGTATTATACATACACACATATTAATATATTCGTATATATATATATAAAATCTGTGGATGGCTTCACTTTCTTCTCAGATGTTTCTTTATCCCACACACATTCATATTTCTTTTCTGCTTTGGGTTGTCCAGAGAAGACTAAACTGATACATTTTAATTCACAAATCTGAGATATTCTTAACATAATTAATATTAATGCCAACTTTTATTCTGGAATTTTGTGTCAGCTGTTTAAGTTCTTCTATCATGCTTTATATAAAAAGTGTTTCTTACTTGAAATTTAAAGAGTTTTCATATGTTCAGTTTCTTATCTAACTCACAGAAAACAGAAGAGATCTGTTTTAGTGTATAATGTATATGCCTTACAAAATATTTTATGACATGCCTGGGTCCATGGATCACATTCTAAGTTTTTAAATCAAGCAAAGATTTGGATCCAAGGGAATAACATGGGCATCCTCACATATTATATAATATCTTTTGATAAATCATGAAAAATGGGCTGATGATCTTGATACAAAGCTCACAGGTTTTTGCTATTTTCAAGTTAGGATAGCTTTTGTGTTCCTATGAAATAAATCATCTTACCAAATGTGGAAAGAATTAATATAAAAGTTCCTGGGATTTACTATAAATTGAAAGAAATTTCCAACAATTAATAACCATGTATTTTACAGAATGAAAATATACAATGCTGTCTTTTTCTTATTCCTTTCTCTTAAAATGCCTAACAAAATTTAATAAACACTTAATGACTGATATCCTGGTATTATGAACTCTTATTTCTAATTAAGTATTTTTTATTCTTTAGTGCTATTGCTATATAATAGCATTTAAAGGTATAATCCTAGAGTCTGGATTTATAAACTATAATCTCTCAACATCAACAAGTCGAGCTGATGATATCTGTGAAGATAAGCACAGAATGCTATATATTCACCTCTGCTTCCTCATATCAAAACAATGTTCCTCTAAATAACTCACCAATGGTAGAATCCACCTATTTCCATTTTTGCCATCTTGCTTAACCAAAACTATTCCTCAAGTAAATTACTGCTGCTACAATGGTAGGTATTATCAGCTTTCTATCAGTATTTTCATAGAGTCTCTAGATCTTTTTTTCCACTTACAGTTCTTTTTTTGGGGAAGAATTTTCACATTTAAAGAATAACAGAATAAGTCATGTTTCCAGCTAATTAGTTAGATAATAATTACACTAATTTGAATAAATGAGTAAGAATATAGTACTCTCAGTTAAAATGCAATTCTCTTACCTAACCAATCTCTGTACTCAGCAAAGAGGCAATATTTGCATTTGAACTTTCCGGATAAAGGATTGCTACATAATTATATCCTAATATATTCTGATTAATTTTGAGAAGCTTCAATATTAAAACTCAAGTAGAAGAATTCAAGGTTCTCAGAGGTGTGGAATTTCATTTTGACCCCAGTTCCATCTGTGATCGCAGATAACTCTATCCACATCACATAATGAGACTGAATATTTTTCAAACCTAAAGTAATATTAATACTTATTTCAATAATTCACCAATAAACTCTTCCTCTATGTCAACTAAACCATCTTAATTCTTAAAAGTAAGTAACTTACACATATCACCTTTGAAATGTATAGATACATACCTTAAAGAGGCTTTTGTAGATACTTTGGCAAATATAGCATTCAAGGATATAGTATTAACTATTAGACATAATCCCACCAAACTATTACTAATACACAACTGGATATAAAACCAGAGTTACCTAACTATAGTTAGGTTAGTTATATGAGACTAAGGCCACAATCATCTTAAATAAAATGTAGCATGCTAGAATTACTCAGGGTAATTGAGAAAGTTCAGCCCAATCTGCATTAGATTATGCCCCCCAAGCTAACAGTGCAGCTGTCCAGATTACTCATTAAAAAGACCATTAGCCAACTGGACTAATTGGTTCGGTTGTTTTTTCCTCTCTTTGCTTGGCTACATATAAATGCTTGATTTCCTCCCACAACTGGTCCTTTTCATTGTGTTTCCAAGTCTAACACTAATTTTCACATTACTAACAGTGTAATTAGAGAAAGTTATACACACACACACATATATATATATATGTATATATGTATATATGATATATATAGTTACATATATATACATATATACGTATATATGATATATATAGTTACATATATATACATATATACGTATATATGATATATATAGTTACATATATATACATATATACGTATATATGATATATATAGTTACATATATATACATATATATGTATATATGATATATATAGTTACATATATATACACATATATATGTATATATGTATATATGATATATATAGTTACATATATATACATATATATGTATATATGATATATATAGTTACATATATATACATATATATGTATATATGATATATATAGTTACATATATATACATATATATGTATATATGATATATATAGTTACATATATATACATATATATGAATATATGATATATATAGTTACATATATATACATATATATGAATATATGATATATATAGTTACATATATATAAATAAATAAACCCCAGAAAAAATTTTAAGCCAGAATTTATCTTCTAAAATATTCATAAATAATCAAATACGTACATTGAAACTTGACTAATATTCTATGTTCAGCCTAATGTTTTGCATTATTTAACTGATGGCCGCTGCTCCAATTACCAGCTGGCCCATCAACACAAAATAAGAATAGACCTGAAAGGAGAAGAGTAATACAACAATTTGATCTACAAACAGCTCCTATAAAAAGGACCAATGAAAACAGGGACTAGATGGACCAGGAAGCTAAGAAAGGACACTGGCATCTTTTGAATCTCTCAACCCAGTCTTTCCAGACAGTGTATTTGTTTGGCTTTGTAGAGGAAGTACTACTTTGAACAATGGATAATAAACTTATGCAACACAATATAACTACCTCCTGGTAGGGTGTATAATGGGTTCCAGAAACATTTGGGCCAATTTACAAAAGGCAGAGACATAAATAGCTACTAAAGTGACATACAGCGTCCTAGCTACAAAGGCCTTTCTCTTGCCTTCAGTTAACAAGTGAACTTTGTACTGGGTAAACCAGGGGTACAACCTGATATGTAAATTTCTACATCTTTGTGAATATAATTATCACTCTCCTTTCTCAAGAGTAGCAATATATTGGCTCTAAAGAATTTGTTCCAATGACTCCTCCCTGGATATTGAGCCACACTATTGTTTCTAATGGCTCCTTATCCAGGTCATATGATTCTACATTATGGATCCTTCAGAGAACTTCTCTTGTCACCTAATTATGAATAAAATTAAAGAGGAAACCTGATGTTAGTTTTGAGCAGTACTTTGCACCTTTATAGTATTAGCACAGTAGGAAAGAAACTCACCAAGTCTGGGGCATTTCTTCACAATTAACAAATTGAAGCACCAAAAAAATCCATGAATATTAATTTGCCATAGTGTGTTAAATTTCAGCCCTAACACTTTCTGGAAAACAAATATTTTATAATGACAGTTTTTGAAACCCCATAATGTTCTAAACATTCTAACTCTTATTTCTTCTAGGTATTATTATCTATGACATAAGCTTTGTCTTCGCGGAAGTTATAACTGTCCTGGGAAAGTTAGAAGGTAATTTAAAAACTAAGAAAGTGATTTGTACTTGTAAGTTGGCTGGTACAGTTTATGCTTTCTTCAAGGTTTTGTAAGAGAATGGAATCACTGTTTGAAGCTGTGATGGACAATTTAAGTTCTGAGATGGGCTTAAATAGAATGTTAGAGATGTCTGTTAATAGGTAGAACCTAGACACCACTTAGTGTTATGAAGAGTGGTATGGGTAAAAGGTAAGTTGGACATAAATGTTGACTTCAATTCCAATGTTTCAGTTCTTGGTATCTTTGCCTCAGATCCATTCCTACCTTTTCTTTGCTTTTCTGTGTGTAGCAAGGAAGATGATAGACTCTATATACTGGTTTCTATTCAAGTTAAGCCATTAGGAGGCGCTGATGGAACACAGGAGGATAGAAGAGAGAAACCAAGCAATTCCGTCTATCTCTGCTTCTGATGGTTTCTCTGGCAGTGACCTCAGGGCTCCAGATCCCAGGAAACTACATCTCTTATTTGTCCTATGAGAGGAGAATTAAAGTTGACTTTGTACTACTCTCTGGGTTGCCTCATTTTCCCTTGACTTATCAACTCTTCTTTCACCTGTATAAAAAATTTCTTAATTTAAATTCCATTTGATTTTACTACAGGGAATGGTTTCTGAAAATATTATTTAACCAATATTAGCTAGACCCCAATGAATACTTCTAACCTAGGAAGTTGGGACTTACTATTCTGATACCCTATAGGACTGTAAAATAAAGACTGTTTTTACTCCTTAATTAAGAAGAATTTTCTGAAATTACTTTGTAGGATGAGTTTTCAACAACTGATTAGTTGAAGTATAACTTATATACTATAAAATTCACTAATTGTGGATCATGTCATACAATGGAATCACACTGTTGGGTTTCTTTCATTTACCGTAATACAGTCAAGGTTTGACTATGTTGTAGTATGTTTTCTATACTTGGTTCCTTTTTTTATTGCTAAATAATATTCTGCTGTGTGGATATACCCTATTTTTGTATTCCATTCACATGGGTATTTAGGTTTTTCTCACATTTTGGCTATTATGAATAATGCTACTATGGACATTTGCCCACAAATCTTGTGCAGACCTATATTATTATTTCTCCTGGGCATATATCTGAAAGTTGAATTGTGGGGTCCTATGGCAAATCTGCAACCAACATTTTAAAAGTGAGAGCTATCCTAGATACTTTGGCAAACACCCATCAGAGTGGGTAATTTCCCATGAAACACTAGAATATTGCTAATTTAACAAAGTCTGTGGTATACTGGGTCATACCTTCCACAGTGAAGGTTTTGTTACGTGTTTTAACGTTAAGAAAGAAGTAAAATGCTTGCTGGACCTCTGCACTTGTAGTGGGAATATATTCTACATTTGGAACATGTGTTCCTGACTCATTTACAAATGATCTGAAAGGCTCCCAGGTCTGAGTATTCCTCAGGGAAAGAAGAGGCTCTTAACAAGGTCCAGGCTCAGGGATAAGATGGATCGACAATTGCTCCTCTATGACCTACTGGATACAATGAGCCTGCTAGATCCTGAAGATGGGGGAATTTCAGGCACTACCTAACCTGTGACTCCCAGGGCAAGCTGTGAGAATTCTATATCAGATTGATACTCTCTTTGGCCAGTAACTACTCATTTTGAGTATTTCTTTTTGCCTTGTCAATGGGTTTTGATAGATCTTATGACCATCCCTAACAGACAAATCAAGACGAAACTCGCATTTTACGTTGGTAAATAACTATTGTTTTTAGAGACAGTTCTTAGCTTTTGGTACGCTGTGATGAAATCTGCATTCCTGATGATGGACACCATGAAAACTTTGATTTAAAAAGTGCATCATAGTAGACGGCCATAAATTTAGTCATGCCCTGCAATACTTCATCAATAAATAAAAATGACATAGAAAATGGCATTCAAAATGAATGATTTTCTTCTGCATTTCAGTTTCTTGGAAGATGAGAGTTTATTGTTATAATGACTAATACACTGCGGAAAAACCAAAACCTAACTAATTTTCTATGAAACTTGAAAAAAAAAAAAAACCCACACAAACTTTTAAAATGTATAATTGCATTCAGTTTGTTGAACATTAAAATAGAATTTGAATGAATCTCTGGCTGGTTGTGTGCCTTTTTTGTCCCTGCCTTAATTTTAACAAAGTATTTAAAAATTAAAAATAGATTCATGTTTTAAAACTAGAGCTGTGTCACTCATACCCATTAAGGTCTGTGAGACAAGAGCTTTTATTTTAATAATGCTTCATCATCTTCGCATGCCAGATGCGCTGCTGAAAGTGCTTCCAGAGAAATAAGTCGTGAGTTTATAAATTATTTTATACAGATGAAAACAGCTTCTGTTTACAATAATCTCCCCTTCTAGCATTAAGTGAAAAGAAGTAACATTCATTAAAACAGCAAGGGTTAGCCCTTTGATAAAAAGGATATTCTCTTCTAACAAATCTGCTTAAATAATTGCCAGAGACTCCTTTTAACATTATGGAAGTAGAGGTGACTTCCTGAAAGGTTTGAAGCAAAGAACAACTCGTACTAGAGAGTTCTCGGCTGGAGCAATTCCAACAGGGAATGGTAAACTGGCCTGATAGGACACAGCCCGCAAGTGGTAGAAAAAGTGGTATCAATTTTAAATACCATAGCAGCTTCTTTTATGAGTGTTCTAATAATAACAATACTTTGAAGATAGTTCTCCCTAGCTTCCCAAGATATTCAAATAATAATATATTCAATGACCAAAAGATGGAAGTGCTATTTAAAATTTAAGGGAGAAGAAAATGCTGAGAAAGCAACATATGTATTGTGTATATGCATAGTGACATGGACACGGACATGAATTTTTGTTTGAGGCAAGTCAGTAGACTAAGAAATTCATCCTCTTACTGCAGATGATGTCACAGTACACATGCTATGTGGCACCACAGAACTACAGAAGTGCCACAGTAGATGATTACGTGAATCGCCCCAGCTGCAATGTAACCGCCTTCTTCCAGTCTGTGGGCTGTGCCATGTAACTTGTTCTGACCAATAGGATGCTAGCATGTATGATGCAGAGCCTTGTGAAAACACCTGCATGTTTCTGCTCATTTCATGCTATCACCAAAAAGCCCATGTCCACATGAACTTTCTGGATGGTGATGAACAAATGACAAAGAGTGAATCATTTCAGTCATCTCAGCTGAGAACTTAGTAGATCAGCTGAACCAGAAAAATCACCCAGTTGATCTCAGAGTAAAATGCTGGCATGCATGCACACTATTAATAAATGGTTATTGTTTTAAGCAACAAAATCTTGGCATGGTTTCTTATGCAGCACTCTGGTGGCAATGAATGTTTTAAGCATTAAGTAGAAGAGAAGCATTAAGTAGAAGAGAAGAGAGAGGAGAAAATTAATAAACCAAGATAAAGGCCCTTGAGGCATTGATGTCTCTTCAATCAGGGACTATTTTATGTTCAGAATTCCATAGGAAGTCTGTTCCTATTACTCAAAAGAATAGTTGAAACACCTATTACAATGTAACAGTTCTCAACAGAGCAGACACACAATGAACTTAAGTATTAAAAAGTAAACAGGGTTTTGGAGTGCTCCATTCCTCCCAAGTCCTTCCTCTTGCAACTAAAAACATCCTGGACATAACACAGGAACAAACATAAAAGGGCTCTGAAAATTGCTATAGTTGAACAGTGTCCCTCAAGAAGATGTCCAAGTTCTCACCCCTGGAACACAGAAATCTGACATCATTTGGAAAAAGCATCTTTGAGATGTAAATAAATTAAGGATATTTAGATAATATCATCCTGGATTAGAGTGAGACTTAAATCTAATAACTACAGTCCTTAGTGGAAACACAGAGGGATGGCCATGTGAAATGGAGCAGAAACTGCAGTATGTTGTCACAAGCCAAGGAACACCAGAACCCGGAAGAGGCATGGAAGGATGCTCCTCCCAGAATCTTTGGAGGGAACGTGAACCTGCCAACACCTTCATTTTTGACATCTAACCTCCAAACCTGTGAGAGAATAAAATTCTGTTGTGTTAAGGCACCCAACTTGTGGCAATTTATTGTGATAGTGCTAGGAAACTAATAAATGCAGAAAGAAAAAGGATGACCAAACAGAGACCTTGGGGCTTGAGGGAAAAGATGGTGGTGAGTTTCCTGGGATTCCTTATTTAAAAAAAAAAAAAAAAAAAAAAAAAAGACTTATTTGAGAGAGAGAGAGAGAGAGAGTGAGCATGCACGCACACTTGAACACAAGTGGGGGTGGGGCAGAGGGAGAAGCAGACTCCCTCACCCCCACCCCGTCATGAGCAGGGAGCCTGATGCAGGGATCTATCCCAGGATCCCGACCTGAAGGCAGACGCTTAACTGACTAAGCCACCCAGTTGCCCCTATTTCCTGGGTTTCCTTTTTGCCTCCCAGATGGGGAGCTACAGAAAAGTCTCCATCCCAGAACTGAAGATAGGTAGAGATGAAACAAACACCACACTTCCAGGAAAGCCTGCTCCCCAGCCCAAAGGACCTGGAACTAGCAGCTAATGGAACAGAAAAACTTTAACAACATGTGCCCTACTTCAGTCAAACAGCAGTGGAAGAACTGACCCACTCACCCTTGCAGCTTCAGTAGAGCTAAGTGAGGAGCTGATTTTCTACTGACTGGCCTGGTAGAAGCAGGCTACAGTGCTCCAAAGTCCCTACCAGGAGGTGTTGCTGGGGCCAAGTCGGGAGCTGAATTTTAAAGGCTGATGGAAACAGGCAGCAGTGCCCCCATTCATTTGACCCAATTTCTTTGCCCAGGTAGTGTTAGTAGGAATCAGCAGCAATCTGAACCCCTATCACCATCCAAGAGCATCAAGACTGAAGGAGGGAGAACAAAGCGGGGTTAGTCTGAACTCCACTACACCCTGACCTTCCCCCATGTCACCAAAGCCCAGCAGGGAGCTGAAACTCCACCCCTGCCACCATCAGTACAGTGAAATGAAGGGACAGGAGATGAGCACCTCCTGCTGTTAGCAAGGACCAGAAGGAAACTGAGCCTACTCCCCTCTCAGTGGGAATGAGGCAGTGCTAGTTTGCTTTTGCTGGGAGTGTTAATGGGGCTGGGGAGAGAGCTGCACCTCCACCCTGATCACATTCAGGGAGGCAGTGTGAATCAGCTACCAGGGTGGTTTTAGTGGGGTCTACCAGGGAAGCAGAAATCCCCCTCCACCCGAAGCTGCACACAACAACCAAACAGGTGACTGTGCTAAAAATAAGATTAAATAGGATTCAAAGTCTTATCACATAATTTCCAAAATAATCCATGCACAATCAAAGTCATTCACCATATCCCAAACCAGGAAAATCAGTGAGAAAAGATAATCAACAGATGCCAACAATGAGAGGACAGGCATGTTGGGATTATTTGATAAGGATTTTAAAACAGACATCATAAAAATGTTTCCATGTACAATTGTGAATATGCTTTAAAAATGGAAAACAGAGGGGTGCCTGGTGGCTCAGGTCATGATCCCAGCATCCTGGGATCAAGCCCCGCATTAGGCTCCCTACTCAGCTGGGAGCCTGCTTCTCCCTCTCCCTCTGCCTGCCATTCCCCCTGCTTGTGCTTTCTCCCTCTGTCAAATAAATAGATAAAACCTAAAAAAAAAAAAAAAAAAAAAAAAAAAAAAAAAAACCAGAAAATCTGAGCAAGGAAACAGAAGACATAAAAATTTACCAGTATAAATTGAAGAATTTAAAAATGCAATAATTGAAATAAGAAAGGAATCACTTCCAGGCTCACTCTAAAGACTGAAAGAATATTGTTAAAATGTCCATACTACTCAAAGCAATCTACAAATTCAGTGCAGTCCCTATCAAAGTACCAACAGCATTTTTCATATAATTGGAACAAATAATACTAAAATTTGTATGGATCTACAAAACCCCCACAGTGATCAAAACTGTCTTGCAGGGGCGCCTGGGTGGCACAGCGGTTAAGCGTCTGCCTTCGGCTCAGGGCGTGATCCTGGCGTTGTGGGATCGAGCCCCACATCAGGCTCCTCTGCTGGGAGCCTGCTTCTTCCTCTCCCACTCCCCCTGCTTGTGTTCCCTCTCTCGCTGGCTGTCTCTCTGTCAAATAAAATAAAATCTTTAAAAAAAAAAAAAAAAAACTGTCTTGCAAAAGAACGAAGTTGGAGGTATCACAATTCCAGATTTCAAGATATACTACAAAGCAGTAGTAATCACAACAGTATGATACTGGTAAAAATAATAATAATAAAATAATAATAATAAAGACACATAGATCAATGGAACAGAATACAGAACCCAGAAATAAACTAACACTTAAATGGTCAATCAATGAAAAAGGAGGCAAAAATATACAATACACAAGAATATACATAAGACAGTCTTTAATAAATGGTGTTGGGAAAACTGAACAGCTACATGCAGAACAAGGAAATGGAACCATTTCCTTACACCATATCCAAAAATAAACCCAAAATGGATTAAAGACCCAAATGTGAGATCTGAAACTATAAAACTCCTACAAGAAAACAAAGGCGATCATCTCTTGGATGTTGGCCTTAGCAACATCTTCCTAGATAGGTCTCCTGAGGGAAGGAAACCAAAATAAATACATACATACATACAGAAACCATCAGGATTACACCAAAATAAAAAGCTTTTGCACAGCAAAGGAAACCATCAATGAAACAAAAAGACAAACTACTGAATGGGAGAAGATATTTGCAGGTGATATAACCAATAAGGGGTTAATATTGAAAATATTTAAAAAATTTATACAACTCAACACAAAAACAAAACAAAACAAAAAACTGATTTAAAAATGGGCAGAGGACCTGAATAGATATTTTTCTTAAGAAGACCTACAGATGGCCAACAGATGAACGAAAAGATGTTCATCACTAATTACCAGGGAAAAGCAAGTCAAAACCACAATATATCACTTTACACCTTTCAGATAGCTAGAATCAAAAATACAAGAAATAACACACTGGTGAGGATGGAGAAAAAGGAACCCTCACGCACAGTTGGTGGGAATGTAAACTGGTGTAGTCATTGTGGAGAAAAATATGGAGATTTCTCAAAAAATTAAAAATAAAAATACCACATGATCTAATAATTCCACTACTTAATCAAAGAAAATGAAAATACTAATTCAAAAAGGTATATGCATCCCTCTGTTTATTGCAGCATTATTCACCATATCCAAGATATGGAAGCAACCCAAGTGTCCACTGATAGATGAATAAAGATGTGCTCTGTGTGTGTGTGTGTGTGTGTGTGTGTGTGTGTGTGATGGAATATTACTCAGCCATAAAAAAGAATGAGATCTTGCCATTTGAGACAACATGAATGGATATACAGAATATTATGCTAAGTGAAATAAGTGAGGCAAAGAAAGACAAATACCATGTGATTTCACTTAAACGTGGAATTTAAAAAACAACAGATTCTTAAATACAGAGAATAAAGTGGTGGTTGCCAGAGGGAAGGTGGTTGGGGGATGGGTGAAATAGATAAAGGGGATTAAAAGGTATAAACTCCCATTTTTAAAATAAGTCATAGAGATGAAAAGTGCACTGTAGGGAATACAGCCAATATTGTGATAATGTTGTATGGTGACAGAGTGACTGCACTTATGGTAACAAGTACTGAGTAATATACAGAATTGTTGAATCGATATGTTGTACACTTGAAATTAATATAACATTGAATGTTAAATATACCACAATATTGAAAGAAAAAAGGTAAAAGAAATACCTAGTTATGAGTTCAACTAAAATACACACAGGATCAATATGCTGAAGGTTGTAAGACACTGATGAAAAATTTAAAATATCTAAATAAATGACTTGAAGATTCATGGACTTGAAGATTCAATATAGTAAAGACTTACTTCTTCCCAAATTGGTATGAAGACTAACACAATTTCTAACAATATCCCATCAAAATACTTTAGATATACAGACAAGCTATGTTTAAAATCATATGGAAAGGGAAAGGAACTAAAATATTAACATAAGTGCTAAGTAAAATGCTAAAAACAAAACAAAAAAAATGGTAAGAATTCTTCAATGCTACTCCAAGATTTACTATGTGTCTACAGTAATCAAGTCAGTATGGTTTTGGTGGAAAAATAGATACATTGATCAGTGGAACAGAATAGAGATCCAGATATAGACTAACATGAACATGCCCAACTGACGTTCGAAAAAAGCATAAAAGCAATTTAAATGGAGGATAATCTTTTCAATCATTAGTGATGGGGCGCCTGGGTGGCACAGCGGTTAAGCGTCTGCCTTCGGCTCAGGGCGTGATCCCGGCGTTACGGGATCGAGCCCCACGTCAGGCTCCTCCGCTATGAGCCTGCTTCTTCCTCTCCCACTCCCCCTGCTTGTGTTCCCTCTCTCGCTGGCTGTCTCTTTCTATCAAATAAATAAATAAAATCTTTAAAAAAAAATAGTGATGGAACAACTGGATATGAATAAACATATACATAAAGAACTACAACCTACACCTAACAATATATACAAATGAAATTCAAAACAAATCCTAGATTTCAGTGTAAAACATAAAACTTAAGATAGCAGAGGAGAACATCTTTAGCATCTAGCTAAATGAAGAGTTCTTAGATAGGACATGCTCCATAAATAACAATAAATTGGACTTTATCACAATTAACCATTTTTGGCTATGAAAGACCCAGTTGAAAGAAGTGACAACTACAGACTGGTAGAAAATACTTGCAAACCACACACCTAACAAAGGCTAGTATCTAGAATGTATAAATAATTCAAAATGCAACAGTAAAAGCAAGCAATTATAAAATGGAGACATACATCAGCATACATTTCACCAAATAGGAAATAAATATGACAAATACTTGCACATTAAGACATATTCAAAATCATTAGCCATTAGGGAAATGAAATTAAAACTATAATAAAGTATCCTCACACATAGCAATACAGCTAAAATAAATAAAATTGTGAAAATACCAAATGGCGTGGAATGCAGAGAAACTGGATCTCTCATACACTGTTGGTGACAATGTAAATTGTTGGAGACATTTTGAAAAATAGCTTGGCATTTTCCTATGAAACTAAACATGCACTCACTACATGACCCACCAATTGCTCTCTTGGACATTTATCCCAAAGAAATATACGTGTATTTGCACCAATGTGCCCACATGAATGTTCACAGCAACTTTATTTGGAATAGCAAAATGCTGGAAATTTTCCACAGGTCATTCAACCGGTGAGTGGTTAGAAAGTACTCCACAACCATCTACTAAGCTACTCAGCAATAAAAAAGACAAACTGTTTATATATGCAACAACCTGCACAGACTCAAGAGCAAGTTAAAATTGAACTTCCAAAGTTGCACATTGTAGGATTCCATTTATACAGCATTCTCAAAATGGCAAAACTAAAAAGATGGAGAATACATTAGTGTTTTCCGGTGGCAGGGATGAAAGTGTGGGGAACATATGTAAACCCAAGGAACTAGCATAAGGGAGTTCTTTTGTGTTAAGGGAACCATCCCGTGTCCTGATTTTAGCAGTTACACAAATCCCTGTATTGAATAAAATTGCACAGACCTATACACACACTTCCCCCCACACAAATGTATACAGCTATAAAGTGGTAAAAACCAAATAAAGTCTGGGGCGCCTGGGTGGCACAGCGGTTAAGCGTCTGCCTTCCGCTCAGGGTGTGATCCCGGCGTTGTGGGATCGAGCCCCACATCAGGCTCCTCTGCTATGAGCCTGCTTCTTCCTCTCCCACTTCCCCTGCTTGTGTTCCCTCTCTCGCTGGCTGTCTCTATCTCTGTCAAATAAATAAATAAAATCTTTAAAAAAAAAAAAAAAACCAAATAAAGTCTACAGATGAGTTAATAATTACATACCAATGTCAATATCCTGGTTTTGATATTATACTGAAGTTACACAACTGGCCACTATTGCTGTAAGCTGGATGAAAGATCTAGGTCACTCTGTACAATATTTGCGTATAATTTTTTCAAAATAAAGTTTAAAAAACTTGAACTTTAGAGTTTAACTTGGCTTTTGTAAGTGTAGATATTAACATAATATAAAATTTTATCAATATCTTAGCTAACATTTTGATACTAACTCAGATTAGAAGAATTCTGAATTTTACATCTGTTAAAGATGTTATTAAATTGCCAGAACTATGCTACATTTTGAAAAGTTTAATTTCACAAGAATAAATAATTGGAAGACTTTACCTGACAGAGCCAATTATACCACATTTTAATGAAATAAAAATATAAAAGATATAGTATCAAGTAGTCTTAATAAGAATTTCATTTACAGCTTTTGTCATCTCCTCAGCATCATGTTTATACATAGACTTACATGACTTTTTTTAGTCAGGATTAGTCCAATACATGGCATGGTCAATTTGCTAGAAATTGAACTCCCTGAAAAGAGCCTTGAATGAGAAATCTCAATATTTAATGAAGAATATTCCAAGAATTTTAAGTGCTATGAAGAGTTAGAAAGGAGAAGTACAAATTCATACTATAGCCCAATATCTGCTCTAAGGTGGAGACTGGGTATGGTTTAAGCTAGTGCAGAGCTATACTGTCCAAGGGTGTCATTAATATTAACTTTTATGTCTTTCCTACTCCACAACTAAAGGATCTGAAGATCGTGTTCCCTCTTCTTTCAAGATTCATTTACCTGCCATCCTAATATAAGCTGCAAGCAGCCCTTCCCAGAGTTACTGCCATGGCTTTTTTTTTTTTTTTAAAGATTTTATTTCTTTCTTTGATAGAGACAGCCAGAGAGAGAGGGAACACAAGCAGAGGGAGTGGGAGAGGGAGAAGCAGGCTCCTAGCAGAGAAGCCTGATGCGGGGCTCGATCCCAGAACGCTGGGATCACGCCCTGAGCTGAAGGAAGATGCTTAACGACTGTACCACCCAGGCGCCCCTGCCATGGCCTTCTAAGTGGTTTCCCTCCTTTGTCTTTGCTCCCTACACTGTTCTCAACAGAGAATAAGGATATTTAAAAATTAGTCAGATCTTGTCATTCCTCTGCTCAGAACCCTCAAATGATTTGCTTTCTCACTCAGAGTAAAAGCTAAGTTCTTAAAATACAGTGTGTCCTACAATGTCCTTCCTATCATTTACTACCTACCAGATCACCTCACCTCATACCATTCTCTCTTGATCATTCCATTCCTCCCCATCAGCCTCCACACTGTTCTGCAGGACAAGAATGCTCCCAACTCTGGACATTTACACTTGCTAGATGTTCTCTTTGGAATCAACATTCTACTCATCAATGCATGGCTCTTTCCTTCACCTCCTTCTGGTATCTTGTCAAAAGTCAAATTATTGAGTCCTTCCCTGATTATCCTATTTAAAATATCGCCCTCTCTCTCTATCTCTCTCTCTCTCTCTCTCACACACACACACACACACACACACACACACACATTTAACACAATCCAACACGCCTTACTTGGTTATTTATTATCTCCTATATTCTAGAATGTTAGCTCTTAACTGTGTGGTTAAGTTTTATCCTTTTTTTTTTCACCCCAGGGTCTCCTAAGTTTATGAGTCTCTAACACATTGTATATCCCAATAATTTTTTAATAAGTAAATAATCTGCTGAGTTTTTACAGTGGCAATTTCTTATTTTAATACTAATATAAACTCTTAGCTATAGATTTCTAGAAGCATTTGCTCTTTGCCTAATAACCTACATTTACCATGCCTTGAAACACCTGGAAATCCTCCTAACATGCCGATTTAAAAGCAGATTTGCTGTGGGGACAATTCTATATTCATAGACAGTTTCCAGTGAAAATAAGCTGTCATTCCTCGGACCACACTAAGAATAACAAAACCCCACAAAATACAGAAGCAGTGTGCCAAGGCCAGGTTTCCTGATTAAAAGTACTTAATTGGGGGCGCGTGGGTGGCACAGCGGTTAAGCGTCTGCCTTCGGCTCAGGGCGTGATCCCGGCGCTCTGGAATCGAGCCCCGCATCAGACTTCTCTGCTAGGAGCCTGCTTCTCCCTCTCCCACTCCCTCTGCTTGTGTTCCCTCTCTCGCTGGCTGTCTCTATCAAAGAAAGAAATAAAATCTTTAAAAAAAGTACTTAATTGGCTAAAGAAACTAAGGGCTTATGGAAAGACCTTAAATTTCCTGAGTACATTCTATAAAATGGTCATTTTAGATTTTATCAAACTTAATAACAATTAAGGGGTTAAATTGGTTCAATTCCAGTCAAATTCAGACTTTGGAAAAAGTGCCTCTGAAGTTGCTGTTCTTTTGACTTGATTTTAAACAAGCACACCTGAAAACTAGTATCTTCCTAAATATTCACATCATTTCCTACAGCATTATGCTTCCTAGATGGATCAAAAATTCTGTAGGAAGGCCTCAGTACCATTCCATTTGTCCAGAAAGGGGGTGGTCACCATGAAACCTGATCTTCTAAAAATGACTTCACAAAACAACTTGCCTTTAGACCTCTTTTGCTCTCCTCCACCCACAGTCATTACAGAAGACGGGAATACACTGCCAACAAAACCAACACCAAGATCTCGGAAACTGAGCAACCTTTGATGTAACAAAACAGTTAGAATTCATTTGAAGAAGGGCGCCTAGGTGGCTCAGTCCTTTAAGCATCTGCCTTTGGCTTAGGTCATGATCCCAGGGTCCTGGGATCAAGCCCTGCACGAGGCTCCCTGCTGAGCTTCTCCCTTTACCACTCCCCCCCTGCTCATGATTCTCTTTCCTCTCTCACTCTCTCTCTCTCTCTCTCAAAATCTTAAAAGAAAAAAAAATTCATTTGAAGAGACGGAGTTTATAGAAAATTCCCAAAAATTGTTTAAATTTGACAAGATATATTTAATAAAATGTATCTCTATGTACTAGCATAAGAAAGAAATTCATGTTTGTTTAGGACTTAATTATATATCTACTATATAATTATATTACATTTTAGATACATATAAATCAAAAAGGTTTGAAAATATTATCATTTTAAAGATGAAGAATATGAGGCTCAGAGATACTACAATCTGTAGCCATGTAAGAATAAGGACTGGAATTTGAGCCCCAAGTTATTCTGTATCAAAAATATTTCCATTTTGCATTATTCTATACTGCTCCTAAAACAATGACTTTTGAGAAATTCAGGGTGGTGGTGACAATTCCGTAACGCATTATAATAAAGAAAATAATTTTATTATTGTTCATAACTGAAAAATTAGAAAAGGCAAATAAAGCTGTTCAGGCTCAATAATCAAAATAATTCAAATTTAAGACACTGGATACATTTTTAATGATTATATGCAGTGTTGGCAAGAGCGTAGCCTCTTCTGCTGCTAGGAGTTATAAAAAGGACTGTCTTTGGAGGATACATTGGCAATGTATATCAAGAGTATTTTAAATGTTAATATTTTTTGACTCAGTAAATAAACTAAGAATTTATTCCAAGGAAAAGTACAGAGTTCTATAGAAAATCGTCCAATGCATTTAAAAAATAAAAACAAAAATATTGGTGATATCTTCAAAGCAAATGAATAAAAAAAATTACTGTCACTGAACTTGCATGCAAATTGTATTCAGCTTTAAAGTCATGATTTCAAGGAATTTTAATGACATGAGGAAATGCTTTTGATATCTTAAAACGTAATAAAACAACTATGAAATTATACTATCTCATTTTTATTGTTAACCCTGTTCCTTGCTATGTGTAACTGGAAGTCAAAAAGTTATTTCTACAATCTCTTGGTGTTGATGGCATTTATCTCTGTTCTGCGTCTAGGCAGTGATGGCTTCACCTAGTAATGGGGTAGGAAGGGGAAGTGCAGATTGATGGCCCTCATCTTTGTCCCCACCAAAGACCCCCTAAGAAGACTGAAAAGTAGAGGCACCTGGGTGGCTCAGTCGTTAAGCATCTGCCTTTGGCTCAGGGTGTGATCCTGCACCCTGGAGTCCTGGGATCAAGTCCCGCATCCGGCTCCTCCGCTGGGAGCCTGCTTCTTCCTCTCCCACTCCCCCTGCTTGTGTTCCCTCTCTCGCTGGCTGTCTCTCTGCCAAAGAAATCTTTAAAAAAATAAAAAAGACTGAAAAGTAGTTATTATTCCAGGATAAGCAACTCTCCCAGAATAAAGACCACAGGGAAGTATCCAAGTTCATTACCAAAAACCTGGTTGATATCAAAACAGCAGTGGAGTATGGAACAGAAGCTGTTACGTCACTTAAAAGCTAAAGGCTGTCCTGTTTCACTGTATTTCCTCATGTCCCCACCCTTACCCATGGAGCCTTATCTCACAGGTTTCTCTATCTGCAAGAATTCTCACTTCCTCTATTTGAAATTAAACTGTGATGTAAGCTATCTATCTATCTGTATGAAGAGGTTTGGTTATTCTTTGGTGACATCACAGTCTAATTTCAAATGAGAAATTGCACAGATTTTTTTATTATATACATCAGCATCAATTTAACCTTTTCCCATGAGGATTAAAACAATAATTCTAGTACTACTGTGCTAAGAGCATCAGACTCTTAATGATTTTAACAAAAGCCACTTAAGTTGTTATAAATCGCGGAATCTTTGCCCTCCAATAGAGATGGGGCCAGCTCCAGAATTAGAAGTGTAATGGTGTGAGGATGACAATTAATCTCATGCGAAGATGTACTCAGTAGTAACTCTGTTGCTTCTCAACAATAGGTTTATTAGAAAATTATATATTGTATTCTCTGTACAATCTTTTGTTATTTCATAGTCTATTTTGTATTCTTTTCTCAATTTTACATTTTTAGTGAATGTACATTGAATTTTTTATAATCAGAGGCACATTAGCATTATGCTAAAACCTTTATGACATTTCAATAGTATTGCTTGAAACAGTTATTTATAACTTATTTAATGTCTACATACCGTGGCTTCCCAAATTTATATTGGCTTTACGGATGGTGTGATGTAACACCAGTAACATGGTTCTGGGAGTGAAATATGCATTATAATCTCAGCCCAAGAACTTGAAATCTGTTTGATCTTAATCACTTGAACTTGAGTATTTCTGCACCCTAGAAGTCCAGATTAATAATATCTACCTTTCACAGTTTGGATGAGGTTTAAATAAATTAAATTAATATGAGGAAATGTAATAGCTTATATTAAATGGCTATGAAGGAAATTATAAACTTCACAATGTTTTTGTTTTGGAAAGTAATGATTCATCAGAGTTCTTTTTTGCTGGTGCTTGGCATGAAATATCAAATTCTTGTAGGCAGACTACTTGAATTTTAATATCTTCTGCTCTGCCCCTGCCAGCCCCCTAGCATCCACTTCCTTCCAAAAATTGATTTTATTGTGGCATAGATGTAAATGAGCAGTTGTAAAGTATGTCCTAAATTCCTGGCAACCTGCAGGGCTCAGCCTGTTAGAGTATTTTAAAGCAAGTATTTTTTATCATAAATTTCTGGAAACATAATAAGACTGTGATTTCTGGCCTAACTGGTGAGCCAGGAAATTGAATCACTGCTCTGAATGTCACTGTGGTAGTAGACTTGCTTCTAAGGTACCTTCAGTAAACAGCTTAAAAGACTAATTGAAATACTTCTGCAAGAAGGTAGGCTGTCAATAGCAGAGAATCACTGAACAGATTGTACCTAAATATGAAATAGTGTAAAAAGCTAGTTGAAATTCTGTCTGGTTCAAATATTTTAGAAGTAGATATGGCTCCTGAGTGAGCTGGTCCTCATTATTTGAACAAATTTTATGTTCCAAGTCTGAGCAAATATTTTAATATAGAAATTGAACTAGAAGCCAGACAATCCTGAAGAGTTGAAAGCCTGTCTCCCATTCTTGGAAGAGGGCAATCCAGTAAAGTAAGTCCCTGTCAACAGGACTAAAGAACATTTCAAGCAACTTACAAGCAACAATCAGTAGGCACGCGCGCGCGCACACGCACACACACACAAAACTTTAATAACAAATTATCACAAATATAAAGAATCTCTCTGAATTAATGAGGTTGAGGCCACTTGGAAACAGAAGATGGGATTCCAAAGCTGTCCTTTCTGGAAGCTGAGAAAATCAGAACTGGCAATCAATAAGAAAGACAAGGGCACCCAGGACAGTCATCCTGCTCTTCATGAAAAGCTATTCAAACCACTAGGACTTAATTTGGTTTTGTTTGATAAAGCTCAAAGTAGTTTGTCTCACAATGGAGAACCACTGCAGGTTGTTTTAACATGATTTCCTTAAAAGGATTGTTTCTGAGTAGATCTGCATATGTATGAGAACTGGTAGATAGGAGAGGTAGGAGATTGGAATATAAAGAAATTTAATTAAAAGAGGGAGACAACCAAAAGTTAGATGCATAATTGCAGATTTGCAAAGACTTGTATTTGTAAAAGCCCTCTCTTAAAAACAATCACTTGGAAAAAAATTTGAAAAAATGAAAAGCTTAGTAATATTTGGTAATTTGAAGCTCAAAGCAGTTTTTGAGTGAAAAAACAAATATACTGATGTAGGTTTTTACTACACAGATAAGGGGAAAATGTGATTTGACAATAATTCAACTAAATAGATTTATCAAAGAATCATAGAAGTGTTTATCCTGTTATATATTGTTGTGTCTTAATTTTTTACAGTACTTTGGGGAGGTTCTTTTTTACTCAAAAGTACAAAAAGAATCAGAATTCTACCGCCCCATGAACAGTTTACAAAAATATCTCAGATCATTTATTTGCATATTGACACAAACTGAGAAAATCTGCGTATAAAATGTCCTTTAATATTTCACATGACATCGTAAACACCTTCTAGGCCATTACTATTTTTATAATAATTTAATAACTATGTCATATTACATATACCATAATTCATTTATTCATTCTGAATTTCTACAATAAATATTTGCCTTCAAGTTTTTAAAAATACTTATTCCCAGGTAAAAAGAAATCACCATCTCTAAGGTTTTGAATCCTTTTGAATTTCAAGATTTAAATTGCAAACATGCCCTACTAAAGATTGTAGAGATTCACTCTGTAATTAGTGCTATTATACTTTTAAAAAAACTGTTTATGAGAGAAAAATCCTATGTAATTAATCACCTTATTTGGCATTTCTGATTATAAGACTGGACATTTATTTTTCTTATGTTTATTAACCAGGTACTACTAAGGCAAGCACTCAGTCCAAAGAGATCAAAGGGAGCGTTCAAGTAACCACACAAGGCAGGGTCTGGACAGTCGGCATCACACAGCTGGCCAAGTCTGCACTGGCACCAGACTGAGGTGAGACTTCCTCCCAATGACTAGGAAAGACAGAGCTCACAAGGTGGGCCTTCACAGCCTTCATTACAGATAAGGGAGGCGGAGCCTGGGGGAACCAAGCAGACACTTGCCAAAGACCAAACACGTGCTTGTTTTTCCGTTTATTCTCATCATTTGATCAGTTGGCCAGTCAATAAGTATTCAAGCAAACTATAAACTAATCTAATTGATAAATATGCCCCACTCTGGCACTTGAACAGAGCATAACATATACAAATTGCTAAGTCGTAGTTCAAATTCATAGAAAATGATCCCCTCTGGAAAAAGGACTGGTCTTCACATTAGTTTAGGAAAAACCACACAGTATATTTCCCTCTTGGAAATATATATTGCCTATTAAACATACTGAGAAATCTTAGAGTAAAGCCACTTATTTAATTATAATCCAGTGTTCACAAAATTTATTATCAATTTTGTGGGGGTAAGACGGTTGTTCTGTAATAGCCATTTGTTTCCACTAAGATGAATATTCTTCACAAAACACTCAAAAAAGCCTGATTGAAAAAACAAAATATTAGACTTCGAACCCATTTAAAAATAGGTTTAAATCTTGGTGCTGCCATAGGACATAGCAAAAATTCTTGGACAAGTTATTTAATTTTCCTAAGAATTCATTTCTTATCTGCAAAATTAAAATTAAATAGTTGATTTGCAGGGCCCTTGCTAGATTAGCAATCACATTCTGTTATGGGATACAGTAGAAATTTAGTAGATTTTAGTTACTATTATTAATATAAGTGCCTTTTAAGATATTCAACATCCACTGAAAAAAATCTCAAAATCATATATTTTTTTTTTAGAGAAATGAGTGTTTTGTACTAATTCCTACACTTAGTCATGCCCATGAAAGAAAATATTGGTTGTTTGTCATAAACAGCAAGTACCAGGCACAGTTTTATTTTATTTTGTACTTTTTATTGCCTGTGTGAATTATTGGCTTACAAGAAGATAAGTACATTTAGGAACAAAAATGTTTTAATTATAATAAATGAATTAAATAATCTAACTGGGTATGTATTTTCACATATTAAAAACTTACTAAAATTATAATTACCTGGTAGTCCTTAAGACTCAGATAATTCACTAAAATGCCCAGGTTTTCTCCAATTAAGTTGAAAAATACATGAATTCAGCACACATAATATTGACAATAAAGTGCTTCAGCTTATCTTTAAAATATACAAATAAAAGAGGACTTATTTGTGAGTATATATGTATACATTATTACGGATTACATATTATAGTAATATGTATACATATTACTATAAATTCAGAATTTATAGCTTTTATAAATAAGAGTACTAATACCAACTCAGTCCTCTGTGCATATTTTTGGGAAAATAGCCAAAGGGTTGGTAACAGCTAAACATTTTTTTTTAATTAAAAAAAAAAAAAAAACAAAACAGGCATTAGCTATTATTCATGCACACACGAATTCCTGTATTGAATTACATGCACTCATTTTTCATTACTGTTGCATCATGTCAGATATTTAAATTGATCATGATGCCTTTCAGCTGCTCTTGATGACAAAATACCCTGGGCATTTCTCTCCCTTGAGCAAAAGAAGGTGAAACTCATTTGTATTAAAAAATAACATTACCTCTAAGATTTTATATTGCTTTTAACTCTCTCCAGCTCTTGGGTAGTTATAAAATTATGCCTACTTTATAACTTTAATTTCAGACTATAATGAGAAGTGATTATAGAGTGGCCAAAGGCTGATACAGCCAGTGGCTCTCAGAACTTACTGTTTTATAAGATTTTTATTAAATTAGTTACAAAATATATCAGAGAAACTCCTTTCTTCCTCATTACTGGGTAACAGCTGTCTCCACTAATATTTTTAAATTTTTGCTTTTGCTTCAATTGGTACTAGAGACGACTGTGATTGGTATTTGTGGTCAAAGAGATGAACTTGTGCTGCTGTGGGTTTACTTGATTAAAATAGTTAGAATATGTAGATTAAAATTTTATAAATTAAGAGTATCTATAAATGGCCTTGTCTCAGGATACTTAATAATAGGAAACCCTGCATTCTAACAGAGAGAAATCCCAGAAATATAAACAGATTAATTAATTAGATATTTGATTTGGCCAAGAATGTCATTTCTTATGATAAAAAGTCCTAATTTGCTTATATTGAGGAATTCCCTAGACACTTTTTTCACCCTTTCCCTTATGTTATTTGCCTCAAGGAGACGTCCTAAAATCCATCTTTGTCACAGCTTCCCAATCTATACATTCACCTTCACTGGACACATCCTTTTGAGCATGTTTCAAAACAGACTCATTTTCCTCCTACTGAATCCTACTTATGACTTCCTGTTTCTGTTAATATTGCTTTGGTCAAAAGATATGTTATGAACAACCATGCAAAGGATCTACTTACAGAGATTGTGTAAAAACCAGAGCAATGAGGGCACCTGGGTGGCTCAGTTGGTTAAGTATCTGCCTTTGGCTCAGATCATGATCCCAGGGTCCTGGGATCCAGCCCCCAATTGGGCTCCCTACTCAGCAGGGAGTCTGCTTCTTCCTCTCTCTCCCTCTGCCTCTGCCCTCTACTTATTTTCGCTCTCGCTCACTGCTCACTCTGCTCTCTGTCTCTCAGACAAATAAGTTTTTTTTGTTTTTTTTTGTTTTTTTTAAAGTAGAGCAACGAGCCCTATTTCGCACCATGGAATAAGACTTCCGTGGCAGCAACTGTGGAAACCTGCTCTCTAGATGAACACCTACATGATCCTTATGCACAGGAAACTTTGAAAATCATTACACTAGTTCGTCAATTACTAAATGAAAACTGGCTACACGTCAGCATCATCTATTAGAATATCCAAACCAAAATTATAAAAGATAAAACAATTGTATGTCTATATCACAAATCTCTAGACAAACAGATGACAGAAATACAGATATAAAGAAACAGAGATAGATGTAGACCTATCGGTGCACATACGTATTTCCAGTCCTGGAATGCATTACTGAACGCATCACCTCAGTAGGCTTGGACCCACTACCTAGACTACAAGATTACAAAATAAATTTGATTTAGCTAAATGAATGCTCACAGAACTTAGACACTTCCATGAGGAATTCAAAACTTTAGATAGTAGATAAAAGTATTCTGTATGGGTGGAAAATATTAAGAGAAAAATATTCCCTGTCTGTGGATTGACTGTCAAAGAAGTGTTAACAACACTTTTGGAAGTTAATAAGATTAACTGTAATATATGAGCTGTATGTTATTTAAAATCCAATTTAATAATTTAGTCATGTTATTTCAACGGCAGCTGTTCATAACAAAATCTGAACTGCATGTTTATTTCCTCCCTTCTTATCTGTGATAAGAAGGTTGGTTGAAGCCTAATATCCTATTTCTTATTGGTTAAAAAGTACTCACACATGTGTTTTCTTTACTATCTTTTACAAAGGATTGAAAAATCATCATTTCCAGTATCAAAGAGAACATGAAAAGCACACAGAAGCCTTCACCACTGGCTGTTCATTTACAGTAACTTCGACATACTCTGTTTTGATGAAAACATGTTTTCCATGAGAGGAAAGACTATTCTGTTCCCATCTCTTCAGGCATCTTGCTTTCCAAATATTCTACCAGTGCAACTGAAAAAAGGGGGAAAAAAAATCTTCCTTTGTCTACAAAGTATGTTACTCTCAGCCACTCATTTGGCCTAAGCTATGAACCTTGCACCATTAACAGCAATAAAATACCTTATCTGGAAGGCAAAATTATTTTGTTAAATAATTAAAGACTTAGATTTTCTCTTTATGAAGTTCAGTTATCTGTACTTCACGCTAGGCTATATATTCTTGATCGAACAATGGATATTTAATGAATGTGTCATGTGTATTATGAATTGTAGTAAAGTAGCACATCATCCAAAGTGAGGGTTAAATGAGACCTCAGAGTTAATCTCATTCAGCCCTTTTTATATTGCAAATAAGAAACATCATACCACATGCAATCTTGGTCTCAAAGCCTGCTGGAACTCTTTAGTTCGAGGCTGGAATAAGAGAAGTTGGAGTGTGAATCAAGCAAGAGCTGGTCAAACTCTAGGGCTTCCCTTGAGAAGATTAGACAGGTAGACTGACAGTGGGTAATGGCTGTCACCCTTTTGCTGATATAGAAAGATGCCCATGGTAATGTCTACGATAAGAAAGCAGATTCCTCAGATAGTGATAGTACTTGAGGACAGACACATGGCAGAATCTCCGTTCTACATGACCAATTCTCTCTTGGACAGGACTCTCATTACGGTCTGCGATCCCAGGGAGAAGGATCATGGCAAGGTCGTGAAGAAACACAAAAATGGGAGAACTCCAGTAAAACTCCCTAATGTAGTTGGCATATGAATCAAGAACATGAAGTAGGCTTTAAATTACTTTATTGAGACTTCAATAAAGTACTCAAAAGTGGGAGGGATGAGGAGGAATTGGGAACTTAGTAGGAATTGGGAACTTAGTAAGTACCTCAGAACACAATACCTAATACCAGGTATCTGACTTTATTAATTCCAGTCTGAAATTATTGGTAGGAATAAACCCTTGAGAACCTAGGAAATGTCTGAGATTGTTAGAACAAAATTATCAGTGTCTAGAGATGATAAAGATTATAAAACCTAGCAATCAAGCAAACCCAAAGGGAAGAGGATTCCTCCAAGGCCACTAAGCTGGTCAGTGACAGATAAAGGACAAAATCCAGATCCTTAAATTTCAGTACATTGATTATTAAAACATATCCCTGTTCTCTTAATAAAACCCAAGAGAATCATCAACTTATTTGGTAGAAAGTGAAAACAAACATTAGATACAGAGGTAAGCGAAACAAAGAAAAAGGTCACGTTATCTGTATAAAAATGCAGTAGAAAAATTATAGACATTACACAGAAAACTATTTCGATGATTGCCCTCTATCCACCCTGCTCTACCTTACATTTGGGACAGGGCAATCTAGAATACACCAATGACAGGTAGATTCATCCTATATATTTTTGTTTCAGTTAAACTCAAAATTTTTGTTTTTCTCAAAAATCATTTTTTAATGTATTTCTTTTGAAGCCTGCTGACACTAAAAATTATGGTGGCCAATATCTTAGGAAGAGTAAAACAATAGAATGGGCATTTATGTGAATATAAATAATAAACTATGTGCAGTTTTATAAGCCAGACTAAAATTACAAGGGTCATCAATCGTTGTGTTTCAAAGCATAAAATGATAACCAGCTGGAATTAGGAAAAAAATTTCCCCTGTGGTACAATATTGAACAATTGGACAGGTGCTTTATGAAAGGTAATTTTTTTCTGGCCTTCTGCTGAAGCATCTAGTCTAGGTCTTTATAAAATGCCAGTCTAATGGGCCATTGATCTTTTCAGCTAATGCAATTTGTAGGATTCTCACTTTTCCAGAAGTAATCAATAAGAATCTTAAGCCTACGTTGAAAAAACAAGACCATCCTACTGATTTACTGGAGGACCTATTAGCAAACTGGTAGAGTACATTGAAAAAGAAATGATACTACAGTCACCAAAAAAGCAACAAAAGAATGATGTTATATATGAATTGCATTTATAGTGGTAATACTGGAAACTTTTACACCTCTATTTGGAACACCATTCAGAGAAGAAAGGATTGTACTTAGTGATAGAGATATAGACATGTGCCTAAGTCAAAATTCCAGTATGTTTGACATAACTTGCTCTTATTCAAAATGAAAACAAAAGAGATTTTAAGTTTATATTTTAGAATCGTTCTGAGAACCCATCTCTTTTTATATTGTTATTTGGCTGTATTTGGGTAGATTGTAGCCTTTCCAGCTTCTCTATTTTAAACCATGCTTGTAATTAAATATAGTCGATAATGAATTTGGTTGACTGTCTATTGTTTTCTGTGCTATTTGAAATATAGCAGGGGAGCTTTTCCTATAAACCTCATGCTATATCCATCTGAGTCTTAGCATGTTCTAATGTTCTGTTCAGCCTGCCAGAGATGTCAATAGCAATATAGGGCTCACTAAAGGACTGGCCACCTCTAACCCCAGAATTCATGAATACTGAAACATCCAGAGAGGTTGGAGATAGGCAAGCCTCATCAAGTAATACCCCCAGGGTCTCCTGAGTGAGGACTCAGTCTTATTAGCTCACTTGTTTTCAAGTTATTTCTCAATATTTACACCTAGAAATTAGAAATACCGTCACCAACCGTTCTCAGAACTGGACTTTGCTTCACTTTGAAGTCCCCACCAAAGCTGCTATAGCCCAGCGTGGCACTGCCTAAATCCTGAACGACACCAAAGTCTACCTAGACATAGCCTCTCTCTGCAGTCTTCTATCCTGCCAATCTTGATGGACCCCTATAGATGCTGACACCTGCAGATTAAACACAGAATTCTCAGGTGTCCCTCCCAATACATGACAGAATGGAGCCAGTCCCCATCTTGCAGTGATAGTTTGCCACCCTACCCGGGGTGGTTTTGGCCAAGTCAGGCATTTCCCTATTCCAGTATGCCATGTTTCTGGGCAGCATTCTCATACTATGTCACGTTAAATTCTCTACCTTCAATAATGTACCCATGATGCTTATCCCAGACCAATTCTCCCCCTCGTCAATAGTCCACCTTTCTCTCGGTCACTTGACGTGAAACCCACGCATTTATCTGGGATTCATAATTTTCCCACTCTGCCTTTGTTTTATATTTATACCCCTCAAATCCTAACCCATATCATTATGGCCCATTCATGAAATATTGTCATGTTCTCCTAAATGATCTAATACCAGGTATTGCAAAAAAATATTCCCAAAGTATGATCTTTAATCCTATTGAAAATGGAGAATAGATATATACAGAGAGAGAGAGAACTTCAAGAATTATATTGAAAGATAAATAAGCATGCAGAAAAATTAAACCTCAAATGGAAGTACTTAAATTCATATTCTTCTAACACAGTGGTATAAATTTTATAAAACTGTAATCTCCTCGGGCACCTAGGTGGCTCAGTTGGTTAAGCGTCTGCCTTTGGCTCAGGTCATCATCCCAGGGGAGCCCAGTGCTCAGTAGGGTGTCTGCTTAACCCTCTCCCTCTGCCCCTGATGCTTTCTCCCTCTCTCTCTCAAAATTAATAAAATCTTTAAAAGGAAAAAAAAAACAAACAAACCTGTAATCTCCTGTGTGGGCGAGTGTGGAGAAAAAACAATCTCCCACCCTGCTGATGGTATTTGTATGTACACATGTGTGTTAAATTATGAATTTCCACAACTCTTCTGAGAAGCACTTCTTAAGATTTTAGAGAAAGAGCATGTGCACATGTGCAAAGGGTGGATCAGGGGGAGAGGGAGAGAGAATCTTAAGCAGACTTCACATATTGAGCTCAGAGCCCCAAATGGGGCTCAATCTCATGACCCTGAGATCATGACCTAAGCTGAAATTAAGAGTCAGTGGCTTAACCCACTGCGTGTGCCACCTAGGCACCCCTAGAGGGCTTTTTTAAAAGATAGTTACTATTCTCAAATATTATAAGAATTTTCCATAAGGAAGAAATAAGAATTATATTTACAAGAGTTTATTGTAGCATTTAAAAACTAGTGAAAAATCTAGGGGAGCATGGGTGGCTCAGTTGTTGGGCGTCTGCCTTTGGCTCAGGTCATGATCCCAGCGTTCTGGGATCGAGCCCCACTTCAGGCTCCTTGCTCAGTGGGAAGCCTGCTTCTCCCTCTCCCACTCCCCCTGCTTATGTTCCCTCTCTTGCTGCCTCTGTCTCTGTCAAATAAATAAAATCTTTAAAAAATAAAAAAATAATAAAAATTAGTGAAAAATCAAACTACCAAACATCCAAGAGTAGGAATTTGGTTTATTATGATACATGTTTGTAATAAGAGGATATGCAGCTATAAAGATTTTCTTACAGGAAAGAATACATGGACATGTTAAACTAAATTATAAGCTATACAAAGACACTGAGAATGAAGGCAGGGCTCCTTTAATGAAGCTTCCTTGTTGAGAGATTTGGGTATAAAAAATATGCATATGTGTAGTAAGAAAGAAAAAATTCTAAGTTTCTCATGAAGTAGAGGCTAGAAAAAAGGGTGTGGGAGAGAACAGAATACTTATGAGATAGAAAAGCTCAAGAAATAAAGCCAAGAAGGGCTAAGGAAGACACAAACTCATACACAGCTTAGTAAATGCAAATACTAAAAATGAGGTTATTCATATAATGTGTTTCAGAGATGTTTTATTAGAACTGAATGGCATGAAGATGAAAGGAATCTGAGACACTGATTTAGAAAGAATACTGTGTCAAAGTTAGTCTTCACTAAGTTCATGGTTTTACCTACACCCTAATGTGACCTCATCTTAAAACTGAAATAGAAGTATTGCAATGTGGGGCACCTGGGAGGCTCAGTCAGTTAAGCGTCTGCCTTAGGCTCAGGTCATGATCCCAGGACCCTGGGATTGAGCCCTATGTTGGGCTCTTTGCTCAGCTGGGAGCCTGCTTGTCCATGCACACCCTCTCTATCTCTGTCAAATAAATAAATAAAATCTTCAAAAAAAAAAAAAAAAAGAGGTATTGCAATGAATAAGCAGTGACTATTCCTAGTATGCTCAGCATAAAGTTGGTTCAATAAAAAGAGTTCTTCACTAACACTATTATACAGGAGTTTATGGAAACAAAATACTGCCTTTTGATGAAATATTTTATGGACTACAGTAGTCCCCCTCCCTGTATCTGTGGGGGATACGTTCCAAGATCCCCAGTGGATGCCTGAAACTACAGACAGTACTGAACGCTATATATACCATGTTTTTCCTATACATACATACCTAAGATACAATTTATGAATTAGTCACGGTAAGAAATTAACAATGAAAATAAAATAGATTGTAACAATAAGTTATGTGAATGTGGGCTCTCTCTCAAAATATCTTATTGTATTCTCTTCTTGTGATGATCTGTAAAGTGATAAAATGCCTCATGATGAGATGGAGTGAGGTGAAGGATGTAGGCACTGTGACATAGCGTGAGGCTGCTGATGACCTCTGACACTAGGTCTGGAGGAGGATCATTCACCTGCTTCCAGATCATGGTCAACCATGGGTAACTGAAACCGTGGAAGGCACAACTGCAGAGAAGAGGGAACGACTCTACTGCATTTTACGGTTTCTAAGATGGTGTGGAGACATTAACCAATGGAAAGCATCAACATTTTACAATGAAAATAATTGCTAAAGTTCCTCTAATATTACCACAGAAATACAAGCATAATGAATAACTGTTAATTGGCCATTACATCATCACTGGAATTATTTAGTATTAATAAAATATTTCACTTTGAAATGGTCATGTACTTATTACAGGGTTACAGCAGTTACTACTGTGCGATCGCGAAAAACACCTGTTTCTTGAATTGGCTATAAAATCTCTTAGCTCAGCAATTTAAAATAAGCTGATGCTGCTTTTTCAGTAGCCTGTGCAATTTTCTGGGTGACTTCCTAACAAGTGCAAAGACAATCTACTATGGGGGGGGTAGCAGAAACCGAAAAACAGTTTTTTCCCCTTTATTCTTATAACAATATAAGCAGATATTCTATTTGTTAGATGGTTTGCCTCCCAAGCGGTACTGTTCTCTTTTGTTTCTCACGGCTCATGTCAAGACCTATAAAACATTTGAAATAATTTAAAAATACTCTAGATTTTTAAAATCTAACAGCAGAAAATAAATCTGATGTGGACTATCACAGGATTTGATTTGTCCCTGTGGCATATTCAAGTAAAGAATATTTAGCATTCTTGACACGTAGTCCTACATGGCTGCACGCTTCCTGTCACACGTATCTAACCCAGCAGAGCACCATGGATTCCTATAGGAAGGAGCACAGTATCGTATTCCCTGTAACAAATGACAGAGCCTTGTGATTGCTACCTACACAGACCAAGTATTTTCTAGTAGAGATGGTACTCTGGTGTTTATAAGCACTTGAACTGCATTATTTTAATTCTCACCCAAACTTTGGCAATGGCTGTTTTATATCCTTTAACAAAATGGAAAGGGAAGATCAGAGAGCTACAGTGACATACCTGAAGTCAGGCAACCAGTAAATATCGGAGCATAAATTTGAAATGATCACTTTTAGGGTCAAATCCTGCACGTTTCTACAATTTGATCTCTGTACCTTTATTCACCATTTTTGAATTACATAGTCAAGTACCCAGCAGACATGCACACATCCTTTCATTTGTACTATATATGTCTCACTTGTCTACTCATGCCACCGGCCTCATATACATATTCTCCCTTATGAAGTTTAAAAATTGTCTATCAAAATGGCCGAAAGGCAAACCCTGATAACACCAAATTTTGGTGAAGATCAGAAGAACGGATCCCTCTCATGCTTTGCCAGTAAGAATATAAAGTGGTATCACCACTCTACAAAACAGTTTGGCAGTGTCTTACAGAACTTACCATGCACTTACCATATGACCTAAGAATTGTACTTGGGTATTTTTCCCAGAAGATGAAAACTTCAGTTTACACAAAAACCTGTACATGAATATTTATAGCAGCTTTATTTGTAATAGCCCAACTGGAAGCAATCCAAATATCCTTAAAATGTGGATGGTTAAACTGTGATGTGTCTGTATCATGGAATCCTGCTCAGCAACAAAAAAGGACAAAATACCGATATGTACAACCACCTGGATGTAATCGCAAGGGAATTATGCTGAGTTAAGTAAGACAATTCCAAAGGATTAGGAAGGGATAGGTGTGGTTATAGGTAACCCTGTCAGAGTGAAATAGTTCTGTACCTTGATTGGGACACTACACAGATCTACAGATGATTAAAAAAAAAAAAATCACATAAAACACCCATAAATGAGTGCATCAAAAATTGGTGAAATCTAAACAAGCACTGTGAATCGTACTAACATTTTTTTTTTCCTGGTGTTGATATTGTAAATCATTTTTAAGCAAATCTGATAGTATTTCTAAAATTCAAATTGCCAACGTCCTTTGACTTAAAGTACCAGATCTAAAAATGTATCCAAATAAATGTATATATACTCATGAAGATTATATAGCTATATCTACATCTATACTCATTTTAGTATTTATAATGAGTGTATTTATAATATTTTTAGTTCTTAGAACAATGCCCTAAGGTGCGACGATGGAGAAATGATTAAGCCTCATCCACATTATGCGATACCAGATTAGCATGGACAATTTGAGATCTACCTACACTTAAGTACAAATATCCAAAGACAACGATATACTTAGGTGGAAAATAATACTGCAATACAATATATATTGTAGTTTAACAAAACTGTTGATAGGAATTACAACAGTGGCAGGAAGTGTCAGTAGTCAGGAATTTCACATTTTAATCTGTACAACTGTTGTATTTTTCACTCTGAAAACAAATTTACTTATTACTTGTAAACATTTTTTGAATATAAAATATTATAATATTCATTAGGGAAAACATCAAGGAGTAATTTGGGAAAGATATCTGCCCTCCAAAGTAAGATGTACAATTATTACAATGTGCCCTTCCCTCTTTGGATTTATATTCATGCTAAAATAATTTCTATCCCTAGTCAAATATTACATAAAATTCCATTTGAGAATTAACAGAATCAGTTTGGATGTATTTTTATTTAAAAAAATAAACATTTATTTATTTATTTGAGAGAGAGTGCTCAGGTGAGCAAACGGGGAGGAAGAAGCAGACTCCCCACTGAGTAGGGAGCCCAGGACCCTGAGATCATGACTGAAACCCAGGGCAGATGCTTAACTGATTGAGCCACCCAGGTGCCCCAGTTTTAGATATATTTTTTTAATCAGCAGAGATGTATTTTCCTGGATGACTGATAAGCCAAGTTTTTACTTAGGAAAACAAAAACAAAAAATGAGTTCATGTATACAGTCTTTTATAGAAGTACACAGATTTAGATTACTAATAGAAATAAAAGTGAAAATGATGCACTTGATTTTATTATTGGCTCTAAGAAGATCCATCAACCCCACCAAGTCATTTTAAGTTCCTTATTTAGCTAAAGGAGATCCCAGCTAAAAAGAAAAATGCACATAGATGCTGAGGATATAGTTTTAAGTACTGAGGTCTAAAACACTAAATAATGAAGAGGAAAAGGAAAAGAATGGGGAGGGAAAGGGTTTTACATATAGTCTCAAAAGAACTTCTTATGGAAAGGAAAATTTATGTTTGCAATTTATAGAATACCACAATTCCCCCAATCTATAACAGTATCAATATCCATTATTCTTCAAATCAATATTTCTGCATAAAATTAAGATCTACTTTCGTAATCTTTACTTGGTCTTTATGTTAAATTCAATAGGAAAAAACGTGAACTAAATTAGAGAATGCCTTCATTTTCTTTTCAACGATCCATTCCATGAACGCGTAGAGAAACCTATCCAGCAGTTGATTTGTATGCAATTCCTACTCATTCCCACATTTCTAATCTGTTCAAGCTTTGTACCAGGATTGCTGGTCTTTGTGATTTTGTTCTTCAGTTTAACCCAGAAATATTAAGAAACTAAAGATGTTTTAAGTTAACAATGAATCTTGTGATACTGATTAGCAAAATGCCTGGCACATCCTAAACAGTATATTTACAGACTAAATGCGAAAGTTGGAAAAAGGTTCTCTACTGTCCAAAATCATAATTATCTTAAGAGATCAGATCTAGAATATGCAAGGGTCTGAGCTTTAGAAGCATGAAACATCTCTTCTCATTAGGCTAAAACCTTGGAGTCCTCCCTGAGGTCTTTTTCTTACTTACACTTCACATCTAGTCCTTCAACAATTTCTAAAGACATCACTTTCAAAATATATGCAGTCTTTCCACTCTCTGATCCCAGCAGCTACCAGTGGTGGCAGCCATCTTTGCCACATGACTCAATTACCACCTAGTCTCCTAAACTGTGTCTTCTTAAGGTCTCTGCCAGCACAGCAGCCTCAGAGGTCCCTTTTAAGCATACAAGAGGTCACATCACTCCTCTGCTCAGAGCTCTCCAAGGCTTCCCTCTCATCAAAGGGCCAAGAGTACAGAATGTGAACAGGACCTAAGGGATTTGCAGGCCACCTTTCTCCATTTATCTCTGTAATTCCCACCACTCTCCTCTCACGCTGTTCCAAACACACTACGCTCCTCGCTGTTCTGGAAACCCGCCAGGCATGATCCCACTGTAGAGCTTCTGTACCCACTGTCCCACTTCCCTGGCTCTCCCTTACTTTGGATATAGTAATGCCTAGTTTTCTCATTTCCTCAAATCTTTTTTCAAACGTTGCCTTCTCAGGTAGGCTTTCCCTGTCACCCTCTCTAAAATTTCTACATGTTTCTCGCTCTTTAAATCCCCTTTTTGATGCATTGTTTTTCCCTCCGTAAGAGTTATTACTAATGTGGGGAGAAGGGGTGTAGAATATAACCTGTTTATTTTTGCTTTCCATCACTAGAATGTAAACTCCAGGAGAGCAGACTATTTTGTCTCCTTTGTTCACTGCTCATCCCAGTTCTGTAATTGTTGCTGGTAATTAAAACTTGCTCAATGTGTATTTTATGAATGAATTTGCTCAAAGAATGCTATATGCTATACTACTGGAAAAAAAAATTACCTTCAAGTCCTCTCGGGTGACTCTTCCTAGAATATGTGTCCTCCTTCACGGAAGCAAGGTACCGGGGAGAGCAGGGAAGGCATCAAACAGCTACAACTGCTAATAACGAAACCATTTCCCCTAAAATGGCCAGAAAGCAAGCTTCCTTTGCCAGCCCAGGGTCCTTCCACATAGCACTGGCATCAGGTCAAATAGGTAGCCTCCACATTGTATTTATCTCTAGTTTGCACAAATCAACTCACAGTTTGGCAGGACTCAACAGATGTGTCACCTCGTGGGCTCGGTACAATCTTTGCTTACCATAAAACACTATTCCATCCTTTTGTGACAGCATCTCCTCCTTGAAGACAGCACAAATCTATTCCTATTTTTTTCTCCAGCATGTGTGTGGCTAATTACTGTTTCCTTCATTTGCATGCATTTTTTTTCATGATATTTAGCTAACTGGAGAAGGAAGACCTGTAACCACAGCAACCTGAGGAGGGGCCTGTGTGTTTCAGTCTTGGCTCTGCCCTCTGCTCCATTTTCTTGAACTCTGAATGTCTTCTTGGCTTATTTTTGCACATACAAGCTCTCCAGTCTGCTCTTTCTTAATATACCAGTTTCTCTTAATATTCTCCCTTCCCAATTTATTGATTTAATTAACATATCCTATTTCTACTTATTAAACCCAATATACTTCTGTCCTTCAACACAATTTCTATTCTATTCTATTTGAATTCTAATTTCAATTTCTATTCTATTTGAATTCTTTTTATTCAATAGTCTAAGCCTTAGTTTCCTGGTCAAGTCAAAGTTTTAACAAAGATAATTTTTTAGATTCCTTCAGTATCTGAAAATCTATGATATATAAATGCCAAAGATGCTAGTCAATCCACAGGAATCCTCCAATTCTCCATTTTCATTTGAAGATATGGAGAAATCAGCATTTTCCCTATATAGAATGTATCTGATGAGTTTGAATTATGCCATGCCCCCACTATCTTGGATATATGTTTTCCTCCATATTTCATGGCCATCTTGACTACACCCTATACAGAAACCAGAGGTATCAAACTGCCAAATAAATATTGTAGGATTCATTCTACTATAGAAATGTTAATTAAGTAGATGTAGTTTTCCAAATCCAGAACAAAGATTGTTTTTAAGCCCTGGCTAGACACAATGATAGCTTGGAGAGAGGACAGTGAAGCCAAGTGAAGTTTGTCCCTTGTTGCCAACATTGGAGTAATAGGAGTGGTGATGCATCTACAGGGACAGAGCTCGTGGTAACGCTCGTCTGGGAATGGAAGTGGGGTGATGCGGACAATGTTGCTCATGGTGGGGATAGTTAATATTTATTATGAATGTGTTATAGATCAGGCACTTAGCTAAGTGCTCTAAGTGCAGAATATTGCTTACTACACACAATATTCCTATAATGCAGAAGTAATATTTCCATTCTATAGAAAGGCATCCTCAAATGGAAATGTTCGAGAGACAGCTGATGAATGGCACTTCTATGACTCAAAGTTAAATCATCCTGACCCCAAAACCCAGGCTTGTAATCACCACAGTGACACAGCACAGAAGAATCTACAATAGATTTTTTAGGAAACATTACGAAGATTAGAAACAAGTGCTATTTTGCTAAAAAATGACTCTCCTTTTTGCTTTCCCCATTAAGAGAAAAAGTTCTTGCAAGTGATTACAGAGGTGTTACTACTCAAATTCTTTACACAGCTGAACACAACCTCCCCCAAATCCTTAGGTTTCTTAATTTGAATCACAGTTACATAATTCTGTGTAAAGTCAAAATTCTTTGCATAGTACTTTATCATCCTACATTCCAGGTGAAAGCTTCTCACATTTTATAGTCTCATATTTTATACATATAAATGGCCTCACACACATACATCTATATAGCTCTGTATATTATATAGATCTATATATGATATACGTCATCAATGCTCTTTCTAGAATAGACATTTTCTATTTTCTTTAGTGTAGCTCATGGAATTCTCTTTACTTGGAATTACCTTTCTGTTTACATAGCATTTTTTTTTTACATAGCATTTTGTATATGCCTCTGCTCACCTACTGAAACACGAAGAGCTAATAGTAACATAATGTGAGATCACTCATGTTAGAGTGCATTTGAGGTAAGAAACCATGATTTTATGCATCCTTATAACCACAGGCTCTCTATATGTACCCTGTAAGTGGATCAGATGCTCAGTAAATAAAAAACAAATATTTGAAAAAGATAATTTGGGCCCAATCAGAAACACACACCCATCTTTCTCTACCTGAAAAGGAAATGATTCAGTTTAACTTCTAATTCAATAAAACTGGAATATATAAAATGAGAAAGGAAGTATAGAGAGTATGACGTTCATGGTGAGTACATGAAAAGATGTTTGCCCAATTCTTTGTAAATACTACACTCACAAGTTGCTTCGTTTGAAGCAACATTAATTAGCAAAACTGAGTGATACCCTTTTACATGATCAATCAACCACTAGCGGAAAGATACTATGAAAAATTTTAAATTATGTCAACAAGCACATGCTTTACTCCATTTATAAATCTGTTCAAAGAACACTTAGTGTATTCCAGACCCTATTCTGGGTGTGGGGATTCAGCAATAAATAAAATAGGTAAAATTCTTGCTCTCATGGAGCCTGAACATGGTGGTGCAAACCTAGAATATCATTTATATTTTATAAAAAACAACAACAACAATGGGATCCCAATGTTAAAGCTGTTGTGATGGTGGCTGCAGTGTGTGTGTGTGTGTGTGTGTGTGTGTGTGTGTGGTGTCAATGTTTCTTTTCCTTGTGCAGTAAAAACAGAGCATGAAGAGCTGATATGTGCAACTCATTAACCAGATATACTCTCTGGGAACCTATTTACACATGAGACATGAGAATATAATAAAGGTGAAAAAAATCTTTCTTGTTAATTATATTATTCAAAGTTATCTACTGGAATGCCAGGAAACACTAGAGGGTAATACGGAATAGACATTTACCACCTTCCTTTCAACACTACTAATGAAATTGCAATTGGAAATATCTTTATGAGTTCTGAGTATACGCTGTAGAAACGTCAAAATGGTTGGTATAAATAGAAATAGCATAGAGAAAATTGATAGTATACATATAGTCAGAAAGATACAGAATAGATACAAAATAGAGATGCTGCATTTTACATCCTGTATTTTTAATTCTCACCTTAAGCAAAATATCCATATTTATTTTTTAAATGATTATTGTGATCATTCCTCTATTCTTTATATGTGCTTTAGAAGTATTGCTTTTCCTGACTGTGTAATACTGATAGGAGGTTGCTAACATTTCTTAATCATTCCTCTGTTGTTGAACATATTAGCTGTTTTGAAATTTCTATTATAGATTTATAAGCCAATAAATATGAATAGTCAACAATGATAGGTGAAAAACGGGAACATATTGTCCTATTAAAGTTTATTTGAAAATGTATATATAATGCTACCAAAGGCTTGGTGGGAATGAACACTTAAAATAGATTCATGGAGTACAGACTGAAAATAATTTGATTGGAAAGGCATTAGAAGCCAGAAAATGTTAAGAACCATAAAAACAATTGCAGAAGTTACCAAACTATTCAAAAGTGGCCCCTGTGACCCACATAATTTTCTATTTAAAAAATGTTAGGATACATGAAAAAAATATAATGCAAAACTTTACTACTTAAAAACATGAAATTATTTTATGCCCCCAAACCTCATAAAATGCGATAAAATAGTTATGAATACCTAGGCATTGATTTCATAGCTGTGTAACTGAATGTCAGATATACACTCTGCAACAACAGGTTGCTTTCTTCCCTCAGAAAATCCTCATGGTTTTGCTTTTTCATCCCAACTCTGCCACTATGTCACCCCCAGGCGAGTCAATCCTATATGGTTAGTTACAAACAGTTGAAGCCACTCTAAGTTGTAAAAGGATTTATTATAGTTTGTTAGGTAGCTGACCAAATTGTTGAGACAAATAGGATTAAGCTTCAGCAGAGGTATAAAGAGATTGTTGCTCCTTCCAAGCCCATTGCCTTTCCTGAGTCAGACACCTGACCACGCATCCTTGCTGCAGCTCAAAGATGAAGGTCTCTCCACAAACAGCAGTAAAATGAAAGCTCTGCACTGTCTCCTTCCTCATGCATCTCACTGCAATTAGAAATCTCTCATAGTGAGCATCTGATTGGAAGGGCCTAGGAAGCTGGGTAATTTGAGTCCCGATATATGCCAACAAGACAAGACCGATAATAATGGACATTTCCCTATTGGAAAAGACCAATATTCATAAGGCCTTAGCTTCCCGACATGCAAAATAAACACTATATATCCTACCTCACAGGGTTGTTAAAAATGTCAAGTGAAATAACAGATGTAAAAGTAATCTGACAAGGTTAATGGTATACGAAATTGAAATCTTTTCAGAAGGAAGGGAGGGAGTGAGGAATAACAGTAAGTTTTGGTCCATTTATACCTTCCAAAAACTTTTAGTGATAGTGATTGTGTAGTTTTGTTTAAAAAAAAGTTTTTTTCCCAGATATCTGGAGACATTTATAAGCTTAACTACTCAGTCGCATTGTGACTTTGACAATCCTACTTTAATTCTCTGAGCTTTAACAACTTTGTATGTAAAATGAAAGTGTGTAATCATATATACTTAAGAGAAATTTTAGCTCTGTAATTATATAAGACCAGGTTACCCCGCTGGAAAATATCTAAACCTTTCCCTTTTATCAATTTTCTCAACAGGGCATGCCTTGGGATGATGCATCATACTCTCCTAGATGCAAGGATTTAGGCACGTATAAGCAATGTAGCCCATTTGGCTATAATTTTGGGGCTTGGGTCAACTGTAGCTCATAATACCATCTTATTTTCTCTAAAAAGAACAATTGCTGATAATGATTACTAACTCACTGGTTCTCAAATTTTGAATTACTGAAATTTTGAAGAATGCTTTCACCTGAATTCATACAAAAGCAACTATAAATTAATGATTATTATTTTTAGCATAGACAATGGTGTTTAAAAGCACACCAGATGTAACAATTTTTGGGAAACACTGAGCCAATCTATCTGCTAATTGATGAATAATATGAAGTCATCGATCCTACAAGGATCTTACAAATCCTTATCCCACTTAAAGATTGAAAATTCTCAAAATAAAGGTTAATTTAGACTGTCTGAATAACATCTTCTACTCCAACATGTATTCAGAGGATTAAGATCAGATTATTAGACTATGTAGTCTCTCAGAATTTAAGCCTCCTAGACAGAAGTCCAGTGTGCTCTTCACCACATCTCTGTTTCAGTTAAATGGGTATACCTGACAGTGAAACTGGCTTGTGCAAAGCTACTTGTTTTCATATAAACTTCACATTTCAAAAATTTTATTACCTAACAGTACATTTGATTTTGAGTTATCAATCATTATCCCCTTACTGTGAACTCAATATAGTGAAACATTTCTCCACAATCATCTATTATACGTGTTAAAAAATATATTATGCCATTCAAATTTTTCAATTGCTTTCAGACAACTGTGTAAATTACAATGATAAATTGAAATAGGTAATCTAATGTCCTTATTCAGCATAAAGTATTATTTATCAAAGATAATTAGGCATAGCACTATTTCCGAGACAAAGTCTAATATGCATAGTAATGTGCCTCACGAAGTGTGTTCTTCAGAACGTTAATTTTTAAAAATATTCTACAGAGGGAAGTTCCATGTTGCAATATACCCAGCAAACATCGCATTTTTTTTTCTTGAGATTCAACATGAACAAAACTAAACACTCTTGAGAAGCTCTGCAGTAAGGAAGCCCAGGATTCTACACAGTTTTCCAAACTTAGCTGATCACAGAACCTACTTTCCATGCAAAACCTATTCTACTCTATGATCCTGCCTGTACAGACATGTTAGCATCTTCATCCCCTGTGCTATCCACAGAGGGTCTACTCCTGAGAATAGACCTTCAGTGTTATGGTCTCGTTAATACTACACAGGGAATGAATACATACATCACCTATTAACTTCACAGACTTGCTTCCTGTCACTAGTCATCTCCACCAAGTGCTCCAATGATGCACAAACATCAGTTGTACTTGAAAGTACTTACATCTACACTCTACTGTAATCTCAGTACGAGCAGAAGTTATTTATCTTGTCATCAACCTATTCTCAGAAACTTCCTTTGTTTCTATCATGTATTTTGTAATTGATATCTGCAGTATCCTCAGAGAAAGGCAGCTTAGGGGTAGGAATTGGGTCTCTCTCATTTTTGTAATCCCACTAGCCTTTAACACGATATCTGAACATACTAGTTGCTTCACCCATATTTTTGTATGCATTATTCTTCAAACATATTAGATGTATATATACTATCCTAAATTAAAAGTTAATATCATTTAAATGGGAAAAACACATTCAAAGATAGGCATAATGTAGAATTATTATGCACTAAAAAGAAACATTAGTAAAATACATCTCTTAAATTTGCTCAAGGTCCATTCCATTCTTTGACATCCTTGTCATGTTGCATTCCCTAGGGGACACTTTACCCTGTTGCCTCTACTCCCCCCAAACCAAATATTCAATATCTCATGTTTTGACCATTTTCTAGTCTCTACTAGGCCATTCTCCTGCTCCAGTTATTATACAGACAATGTCTGACTTATGGTGATTTCACTTAGAATTTTTGGACTTTACAATGGTAGGAAAGTGATACGCAGTCAGTAGAAACCACACTTTAAATTCTGAATTTTGATCTTTTCCTGGGCTAGCAATACACAGTCTAATACTCCCTTGTGATGTTGGGCAGGGGCAGCGAGCTGCAGCTCCCACTAAGCCCCACGATCACCACGGTAAACAAATTGATCAACTTACAACTATTCTATACCCATCTAGCCATTCTGTTTTTCACTTTCAGTACAGTAGTCAATAAATTACATGAGATATTCAACACTGTATTATAAAACAGGCTTTGTGTTAGAGGCTTTTGCCCAACTATAGGCTAATATGAGTTTCGGAGCATGTTCAAATTTCTCGAGGCTAGCTATGGTGTTCAGTAGGTTACATGTATTCAATGCATTTTTGATTTATGACATTCTCAAGTCATGATGAGTCTCTTGGAACATGACTCCACTGTAAAATTTAGGAAGATCTATACTAGTAAGTTTTATTTATACTGAAGGGTTAATGGAATATACGGTTACTCTGGCTAAACATTAGCAGTTCAACGTGAGGGTTTAGGAACACGCAAAGTCAGGTTTGGGTATGGAATTTCAGACACTACAGTCAGTGCACTTTATTCTGGATGATTACCCTTCTCTCTAAAGTGCATCCATTTCAGTGTTTCTGAAAAGGTCTTCCCTTTGCTCTCACTTCTCAGTGAAGACTTGGGGTACAAAGAAATTGGGGATAGGAATGATTTTACTACTTTGTACTCTTTCAGTACTTTGTGGGTAAGAAGTCCATGGTCATCTTAATTATCGTCACAATTTCTTTCTCTCTGGTCACTTTAAAGATAATTCTTTGTCTTTGGTTTCCCGAACTTCCACCAGAAGTTTCCAGACGGGCACTTTGCCAGTGTGAATATGTACAAGTTTTCTTCAATTCTTTGCAACCATCTGCCATTATTTTCATAACTAATGCGTCACCATGCAAATTTTGTTACACTCTAACTCCTATTACTTGCATTTTGGACCATCTCCTATTCTCTACGTCTCTTAATGTCCCTTCTACAGTCCTGCGCTGCATTCTGGATCCTTTCCTCAGATCTGTTTTTCTTATTAGCTCTTCAGCTGTGTATAATCCAATGTTAAACTCCTGTTATGTTTTAATTTCACTGAATTATTTTTCATTTCTAGAAATTCATTTTAATTTTAAATTTTTTGTTTCTTTTTTCATCCTGTGGTTCTTTCTATAGGTTTTACTTTTTTTTTTTTTTTTTTTCCCAAATTCTCTACCCATAGAATATAAGCTTTTTGAGATCTGGTTTGTGAAGATTTCCTCAGAGAGGAGGCTTATGTTAGCTTCTAATTACCATCCCAGTGTTTTCACCATATACTCTCCGTCTTTTAGTTCTGATTTAGGGATTAATCTCTAGGGTAAACTTGGATGCCACATGTATGAGAGGCAAGGATTTAGAGTTCCAATTTCTCAGAAAGCACTTCCTTCACCACATACCCCCTACCCCATAAAAGCCTAACAAGATATAATCTTTCTTGCTATATTCATGGGCTGGGGAGTGAAGATTTGGCAGCCATTTACATGGACAGAGCAACTCTTCCAGAGCTCCAATTTCATGAGAAGCTGTCATTCTAATTCTCTGATTAGACAGCTATCTAAGACATATTAAACAAAGTATAGGAAATAACAATTTTCATTTATTTTATGGAGTTAATTGACCATTACATAAAGTTAATTCCTTGTAATAGGAAAAACACTTTGCAAACTATAGGGCACTATATTTATATTAGTTATTTTGTTGAGCCTCATAAAACAAAACTTAAGAAAATCTTAATGATGTCCTTTCTGCTCCATTAAAATACTTAGAAGTTCAAATATTATTTATATTCTATTTTTAAGGGCGTATTATTTAATGCTTAAATTTGGAAACTTAATGTTTATAATTTTAAATTTAAATATAAGTACAAACAAAAAATGTTAATTTAAAAAATTATAAAAATCAACAAATTCATCTTCATTCTCTCAAGTCTAATTATCATGGTCCAAAACAGACCATTTATAAGGCTGCTGCAGATAGCCTGCCAGTCACTGATTTCATTAGGTTAGTAAAAGATGTTTTTAAGTCACGGGAATAAAACACCCAGCATGTGGGATATAGTCAATGAGATTGTAATAGCATGTACGGTGACAGATGGTAGCTACATTTGTGGTGAGCACAACATAGAGAAGCTGCATCCCTATGCTGTACACCTGAAACTAATGTAACATTGTGTGCCAACTATACTGAAATAAAATTTTTTAAAAAATATTGCTATCCTATTCTTAACGCTGATTATAGAAGCAGAATTAGATAAAAACTTCCAAAGAAACAATCAGTTCATTGTATGAACTTGTCTATATAAAAAAATAAAAAAAAACTGAGTAATAGGTAACTTACATATTGTCACCATAAAATGGAAGAACTATTTAAAAATCCAATGGTTTTCTTCTAATATTCTTGATTCTAATTTTTCTATTTTAATGGAATGATTATTTACTTGAATTTTTATTTAGATGTATCTCCTTGTCTCCTCCATAAAGGTCATCATTTTTCAATGAAACATCAAGATTAGTTCACAATAAGGAGTTATGTATGTTGACACCATGAAACATGGTGTCAGAAACCTGAATTTAGGTTCTAATTCACTAACTACTAGTTGTGACCTTGGGGTAAATTACTGAAGCACCTCCACTTGCTTCATTTACAGTAGAGGAAATCTAATTACTGAATACCTAAGAAGTGCTGGCTGTGCGACAAGTGCTTTCAATACATGGACTTAATTAAATGTCACAACATCGCTATTGAGTTTTAGCCATCTAGTGGCAGAGTCAAGATGAGAAACTAAGTGATTTTACGTCAAAACCGCATGTTCGCTGCTCCGTAACACAGGGACTGCAAAAATAGTATCAATAATTCCAATATCTCAATAGTTTAACTTAGAACCACTAATTTGCTACGCTTTCACTTTCAATGTCAAAAATTAAAGACAATAGAGTTCTATTTTTGATAATATACATAAAATCAAAGTTTAAGATCTTTATGAAAAATTCAATAGCATAGCTACTTCATGTACAATGAGAATAGATCTTACTAAATTTTACAGGGTTTTTTGAAGTCAGATTTACCAAGGCCTAATGTACATAAAGCAAAATTCATATGTCCTGTGTACAGATATATGGGCTATAAGAAATATATACACAGTTGACCCTTGAACAACATAGAGGTTAAGGGCACCAAACCCCTGTGCAGTCAAAAATCCATGTATATAATCGCTTCTCAGTCTTTTGGCTAAGATCAAATGCAAAAATCCATGTATAACTTCTGACTCCCCCAAAACCTAACTAATAGCATACTGCTGACTGGAAGTCTTACGTAACATAAACAGTTGATTAACATTTTATATGTTACATGAATTATATGCTTTATTCTTATAATAAAGCTAAAGAAAATGTTAAGAAAATCATAAGAAAAAATGCATTTAGAATACTGTACTTATCAAAAGAAATCCATGTATAAGTGGACCTATGCAGTTCAAACCCAACTATGTTCAAGGCCAACTATGTTTTTTTTTTTTTTTTTTTTTTTGGTATATGCTTTCCCTTTTACCCTGCATTTTATTAGTAATCATTCTATACACACATGGCCAGAAATATAGCTATTACGTCTTTTTTTTTTTTTTTAAAGATTTTATTTGAGAGAGAGAGAGAGAGAGAGAGAGAGAGAGGCAGTGACAGAGGTACGACAAGCCGGGAGTGGGTGGGAGAGGGAGAAGCAGGCTTCCTGCTCAGCAGGGAGCCCGATGTGGGCTTGATCCCAGAACGCTGGGTCATGACGTGAGCCAAAGGCAGACATTTAATGACTGAGTCACCCAGGCGCCCCAACTATGGTTTTTTATAACCACTGTCATTATCAAGATGAGTAGTTCTATCCCCTCCCAGTCTTCTTTAACCCTTTCAGCAATTCCAGTGCTGTGTTGTATGAAAGTGATGAGAATGGACATCCCTGCCTTGTTCCTGATCTTACAGAAACACCTTTCAGTTTTCAATGTTGAATATGATGGTAACTGTAGGCTTTTCATATATGGCTTGTACTCTACCGAGGTCAATTTATTCTATACCTAGTTTGTTGAGAAGTTTTAATTATGAAAGGGTATTGAATTTTGTCAAATGCTTTTTCTGCATCTACTGATATGATCATGTGATTTTTATCCAAAACTGAGTCATGAATAAATAGAAAATCTGAACAGACCAATAATGAGTAAAGAGATTGAATCAGTAATTTAAAATATTCCAACAAAGTCCAGGAACACATGGTTTCACTATTAAATTCTACCAAATATTTAAAGAATATCAATGTTTCTCAAACTTTTCAAAAAAAAAAAAAAAAAACTGAACTAGAGGTACCACTTCTACACTCATTTTATGAGGCCAGCATTTCCCTGATACCAAAGTCAAAGACACTATAAGAAAAGAAAGCTACAGGTGAATTTCTATGTTGAACCTAGATGCAAAATTTCTCAACACATAGACCAAACAGACCATACACAGACATATACAGAACATACAATCCAACAGCATACACACTCTTCTCAAACACATAGAACATTTTCTAGGATAGATCACATTAGCCCCCCCCCAAAAAAAGTCTCAACACATTCAAGAAGATAGAAATTATATCAGCTATCTTTTCTGACCACAGTGGTTTGTAACTAGAAATCAGTACCAGAAGGGACGTTGGAAAACATCTGATTATGTGGACATTAAACAACATACTCCTGAGCAACCCCTGATCAAATAAGATATCAAAAGGGAAATACATATCTTGAGACAAATGAAAATGGAAACACAATATACCAAAACTTATGAAACAAAAGCAAATCCAAGAAGAAAATGATAAATGCATAGATGAAGAAAAAAAGATCTTGGGTTAAATCAGTGGTGGGTATTAAGGGGGGCACTTATTGTGATAAGCATTAGGTAATGTATGTAAGTGATGGATCACTTAATTCTACACCTGAAACGAATATTGCACTGTATGTTAAGTAACTGGAATTTAAATAAAAACTTGGAACCACACCCACCACCACCACCACCGAGAGAGAGAGAGAGAGAGAGAGAGAGAGAGAGAAAAGAAAAATCTCAAACAATGTAATTTTACATCTCAAGGGACCTGGGGGGGGGGCAAATTAAGCCTAAAGGTGGCAGAAGGAAGGAAATAATAAAAATTAGAGTGGAAATACATCAAATGGAAAACAGAAAAGATAGTAAAGATTAACAAAAGAGTTGAGTTTTTGAAAAGATATAAATGACACATCTTTAGGCCAACTACCTAAAGATTTGGGAAGGACCCAAATTAATAAAATTATGCATGAAAGAGGAGACATTATAACTCATACCACAGAAATGCAAAAGATCCTAAGACTACCATGAACAATTATATAGCAATAAAACGGATAACCTAAAACAATGAATAAATTCTTAGAAATGTACAACCCACCAAGACTGAATCAGGAAGAAACAGAAAATCCCAAAAACACAAGTGAGGAGATTGAATTGGTAATCAAAAACTTCCCAAGTTAGGAAAGTCCCTGGCCAGATGACTTCACTGGTGAATTCTGCCAAACGTTGAAAGAATCAGTGCCAATCCTTCTCAAACTCTTCCAAAATTTGAAAAAGAGAACACTCCCAAACGTATTTTACAAAACCAGCATTACCCTGATACCAAAGCCAGATAAGGACACTACAAGAAAACTATAAGAAGTCCCTGATGAACATGGATGGAAAATTCTCCACAAAATTCTAGCAAACCAAATTCAGCACATCAGAATGATCATACACCATGACCAGGTGGGATTTATTCCTGGGATGCAAAGATGGCTCACAGCACACAAAAAAAATTAATCTGATACACCATATTAATGGAAGATTTTAATTTCTGTAGTCCAATGCATTGTTTTCTTTCGGTGTCTAACTAAAATAATTTTGCCTAATACAAAGTTGCAATTTCTATTATACTTCTTTAAGAAGATTAACATTTTAAGAGTTTATATCTGGGTTTATGAGTTACTTTTAGTATATGATGCAATGTAGCATTGAGATTTATTTATTATTAATGGTCAACTTTTCCAGGACAAATTATTGAAAAGACTATCCTTTCTCCACTGTGTTGTCTTTTTATCTTTATTTAAAAAAAGTCAGTTAACTGTATATATGGTTCTATTTTCAGGCTTTCCATTCTGATCCATTGATCTAGGTTTATGCTTTTTGCCAGCTCCTGTATTTGTTAACATATTAGTCTGTAGTTTACATTTCATGTGATCTCATTGTTTGGTTTTGCCGTCAAGGTAATACAAGCCTTATGAGTTAGAAACTGTTTGCTTTACCTCCATTTACTGCAAGTTTGTAATTTTTTTTTTTTGATACTAATGTATTGAGTGACGGAAGCTACTTCCACCATATTAGAAAATCAAAGTGGTTAGAACACTTAAGATGTACCCTCTTTGCAAGTTTCAAGTATACAACAGACTATAGTTAACTATAGTCACATTGTAGTATATTATTTTCCTAGAACTTAATCATCTTGCAAAATGATACTTTGTACCCCTTGACTAACATCTTCCCATTTCCCTCCCCCGCCATGAGGGACATGTTAATTGGCTTGATTATGGTGATGACTGCACCATGTACACATACATTGAAACACTAAGTTGTATACCTTAAATACATACCTTTTTTTGTCAATTACATATCAATAAAACTGGAAATTCAAAAAATCAAAGGGGAAGTTTTCATTGTTAAGTCAGGAGTTACTTCAAACATATGCTTAATGTAAACAACTGCTTTGATTTATAAAGCAGAGTTGTTGTTTTTTTTTTTTGGTCTGGATATAATTATTTCATAGCTTCCTTTTATTACACTAATACTTTCTCCAATTTTTCTTTGGAGAGAAAAGTAAACGCAGTAGTTAATGAAGAACTAGATTTAAGTAGCACAAGCTATGCCCTTACACATTTGTAAACTGGTGGTGGGGTGGGGGTGCCTTCAGAGAATGTGGAGAAACAAACATAAAAAGACAGTTTTTCTCCCTTTTCAAAAAAAATTTATTTGAGAGAGAGCAGGACCAGCACAGTGAGGGGCAGAGGGAGAAACAGACTCCCCGCTGAGCAGAGAGCCCAGTGCTGGGCTAGTTCCTGGACTCCAGGATCATGACCTGAGCAGAAGGGAGATGCTTAACCTACTGAGCCACCCAGGTGCCCCAGAGGAGTTCTCCTTAGCTAAGAATGGAAACTTTTAGCAAAAGGTATTGTGTATATCACAAAGCTTCTTTTGAACTGAAATTATGGAAAGTTCATTTTAATTTGGATAGCTTGGACATATCCCCTAATATTCTTACCAGGATATTACTATTTCATTTAGGAGTTTCACCTCCAACAATTAAGTATCTTATAATCATTCGCAGCACACTTGTAGGCATACTTTCTCAATAAATAGTAATCATTTTAACATTTACGAGTTTAATTAAAAGCACCAAGCATAGGGCTTCCAATCTAATAAGTATTGTATTTTGGCCTCCTTACCACTCTCCGATTTAAAGTTATATTCACACACTAGACTCCATTTCTTACAATAACCTTTTGGTGTAGGGAAGAGAAACATTTATATAATTTACAGATAATAAAACATCTACATATAGAGAAACAAATATTCTGGCCAATATCAAATGATGAATAATTGATATTTTAAATATATAATTCGACATAATGCATTGCATTTTCTCAGTTCCAGGTAAAGTCTGAAATATCAGGCAACATATAAAGACACCGAATGGAAAACTAGAAAACATCTATAATTACAGAAAATAACAGTTTAAAAGAATGATCTCCAAAGTGATGAGTGTGAACCCTGAAGAGTGGAAAATACATTCCACCGGGATGTAATAGGAGTAGCTAGCATTTGTTCGGTTATTATCCTGGGCACTAGATATATTTTGCTAACATAATTCTTACAATAATCCTAGAGTATAAGAGCCTCATTCCTGATGAGGAAGTTGAAGCACAACGGATAAAAATCAACAAAATTTCAATGAATATTTATCAACCAAAACATTCAGTTTTAACAATATTCAATATTTGCACTGATAGTAGAATGTGCAATTTTTAACTAATGAACATTTATAACTTTGTAAAATGTTTTCTGAAACAGATGATCAAAATTTTGGAGATTTCTGATGAATTGTTTTGGAAAGTCTGGTTCCATTTAACCTGAGGGAAAGACACTTATCTTCCTTACATCCAAAATTGCTATAAGTATTCTAATAAAAGACTAAGTTTAAAACATTCTCATGAATGCTGTTTTCACAAGGTTCAGTGGTAACTTAAAAAGGCCAAATTAATTAAGAAGAAATTAGATGCTGGAAATAGTTTTATGGGCTTCAGGTCACAAAACCAGTTCTAGGTTCAGTTTGGTTGTCTATTTTGCTGAGGTTATTGCTAAATTAGGATGCATTCATAACGGCTGCTCAAAGGAGATCGAAAAATGCAATTCCAGAGTCAAAAGAAAGAGTCTGGGGGTAAGGCATCTATTTGCTCCTTCCAAGAACTTCATGTTGCGCTACAGTCAAAGTAGGATTGCGTCCTACTCTTTGAGTTGTCCATCTCAAAATATGCTTTCCCCTACTTTCCCCAACATATATTTATTAGGGGTCCACTATGGGTCAGGTAATTTTTTTCCAATTCTGTTGAGACATAATTGACAGAATTTCTAACTACGTAAGATAGATGTTAACATTTTGTGGTAAACGTTTTACCACATTAGATTTATATCAAATTATATTACACACCTTAAACTTACTCAATGTTACAAAGTCAATTCTATCTCAATTAAGGTTGACTATTCCCACTGTGGCTGGCTTACTGTAATGGTTAGAATACTCTGGGCATTTCCAAATTTTTTCTGAGCACGTTTCCCTATAATACATTAAGGATCTTTCCCCATCATGATGAAATTCAAATATTCCTGAAGAAGAGTTAGATTTTGAAGAATGTCTCTTTCATTCAAGGGGAGTGGGAGATAGAAGCTTCCAGTTATGGAATGAGTAAGTCATGGGAATAAAACGTACAGCATAGGGAATACTCCATGGTATTGTAATAGTGTATGGTAACAGATGGTAGCTACACTTGTGATCGTAGCATAATGTATAGAGTTCTCAAATCACTAGGTCATATATTTGAAACCTAACATTGTGTGTCAACTATACTTCCATTTTTAAAAAGTGTTGCTTTATATTACATGTGTAGCCCGTTCTTAAAATTTCAAAAACATTAACGTATTTATCATTATAGTAGCCCTATGAAGCAGATATTAGCTTTGCTTTACAGAAGAAACAGTACTTTAAGTTGTCCCAGGTCACAACATTAATAAGTGGTAGAGCTGAAATTAGATCCCCAACATTTGGTTTCAGACTGTTTTTATAGGAAATGCCCACATAATTTATCTTCCAAACTGAGACACTTTGAAGAACAAAGCAATCCTCTACCCAGTAGTTAGGAAAGCATCATAGTTCTGAATTGGGACTGTTTGGATAAACAAGAATATACGGCCATCCTATCTAAGACCAGTAGAGCAGATAATATGAAAAAAGACATTTTCTCTCCCATTATATCTCTGGTGGGAATGCCACAGATTTCAGAGCCAAGTACAAAAGCAGTTCAATCTTTCTTAGTCCTTCTAAAAATTTAATCAAGTCCCTTACCAGAAAGTGAACATTTACATATATCCATGCATGTGCATTTGCAAACATGTGCGAATAAAATTTCTGTATTTCCAGGACTCTTCAAGTCCATTCACTGTTCCTCAGAGGGGCTGGTGACATGACACACAAATTATAAATCCCTGACTTAGACAAAGTAATTCAGATTTAACAATCTTACTTATTCGTTTGTTAACAATATGACTGCTAAATTATGTCTAAAAATATTTGGCTTGTAGTTTGCACAACTTATATTTGGTAGTGAGCTTTTTCATGAAGAATTACGGTCAGTGAGAATATGTAATCAATTTTCTTCCTTCACCATGTGTATCATCTGGTGTCTGAAATGTGTATGGATAACAAGGAGATGAATTTAATGAAAGGGATATAAGCTTCTACAATCATTTCCCTAATAGTTGCTATTAAAAACCAATGACTTTTATACCTCCAAAGTTACCTTCAATATATAGTGGGGAATATTTTTTTTTTTGATATTACAAGAGATTCACAGTATTACCAAAAAATTTATTCATTCATTCATTCATTTATGGAAAAATGACAGCCTACTAGACTGATTTGGAGTAGGTCACTAACTTGAGATAGACTGTCATATTTTACTGTCATATTTATTAGCTACATCTGTAAAGCCGCTTTTAAAGTAATACAAGTAGCACTTAAATTAGCCGATAGGATGTTTGGAGATCTAAATAGTGATAAAGAATTATTAATACTGGGCCACTGGGTGGCTCATTCGGCTAAGAGGCTGCCTTCGGCACAGGTCATGATCCCAGAGTCCTGGGATGGAGCCCCACATCGGGGTCCCTGCTCAGTAGAGAGCCTGCTTCTCCCTCTCCTTCTGCCCCTCCCCCTGCTTGTATGTGTGCGCGCGCTCTCTGTCAAAAAAATTTAAGGAGTGGATTAAGATCATTGGATCATATGCAGAATCAGAACTCAGTTAAAATTAGAGATTATGGTAAAATGGACTTTCAATATTTCAACAAAACCGAAGGCAGTGGTCTTATTCAGGAGCACCAACTATTCTTTCTGCTCTAGATGACAACATGGCTTCCCTGACGCCAAGTTTGGCTTAAGAGGGCCATGGATGTCCCTAAGCATTTTCTTTTTCTTTTCTAAGATTTTATTTACTTAAGAGAGCGCGCACGCGCGCTCAGGAGAGCAGGGGAGGGGGAGAGGGAGAAGCAGAAGGAAAAGGAGAAGCAGACTCCCCACTGAACAGGAAGCCCATAGGGGCCTCCATCTCAGGACCCTGAGACCATGACCTGAGCTGAAGACAGATGCTTCACCGCTTAACCAACAGGGCTCTCACTCAAGCACCCGCCCCTAAGCATCTTCTATTAAGGGCACAGATGCATAGGTTGTTGGTGACAATTCTTCATTAATAGGAGTTAGTTAAAAGTTTCAAGGGCAATGGCACAGCTAGGATGGTCCTGTGCTGATGCTTTCACAGGCAGCTGTCCGTACCACCCTCCCCAGCCCCCCCACCCCCGTATCTCCACTGAGAGGTGTTGCCTCTGCTCCTGACAGGTGTGGCTACTTCACTTCCAATAGAAGTGTGTATGTTTAGTCTCAAACAGAATTTTATACAGCTGGTTGCTTATGGTCTCTTCCTGTCCAGCAAGGTATTACAACTGGATAGTGCAAGAGTTCCAAGTACTGAAAAAACATCCTGTATTTCTTTAAAAAAATCGCACTGATCAAATTTTGAAATAGATAAATCATTAGACCATTTTTGGCATAAGAAAAAATGCTTTTAATTAACCTTAATGCTGTCAAAGATCTTAAATAATTTCTTTTAAGTATGCTACACATGTCCTTTGAAACCTATGCTCCAGTGCATTTGAAGAATTATTTAAAAAAAAAGAAAAACAGTATATACACAAACTAGATTAAATTTTAGCAATTCTAACTTAGAAGAATTCAACTGCTCACTTTTAAGATAACTACTTCCACTATTACTAGAAATGTTTGAGAGCAATTATAATTCATATTTCCCTATTTATAGTATTAATCACCACTATAAAATAATGAAACTGCTTTAAAAATATATTAGAACTTGAACATTTCCAAATGTACTGGTCCATTTCACACAGCTACCTTGGAACCATTCTATCATTGTACAAAAGTTTCAGAAGTGCTCTTGAAGACTGCTGCTTCCTTTTTAGGTCGGTAATAATAGCAAGTCTTTACCATTGAAGGGTGAATTTAAATTTTGGAAATCGTCAGAAATCATTTAGAGCTAACTATGTTCAATGAAAATTGCGATCAAGCAAAGCAAAATTGCAGTATTGTTTGTAGAAGAGTTTTACAGATAGCACACCATGAACCAGCACAGTTTGATGGTAAACACACAGATATTAGACCTCAAACAAGACCAGGAAAAAAAAGCTCGAAATAGGATGAAAACTAACAGATCGCAACTCCAGCTACACTTCAGAATAAGTTGAGTAGTATTTAAAATATACAGCTACTAGGACAATTCTTGGTTTTTAAATTTAATCTTAAGTGTCAGTATATTTGTGAGAACTCTTAAGAATAAAGTTGATTCGGGGTGGTTATCTGTGGGAGAAGTTTGTTTTTTGCGAGGTAATATCAGTATTAGGTGTGAAATGGTAAGAGTTAAATCTCTTAGCTGCACGGAGATGTGCGAGCACAACAGTCAATTACTACATGGTTCAAGTTCAGGTACAAAGACACCACATTTCATCCTACTTGCTTTCCCACTTTCTGGAGGATGTCTAAGCAAACATTAACATTACATCACTGTAGTCCTTAATTTGTTGACCTCTTTAAGAAACCATGTATCTTTGGGGATGGGACATGCCACTTTCATCTATTATTAAATTACACATTCATACACCCAAACAACAGACACACATCTAAACAGGATATGTGAATCAATCTGAGAAGCACTTTTGCTGGAAGAACATAGATGGAGAACAAATTAAAATGACAATCCAGAGAAGACTGATAGGAAATTAAACACCATCAAAGGAAGGAAAGTGTTATAGGAAGTTGTGGGCTTCCACAACAAATAGGCTTAAAAATTCTTCCCAACTTGAAACTGCGTATATAACTTACTAATTTTAAAAATATTTACTTAAGATTTTGAAATACAATCACTATTAGAGAAGGTTCAACAAATTCTCATATTCTTAAGAGGACAGTTCAATGTACACATTTTACTTCTTTGTCAAATTTAGTCAGTTTATTCTCCACGTACCCTTTTAAATATTTCATATTTTTTCATATTTTTGTTAAACCTCCCCTTGCAGAAGTGAAAATTTAACATTCAATAACTCTATTTTATTTTCCTAAGGTGTTTTAAAAGTTATAGGCCTGATATATTTAGCCACTTAATTTACAAGAACATTATTAACATTCTATGTTTCTAAATATGATTTGGGACATTTCTTAAGTTTCTATCTTAGATCAAAACAAAAATATCCCCTTCATTCCATTCCTGCAATTCCTGGTCTCTTACACAGAGGAATTATCTTATGTCTACTTGGAATCACAAGAATAAAATACTTCAAGGTCACTCCTACTTCTATCCATATCTGAAAATAGCTGGTATCAAACTTGCCCTATGAACAGTCCATTACCTGGGGAAAAAAATGTTTATGTAGCAAATGTTCTCAGTCATAGGACAACAGGTAGCAAAGACTGTGATACTACGCTTTGTATGTGTAGAACCTATTTTGATGTTTTAAAGAAAACCTTCCACTTCAATGAAATTTAAGTGTCCTTTTCTTTCAAACTTTCCAATGTTAAAGAATTTGTAAATGCGTCTTTTCTTTGGACTGTGTCCTCCTTTCCAGTTCCATCTTAACGGCCTGAATAACACTGGTATCAGTTGTTTACGGTTATCCTCAACTCTATAGACCTGTAACAGTGCTTGGATCATTGTTTGCAAAGGAAAATTGCCTAATTACAAAATTGGAACATTATGTCCAGAATCTTTAGTTTACTACTCTTTTATATTTTAGCTTTCATACAGGATTTACTCTAACAATATTTTTATATAAAAATGAAGTGAATACCATGGTCCCTGTTCCTGACACTCATGAAAAGTAAGCCCATATACTATTTATCTCATTTTAACTTATTTTTCTCATTTAAATAGGAAAAAATTGTAAACATTAAAAGCCATTTTTCACCATTTTTAGTTCCATTCCAAATGAAAAAATCCTATCAAAATGATGCATACAGGTTTCCCTTTGAGCTTTTAAGTGTCTATAATAAAGAAGATTTCAAGGCCAAAAAAAAAAAAAATGTCAAAGAGTAGGAGTTTTAGTAGACTAAAAGTCTTAAAATTACATGTTTTTATATCACAGTATATGAAGAGGAAAATTACCCAGACCAGGCCCAGGCCAGCAGGCCCCAGAAGATGGACAGTTACTAGCAATACTAAGAGATAACCAGAGGCCCTGCTTGAGCAAGAGATAACCAGCCACTTCTGCTTCTGTAAACGGGCTTCCAGCATCAAGCTTCCTGCGCTGCCTTAACTGCTGTTCCCACATAAAGCAAACCACCTCCCCCAAATTAAACCCATCTACTAGCAGTCAGCACAGTCCTTGGAACCTGACCCGCCCCACACCTGCCCTATAAAAGCTCTGTAACCTGCCACCCAGGGCCCAGAATTTCGAGCGTGAGCTCCTCTGAGTTCGCCGGTGTAAAATAAACCCGAGTTCTCCTACTTCTCCAGGTGTCACTCGGTTTCTCACCAGTCTGATTACTTTCCGAAACATATATGCACCTCAGATCTGACATGTACTACATACACTCATCTTGAGCACTCTGGAATGTGCTGGATCACCTTGTCGCTCTGCATTTAAGACAGGAGAAACCTGTATATGCAAATACAGTTCATCTAAAGCGCTGGTGTGATGTTCTCCCAGTTACCCAAAAAAGGATGTTTATTTTTAGAATGAAGTTCATTTTATCTACTGTTAATTCTTTGAAAATATTTGATTATCTCACAAATAACTGGACACTCTTAAGTACCTAACATTATTAATGCTTACAAGAGAATAGTCCCTAATTTTTAATACTCCTCTCACTGAAAGTATTAAAGCGTCTACACTTATGTAGGGATATTGTAGTTTGTAATTAGTGATTTTTTTTTTTTAAGATTTTATTTATTTATTCGACAGAGATAGAGACAGCCAGCGAGAGAGGGAACACAAGCAGGGGGAGTGGGAGAGGAAGAAGCAGGCTCATAGCAGAAGAGCCTGATGTGGGGCTCGATCCCATAACGCCAGAATCACGCCCTGAGCTGAAGGCAGACACTTAACCGTTGTGCCACCCAGGCGCCCTGTAATTAGTGATTATATATACATACACGTGTACATAAATACATGTATGAACAAATGTTTTTGCTCTTTTTAGCTTAAACACCTTTATCTTCATATATGTATATATGCATGTGTATTTATGCATATGTGCTTGTGTGTACATAAATATATACACAATGACACATAAGACATTTTCAGTATGCCTCTAGAATTGAGTGCATTTTAGTAAAACACGCATAATTTTATATATATTTATAAATGAATTTATATATATAAATATATATAAAAATATATATATAAATGCAATTCACTGGCAAGAAATATTTAACAAACCAAAAGAATAAGCTATAATACTTTCATTTTTATAGAACTGTATATTTATAGTCTTTCTACACATTTTGTATCATTTATCCATGTCTTGGTATTTCATAAAACAAAGTAGATGTAATGTGCATTTCCAATTACCGATGCAGTTATTTCTGTGCTTTAGTATTCTTTTGGAAAGAGAAGTGGCACTCTGGGAAGCCACATGACATATGTCAGGTAACAAAGAGATCATTTAGTAATTTGAAGCATTTGTTTTTCACTCTGTGTCATCATCTATCCTATGAACCAAGAAACAATACAACAGATACAAAATTAGCAATCTTTTATACTCTCTCCTAAATTCCACATCCACTTCAAACATATGAGGATCCTGAGGACTTATAAACACATCTCACAGGAGTGCATCAACTGCACTCTGATCACTCCCGAGGCATAGAAATTATAACAGGATTTATCAGGTCCCTATAATTGGCACTGTGATCTTTCAGTATTTTCAATCCTAATCCAGTATTCTACAGGTAATTCTACTACAATGCTTAAGAATACTACGAAATAACTAGTACCATCTGCATTTCTGAAAAATTGGACCAGCAACCCATCGTGATGGTTCTGAGATGCCTTGAGAATATGATGGAAGCTACATATCTTCTCTACAGAAATATATTACGAATACAAAGTTGCGTAGCTACAGCAATTTAAAGATGCCCCGAGGTCCCTATAATAATGGGAGCATCTTTATGCCCACTGAGCTTTCAAGACATGTGGTGGATTTACCAGCTGAACTGTATCCAGTCAAGTAATGCTTCAGAAAATGTTTCTCTCAGAAATTTTGATCTTACCTTAAGCCAAAATTAAGCTATCCTTTGATGGCTTTCTCTCTCCTTCTCCCACCCACATTTGAACCTGCCCCAGCAGCAGACATTCACATACCAATGTTTTAGGAGAATTAAAACTCACTACCTAAAATAGTGAAGATAAAAATGGAAGTAAAAAATAGAAAACTTTGTTTTTTAAAAAATATCTGGTGAGAATTTAAAATTTCACTTCTAGGGAAAAGTTTTATTTGTAGAATAGCCATTTTAGTACTAAAATTCAAAGGCAGATTGCACAGGAGACCCCAGCAGAGAAAAGAGGATAGAAATTCCGCAAGTATACTTCTGGAGAGAGATTGGCAACTATTTACTCTGCTGGTGTGTTTTAGGTTTCATGGAGGAAGGGGTAATACAGAAGGGAGGATAAAACATGTAGATTTTGAAGAATGATCATGAAGTAAAACTTCTTGCAAGTACCCGTAAATTAAGATACTGATTATCACCTTATTAAAATTCTTATTAAAATATAAAATTAAAATTAAAAACAGAACAGTATGTATATATGTGTGTATATATATGAAGAGAGATTATATCAAACTGGCTTACATGTTTACGGAGACTGGCGAGTTCAAGATCTGCAGTGGGCGGGCTGATACGGAGCTGCAGTCTTTAGGCTGGCAGGCTTGGAATCTAGGAAGAGACAAAAAGTTTCAACTTGAGACTGAAGGCAGGAAAACCCCCCCTGTTCCAGATCAAATGCATTCAGGCAGGAGGGGGTTTCCTCACTTACAGATCAGAATTTTTGTTCTACTCAGTCCCTTAATTGATGGCCCACATTAGGGAGAGCAATCAGCTCTATTCAGTCAACCAATTCAAATGTTAATCTCATCCAGAAACACCTTCGCAGACACACCCAGAGTAATGTTTAACCAAATATCTGGGCACCCCATGGTATGACACAAAGTTAACCGTTATACTCTCTGTAACTTAAAATCTTCCTGTGCATTCTTTTGTGATATTTCTCTGCCTAACCCTGAGAGAAAAATCACCGTCAGATTTGTAAAGATAATTCCCTAGCTTTACTCAATGTATTCTTCTATAAGTTTACTTTCCCCAATATTCGTATGTTTTATACATATTGATTCTTGAAGCTATAGACAATTTTCATTGCTGTGCAGTATGCGAACGTACGACCTTTTACCAAGAATTCTGCTGTTGCTACACATTTGAAAAATTTTCAGCTTGGGATGCTCATGAATAAGTCTGCTATCACCATCCTTGTACCTTCTGATGTCCATGCAATTATAAGATTTTAACTGGTAGATTTAGTGGCACAATCATAGGTTATATGAAAAACTTGTATACATGATGTCCATGTAAGTCGTTTCCTGGATTATTTTGTTAAAATGATCCGTTTGTCTAGCATTGTACAAGACTGCCCTGTTTTAACCACAGTATCTATAGTAAATATTAATAGCTGAAAGTATGAATATTTCAGTTGTGTTCTTCCCCTCAAAGATTATTTTGGCTATTCTCGATCATTTAAATGTTCATATACATTTTAGGAGAGTTTTAAAAATCTTGTTGGGATTTTGATTGAGTTTCATTGAATCCATAGGTTCGTTTGGATACAATCGATATTTATAGCACTAAAGCATCTAAACCATAAAAACAATCCATCTATCCATTTTTTAATATTTATCGAAAATTTTTATGCAGATTTTCTTCTTAGGTTTATTTCTTGGTACCACATTATTTTGGTGATCATATATATTTTATTTCTTTTTGATGGTTAATATTCAGGAATCAATTTGTGTACTTATTTTTATGGAATAAATCATCAGAATAATAAAGTGTTAAATTTATCTGTTGAGGGGCACCTGATTGGCTCAGTCGGTTAAGCGTCTGCCTTTGGCTGGGGTAATGACCCCAAGGTCCTGGCAAGCCCCACATTTGGCTCTCAGCTCTGCGGGAGCCTGCTTCTCCCACTCCGTGCTGCTCCCCCTGCTTGTACACTGTCATAAATAAAATCTTTAAAAAAAAAAAATTATCCGTTGATTTTTAGGATTTCCTACTTACTACTATTTTATTACCTACAAGTAATAATGGCTCCCCCCCCCTTGCATCTTTAAGTATTTTATTCCTTTTCACTTGCCGCATTTCCCTGCCTAGTTCTCCAGGTGTTGTACTGAAAAGATAGAAATAGTAGGTTTGTCACGTTCAGAATACCAAAAGTTCAACATTATGTATTAAGTTTGTTATTTGGTAAAGACCTACAAAGGATTTCTGGTAGCTAGTTCTGGAGAGTGGCCTTTCTGATATCATAATAACTAAGTCCTCAGGAGTATACTTTTTTAAAATTTCAGTTAAACTCTACAGTTTTGAAACAAACAGCACACATTTACTGCACACCCTCTATACTCGGCATGTGCCTTTTGATTCACCAGCCAGGCATCCCCATTTAGGATCAAGGGATCTACTAAGAACACTCAGTGGTAGGTAAAATTTGGAGAAAAGAGTTCTTGGTGCCAAAGTTTCAGGAGCGCTACACTGGCATGTAATATCTAATTTTACTTCTAATGATGATAGTTGGTGTCACCTGCAAATAGCAACATCCTCCCTGGGCCAATTCTGCTATTATTTTTCTTTTTTAGTACTCGCCTGCATAGCCATAAACTCAGTTCTCTATGACTCAAGAGTATCGAGCTACTCGATACAATTTTATTAAATTTTTCACTTCCTTATATCAGAGTTGGTTTCTGCGATTTGTAACCAAGCATCCTGAATGATAGAACTTAGCACTTCCAGACACCTCACACTCTTGTACCCAGATTCACACACTGCTTTCACTTCTCTTCCGCCTCTGACCCTTCTACGTGTCTGAATTCATACCACCTAGGACTGCTCTTGCCATCATCCTCCTTGCTGTAATCCTTAATTCCATCTCCCTATCGCATTAGAATTGCCCCATCAGATCAAAAAACAGGTTTTGTGTTGTTTTGTTTTTATTTTGTTTTTTTAAAGAGTTTTTTTATTTATTTGAGAGAGTGAGCAAGCACGAGTGGGGTGAGAGGCAGAAGGAGAAGCAGAGTCCCCGGATTAGCAGGGAGTCTGATGCAGGGCTCAATTCTGTAACTCTGGGATCATGACCTGAGCTGAAGGCAGAGGCTTAACAGACTGAGCCACCCAGGTGCCCTGAAAATAGGTTTTCATTTAAAAAAAAAAAAAAAAAAAAAAAAAAGGAAAGGAAATATTATGCCATCATATCCCTACCAGGTTACTTTTCTATTTCTCTGTTTACCCTCATAACAAAGCACTTCAAGAAATATTCTCCACCTGGGGTATTCATTTATTCATCTCCCAGTTGCTCTTCAGCCAATTTCAATCAAGCTTTCATACCAGCAATTTTAATGAGACCTCTCTTCAAGGTCACCAATCATTACCCTGTGCTGTAGCCAATTAAAAAAAAAAAAAAAAATTCCCTGACTTCTTCTCAGGGAATATTACCAGTAACCACTCTCTTCTTGAAAAATCTTTTGGTGGTTTTGGTAATATATTTCCCTAGGTCAGCAGTCATTTTTTTCCAAACTTTTCTTGTTACTTCTTTACCATACTTCTAATTTTTGTAGTTTCTTTTCCTGGTACAGGCTTCCCCTCTATTTCTACATGGCTATTTTTCCTTTTATTTCTAATACCATGGGTTACCCATCCAATATTACTTTCTACAATACTGTCCAATTTTATTTTCGTCACCTAACAGTTATGAGATATTAATTTTTAAACCTGTATTTAGGTGCATTCATCATCCCTATTTCTACATGTTAATGTCTTAGAGCTTTACCATTTGTATTCTCAGAGACTGAAACTCGTGGCACACAAAAGCCAGGTATTTATGTACCAGTATCAACGAAGCAAATTCTGTGCCAGTTATTTGTAATTAATTCATCCTAACACCCATTTGAGAACATGTAAAGGCAAAAATAACACTGAAAACTCAGCTGTTAGCTTTTCAGTAGAACTAAGTATTTCTTAAAACCATTCTTGCTCCCAAACAATACTTTTCCTCTAAACATTTGGTTTGCATGATCAATTTTGAAAATGTTGCGTAACACTCCTCTTAGAAAGTCCCTATTCAAATATATTAAAATATCTGCAGATATAGGAATTGAAAAAAACCTTATTTATTTTCTCTGAGATTATATCAACACTTCATATTCTTTTTTAACTCATTTCTGGCTTTGGGCCATATTTCTATTTCTTTTAGTGGTTTTAGGGATTACAAAACATATACATCATTTTTCACAGACTGCTTGAAGTTAATTTTACACCACATCAAGTAAAGAAGGCTTAGAACCATGTATCTCTTTCCCTCACTTAGGTCCTAATTTTTACATGAATTATAACTATCATCATTAAAGTTCCACTACAAGTGTTATATATCATGCTTTCAACAGGCACATACATTGTCCCCAAAGTTAAGAAAAGACTAAACTTACCCAGGTATTTACCACTTTCCTTGTTTCTCCTTTATTCCTGAAGTTCCAAAATCCATCTGGTACTATTTCATTTCAGTCCGAAGAACCTGCTTTAGCATTTCTTTTAGAGCATGTTTACTATCAGAAAATTATCCTTGTTTTCCTGCATTTAAAATAACCTCATTTTATCTCATCCGGGAAGATCATTTTCACCGGCCACAGAACTGTAGGCTGACAGTTCTTTTCCCTTTCCTACAGCACTTTTCAGATGTTGCACTCTTCTTCCCTCTTTGGTTGTGGGTTTGGCAAACTGGCCGGTGCCTAGAAGGCAGAAAACCTGAAGAAAGAGGGAAACCACGCCAGATCGGTAGGTGGCAGGTCTAACCCGCAAGGGAGCTCACACAAACCCCGCTTGCCTCCAGCGGCCTCAGGACAAGATCTCTACAGTCATGCGCCAGGCTCTTAACGTTTATATAGAGGCCTTAAGGTGGTCGAGTCACGTCAACCCCCACATGATCTCAATACCATATTGCTCTCTCAAGGCTTTGGCCTTGAAAATGGCTCCAGGTGTGGGAATGCTGAGTCACACCTTTATTCCAAGGACAGGTGAGGGGTGAGGAGACTCCAATGGCCTCTTCTAGCCCAAAGGTCAAGCAGCGGTCATGTCCTCTCGATGACCTCTTCCAACAATGGTTACTGACAAGGAATCCACGGTTTTTTAACTTTTTGTTTCTTTGTATGCAATGGGCTGTTTTTCTCTGGCTTTTCTTTATTTTGGTTTTCAGTGCTTTGATAATATTGTCTGATCATGATTTTGTTGTTTTTCCTTGTGGGGTTTGTCGAGCTCCTTGTAAGTTTTGCCTTTCTAAGAATGTCATATAATTGAAATCATTTGATATGTAGCCTTTTCAGATTGGCTACTTTCACTAAGTAATATGCATTTAAGTTTCCTCTATGTCTTTTCATGGCTTGGGGCCTCATTTCATTTTAGCTCTGAATAATAGTCCATTGTCTGAATATCCCACAGTTTGCTTATCCATTCACTTACGGACAAATATCTTGGCTGCTTCCAAGTTTTGGCAATTATGAATAAAGCTGCTCTACACATCCATGGGCAGGATTTTGTGTGGACATGAGCTATCAGCTCCTTTGGGACATAACCACGGAACACAACTGCTGGAATCAATGGTAAGAGCATGTTTGGTTTTGCAAGAAACCACCAATCTGTCTTCCAAAGTGGATGTACCCACTTTCATTCCCATCAGCAGTGAAGAGTTACTGTTGCTCCACATTCTCAACAGTACTGGATGTTGTCAGTGTTCAATAAATCCATTCATTTTGCTCTGTAATAACTATTTTGACAATCATCTCATAGTAGGTAAACTACAACTAGATGAGTCGCACCAATTCTTATAATCCATTAGAGACAGGGTGGGCTGAAAATGCCCAATTCTTTGTTTTATTTGAAGAATTAAGGAAACAACCTTTATAGAATGCTTCTTTCTAAAATCAAAGGCATATATTATTATAACAGCTAGTCCCGTGTATAAAACACAATGGGAGGTAATGAGGAGGTATGAGTAATATAAAAGGTCCCCTTTGTCAAAAAAAAAAAGCCAAAAGTTTCTCCACAATCCTCCTGTAGGTCTTTAAGATCAATCAATCTATCTATCTATCCATTCATTTATTCCAGATATTCATTTTCAAAATACCATCATTTTTCATGTTACATTTTCATATTACACGTGGAAGTAGAAGAAAGCTTATAGTTGTTATTAACCAGCTTTCAGGTTATCAGATAGGAGGGCCCTAAAAAGGCAAATGGAAAGAAGCAACAGGTGCATTGACTGCAGGATAAGAGATAAGGGACAAAAGCTGAAAGCCAGTGATATTGCTGCAGAAGAGATCTGCCTGGCTCTAGGGCTTACGTTGGGGCTGGCCAGGTTGGGAGGTAGCCTCTGGGAGGTAGAAACCACCTATAGATTCTGGAGACAATTACCTTTCTGGCAGTCAGTGGAAAAGAAGTCTTTTTTCCAGAATGTTTTTCTTGGTTCCATTACATGTGAAACAGAGAAACTAATCACTTACTCAGGATTGTTCTGAAGATTAAACAGGTGTATCAAGTGGTTAAAGTGATAAACATATAATAAAATGTCATTTAGAATAGTTCTTAAATTCTTTTGTCTCAACACCTAGTTTCACAGAAATATGAACGGTAAGGGTTGTTTTAGGTATACACTGAACATTTGTAAAACAGGACTTGCAAATGTCAACATGATGCTTATAGATGCCAAAGCCTTCAGATTTGGGCTCCTTAGGACTAGGCTGGGGTACTATTTTAATTAAGATCAAGCTTAAAACAATATAGGCACATAGTTACCACCTATTACATGGCCCGGATATTCAAATCACTATCTACTTATATTTGGTTTTGTCTCAGTGATATGGACACAGGTCACAAATGGCAAGCTGCACACCAGTTCTATGGTTATTACTCCATAAAGTATTGGTCCAGAGAGCATCGTTGTTTTTTCCTTCCTTTCCTTCTTTTAAATAAAATCTAATTAGATTTTAATTCTTACAACTGGGGAACTTCGTGCAAGTTTATTTCCATATCTTGAAAAATCTGGGACTGCATTCTTAGATGACTCCAACTTCAATGGGCTGTGTCAGAGGCCTGCTTGAGATGGAGACTGCAATCTCCAAATCTCTAATTAATTACAGTCCTTCTACTCTCCCTTGTTTCCACTACACTGAACAAGGGCGTCAGTTTCCTTTGTTCAAGTTTTCACTCTTATTTATTTTATCCACACATGACTCTTAGAAGAACAAAATACACACATATCTACACACATGACACACACTCACACACTAACGCCAAGGTTTTCAATTGTGAAGTCATTACCCTAAGGAAAAAGAAATAAACTTAGTCTCCATTTACATTTCTTTGCCTCCTACTTGCTTTAGACAGAATATTACCATAAACATCTAAGCCTAATATTAATGAATAGGCCATTGCTTCTCAAAGTTTAATGTGCATGCGAATCTCCTAAGGATCTCATTAAATGCGAATTCTCATTCCATATAGCTCAAGAAGGCCTGAGACTCTACATTTCCAATCAATTCCTAAATGATGCTGATATTGGGGTCTGAAGAACACACTTTGTGTGGCAAAGGGCCTGCAGGGTCTTCCTCCAACAGTAGTGTGTTGTTCAAAATAAACCTATTGAGAAAGCTCTCTATCCTATGAGAGACTTCACCGAAGATGTAAATATAAGGCGATTCTCTTTTCTTTTCTGAAGGAAATCCTTTCTTTATTATTTGCACAAATGCAGCTATTTCTAGCAGATCCTGGTGGATGCACATTGATTGACAGCTACATGGATCTAGAAAATACCAATATTTGTCTATATATTAGAATGAATCATGAAGGACCTAGAATGTGGTATATCAGTTCATGATTCTCCAATTAGTACACCCGTTGCAGCTGAGGACTTTAGCTCTGGATACTAGCTAAAGTAGAAGATATGCAAGGAAGCTTGGTCTAACAAGTCAGTGGATTCTGAAATTCGTCTTTTTTGCCTTCAGTCACTAGGTCTAATTTCCAAATCATACCGTCCCTGGGTAAGACTGAACCATGAACATACAGAGTAGTCTTCAGCCTTTGTTGTAACCACTCATATGTGATCCTGGTCTATGTCTCTCTTTGTTTATTTACTTCATCACCTATTCTTTCAAATATTTGACAGGGACTACTGTGTTCCAGGTACTGGGGATATAAAGCAGAGTAAGACATAATATTTATTCCCTAAAGTCTCCCAGCCTGGTTAACAGGCCCAAGTTGAGCTCTGCTAGCCATCTGCCTGGAGATGGTAACTTTGCCTGGGCCCCACCAGTCCCTTTCCCCAGGGACTCTTCTCTTGTATTTCAACATCCTGGGATTCCATTCCACGTACTATGGACTACCTTGAATATTAAAACTCTTATTTGGAGTATCTTCACCACCTAATAGAGACTTCTATTGACATTTACTATCCCCAGACAATGTCTTTCATGACAGAAATCCTCACCCAATCAGATACACATTTTAATATTACATATGTTTGGAATCTCTATTTTGGGCCAGTGGCACTATCCTACGGTGTAAGCCTCTGGGTCCCATTAGGCATGCATGGCCTTAACTATTCCTGACTCCCTCTTCATCTCTATCTCTGTCACAATTAAGCCATGTAATACCAGAAAGACAAGGTAGAAGTGAAAACTGACCCTTTTTAATGTTCTCCCATCTCTGGATGTTTTGTAACATTTCCCTCCCTGTTTTTTCCTTCCTGTTTTTTCTTTCCTGATAAAGGAGAAAATCCTACTTCCTCCACTGTACTTAGAATCCTGAAATTAACCACAGTATGCTAATAGTCATGACTATATGTAGATTACGAAATCTGCATGTATATGAAACAAGAAGAGAATGGGGGAAGGGACAGGGTGAAGATTTTTGATTCTAACTTGGTGAAACTCTTCTCACTTGAGCCCTTTGAATAGTATTCTCTTACACATGCACCATTTTCTCTCTCGCAGTCACTTAACATTTTATATCATATAAAAGTTATGTGAATATATTTTATGTCTGGGTGCATTTCAATACCTTTAATCAAGTGTTACCAGATGAAGTAGAAGCACTTTGAAAGATTGGGATAGGCTGAATTTGGTGCTTATTCAGCAGGGTGAGAGGGACTTTCCTAAAGCACGTGCACACACAGACGCAAGTGTTCAGACGTCAAATGAAAGATCTTAGGGTTGGTAAGAAGCCTAATACTTGAGCTATTTATAAAGCAGGAATTGCACACATTTGCTCTTGGGTTTTGAAGAAGAAACAAATTTTTTCTTATATATATTGTATATAAGAAACAAATTCTTATATACAATATATGTTTCTTTACAGAGAATTTACTTTTCCCCTTGAATTAAAAATAAGGAATTGGAAGAATGAAAATTAGTCTTCATCATTTTCTTTCTTTGTTTTTTCTCTATCAGCCTTTATATTATTTTCTAATATTGTTCTGGGTTTCCTAGCCAATAATCAAGATTTTGAAGAAAATAGGTTATTTTAATGTCAGTTAGTTCCTTGCCAAAAATTTATTACATTTTTTTTTCTTCCTGTCTCCTTCCTGGAGCAAATCTGACATGAAGCATTTCCACAAGAGCCTGTTCCTAGAGAAATTAAGGTCAGTGAAAGGCCAAATCAAATGGTAGTAGATTTAGAAGAAAGGATGAATGGTGCATTTCTCAACTACACGAGGGGAAGCAAGTTGCATTATTCTTTCTGGGTTTGGTTTTGTTTTGTTCTGTTTTGTTTTTTACTTTTACAGAATATTAGAAAGATACATTGCTTACATATAATAGGCTGTAAAATAATCTTTAATTAGATACTCCAATTTGTTTTAGATAACATGTATTTAAATTTAAATTGGTAGTTTTATTTTTTTCTGTTCTGAGAAACATAAATGACAGCCAGGGAATCTGAAAGAACCAGGTTCGAGTAACTGAATGATTAACTTACTGCAAGAGAGAATTCAAATAGAAATAGATTATGAAGAAAAGTGGTGACATATAAAGGAGAAACCTCATTATCCCCTAAGCATGGCCTCCCTCCACCAAGGACATCATCATCATCTTATTGTCTCTCACATGTGAAATCTCAAGTCTCCTTTGACTGACCTAACTTCTCTATAGTCTACTGGTCCAGTTCTTGCAGCCCCTAAACTTCTGTGTCATAAATGTTCTTCCATGCTCAATTTCATTCAGTATTCTCAAACATGTATAGCAGAGGCGTACCATTTTGACACTACATAAATATCACTTCAGTACTTGATTTACATGCATGTAGATATCTTTTTGAGGATTGGTATCAGGGTCAAGATTGTGTTTTAAGTGGTACTCCCAAGTGATTCTAAAGCAGGTGGCCTAAAGTTTACACTGAGACAAGTATTTTTCTACACAATAAATTTTAAGCACAGCCTTCCCCAACTCGAGGTACAAAAGACCTCTCCAACCATACTTCTTAACCTCGCCAAGAAAGTTCTTTACTTCAGCAAAGTTATTCTCTTCATTCTCCCCCAGACACCACATCTTTTGATTCTAAAAATCTTTGCTGTGTTTAGCTAAGCTTGGAATGCCCTATCCTCAACTATTTGTCCGCCAAGTGCCTACCTACCTTGATAGGTGCAGATCAATCCCTGCATCCCCCATATGGACTTGTTTGATATCAGACCCTTTCAGATTTGCTCCTGTTATGTGTTATATATAAATCACTACGTATTATATATGCAAATTATTATATATTATATATATATAAACATATATATGTATATATACATGTTTTACATCAGCAGTTGTCATAATGGTATGTGCAACAGTAAGGATTTTATGGATTCATCACTTGTGTTTAAGACTTATATTGGTTCCTTTCCTTTTTTTAAGATTTTATTTATTTATTTGAAAGAGAGAGACAGAGATAGCGACAGAGATAGTGAGAAAGAGCATAAGCAGGAAGGAGAGGGAGAAGCAGGCTCCCCACCAAGCAGGGAACCCAGCGTGGGGCTCGATCACAGGACCCTGGGACTATGACCTGAGCCAAAGGCAGACACCTGACCAACTGAGCCATCCAGGCACCTCTGCATTGGTTCCTTTCCAATCTCCTTTTTTCATAATTGTCTTCCCTCACTTTAGGAACAGAAGTATGACTCTTCCTCCTCAAGAATCTTCCTATAGTGCACTGAGGAACAAAAAAACAAGATTAAGTATTGTTCTCTAAGAAGCCTCCTTTAATGAAGGCACCATCCCTCTAGGAAGGCTTCATGATTCTCCCTGGCTCAAGCATATATCTACATAAGTTGAGGCATGACACATGAAATGGAATATATAAAATGCAGCTGGGATGTTTTAAAATCAAATTCAAGTACATAGCATTATAGTGTGGGGTTGTGGGCACACTAACAATTGTATTGTCATGACATTAACTATTACATCTCCCAGCAATTGTAGAAGAATGGCTCATCTATGAAAGACAGCCTCAAAGTTACTATAAGCAAATCCCTCCTTTTCTTTTCTATATATGGAAACATTTTATTAAAGGCCTTCCTTCTTTTTCTTCTTTTTTGTTAACATCTAAAAAGTAAATTAAGTTGTATTCCTGAAAGCAGAATATATGACCAAGTCACTTAGAAAAACATCTAAACTACTTCCAATTTTATGAAATAGTTTCAAATGCCTATTTCAGCTCATTTTAACTCCACAGACAAGGTACCTCTTAAAAAAAAGAGTAGTGGATATAATTCTAAGATATTTCATTTCAGTAAGCCTCTCTCTCTCTTTCTCTCTCTCTCTCTATATGTATATCTTCCCCAGGAATAAAGAAAATAATTATCTTTAGTGTCTTTAATTAACATTAAACAAATTTCTTGAGTTAAAGAAAATTGAAGAAAAATGCAAATGTGTTTTCAGATAAACTACCATTTAGTTATTTGTTGATTGAAAAATGTCATATGATTTTTGGTATATATTTTGAGAATGGTGCAAATACTTGACACCATTGCCACATCAAATGGCTTGCCATTTTTATCTACTTGTTTATATACATTGGCTTTCCAGCACTTCAAGTATAAAAAAGAAAGACATATACATTGATACTGAACTGTTCTCCTTCTAGCAGTAAATCATATTCCTATATTGATATAAAATACTATAAAAACATTTTTAATCTCAAAGAGAAGCATTTTCAATATTTTTTGTGTCGAATAATTAACAAATTTTCTAATAGAGTTTTGTTTTTGACCAGTTCTATTTTAAAGGCAACTGCAACAATAACATAACCTAAATTATTTTTTTAACTTAGAACCTCATAGTCATAGCAATTAAAAAGTTAAAATTTACTTGTATATACATAAATATAAAAGTTTAAACCATGTATGCTTGTAAAAACTCAGGTAATTAAAAAAAGTGTAAGGAAATGCATCATTAGCAAAAGTCCTTTTTTTGGAATATTGAGCAAACGCATCAAAACCACTACTTTATATTTTTCTTTTAACATTGAATCATATACATATACATATCTGTATTATTTTAATGCTTAGTCATATCCATTTTTCTTTATTATATCCCATTGCCACAGTGAATTGTAAGCTATTTCTGGGTATGGATTTTCTTTCATATTTTAGTTTTTTTCTCTGATAATGAAAAATGTGTATTCAATAAGTTATTGTTAAAATACAACAAATATTGACCTTATTTCTAAGAGCAAATATAACAACTCATCTTTATCTACACAGAAGACACAAGATGCTAAAAATAGACACAAACTGAAAATAAACAGTACTCAGAGAAAAGGCAAATTTTTCTTCCAGTGAAAACTGAATTTTGAAATAAAGTTCCAGTCAAGCAAATATTTAATTCTTTCCAGCAAATTAACATTTAAAGCTTTAGAGAAGACTTTCTGAATCTAGAACACTATAAAATAGGAAACATGCATTTAAGTCCTTGCTCTACCACTTATTTGCTGTGACCCTAAAATATTCACTGTTATTCTCCTGTTCCCTGAACCAAAATAAGGGAAATCATTACATGTAATTAATCAGGTATCTCTTAGGTTAAAATGCAACTGAGAAGTATCTTGACAAGATTTCTTAATATTATGATGTGAAGCACAGCACACAGAACCTTAGTGAAGGCAATTTCCTGGGCATATTTTAAAATATCCCTTTTTTAGGTAGCAAAAAATGGGAAATAAATAGGTTCAAAAGGTATCTACAAAATACATAGTTGGGAGAAAAATTTCACCCATTTCGTCTAACTCTTAAGAAATTAGTTCATTAGAGATTTAAGGGTATGTGGTACAAAATAACATAATTATGGATGTTTTCACATTTGATGTGTAACACACCTGGAATGACCAATAAATTTACATTGAGTCTGAAGATTGCTGAATAACAGATCTTGAAGCTTCTATTAAAATTTGAAGTCAATACAGGACAAACTCTTTGTGACTTTATGCCAAGTTGTAGTAAACAACATGTCAACTTTAATGTGCCATTATAGACATTTGTAATCATTCTAGTTAACTGCTATTGGAACTGACATCCTGTTTTTCATTCCCCTACTGCCACATTACCAAGCAAGCTTGATCAACCTCAAATTCATCTCAGCGTGGCAGCAGAAAGATTTGTTCCCACGTGTTCAACTATCATTTCCTGACTTCTCAGCAAGAAACTAATATCTTTACCTATAAATTTTTGGCAATATCATCTCTCAAAAGTCAAACAATTATATAATTCTTATGGCAATATAATCAGAGAAAAAATTCAGCGACTTGGATGGTATCCATATTCCTTGTAGGGTCTTTTACCCTCTGGTCTGGTAGTGTGATAGGATTCTAACAACAGCCAAAAGTAAAGCTTCATTGAAACATTTTTGAGCTTGGTTCAATATACTAATCGGGTTTTGAAATAATATTAACCTTTAGTGATATTTACCAATGTCATTGGAAGTTTACATTCTTTGGAGTGCAATGAAAGCTCATGTTAGAAAGAGGAGACAGATCACATTGCCTATGAGGTTAAAGATCAGGTTTTACTCATTATCTAGCATTTTTACAGTTGTTAATCATACGTTCCTGTTGTGAAGAACACCACTTATGGGGAGAATCTTTGAATATTAAATTTTCAAGAACTCTACTAGAATTCAATCAACTCTACTAGAAAGTCACAAATGTTTAACAGCAGAGGGCAATCTTCTCTAGCAGTAGTATAAATAGGGCAAAAACCCTGGCTATACTTTTTACTCTGAAACCATTTTTTTTGGTTTCTTCACTTTCTCTGAAATTATAAATATATATACATATATATATACACATACGTATATACAATAATATACATATATACATACATATATGTGTATATATATATATACACACACAATTTTGAGCACATAGACTACCTTCTGCACTAATCTTTCATGTTTGAATTATTATTATTATTATTATTATTATATTTTAACAAAACTGTTCCACAGTAACCCATAAAGGGCAGCATGAACAGATCTGTTATCAAGTCATCCTAAGGATAATACACCATATAGTGAAGGTCCAGGGGCTGAGAGACAGAATATGCATCAACTAGAAGAAAAACACCAATAAGGATATGGTAGCACCAGTATATTCTGTATTTTGCTATGACATACCCATTTAAGCTAGAATGAAAGCTGATCCAATTACAACCAGAAGACAATCTGATAAACTTAAAAACAAATCCACTAGGGAGTTGCCTGCTACTAATAGTAAGCATCTGTCTTTAGTACACCTTGACTCTACATTTTAAAAGTCAAAATTATAGATGCATCAGAAGGAAAAGTAATACAGTCAGGAGAATGCTTGGGAATTCAGATTGAACCTATTGATCCATAGGAGGAAGATTTCAGCTTGTAACCTGAACTGAACTCAAGGCCTCTGTGGCAGTTTTCAGCAAATGAGAGTGAATTTGCTGCAGTGCAGCTCCATTTTACGAAAACATGTGGGAGCTGCTACTTTTATTGCCTTTATTAGAATTTTATATAATGTCCTAAAAATGTAAGAACACTCTCTTCCTACCCATTAATGGGCTAACAGCTTAGACAGAATTTTTTTATGTTGAGTATCAAATAATTTAATTTTTATTTATTCATATTTCTCACCCATGTTTAAATTTCATATTTGGAAGCAGAAAAATTGAGTTTTCATTTGTAACTAATGAGGCGATAAACTCAACAGGAAAAGTAAGCCTAATTTGAAAGGAGGCAGGAGAGGAATTGAGAGCACATGGCTTCTTAAAGCTGCAGGAGGATATCAGGATTAAGGGTCAGTCATATTTCTGCCAGACACATTCATGGATTGCCTTTTGGTATTTCTCAGTGTAGCTCAGCCCAGCATTGAAAGTAGTGGAGACCCACGGCAAATAGTTACAGTGATTTCTACACATCCCTGAAGCTGGCCTCCCATTTCAGAAAAAGGCATTTTCTCAGACACTCCACAGAGGTTGGTTAATGGAGTCTCTGAGGATAAAGGAAGAAAACTCAGATCAGGCAGTAGGGAAGAAAGAACTCAGATCCTGCACATCCCTAGAGGGAGCATTCAGAACCCCTCTCAAGCCGATGGGTGAACTGGACTCCTGGTGCAGGAGAAATTCTAATAGTGACAGGCATTTTTGTGAAGTAAGAAAGTTCAGAATTAGGGGAAGAAGCCAAATTATGCTCTTTTTATTTATTATATTTTATAGAGGCAAGATTTATTTTAGTTATAAACTAATTTTGTATAAATATAATTGCATACTCTGTAATGTAGTAGATAAATGGAAGAAATTATAATGTCCCATATACTATTATTATATCATATATAAATGTATAAAGTATAAGATTATTCTCTAATATATTATTTATTAGCATGTGAGGTACTCTTGCAGTAATTCAGCATTCTATGGTAACAAGGAAGAAAAAGCCTGCTCTGGCCCACTGCAACTTAGAAAGGTTTATTGATGTTTTATTGCTACAACTATTATGGGAGCAGTGGCAGCAGTTTCTCAACCCTAGTTCCAAAAGGATTAAATACAACCAAGATTTATATAAGCCAAAATCTCCATATTCTGTTGCAACGACAGAGGAACATCTTTTCCAGCTTCCCCTTACCTCCCACTACCCAATCAGGAATGAATGGGGCTACTCCTAGGTAAAAAAATAAAAGGATCCATGCTTGCCATGCTTTTTTTTTTTTTTTTTTAAAGATTTTATTTATTTATGTGACAGAGAGACAGCCAGCGAGAGAGGGAACACAGCAGGGGGAGTGGGAGAGGAAGAAGCAGGCTCATAGCAGAGGAGCCCGATGTGGGACTCGATCCCGGTATGCCGGGTTCACGCCCTGAGCCGAAGGCAGACGCTTTAACGACTGCGCTACCCAGGCGCCCCTTGCCATGCTTTCTTGATGCAAAAACTGGAAAAGTATTTTCTTGGTTAAGGCCTCACATAGCAATTGATCATTTTTATGGGCTTGTGGCAGGCTCTATATACAAAATAATCAGGAAGTTTCCCGATATATTCAATTATCCTTACTTTTCAGCTGCAAGGGTGACATTTGAGTTTTTTTCCCCTATGTCCTGTATCAGGGGACCAGGTGAGTATCAATACTAAATTTTAAATATGGAAAAGGTTAAGGGAAATTTTTATGACAGGAGTAATTTCTCTGACTCAGAATATTTACCACTATTACCTTTTCCCATCCCACCATTGTATTTTAGGAACACATAACTTGTTTCCTGAGTTTCACAGGTCTATTAATTGCATGATAGATTATAACCAAAGTTTCACTCATGCCTGACATATTTAATCCAGATGATTTAGATGATAAGATGCAAGGCTGGTAAAATTTAGATGACTATTTGGACTTTGAGATGATGCTATAATGGATTGAGACTTTGGAGACCTGGAATAGGATGAATGAATGTATTTTGCATGTTGGATGGACATGAATCTTTGGAATCCAGAGGGAAGACTATGGTAAGCAGGATAATGGGTCCAAATAATGTCCATGTTCCAATTCTCAGATCTTAAAAATGTGTTACTTACTTGGCAAAAGACACTTTGCAGCTGTGATTAAATGAAGGACCTTGAGTTGGGGGAGATTATCCTGGATTATTTGGGTGGACTCAAAGGGTTCTTAAATCAAAAAACTTCTCCTGGCTGGAGTCAGAAGATTAACATTATGAAAACATGGTTAGAGAGATACAATTTTGCTGGCTTTCAAGATGGAAGGAGGCCATGAGCCTCCTTGGAAAAGACAGTGAAATGGATTCTCCCTGAGAGCTTTGAGAAGGAATGCAGTCCTGCTGACACCTTGGTTGTAACTCAATGAGACTCTTGTCAGACTTCTAACCTATAGAACTTTCAGAGGATATATTTATGTTGTCTTAAGACACCAAATTTGTGGTAATTTATTACAGTACTAGCTGAAAACTACTACAAATAATAATATGAACTAGTTGTAGAGATTACATGTATAATATGTGCAGAGGCTTGCCATGTACAATTATTTTCTTTTTAGTTATTGACATTCCCTGGTTCATCTCAATATAACTTTATTCCCAATTCCCTCAGCAACTTACGATTTTATCCTTCCCTAGACTCCATCTACTTTACTTATGATAAATTTTGAATAGGCCTTAACTTTCCTATGGAACTATGTATTTGTTAATGGCAGAGTTGAGGTTTATTCATCTTTATATTTCCTTTAGCTTCTGGTACTTTATTGTTCACTCAATATTTGGCAGAAATGTCTATTAGATTCTCTGTAACCTATAGAGTCTATTCGTTAATCTACTAAAATAATAAATTAGACTCTCTGTCACCGTGTACCCATCCATTCTTCATGGTAGGACGATCATTGCTTTCATACGAGTGTTCTCAGAGGGAAAACTGCTTAACGTTTTACTCCTCTGCATCACTGCTGCCGTTGCTGGTTATTGTTCTCATTGGTGCTGCTTTGTTTTAGAAGCAGAAAATATTGTTGGTTCTAAACTTATTTGCTTTGATTTTATAAATTTGCTTTTAAGAATAACAGCATTGTTTTTACTGGAAGAATGTGTATGAGCATTGTAAAACACTTAACAAGATAAAAAATATAAATAACACAATTAAAAATCATCCCTATAATCATAATGAAGAAACACCCATCAGTACCATTTGGTGAACATCGTTTCAGATATCCTGAAACAGAGGGGATTCAAGAACAATAGATAAAATGATTTTATGATGAGACCTTATTGTGCACTTTATTTATAAAAGCACCAACATTATAACTGTTATTTTATACCATATATTTATATAGTTAAGTTACAAGTATGTTCCAAACATAGAAAAACTGGAGTACAATTAAGATGAGTATTAAATTTATCATCTTTGCTTTTGACTATGCAATCATTTCACCATCTCTGAATCCATGTGAATTTCAAGTGTCCCAAGGATGCCTCTTTGCTATCTTGCTCCGTTCATCTGCTATCAAGGAAAGTGTGTAAAACAACTCTGTAGGGTTAATCTACTCTTTATCTCCTCACAGTGTATTTGGTTTACACTTTACCTCCCTGGGTAGAAAAAGTCAACAGTTCTTGAATGAGTATACTTGAGTATTTTGCTACTGGAAACAACCTATTGCTGTTACTTTGGTGGCTGCTGGTTAACTCTCAAAGACTGAAGTGCTGAGAAAGGATAAATGACTTTCCATTGGCACTAAGGCCACTAGACAATATGAATCACTATGACTCAGAACACTCTCTGATGCTCTTGGCTTCAGGAGATTAACTCTCTCTTACTCATCTGCATCAGCCAGCAAGGGTGAAGAATATGTCCCTCCTTCTCAGTCTCATGCTTGAGAGAAAACATCCCTTAAAGGTTCATGCAATTAGATTTCCTTCCTGAAAAGAATGTAATCCCATGTCCATTTATTTATTCACTTAGTCATCTCTCCTCTCTCTCTCTCTATGTATACATACATCTCTCTCTGTATATATACACAGAGAGAGAAGACAGTGAGAGAGAGACAGAGAGAGAGAAAGAGAGAGAGAGCTTAAAATATGTCTGGTATTATCGTGGATTCTTGTGATACAGGAGAAAAACAAAAATATGAAAATACTTGCCATCATGGAGCTTACAAATCTAATGAATAAGCAAGATAAATAAATTATTGTCTATATGAGATAGTAAGAAATAATAAAAGATCAATGAATTAAGAAGTTAAAATAAAACAAGGAAAAGAGATAAGTAACTTAAAGGAGGTTGTATTGTTTTTAATAAGGTGGCTAAGGATTAAACTATTTAGTAGATCCTATAAAAATAGTTTATATAATATAAACTAATTAATTAATCCTAAAAGTAGCTCAACTATTAAATGTTTAGTTTCTAGAGAAAATTTTCCAGCATCTTCTTAGGATTTCAAGTAAATTTAATACCAGACCATATTTATTTGTTTCCTGGAGTGAAATTTCCCAGAAAAACCTTAATGAAGTTTTTCTACCTACTTAATCTGAATATAGTGCGTGTGTGTGTGTGTGTGTGTGTGTGTGTATACATATATATAATATATACAGAGAGAGAGTACATTTAATATTTATATTTATTATATAGATGAATAAATATATATATAGTATATAGAATATACTTTATATTTAGTAGAGAGAGAAAGAGTGAATGCCTACAAATCATTTTCACCTGCTCACAATTCAATCAATTCATACCGTCTGATCACAGAATGCTATTGAGTAGCCATTCAGAGAGCCTGAGTTTGAAGGTCTTTTCTATGCTACCTGCAATAAATATCTAAAGCATTTGGCTCAAAGGAGGTGGATCCTAATGTTTGTTGGATCTGACATTACAGTTAGCAAACACTTAGATTGCAGAATATGAACAGAAGCACTATTAGACAGTACTCTCAGGTCTTTTGGAATAAGGCATGACTATAAAATTTGAGATGTATTTATAAGAAGAGCTTAAGAGTGTAATTCATGAGGCCATCTTAGCTGCTGAATTTTTTCCTTTCTCAAAACAAACTGGAAAAGATTGTTTTAAAAGGTAGTACGGTTGCTGACCTCTGATCAATTTTCTTTGTATAACAACTCATTGTCAACATTTAGTGAACATTGAAATTACTGCTAGGAGAAATATGAAGACATGAGTAGACTTATCCATTACACTTGAGAAATTTACAAGTGAATTGGGGAGAAAAATCAGCATAAGAAAAAAAATTTAAGTACAAATATGAAGTGAATAAAATAAAGCTAACATCTGAGATGTACTGGGTTTCAGAAACAAATCTAAATCCTATTAGACATTTTGTTAAAACAAGATATGTACAAAGTATCTTTTTATGTGAACTATGTACCAATCATAATTTTATGGCAGTTAAAATTTCCAGATCTTTATTTTCATGTAATGAGTGATACATTTAAAGAATTGGCAGGGTTTTCTTTATGTTTAGTCTATAGACTGTGATTTTGCTTGGTTAATCTGTTTTACTAAGTACATTTTATCATGCTTACTGGTCAGGAGTTGAAATTTCAATTTTCTGTATACTGTGCGGCAATTATGTAATTTCTGCCTGCATTGAGGAATGAAAACAGGGTTATGCTGGTGATACCTTTTGATGGGCTGAGGGATTTCCAAAAATGCCAAACTAAGGGGCAGGATGTCAGGGGTAATAAGTGGGGGATGATCTAGAAAACCCCATAAAAGTATAAGTACATTCTGAAGTAGAAATAAATAAATATTTCCCCCCTGGAGACCTATAACCTCCTCGGAGTTTACCGTTTTACATTGGAGACACTAGCCCCCACCAAGCCTAAAGCACATTTTACTGGAAATAGAAAACCCAAGTGTTAAACAGAATTTCAAGTAATAGCACATTATTCAGTTTGGGTAAACATGAAGCTTATATTTTATTACTTTGGAAAATAAAGCAAATGATATATATGTTTAATTTCATTTTCCATAACTGTTCATTGTTATCACATAGAAATGCAATTAATTTTTTATATTGACTTTGTATCCTGCAACATTGTTAAATTCACTTACTTTAGTAAGTTTTTAAAAAACATTTCTTAAAACTTCATACATAACACAAGCATGTTCCAAGTAAAACAGTTGTATTCCTTTCAATGTCTGTGCATTTTATTTTATTTTTCTTGCCTATTGCACTGGCTAGAACCTCAGGTATCGAAGTGATATGAGTAAATGCCCTTGCCTTTTTTTGAACTTTATGAACAAAGCCTTCACAATCTCACCGTTGAGTACTGTGTGAGCTGTAGATACTAATAAATTCTGCTTACGAAGATGAGCAGGTTTTCTTTTACTCTAGGTGGCTAGGAACTTGTATCATTAATGGTTGTTGAAATTTACTGAATAGTTGTTTGCATCTATTGACATAGTGATATGGTCATAACTTGCATTTCTCTAATGAATAATGATGTTGAGTAATTTTTCACATGCTTATTGATCATTTATATATCTTCCTTTTGAAGTATCTGTTCAAGTTGTTTGCCCATTTTTTTTAGTTGTTTAGTTATATTATTATTGAGTTGCAAATGTTCTTTACATGTTGTAGATTTGAGCTTTTTGTAAGAGGCATTTTTTAAAATAATATCTTTCAATGTGGCTTGCCTTTTCATTTATTACTTGTGTCTTTTGAAAAGGACACGTTTTTAATTTTGGTGAAACTTTGTTATGTTTTTAATAGTTGGTGTTTTTTTGTGCCCTCTTTAAGAAACATCTGCTTATCCCAATTACAGCAATGTTTCTCCCATATTTTTCACATAAAATGAAATAGCTTTAGAAATCAAAACAGTATGGTACTGGCACAAAAACAGACACATAGATCAGTGAAACAGAATAGAGAGCCAAAAATAAACCCATAATTATATGGTCAATTCATCTTCAACAAAGGAGGTAAGAATATCCAATGGGGAAAAGACAATCTCTTCAACAAATGGTGTTGGAAAAACTAGACAGTTACATGCAAAAGAATAAAACTGGACCACTTTCTTATACCATACACAAAAATAAATTCAAACTGGATGAAAGACCTAAATGTGAGACAGGAAATCATCAAAATCCTAGAAGAGAGCACAGGCAGTAATTTCTTTCACATCAGCCATAGCAACTTTTTTCTAGATAGGTCCCCTGGGCGAGGGAAACAAGAGCAAAAATAAACTATTGGGACAACAAAAAAATAAAAAGCTTCTGCACAGTGAAGGAAATAATGAGCAAAACTAAAAGGCAACCTACTGAATAGAAGATGATATTTGCAAATGACCTATCTGATCAAGGGTTAGGATCCAAAATACATAAAGAACTTATACAACTCAATACCAGAAAAACAAATAATCCAATTAAAAAATGAGCAGAAGACATGGACATCTCTCCAAAGAAGACATTCAGATGGCCAACACACTCATGAGAAGATTCGCAACATCCCTCATCATCAGGGAAATGCAAATCAAAACTACAATGAGCTATCACCTCACACTTGTTAGAATGGCCAAAATCAAAAACACAAGGAACAAGTGGTGGAAAGGATGTGGAGAAAAAGGAACCCTCATGCACTGTTGGTGGGAATGCAAACTGGTGCAGCCACTGTGGAAAACAGTACGGAGTTTCCTCAGAAAGTTAAAAATAGAACTACCCTATAATCCAGTAATCGTACTACTGGGTATTTACCCTAAGAATATAAAAACACCAATTCAAAAGGATACATGCACCACTATGTTTATTGCATTATTTATAATAGCTAAATTGTGGAAGCAGCCCATGTCCATGGATAGATGAATGGAGATACACAGACTCACACACACATGTACGTATATGTATACACACACACACACACACACACACACATACATATAATGGAATATTATTCAGCCATAAAAAAGAATGAAATGAATGAAATCTTGGCATTTGCACCAACATAGATGATCTAGAGAGCATAACACTAAGCAAAATAAATCAGTTAGAGAAAGAAAAATACCATATAATTTCACTCATATGTGGAACCTAGGAAACAAAACACATGAACAACAACAAAAAAAGAGATAAACCACATACAGACTCTTAGCTATAGAGAATAAATGGTGGTTACCAGAGGGGAGGTGGGTTGGGGAATGGATGAAATAGATGAAGGGGATTAAAAGTACATTTATCTTAATAAGCTTTGAGTAATGTATAGAATTGTTGAATCAGTATATTGTACACTGAAAACTAATACGACACTGCATGTTAATTATACTGGAATTAAAGTTTAAAAAATTATAATAGCTTTAATTATGGGTAGATATATGATTTGAATTTTTTTCTTATGCATGGTTTGAGGTAAGGGTTGAGACTCAACCCTACCCCTTCACCCCCCATATGATATTCGGTTGTCCTAGTACCATTTGTTCACAAGATTTCTTTTCTCTATTAAATTCAGTTTGCAATTTTGTGAAAACTCAATTGACCATGTAAATATAGTTCTATTTCTGGACTCTATTTTCTTCCATTGCCCTAGTGCACCAAGGCTTCATCTTGATTACATGGTCTTGATTACTGCACTTTGAAATAAGTCTTCTAAATTGTTCTGCTTTTAGAAAATTGTTTTGACTTTTCTAGATCATTTGCCTACATAAACACTTTCAAATCAGCTTGTTAATTTCTTCCAAAAAGCCTGCTAGAATTCTGAATGGGATTGAATTTCATCTATATAAATGTGGAAAGAATGTCCATTTTTAACAATATTGAATCTTTCAGTCCCCAAATATAATGCATCTATTTTCTTTCATCACTGTAAATTTCTTTTACAATGTTTTGTAGTTTTCCATGAATAAACCTTATACACTTTTGGTTAAATTATCCCTAAATATGTTATTTTGGTGCTATTAATAATTAAGCTTTAATTCATTTTCTATGTTTTTATCATGAGATGTACTTTAAGAATTATATTGTGAATGCTTATCTTGTATCCTGAAACCTTTCTACATTCATATATTAGATTTGGCACCTTTTTAAAATACATTCCTTAGTGTTTTTTTACACTAACAGTCATCATTAGCAAATGAAACAGCTTTACTGCTTTTGTTTCACTCTGTATGACTTTTTTTCTTTTTCTTTCTTTCTTTTCTTTTCTTTTCTTTTCTTTTCTTTTTTCTTTTCTTTCTTTTTTTAACCTTACTTTATTGCACTGGCCAAGAAGTATAATCAAATGGTGAATAAAGATGGAGAGAGAAAATATCCATACATTTTTTCCCCCTGACATTTGGCTTTCAGATTTTAAACATTAGGGGTGATTATATATTTTATTCTTCTATTTTTGTAGATTCTAGGTATCTGTTGAGTAACTTCTCTTCAATTCGTAAGTTACTGAGAGATTTTTTTTCATGAATGGATTTTGAATTCAGTCAAATGCTTCTTTTGGCATTGATTCAGATGATCACTTTGTTAATACAGCTAAATACAGTGATTAATTTTCTAATGTTAATTGACTGTTTTTGAATGTTTGTGATAAACCACATTTGGTCATGGTGCATTATTTTTATTATGTAATTACAGAAATTGATTTGTTAACATTTTATTAAGGTTTTTAAAAATCAGTTTCTCAGGGCTTTCTTTTTCTTTTCTTCTGATCTCATTGTCTGGTTTGGCATAGGCATAACTGTAGCCTAACAAAATGCACTGGAAAATGTTCCCTTCAAGTCCATTCTCTAAACAGTGTTTGAGATTGGTATTACTTATACAGTAAATGTTTCATAGAATTCACCAGTGAAACCATTCTGTGCCTTGAATTTTGTTTTTTTACTTTTTTTTTTTTTTAAGAGAAGGCTTTTAATTATATTTTCATTTTATTTCAGTGGCATAGACCTATTCAGAGATCTATTTTAAATCTCTTCCTGTATCAGTTTTGGTAATATGTGTTTTTCAAGAATTATTTTTTTTGCCTAAGTTACCAAATTTGTGCATAATATTCCCATATAAGCTTCTAGCATTTGTCATGATCTTGAAATTCAGGATTTAACATACAGGATCTGTTACGATATTCTCTCCCATTCCAGATATTGGTAGCTTACATCTTAGCTATTATTTATCAATCCAGTTAGAGACTAGTTTTATTGATCTTAAATGTATCTTCTGATTTCCTTGATTTTCTCTATTTTCTAAGTTTTATTACTGTTCCTTTGTATTTCCTTTCTTCTAGTTACTTATGCTTACTTTTTCTCTCTTTTCTTGAAGTATGAACTTGTGTTATAAGGTCATTAATTTTTAGATCTTTCTTCTTTTCTAGTATACACATTTAATATTATAAATTTCCCTTTACACATAGATATTTTTATATTTTTGTTGTTACAAAATATTTTTTAAATTTTCTTGTAATTTGCTCTTTGACCCATGGAATATCTAGAGGTCTGTATTTAATTTTCAAGTAATTGGGCTTTATGATTATCTTGTTGCTATTGACTTCTAGTTTAATTCTATTATGTTCAGAGAGCACACTCTGTACGATTTTAATCTTTTCAAGCTTATTATTTTTTTATGGGCCCCATATGATCTATCTTAGTAAACATCCCATGTACATCCAAAAAGAACATGCATGTTGGGGCGCCTGGGTAGCGCAGTCGTTGAGCGTCTGCCTTCGGCTCAGGGCGTGATCCCGGCGTTATGGGATCAAGTCCCACATCGGGCTCCTCCGCTAGGAGCCTGCTTCTTCCTCTCCCACTCCCCTGCTGTGTTCCCTCTCTCGCTGGCTATATCTCTGTCACGTAAATAAATAAAAAATCTTAAAAAAAAAAAAAGAACATGCATGCTGTAGGTTTTTGATGTACTGCTCCATAAATATCAGTTAGGTCAAGGTGGTTGCATCTTTCAGACCTTTTATGCCTTTGCCGATTCTTTTCGCTAGTTGCTCTACTAAAAAGGATGCTGAATTCATTTTCTGTTGCTGCTGTAAAAAAAATTATCACAAATGTAGTGGCTTCAAACAACATCCGTTTATTATCTCACAGTTCTGTAGGTCATAAATCTAGGCACAGCATGGCTCTGCTGTTTTTCTGGTTTTTTTGTTTTGTTTTGTTTTCACAAGGCCAAACAAGGTGTCCCAGGGCTGTGCTACTTTCTGGATGCTCTGAGGATGAATCCACTACCAAGCTCCTTTAGGTTGTTGGAGGAATTCATTTTTATGCTGTTGTAGGACAGAGATGCCCCACTTCATTGCTGGCTGTCGTTCAGAAGTTATTTTCAGCCATTCCTTGAATCGTCTCTCCCTTCCTCCATCTTAAAAGCCAGCAATGACATTTAAAGCCCTCTCACACCTCAGATCTCTTTCTCCCCCCTTCCGCCTCATTTCTATTCTCTCTTCTTTTGCTGACATAGCTCTCTGATCGCCTTTTCTGCCTTCCTCATCTGCTTCTAAGGTCTCATGTGATTGTATTGGGCTTACCTGGATAATCCAGGCGAGCTCCCTGTTTCAAGGTTCACTGATTAGCAACCTTTATCACATCTGCAAACATAGCAGTACGTAGATTACTGTGTGATTGGTTAGCCAGGGGACAGAAATCTTGGAGAATTTCTAGAATTCTATCTACCATTGTCACTGACATCTCCAAGCATTATGTAGGTTTTGCTATTTTTCCCTTTAATTCTGACATTTTGCCCATGTACCTTGAAGCACATTTATTAGACCGCACACATTTATTTCTTCCTTACGAATTAACACTTTCATCCATAAGAAATACTGGCTTTGTCTCTAGCAATACATTTTATCTTGAAATGTATTCTATGTGGTATATATCCCTTCTTGCCTTTTTATTTCTTATTTTTCTTGTTTGCATGGCCTCTTTCTTCCATCCATTTACTTTCAGCATCTCTTTGTTTTGTATTTAAAATGTTTCTCATATAGAGAGTATATAGTTGGATCATAACTTTTTACATCTAATTTCACAAGACAGTGAGGTTTCTTATGGAAAAGTTAGCAGGTGGTTCTCTTAATATTTTGAAAACCAACATGCTAGCCTGCGCTTGGCCCTAAACATTTGTTAAAAATCCAGGTTTTTTGTTTTTAATCCCCATCTACAGCAGTTCCTACCTTCTCCGATTGCTCACCTAAAGGTAAAAGCCAAGGCAGGTCTCTTCTCTACTAGGAGGGGCTGATGCTTTCTTATTTGGGTTCCTTTAGTTTTCTCAGCTTTCTGATGAGTTTTAATTTTTTGATTTTTTTTTAAGTTATGATGTGATTTGTGTTTCTAGCAAAGACAAAGTAAAAGACATCAGGTTTATCCCCTTTCCTCAAACAAAAGTTTTGACATATGGCAATGGAAGACAATGATCCTGAGAGACAGGAAATAGATGAGCCCTACACTTCCAAGAAGCTAAAACCTTGAAGACAGTGTCCAGACAGCAGTGCAAGTAAGAGGAATCTAGAAGACCTGTGGCATACATCAGTAGAGGACTAAACCACGGTAAAAATACAATGTAACAAAAGAATAATAAGAATGCCACAGATCAAAACTGTGGAACACAGACAATGTAATTTTTTGACAAATGTGTGTAGTCTTATATACTTATAATAAAAATCATATAGGATGATAATGAATAAAGTATACTTCCAACTGTGTAACTTAGAAAAATAAAAACAATAAATCTAAAGAGGGGAAGAAGGAGAAAGTTTGAAAAGATAATAATAAAAACTAATAACTAGAACACAATAGAAAGTTTTAATAAAAACAGAATTCAGTATCTGAAAGAAACTAATAATATAAATCAACATCAGGAAAATTTGTTCATGAAAAAGAGAGAAGACTTCAAATAAGCAATATTAATTTCCAAATGCAAACAGTAACTGAAATATATAGAGAGGGTTACTACCATAGATAGTTTTTATAATAATAAAGGCTAACTTTGTCTGGGATTTGGTGGGTGAATACAAAAATGACTCCACAAATGTTTTGAGTAGAAGAGGAGGTCCAGCAGAAGAAACCATTCCAAAGTATTTAGGGAAGAAAAGGAAGATCCCTTTTATGGCATGTATCTTCCAAAAGCAGTAATGTGTGTGGGTATTTGTGTTAGGAAGAGTTACTGAAAGAGATTAAGATGTTCAAATGTCCCTATAAAGTCATTTCCAGGCTTACCATAACTTGGTGGTCTTCACGTGTTTCCAGAGTAGTATGAAATTATTTGAATCCTCTAATGTTGGGATCCCCTTGAAGGAATCCCCAGACAGTTTTGATTCATAATTAACCCTTCCCTACAGTGAGTAGGATTATATGACATCCCACTGTCATTTCCCTGTGGGTTTAACCTTATTATTCATGAAGCTCTTATCCAGATAATCTTTGTCCATTTTCTACCACTTGAAAACCAATTAAAGATTCTTGCATATTTTTCTCCTGCAAGTCATTTACAAATGACAGTATCTGGGAGGGTATTTTACAAGGATTGTCAGTAGATTGTCTTTTATTAAGAAACATAAATTCTCTGAAAGATCCAATATACCCCTAGGAAAAAGCTGATGCTGACACACTTTCAGAATCCCTGCAGTTGACTAGAAATGACATTTAAACTAAAGGCCCAGAGAGATTTGACAGCGTTTTCTCGAAAGCATTATGACAAGAACTCCTTTAGTTCTATGAATTTTATATGAACAACAATTTTTTTCTCTGAGACTGACAGTTGGAGATAGATTCTGTTATTACTGAAAAGTACCGACATGTCCTTTTAGTTCAAAATGAAAACAGCCATTAGTGATGGATAAATGTTTCTTTTCCCTTTACTTCATCTGTTTCAAGTTACAAACCCTTAGGATAAATATGCCTAGAATGTAAACAAGGTTTTTGTTTGTTTGTTTCTAGAGCAAATGTTACTTATAATGGGATGGTTTGTCCAAGATTTACCTGATTCTTTGTCAAATACTTAACCTATTCTGCAGACCAGTTATCACAGTGCTGCCCTAGCTTACAATGAAACAAAACTAGAACTGTCCTGAACTTATCATATTTTTCGTGCACTTCCCTAGTTAATAACCTTTCATATGACTTGCAGTTTAGAAAGATGTAACTGACCAAGCATGAAAAAGAGAAATGTTGACAAAACGTATTTTACTTAGAACATCTAAAATGGGGATCTAAATATACAGAAAAAAAATATTTTTTAGTAATATGGATTTTTTTCCCTTTCAAATAACTGGAACAAATTTTTATTAAATAGTGATAGGAGATAAAGTTGCCTCCTTTGTCTAAAATGTGCATGAATACATTCCGTAGTTACTTTTTACCATACAAATAACTGGAGTAAAATGAACACTCCAAATAATAAAATAGGAATTGTCCCCTGTTTTGGGATTGTCTGTGCAATGTTTTAGATCTTACCATTCTGGATTTAAATCTTTATAGCTTATACCGACGTCTTTTTTTTCCATTTGAGGTTTGATAAACTTACGCCAATCAGATTGATAGCTACTATTTTTATAAATAGAAGCAATTGTTTCTTTTCATGCTTTGCATTTTATATTCTCTAAGCTGACTGTGCACTTTCTCTTACGAATTGTATGAAACCAATTTTTCTTTCTTGTTTGTAAAACTGTTGAGGCTATGATGAATTTCAAGGTATGCATTATTGAATGTCAATTCCAGATATTATCTTCAAGAGGATATGTGAATAGAAAAGTGGCTTGAAGAATTTCACTTTCAGTGGATCTGAAACTTTACTGTAAGGGTTTCTAGTAAAGATATAGTTATCCCACTGTCAGGAACACCAGGAATGGCTTTTGATGATTTTAAAATATGTTTTACTAACTAATAAATAATACACATAACTCAAATGTTGATAATAACTAATGAATGTCATGGTAATTAAAACAGCATATTCTTTAAAGCACTCAGCTAATCCCACTTAGTTTTCATTTAAAAAAAGAGAAAAGCCTAAAAATTTTCTAAAATTACTCCATTTTCATTGGATATGAAACAAGTGGAAATAGCAATGTAATGAATTCTGTATATATACATATATCTATTTCAGAAACAAAATTAAATACACAGCAGTACAGGAGACTTTGAAAAAATCAAAGTTCAGGCTCTAGCCTGGTTGTTTACACACTGTTGTGTTTATGAAGATTCTGTAGAATGCAGCTAAAATAATATGTAAAATAACATCATTCAGTTGTTTAACAAACAATGCATACTTACAAAGGGGAAAATTTATGATTGAGAACATTTTAACTCAATTTGGAAAGCAATAAAATCAAAATAAAGCCTAAGGCCATAATACGGGTAGTCATAGCACTATGTCTTTCACTGTTTGTTTCAATTCTTAGTATTTCTCTCTTACCGTATACTTTAAAAATGACACTTACGATTTTTTTCCCTTCATTAATTCCTCAAAAATTAACCTCTGGGTTCTCATCATTCTGTGGGCCATAATTTGACCTGGGAAGTAAATGAGGAAAAAAGAAAAAGTTTGTTCATTAAATGGAATTCAAATGAGACATAGCCCAGGAATATTGGCTGTACTGCTTAATATATACCAAGGAATATCAAGCTTGGGTCTGCAAGTCAGGTAAAATCTATTTATACTTGTGAGTCTTTGGAGATTGAAATAAGTTAAAGCCTCGGTAGGGTTGCAGTTTCTGAACTCCGGATGAATATTTATCAATATTCCCTCACAGTTAATTCTGTTTGTGCTCTGTTTAAGACATCTTCATATCCCAGAAGGCCATGAAGATATATTCACCTTAGATATATATTCTAAGATATTCTAGAAGTTTTATTATTTCACCTTTCACAACTAGGTTAAAATACAAATGTAAGGGTATGGATTGGAGTCAGAAAATATAAACCATTCTTTTAAAAGTTGAGTTTTTTCTTTTATTTTTCTTTTCTGAAAAAGGTAGCAGAGAAACGAGAAGGTAATAGAACAGCTAGAGTATCTAAAGGGTTTATGTTTGTTTACTGATGTGGTTGATTGATTGATTAATGGATTGATTTTCCAGACATCAAAGCTTGTTATTAGCTTATAGAAAAGATCCAGGAGGGAGGGATAAATTAATGATATCAGCAGAAATGAAACACGTAAGTTGAAGGCCTTGGGAATGTGAGGAATGAGTAGCTGGGACCTATTACCCAGGTACAGGGATTTTCCATTGACAGGAGCAGAGTGCTTTTCCTGTGTAAGAGTGAAAAAGGACATAGATACATAGGCATAGTGCAAAGAGAACTTCTGTCTGAGTAATTTCATTTTCTTAATAAAGTATGAAGCAGTGTCATTAGCTGAGAGGGATCCGTAAGAGCAGGATTTCTAGGGAGAAGTGATATTACATCGATACTTTAGAAAATGAGAATGTGAATTATTGTCCTTACCCACTGTTCATAGCCCCCCCCATATTTTATGCTTTTCTGTGGGGGAATAGCGTTCGAGGTTGCATGTGTGTGTGTGTGTGAGGGGGTGGGTGTGCAGACTAAATGGGATAAATGTAGAATTTAGCTTTGTTTTGGTAAGTGACTTCTTATCCACTGTCTATAGCCTTACACATATCATATAAACAGGATAAACAGCGCTTTCTATTCTCAAGAGAAGATTTATCAAAGTAAAAACAATGAGTCGAAACATGAAGGGACTTGAAGTGAAGGATAATGGTGCTTTTGACCCAGAACCATGCTGGAGTGCAATGAGGACTGATTATGAATTACCACTATGGTGTAAGTCCTTTAGCCATGACCTGCTGGCCCACCGAGTGCTATCAAGTGAACCGTGGCAACAGGGTAATTTCCTACCAGTATGTAAGTCCCATATTAAAAAGGTCCTGGGTATTCTCGGTACAACTGTACTGTAGCAACTTGAAAGTTCTGCAGCAGATGGGAAACATTAAGAAACAAAAAAAGTTTTTTTAAAAAGAATCTCCCAAGGAAATCTTACATATAAAAATTGTAAATTGCAACTCAAATGTCTTCAGGGCTTTTATATTTTACTTATTCTTGGGATGCATTATAATGTGTTGCTTCAGAATTTGTTTCAGTTTGCTTTTCTTCTTTAGCATTACTAAACGCCCAGTTTATAAAATTATCATAAAATCACACAATAGAGGGGTGCCTGGGTGGCTCAGTCAGTTAAGTGTCTGCCTTCGGCTCAGGTCATGATCTTGGGGTCTGAGGATTGAGCCCTGTGTCCAACTCCCTGCTCATCAGAGAGTCTGCTTCTCCCTCTCCCTCTTCCCCTCCCCCATTCACAAATAAATAAATAAAATCTTTTTAAAAAATCACACAATAGAAAAGAGTTTTAAAAGCCTAGTAAACTTTATACAAGGTAAGGCAGGAGAGATATTTCTCTTCATTTTGATATGAAATGAGCCCACAAATTATTTTCCTTTTTTCTTAATTTTGTTTGCTTAATTTGTTTGAAATTTTCTTGGTGTTTTTCTCTCTTTCTCTTAATTCCTTTGAGCACTTCCTTCTCTCTTTTTTCCTTGAATTCTTCCCAGATCTTTTATGTCTAAAGTCCACAGGCTGTTTTCAAATATATGAGAATTGAAAAATCAATTTCTTTATTCCCTTTTACTCTTTTTTTTTCTCTTTTATCTCCTTGATTCTTCATTTCAAGAATTAATTTGGACAAAATTAACTCTACAATTATCTTTTAGATCATCTAGTTAAAAAGTAAAAGTGATACATGCATTACTATGAGTAGTTGGCATAACATACAGACATTTTACTAACTTTCAAACTCATTAATTCATTTGTCACAAAATATTTACTGTGGGTATCTACATGACTGAAACAATAGTAATGGTTTTCCCACAGCCATAACTGAGGATAATTCAGTGGTTTGAGGCAGTAGAAAATCCTGGCGATAACCATCAAATCTTGCGCTAGATTGCCTGAGTTGGAATGGTAGCATTCACATTTATTATTTGGATGATTGTACAAGTTACTGAGGCTTTCTGAGCCTCAGTTTCTTCATCTGTCAGCAAAGATAGCGCTAGTATTTTCCTTATTAAACTATTATTGTAATTTAATCAGATGATACCTGAAAGGACTTTCACTAATGACTGATAGATAATAAAGGCTGAATAATGTTACTTAATGTTATTATCAAATTGAAAGTACAATCAGTTACTTCTTTCTTAAACATTTCCACAAAGTGGCACCATTTTCCCATCTTCTTTATTGGTAATATGGTAGGCAATCAATCACAGCATTTCTACATGTAATATGTGATTTTATATATATATATATATATAAAATTTATATTATATATATATATAAAATTTATATTATATATATATATATATATATTCCCATCTTCTTTATTGGTAATATGGTAGGCAATCAATCACAGCATTTCTACATGTAATATGTGATTTTATATATATATATATATATAAAATTTATATTATATATAAATATATATATATATATATATTTCAATCAATTATCTCTACATTTATGTTGGTCTCCATAATGACCCTATACTTCAAAGTGTAAACAGTGATGGAATGTTTCTGTCCAAGAAAATCCATAAAATCATAATAATTTCTAATGTCATGAGGAATATTATGCTATAATATGAATTAAAATGTAATATACTATTATGTTAAAGTATAATCTTTTTATGTTTGTGAAATATGGGGTAATACTGGAATAAAATATACTGATGTTCATACTGATTATCTCTGACTTATGGAAATATAATAGTTTTTATATTCTGTTTTTTAATTTAAATTCAATTAATTAACATAGTGTATTATTAGTTTTATATCCTATTTTTTTAACAGACTTCATCTTTTTAGAGCAATTTTGGATTTACAGAGAAATTCGTAGTAAGTACAGAGTTCCTATATCCTCTTACTCTCCTCAAGTCTGCACACAGTTTCTCCTATTAATAAAATCTTGTGTTAGTGTGGTGCGTTTGTTACAATTGATGATACAATATTGATAAATTATCATTTGCTAAATTCCATTGTTTATATCAGGGTTTACTTTTTCTGTTATATAGTTCTGTAGACTTTGCCAAATACATATTATGATCATTCTGTGTATCACACAGAATAGGTTCACTGCTCTAAAACCTCTGAGCTTTCATATACATTGAGAAATGACATGATCCCCACAATCAAGTTAACACATCCGTCACCTCACATAATTACTTTTTTGGGAAGGGGAAGTTTTAGCCCTCTTAAGATCCACTCTTTCAGCAGATTTTGAGTATACAAAACAGTATTATTAACTATAGTCACTATGTTGTATGTTAGATCATCAGAACTTACTCATCTTATAACTGAAAGTTGGCCAACCTCTTCCCATATCTCCCACCCCCACTCCCAGTCCCTGGCAACCACCATTCTACCTTTCTATGGTTCATGTACTTACTTATTTTTTAACATTCCACATGTAAGTGATACCATACAGTATTTGTCTTTCTCTTTCTGGTTTATTTCACTTAGCACAATGCCCTCCAGGTTCATCCACATTATTGCAAATGGCATAATTTCCTTCTTTTTTATGGATGAATAATATTCTATTGTATGTATTTACCACATATTTTGATGTGTCCATTGGATGATAGATACCTGGGTTGTTTCCACATCTTGCCTGTAGTGAATAATGTTACAATGAACATGGGAGTAAGATATCTCTTGGAGATAATTACTTTGCTTCCTTTGGATACCCAGAAGTGGGTTTGCTGGATCATATGGTAGTTCTCTTTCTAATTTCTGAGGAACCTCCATACTGTTTCTGTAATGGCTGCACTAGTTTACATTCCCACCAATAGTGTAAAAGGGTTTCCTTTTTTCCACATCTTTGCCAACATTTGTTATCTCTTGTTTTTCGTAACAGAGATTCACTCTTATATGAGGTGATATGTCTTTGTGGTTTTGACTTGCATTTCCCTGATGATTAGTGATTTTGAGCATCTTTTCATATATCTTTCGGCCATTTGTATATCTTCTTTGGAAAATGTCAATTCAGGTCCTTTGCCTATTTTTCAATTGGATTATTTGGGGGTTTTTGTTTTGTCTTGTTTTTAATTAATTTTATTTTATTTTTTGCCATTGAGTTGTATGAGTTCCTAATGTATTTTGGATATTAACTCCTTATTGGATATACGGTTACATATATTTTCTCCCATTCCCTAAATTGCCTTCAATTTTGTTGGTTGTTTCTTTTGCTGTACAGAAACTTTAAAGGGGAAGGAAGGAACACTTCCAAACTAATTTTAGGAGGCCAGCATTGCCCTGATACCAAAGCAAGTCAAGAACACTACAAGAAAATAAAATCATAGGCCAATGTCCCTGATGAACACAGATGCAAAATTCTCAACAAAATATTAACAAACTAAATTCATTGGCATATTAAAGGAATAACATACCATGTTTAAGTAGGAATTATCCCTGAACTACAAGGATGTTTCAACATATGTAAATCAATGAATGTTATATGCCACATTAACAGAATGAAGGATCAAAATTATATAATCCATATGATCTCAATAGATGCAGAAGAAAACTGACAAAATTCAACATTCATTCATGATAAAACCTTTCAACAAATTGGGTATAGAGGGAACATGCCTTAATATAATAAAGATCATATATAACAAGCCTATAGCTAACATTATACTCACTAGTAAAAAGTTACAAGCCTTTCCTCTAAAATCAGGAATAAGACAAGAGTATCCACTTTCACCAATTCTATTCAACATAGCACTGGAAGTCATAGCCAAAGCAATTAGTCAAGAAAAAAGAAATAAAAGCCATTCAAATCAGAAAGGAAGAAGTAAAATTGTCTGTTTGCAGAGGATGTGATCTTATATATAGAAAACCCTAAAGTCTCACCAAGAAACCTCTTAGAAGGGATAAATGAGTTCAGTAAAGTTTCAGGACACAAAATCAACATACAAAAATTGGTTGCATTTCTATGCACTAACAAAGAATTATCAGAAAAAGAAATTAAGAAAACCATTCCATTTATAATGGCATCAAAAGGAATAAAATATTCAGGAATAAATTTACCAAGGAAGTAAAAGATGAGCATGTGAACTATAAAACACTGATGAAATAAATTAAAGAAGACAAAAATAAATGGTAAGATACTCCATGTTCATGGTTGGAAGAATTAATATCATAAAAATGTCCATACTATTCAAAGCAATCTACAGATTCAATGTAATTTAAATGTAAGACCTGAAATTGTAAAACCACTGGAGAAAACATAGGGGGAAGCTCCTTGACCTTGGTCGTGGCAATGATTTTTTTAGCTTTGACACCAAAAGCACAAGAGACAAAAGCAAAAATAAACATATGGGACTTTATCCCTTTGCTTTAATCTCTCTCTATTTTTACAGTGAAAGCAGGTTTCTTGTAGATAGCATAGAGTTGTATTGTTTTGTTTTTATAATCTACCCTGTCTCTTTCAATTCATGTACCTAGAGCATTCAAATTTAAAGTGACTATTGATATAGTTGGATTGCCAATATCACATCTTTAACTGTTTCTATTTATTCCCTTGTTTTTGCTTATTTTTTTATTTTCCACTCTTGTTCTGCTTTCTCCAGTTTTATTCAAACATTTTATAAAATGATTTAATTTCTTTCTTTTCTTAGCATACAAATTATACTTTTCAAAATGTTTTTAGTGGTTGCCATAAAGTTCGCAATATAGATTTACAACTAATATTAAGTCACTGTCAAATAATACTATATCCCTTCATAAGTAGTGTAGGTACTTTATAATAAATTATTCCCAATTCTTTCCTCCCAGCCCTTAATATTGATGCCATATATTTCACTTATCCATAAACTATAATCATCCAATATATTGTTATTAGTATTTTAATAAACTGTGTTATCTGCTAGATCAATTAAGAATAGCATACTAAAAAAAAAAAAAAAAAAAGAATGCCATTCTAGACAGCAAGATATTTACAAATTATCTTACAATAAACAATTTACCGTAAGGAAAAAAAAAAAAGACTGGCATCCCTACCACACTAGAATTGAAATCCAGAGTCCTCTTTTATTATGTCACATTATGTTAGCATGTGTTTAAATATTTCTTTCACATGTGCTCTGGTTTATAGTTTCCTACCTTGATATGCTTTATTTTAATTTTTAAGGTTTATTTTGTTTATATTAGTTAAAAAAGTTTTCACCTTTGAAGAATAGCATATAATAAAAAATTTTCCCAAATGTGATTCAAAGTAATGTGATGACATTACACATGTAAGGCTCTCACCAAAAACCAATTCTAGGGGCGCCTGGGTGGCTCAGTCATTAAGCGTCTGCCTTCAGCTCAGCTCCTATTCAGCAGGAAGCCTGCTTCTCCCTTTCCCACTCCCCCAGCTCTCTCGCTGTGTCTTTCTCTAACCAATAAATAAGTAAATAAATAATCTTAAAAAAAAAATTCTAAAAAAGGAATTGGAACTCAACAAAACATATTTTATAGATCATCCAAAGAGAACAGGCAAACTGATTTAAAACCAATTTATAGACTATATAATAGGGAAGAATGAGCATGTTTTAAAGTAAAAAATGAGTTTGGATTTGAAAGTACTCTACTGTTCAGATTTGTAAAATGTATGGTGCCCATATTTGACATCTATCTTCTCTAGTTAAAAAAAAGAATGGTGTTAAAATAAAATCAATTTTAGAGAGTAATAGTAGAGAATGGGAAGTGCTAGGTATGAAACTATGTAAACTGAAGCGATCAAACTTAAGAATTTAAAGATTTGAAGAAAAGTCAAAATTATAATTTAACAAGACAATCGATTTTTAAGAAAGCCAATAAATTCAAACAAAGGAAAAAAATCAATGAAGACAAAGTTTTGGTTGCTAGCCCTCTCCCTAATTGTCAATTAAAATTTATTAACATACAGTTACATCTAGGTAGAATATTAAATTTTGCACAAAATAAACAATAGTCTAATTTATTACAATATTTATATCCAAGAGAATTTAAACCATTACTTGCTTGTTTTCAGTTTTTTTGTTTTAATGGAGGCTTAGACATTCATAATTTTGCCTTTTTACTTTCAAATTTTCTAATTATTTTTTAATTTTTAAAAAGATTTTATTTATTTACGTATTTAGAAAGAGAGAGAGGGGCACCTGGGTGGCTCAGTCGTTCAGCGTCTGCCTTCGGCTCAGGGCCTGATCCCAGGGTCCTGGGATAGAGTCCCATATCGGGCTCCCTGCTCAGCGGGAAGCCTGTTTCTCCCTCTCCCACTCCCCCTGCTTGTGTTCCCTCTCTCACTGCCTCTCTCTGTCAAATAAATAAATAAAATCTTAAAAAAAAAAAAAAAAAAGGAAAAAGAAAGAGAGAGAGAGCTTGCACTTGGGAGCAGGGGGAGGCGTAGAGGGAGAGACAGAGAGAGAATCTCAAGCCGACTCCATGCTGAGGCAGAGCCTGACCCAGGGCTCAATCTCATGACCCTGAGATCACCACCTGAGCCAAACCAGGAGTCAGTTGCCTAACTAACTGAGCCACCTAGGTGCCCCATAATTTTACGTTTTTAAAAAAAATTTTGAGGGTTAAGTGTAGAGAAATACAGATCCTTTCTTCATGACAATTTGAAATACTTCCCAAATGGCTCAGTCAGGTCATGGAATAAGCCAGGTAAATTTTCCAGGAAGAGGAGAAAGTTCATAGCATGAGAGTTTTGTACTAGCGGGGTGAAAGACCAGAGTTAAAAACAAAACAAAACAAAAAACATTACAAAGTTTTATTTATGTTAAGAAAATAAAGTAATAAATTGGAAAAATACATTTTTAAAGAGGAGATTTTTTCATGCGGTTTTAATTTCCTCAACTCATCATGATCTGATATTTTATGAGACTAACACTGATGAAGAGTTTCAATAAATCTCCGAATGACAAATAACAAGGGATTAACTAATTCATCCAGTTTAGGGAACATTAATTATGTAATGGGGGGGGCGGTATTGGTAAACGAATTTCTGTCTTAAAAGCTAAGGAAAAAATTTACCCTGGTTTTTTCACGAAGAGAATGTTTTCATATTAATTGGAAAGATGAAATTTCAATATGCTAGGTCACACTTTAGCGCTGCAGGTTCCCTGCCTGCCTGACCTTGATATCTAAGTGCTTAATAAACAGATCCTCAGGCCCCTCCCCCTGGAATTCTGAATCGGTGAAGGGGGTGGGGTTGGAGGCCGGGGGTGCTCTAGAATCTTTCTTTGAAAGACTGGTGATTTTTACGATCACACGTTTCAGAAAGCACCATTTTATGGGGTAGTAAGAATCACATTCACAGTCCTATATATTGTTCCAGTAATGTTATATTGCTCAATTCATTTTCTCTTCTGAGGAGTCCCTCTTCAGATCTATGTTCATTTGAATTTTTTTTATCTTCCTAAAGCCAGATCAGACATCAACTCTCCAAGCTCATTTATTCTGTGTTATCTGTGTACCTCACACATAATTTTGTTTTTCACGAATAAAACTTTTTGTTATAAATGGTTAGCTTATATTTATTTTTATGAATACCAGTATCTAATGTCTATTGAGAGCTAACAATATGCCATGTATTTCATATTTTATCTCACTGGGTATTCACCGAATCTCAGTGAAAGAGTGTATCAGTTCAGAGCTCAATTAGAGAAGCAGAAACACTAGGAGGTATTTTAAAGGATTTGTTACAGAATGTGGCAGTTATCAATTTATTGCCTGGTAACTCCAAATGACCCCTTCAATATTTGCGCTGTGATAAACAGCCTTTAAGTGTTTCTCCTTTAAAATGAGCTCAATGTTAAGCTTTCTCGGCAGAGGGCGCTGGAGGGACATTCCAGGAGGAAGGAGCTCTAGGCTATTTCCAGTGCAGTCTGGCCATCAGCGGGTGGGGGGTAGCAAGACATCCCTGGGAGTTAGCCCCAGCCATCCTCCGAGACCTTGGACGTTCTGCGACCTTGCAGCCCCAGCCTTGCAATACCCTTTTCTCAGTCCTCTAGACAGGCAAACCAGAAACCTCTTCCCAAATTTTGTGCTCTGAAGGCTTCCTGGTAGCTCTGGTCCCCAGGGACTCCCATGTGGGCTGCAAGCAACCTTGTATGACCTGGAGGGTCACAGAGTGAGCCGCTGCTCCTTCTGCAAGCCTCCACATCCCCCAAATCTGTCCTCACAATCTTGTCCCCACTATCTGCTAACCATCTGTTTCCCAACCACACCCTAGAGCTCATTGCTCACCCAGCAACTAGAGACCAGCTCCAACCCTGGCCAAACCAGAGAACATTTCATTAATCAATGAGGTGAACCACACTTTTTCCAACTAAATCTGAGCCCTTCCAAGTTTGTTCTTCCTTGCTTATCTTTGCCTCAGCCTTAAGATACCGTTATAGTGTCCATATAGTTAATTCTCTTGTCACAGTAATAATTTTTATATTAAACTTCTCCTGTTTAACCTTTTGTGTGGTTCTGTCTTCTGACAGAACCCAGACTGCTACATAGGGATTGGTCTTTTCTTAATTATGAGAACGTTTGTGGAGTATCTCTACAAAGGCTGTTGTTCTTGTGTCTGAGGTTGGAGCTTGAAGTCCTTTGGAAAGGCAACAGAGAAGGAAAAAAATATGTAAAGAGGGAGAGAACAAGAATAAGCCAAGACCTACAAGCTTGTGTTGGATCTCAGTTCTCATTTCCTTTGACTCTGATAGTGTGGGTATCTCACAGGATTTGGGGCCCTTATTTATGGAGGTAGGCACACACATCTAGCCCAAGAGCTGGAGAAGCTGAAGGAAGATCCTGGAAGGCAGACTTGCTACAGGCCAGCTCCACAAGTTAAGCTGATAAACGACAATGTGTGTGAGCTTCAAAAACGGCTGTTGCTTCCCTTCTGCCTTCCAACAGTCTCTGGTAGTCCATCCTAACCAAAATCAAACAGAGCAATGCCATCCGGGGGAATTTAGTTCAGCCTAGCTGAGTTAATACCTAACAAAGCGTTCACAGTCCACCCCTTGTCAACACCCAAAAACCTCTCCTTAAACATACTTAATCTCCAAATAAGGCGAGAGCAAAGGGAACAAACCACGATAAGAGATCCAAGCAGGCAAGCTGCTCTTCAGCATTCAGGTGACAAGCAAATATTGCCAACCTTCCCTGAGTGGCATAAAGGATATCCTTTCTCTTATCAAAGGGGAAAAAGCTATAACCCCCTTACCCTCCATATCTGTTACCTGTGGAAAAACTGGAGTTGATAAGCATTTTCCAGCAACCTGAGTGATGTGTAGTGACAGGTATCACAAACACTTGATTTTTTTTTCTCTCCAGCACAAACCCAGGGCAGGGCCCTTAGTATCTAGCACTGTGCCTGACACATAGCATCTGCTCAATGAACGTGCACTGACTTAATGGGGACTTCGGCCGACTCCAGCACTCAACACTACACACGCAACGGAAATCTAGGAGAACAACCTATTGATTTACTTACCCTTACTTTGCCATTTTAAATTAAACCCGGTGCATTCAGAGAGAAACTGAACTGACCGTACCTATCTGGTATGTGATTCAGATTAATTGCTGCTGTAGTCATTCATGAGTTTTGGCACTGTTTGTATTTTGGTAAGCAGAACGAGGGGAATTTATTTTTGGCCATCTACATCAATCTTTATTTGAACAACTAAATGAATCACTATAAAACCCCACTGTCAAAACGGTCGATGTGATTTGGTACCACACAGAGTTAGTGATTACCTGGCCTTATAGTTCCTTTGGGTTTTCTGCTGTTGAGACTATCACCTGCATCTTTTGATTGCAAGTATTTGGGGCATGGAGCCAGTTCCCATTTCACTGCATAAAGCTGTTCTGGGCATGCAGAAACCATACCAATCAGCACTTTTTAGAAAATGAAACAATTTGCAAGGTTCTGAATGATAGATGGCAATAAGGAAACGCATTGTACTGTGCTTTTGAAGTAAAATTTCAACAGTAACTTTGCTTATAAAAACGAGGACCATACATACCTGTTTGCCCTAGAGGGTCCTGGATTACACCAGATGCCTTGCTGTAATTATTAATAGCATTAATTTTTGCTTCCCAAATTATCCCTGTTTGATTGTAAATTATACAGTCACACTTACATGAGATGCCTTCTTTGGGGTTTCACAAGTGGATAAATTCTAGCAGCCTGCAAGGAATTAGATGCAAATATTGACAGCGTTCTGGAAGAGGCAAGACAAAAGAGATGTAGTATATGTAACACAGGTTCAGGTAAGGGAACGATGGGTCAAGGAAAGTGGATAAAGAACATACAAATATATCCAGACAGAAAACAGAAAGATCGAGAGATCGTAAGTTGGATAAAGAATAAAAATGTATCATGATACTAGAAGAGCTACTAGAGTTCAAAAATGCAAAGTCAGCAAAATTTGGGAACAGCAATTCTATAGGCTACTGTTTATTGCACATCTATTATGTGCTGGAACCTGAGCTTAATGGTTTATGCACAAAAATGTATTAAATCCCCATATCAACCTAGGAAATAAATATTTCTGTCCATGTTTTATAGATAAAAATGGACTCCAGATAATTTAAATAATTGCTGAATGAGTTATATTGTGGGACCAGTTTATGAAACTGGATTCCCGTGGCTTTCAAAGCCCTATACTTTGAATATGGCACTTTATAACCTTTCTCCAGGCTCTGTTATTGATGACTTCTGATCCCAAGGCCTTATACTTTGTATTGCATGAAGCCTAGCAAAGTCTTACAGGATTTTGTGAGAAGGCAGAGGGAAAAACTGAGAAACGGCAGGTAAATAATTTTCCCAAGGCTTCTGTGGGACCAGGCTAGGATCAAATACAAGCAACTTTAATGTGGTAATCACTAGCTACCTAGTGATAGCTCAGCAATAAAAGATAAAGGAAATAAAGTTTAAAAATAAATATTCTAAATCATGGTTTCAGAATTATGCTGAAATTTACATATAGCATGGAGTCCTCATCAACAATTTATTCATCAAAGTTCTATTGCGGAAATTCTATTTACTTGTAAGTTTTATATTTACTCTTAAATATTACTTTAAAGACCTTTAAAACTTATGTCTGTGATTAATATTTTTCAATCTGCAGAATAAAAATGTAAATATTTTCACGGTCATTGATTCCTGGACCACTCTCAATGGTCTTCAAGTCTCAGTGCAAACTGTCTTTGAGGTTGTCCCCAGTTTTCTCAGGACTCATTTGCGATGTTTTCATTTAGTGTCTAGACATTTAATGAACTTTTCACATTCTGTTAAATCCACAGGTGACTTCTCAGCAGCTCAGAAATCACATGCCACCAGTATCTCTATAAGTAAGACAAAGAATTTTGTCATAAGAGGAAAGACTGTGGAAGAAATGCATGGCTCTAGAACACTTTTGAGGATGAAAGTGGTTTCTACTGGAGAAAACAACACTTCTCCTTACTAAGCATGTACATTTATTGAATTTGTACCATCTGCAGTGCATGCATAATGATCATAGAATTTACTAGGAAATCCCTTTCCTCCAGGGATTTAGCCCACATACTTTCTAAAATTCTCAGCCAGTAGAAAGTACCACTGACTACTTCAGTAAAGGCTGTAGTCTCCACGTGTGGCAAAAATCTTCCTTATTTTTCTTTTCTTCATATCGCCCCAATCGCATATCCAACAAACCTTGTCAAGTTTTTCTCAATTACTGTATCATCCTTGTTTGCCAGAAGCACTGCAATTGTCTCTGCATTGGTCTGCCTGCTTCTATTTTGTCTTCTCTTAGATCAGCAAACTCTTTCTATAAAGGGCCAAATAGTTTCAGTGTTGTAGGCCATCTGTTTTCTATCACAGTTACTCAAATCTGCTGTAGTAGCATGAAAGCACAGTAGATATGTAAATCACAAGATGTGGCTGTGTTCCAATAAAACTTTATTTACAAAAACAGGAAGCAACCAGGAAGTCATAGTTTGATGACCAAGAGCGTATTAAGCTATGTTTCTTCTTAGGAAAACACACACACACATACGAGCACACATGCAAACAGATGCTAGTTCATGGCTTAGAACAAAGTCTCACATTTGGTGCATATTGCTCTGTATAGCCCTTTAAGGCTGTATTCCTATTACTGACGTATATTTTTTCTTTTATCTCCTGATACTTCCACTTAGGTAAACTATATTTCAGTTACTCTTCATTTCTAATTAATGTTCCAATACAGATGTTCAGTCTTTTTATTTATTTATTTTATTTTTTAAAAAGATTTTATTTATTTGTCAGAGAGAGCACAAGCAGGGGGAGCAGCAGAGGGAGAAGCAGGCTCGGCTCTACGCTGAGCAAGGAGCCCAATGCGGGACTCAATCCCAGGACCCTGGGATCATGACCTGAGCAGAAGGCAGTTGCTTAACCGACTGAGCCACCCAGGTGTCCCATCAGTCTTTTTAAAGAACTTTCATATGTTTCTCCCTCTGGTGCCATGACTTTATGCTTTTTCACATATTAGTCTTACTGATCAAATCTCACTAAAAATTGTTCTTTGGGGATCTTCTCAACTTTCCTTGGCTTAGTGGTCATTTCCTCCACTGAATACTCAAAGCACTGTGTGTTATCAGTTTTTATCCTACATTCCACTTATTTATTTGTATCTAGGCTCCCCATCTAAATGAGCTCTTTCGCAAATCAAGAAATCATCATCTTTGACTTCACAACCATAGCATAATACCTGGCATATACTAGGTACTCTGTAATATAATTTATAAGTCAGTCATTCTGAAAATGTACAATGAGTTCCTATCATGTACAGGCATTGTTAGAGGCTTTGGAAATAAAGCAGTGGACAAAACAAATTAAACTTCTGGTCTCAAGGGGGTTATACTCTAGTAGGGAGGAAATGTGTAATAAGCAAGGAGATAAATAAAAGGATGTCACATAGTGCTGAAAACAATGCAGAATAAAGTATAAAGAGTGAAGAAGAATGTTGTTTTATATCAGATCAAGAAAGTTTTCATATATAAATTGGCATGTGAGCACACTTGAATGAAGCAGGAAATTAATTCAATACCGCAACAATAAGTGTTGAATAAATGAATTAATTATAAGGACAGGTGCATTTAGGTGTCCCATGGTTTTCTGCATGCATCTGAGTCTCTCCTCCCCCCCAAGTTTCTGCTTTTCCCATATTGACATAAGCTAGTCATAGTTAATTATTTGGGGGAGGACCTTTAATATACCTGAGTGATTTAAGTTACTCCCATAAGTTACATCAAATCATTGTGACCATGGGGAGTTTCTTCACTAGTAGAAGAAGCACAGCATCTCCTCCCCCACCTCACAAGAGAAGCACCAGAATATTTGGAACCATAGCTAAAATTTAACCCTTCCCTCCTCAAGTGATCCCAATATGCTTTACTGATTAGACCTTGATCTCCCTAAAACAGGCCTAATTAATTCTTCAGCTCTGTTCCAAGAGCATTTTTATAATCTGCTATTATAACACTTAGTACATTGTTTTAAAGTTAATTGCTTATACATATATCTCATCCCATAAGCGTGGGAGCTCTTCCAAAGCACAGACTCCATCTTATTCATTTAGAGATTTTATCAGGATGCCTGGCACGGAGTTCCCATTAAATAAATGTTTGTCAAATTAAATTGATGATTTGCCAGTTCAAATTTTTTCTACACCTGTCATAACACTGAACATGCAAATAAATCCAATGGAGAAAGTTCTTTTACTTTTCATTCAAGGACCTCTTGAAGTACAACACTTAGTTGAGGAATGTTGTAACATTACTCTTTTTGTGTTTCTTTTTTAAGTAGGAGTCTTACATGAAATGAATCTTACATCTAATTGGCACAAAATAATTTAAAGGTTTATTTTGAGACTTGGAAGTTTGAAATACTATAATAGTGCCAGGCTTTGGCCACTGAAGAAGCATCTCAATATTCAGAGGTGATTTAACAGAGGATACACTACCCGGTCATTTCTTCCTGCTCTACTAATAGGGTTGTTAATCAAAGAGATCAATTGAGAATATTCTTTATTCTATTTAATTCTACACATAACATATTCAACAGATCGCTGATGGGAAAAAGGGGAAACTACATTAAAGAGAATGACTTGGCTGAATTTTCTTTTTCTTTGCCACATGACTGCTGTAAATATTTTAAGATGTCCAAAGCTCAGACTCACATGGGCATATAGAAAGTTCTCTTACTTAACAGACACACATAGAATTTCTAATAGATAAATATTCTCTTGTCATATTTTACTAAAAGCCACTTATTTTGTGTGTGCCTTTCTGTGAATACATCCTGCATGAATCCATACTGTTCAAGTCAATGGAGAATGAAACACATTTTAAAGAATATATTCATATCTTTATGACACAGTAAAATCACGAACAATTGCATTGTGTTTTCTCATTGTTTATGATGAGATGTAATTGATTTCTTCTTAGAATTGAAATGGACCCTCAACTCTATGATCAACTAATCTTTGACAAAGCAGGAAAGAATATTCAATGTAAAAAAGTCTCTTCAATAAATGGTGCTGGGCAAACTGGACAACCACATGCAGAAGAATGAAACTAGACCATTCTCTTACACCATACACAAAGATAAACTCAAAATGGATGAAAGACTCAATGTGAGACAGGAATCCATCAAAATCCTAAAGGAGAACATAGGCAGTAACCTCTTCGACATTGGCTACACCAACTTCTTTCAAGACGCATCTCCAAAAGCAAGGGAAACAAAAGCAAAAATGAACTTTTGGGGTTTCATCAAGATAAAAAGCTTTTGCACAGCAAAGGAACCAGTCAACAAAACTAAGAGGCAATCCATGGAATGGGAGAAAATATTTGCAAATGACATTTTGGATAAAGGGCTGATATCCAAGATCTATAAAGAACTTATCAAACTCAACACCCAAAAAACAAATAATCCAGTCAAGAAATGGGCAGAAGACATGAATAGACACTTCTCCAAAGAAGACATACAAATGGCTAACAGACAAATGAAAAAATGTTCAACATCACTAGCCATCAGGGAAATACAAATCAAAACCACTGTGAGATACCACCTTACACGAGTTAGAATGGCAAAAATTAACAAGATAGGAAGCAACAAGTGCTGGTGAGGTTGTGGAGAAAGGGGAACCCTCTTACACTGTTGGTGGGAATGTAAGCTGGTACAGCCATTCTGGAAAACAGTATGGAGTTTCCTCAAGATGTTAAAAATAGAGCTACCCTATGACCCAGTAATTGCACTACTAGGTTTTTACCCCAAAGATACAGATGTAAAAAGAAGGGGCACATGCACTCCAGTGTTCATAGCACTGTCCACAATAGCCACATTGTGGAAGGAACCGAGATGCCCTACAACAGACAAATGGAGAAAGAAGATGTGGTACATATATGCGATGGAATATTACTCAGCCATTAGGAAGGATGAATAACCACCATTTGCATTGACATGATGGAACTGGAGGGGATTATGTTAATGAAATACGTCAAGCAGAGAAAGACAATTATCATATGGTTTCACTCATATGTAGAACATAAGGAATAGCATGGAGGACCACAGGGGAAAGGAGGGAAAACTGAATGGGAAGAAATCAGAGAGGGAGACAAACCATGAGAGACTCTGGACTCCGGGAACCAAACTGAGGGTTATAGAAGGGAGGGGGATGAGGAGATGGGGTAACCCAGTGATGGGTATTAAGGAGGGCACATGTTGGGATGAGCATGGGTGTTATATGCAACTAATGAATCGCTGAACACTACAACAAAAACTTAAGATGTACGATATGCTGGCTAACTGAACATAATAAAGAAAAAGAATTGACGAAGAAAAAAAGCATTATATTCCTATATTAGGAACAAATATAACTTTTCTCTCAGTGTCAAGTGAAATGACACAAATGACAAAGGCTTACAGCCATAGCCATTCACTCAGGAAAGTTTTGGCAATCTGTTCCTAGAGAAGATTTACTGTGCAATAGATTTAAATTTAAAAGGTTTCTGACCAACATGTTGGATTGAACAGAATGGAAAGTGATTTCCTGGTCCAAATCATAAAAAATGCTGGATGATGTATATTTAAAATATTAAAAATGTATGTCTGAACCCACATACATGGAAGGGAAATGCCTAAGTGCCCTAAAAACAAAACAACAAAAATTACCTCATAACCATTCATAACCATTTTTCCTAACCAAGAATCAAAGTTGAGCAACCCATAAGACACTATAACCAGATATATAACTTGTAAGTTAAAGGAGAAACAGCTACGAAGGGAGAGTAAGGAGCTGTGTACATTAAGCAGTAGGAATAAGGATCCCAGACTGAAGCCGGATTTCCAGAAATTATGACCTCATATATAAATACTGGTCTAGAGTTGTATTCTGGAAGTAGGAGAAATGAAGTCATGAATAATTGAAACTCTGAGCATAAAATATAGTTTTGAGGATCAACTTTGTGCAAACTATGTAGTACAAAAACCCTAAGTCTGAAAGTTTCACATACAATCTACTTCAGAATTGGTGAACCAAGTAGAAAAGAGTCAGAGGTAACTGGAACTGTGGGAACCAGGTAACTGTGCTCTAGAAGGTACCTACACAGACCATCCACATAAGACTCCTGAGATCTAAGTCCATGGAATTTGAACTCCGACTACAGATATGTAACCATGGGCATATGAGAAAGTTCACTGCTAAGGAAGACAACTATAAATTGAATAATTAGGAGGATTTATGACTTGGAATTAGAGTGACTTGAAAGGGACTTTAAAAGACATATTTGATATATGTAAAGAAATAAAGCAATTATTAACATCCTTAACATAAAAAGGAGAAGATTATGAAGCAATATCGGATAATTTTGAAAATAGAGTAGAAATCTTAAGATTATTCACTGTGTGACCTTAGACGTGTTACTTAACCCTCTCCCCCTCAGTTTTTCTATCTGGGAAATAGGATAACTCATGGAGTTGGTGTGAGATTTAATAACTGAAACCCTTAGAATAGTGCCTAGGGCTACACAATGAGTCATTATATATTAGTGCTTATTACTATTGGAAACAATGCACGTCAGGGCACCTGGGTGGCTCAATCAGTTAAGTTTCAAACTCTTGGTTTTGGCTCAGGTCATGACATCAGGGTCATGGGATCCAGACCTGTGTCAAGCTCCAGGCTCAATGGAGAGTCTGCCTGAGATTCTCTCCCTCTCCCTCTGCCCCTCCCCCTGCTTGCTCACTCTGTCATCCTCTCTCTCAAATAAATAAATAATTCTTTAAAAAAAAAAAGATTCTCTCTCTTTTCCTCTCCCTTTGCCCCCCCCCCCCCCCCCCCGCATACTATCACTAAAAAAAGGGGGAGAAATCAGAGAGGGAGTTGAACCATGAGAGACTATGGACCCTGGGAAACAAACTGAAGGTTTCGGAGGGGAGGGGTGGGGGGAAGGGGTAACAGAGTGATGGGTATTAAGGAGGGCACATGTTGTGATGAGCACTGGGTGTTATACGTAACTAAAGAATCATTGAACACTACATCAAAAACTAATGAACATAATAAATAAAAAAGAAATGATGGCTCATCTATTAAATATGAAGAGGCTGAAAAATGCATTTAAAAAAGTTCTGGTCTAGAGTAAAACATTTTAATAGAAAAGTTGAAGACCACAGAACAAACAAAATTGAAGGCCAATACAATAACAGTGTGTATAATTGAGGAAATTTCAGAGAATTTAAAACAAATACATTGAGAATTAGAAAACATAAAAGAAAGCTTAAGATACACAGGATTAGTTTCAGAAACACCAGTATATTCCTAATACACATACAGAACAGAGACAAAGAATGAGACAAATTTATAAAAAAAAAAAATTTTCTGATTAAAAAAAAATCACATTCAGTGCCCAATATCAGTAAAATAAATCCACAACTGAACTGTGGATCATCAAGAATATCCAGAATTGGGGCGCCTGGGTGGCTCAGTCGTTAAGCGTCTGCCTTCGGCTCAGGGCGTGATCCCGGCGTTCCAGGATCAAGCCCCACATCAGGCTCCTCCGCTATGAGCCTGCTTCTTCCTCTCCCACTCCCCCTGCTTGTGTTCCCTCTCTCGCTGGCTGTCTCTCTGTCAAATAAATAAATAAAATCTTAAAAAAAAAAAAAAAAGAATATCCAGAATTGCATGAAAGAAAAAAGAGAGCACTTACAAAGGAACAGAAATTAAAATTCTCCTCAGCAACAATACATGTTAGAGACAATGGGATAATATCTTCAAATTCTGAAGTTTTGAAATCATCTTAGCAATGTCTCAACAGTGGTTCCATATTGCAAATCTGACTAGGTGCTGAGAGTTAAAAGGCTTTGATCTGGTTGTCAGAGGTAAGGGGACCACAACATGCTCTGAAAGTGAGTGTTCTTAGACATCAGTGTTTGATGATCTCCAACTCTGAGAGTTTAGTTTTATGGTCAGAGACAAACAGCAAACAAATGTCCACATCACTGAGTATAAAATAACAACTATGCTAAATACTATGAACAGAACAGTTAAGTTGCTACTAATATATAGAACAGGGAAACCTACTATAGTCTGGGAGTCAGAGATCAGAGACTAAAACAATATGTAGCTGTTAAATATGTGGGATCAATATGTGAAAGAGATTTAGATCTCCATGTAAAAAGATGAGTTCCAAATAGAGAAAGGGATAACTCCCATCATTTATATAAAAAATGTTATAATAAAAATACATAATCAATGAATGCCAAAATTAACCTAATCCACCCATGATACAGGTTAACTGACTATTTATTCCCATACTGGCACTTCTATCATTCAAAAAAATGGCTTCATATACTTGAAATAGTCACTTTCTATTATTATTATATAGACAAAAATGAAGGTTCTTCCCCTCATAAAAGATCTTATAAAGGTCTTCTTTGTTGTTGTTGTTTTTAATTTTATTTTTTAAAGTAATCTCTGCACCCAACATGGAGCTCAAACTCACACTCCTGAGTTCAAGAGTCACATGCTCCACTGGCTGAGCCAGCCAGGCACCCCTAGTACAAGATCTCTTTGATTGACCATCATAGGCTATCCCATTCTTGGTCTCTAACATCTCATCAGATAGGCTATCAAAAAATCCAAAGAAATCTGATACCAATCTGTTCTCCCCAATAATTTCTGCATCTTAGTCTTGATATTTTCCAATATAGTTGTCCCTAGGTTTTCATCATTCAGTTAACAGTGAGAAGATAGGTGCCTTCCCTTTTCTTTTAAGTCAGAAAATCTCTTCCATAGGGTAGTAATTAAAGATTCCTTGACAAAAGTTAATAGAGAAGACTGTATAATTGCTTCATCACTATTCTATTGTGATGTGAGATTTCTGCCTTTTATATATTTATTTAAATTTTTAAAGATTTTATTTATTTAGAGAGAGAGTGTGAGCAGGGGGAGGGGCAGAGGGAAAAAGAGAGAATCTCAAGCAGACTTCACACTGATCACAAGTCCTACACAAGGCTCCATCCGGCAACCCTGAGATCATGACCCAAGCCAAACCAAGAGTCAGACGCTTAACTGACTGAGCCACCCAGGCACCCCAATTTCTGCCTTTGAAATCAAGTAATCTATTAAGCAGAAAAATAAGCATATCAACAATTTCACTGGGATTAAGTATAAGGCTTACCATAGTAAAACCAGTTTTCTCTAGGGTATTTTTAGGGCTTTAATTTATCTTTAGAGTTCCTTCTTTTTAAAGATTTTATTTATTTATTTGAGATAGAGTGAGCATGAGAGAGAGAAAGAGAGAGAGAGAGAGAGCAGGAGCGGGTTGGGGGGGGAGGCAGAGGGAGAGGAAGAAGCAGGCTCTCCACTGAGCCGGAAGCCTGAGGCAGGGCTTGATCTCAGGACCCTGGGATCATGACCTGAGCCAAAGGCAGAAGGCAGACACCTAATGGACTGAGCCACCCAGGCGCCCCTATCTTTGGAGTTCTTTAAGGGCTTTAATGTATTGAGAAGTTGTATTTATTTGTTTTTGCTTGTTTTATATTTGAATGCTAGAGATTTTCAATTAAAATAAAGACAAGAATAATACACCAAAAATGGAATTTGGTTGGGAAAGGTGCTTATTAAGTGTACCCCTAGTGTTACATTAAATCTAGACTTCACAGTCTACAGGTTGCATTATGATTATAAAATAATGTCCAGTCTGTACTCCTTCAGAATCTGTCTTCTGTGTTCCAAGGTCAGGCAGGGCTGAGAATGATAGGTATGGCTGGGGTCTAACACACTTTACTTTGGAAAAGCTCTTACCTTTGTACACCCCACCCACTTGTCACAATATATTTCCGTAGGCAATGAATTCACCATGAGCCAGTTCTGAATGTGTGTAAAAGGGAATAGTCACATTGTCTTTTTTATCTTAGAAATAAATTTCACAAAATGTCATCATAGATGACTGAAAGAATCCCTGAAGACAGGAAAGAGTGGGGGAGTAAATAACGAAATGTTTTCAGGACACATTTTCTTGGGAACTTCTGAGACAACTTCCCTTTCTGTCATTGTTTTGCTTTCTTTATGAATGTACATAGTTTACAGAGCAGTTATAATTAGCCAGCACATATGAAAAGGGATACTTCTCTCCTTTGGTGGAAAATTTTGTGTGCCTATGTGATGACTCACCATACCTGAGAGGAGAGTCTAGCCCAAAATTTCTAATAGCCAGATAGGGCTGTCCCAAGATATATTCCATTATTTTTCCCAGTCACCCATTCACACATTCTATAAGTAAATCTGGAGGAATAAGTTAAAATGTTGGAAGCTGGAGACTGCTCTAAGGTAGGGCAATGCTCAATTCAGTCCACGCAATTTCGGTGATGAGGTGGGAGTGATATAATGGATGAAATCAGGGAATAATTCCCAGCTGGTCAATCTCTTAAGAGTGTGAATAGATAGAGCCACAAGAAGCTGAATCTGAGAATTTTTATGAAGCAATTTTAAAGAGAATTTTTAAAGGTGATAAAAAAAAACCTGTCTACACACTTCCAGAGCTATCAATTTTGCCTACCAATTTCAGAGCAAAATATCTGAACCAGTACCTGAGTAATATTAAATTTGCTGCCAGAAAGCTGAGAATCATGTCCCACTTCTGCTGAATTTATAAGAATTAACAATATGTATTTGGTGCTTTAAACTTGTGTCGATATCCATTATATATTGCTGTGTATTCAATTACTTGACATTAATGCGTAATTTGTATTTATGTCGGATGCCTTAAGTCCCTTTTGAAAGGGTTAAAGTCATAATATGACATAATGTCTTTAAAAATCCTCACAATAAAATTTATCGGAAGGTGTCTGCATTACACATGAGATATAGAAGGTGACTTAAGGCAGGAGCTGTGTTTTCTCCATCCATAGCATACTGAATATCTACTAAATGCTGGGCACATAGTACATGTTCAATTAATATAGTCTTTTTTGCTCAATTTGAATATTATTGACTTGCTTCTAGGTATAATATATTATGCTAAGAATTCTTTTATTTAATTAAAAATACTGTAAGTATAATATTCTTAGTGTGATTGATAGTAATGATTGAGAAAGAAATAGGAAATATCTGAGCAAAAAATCTGAGCAAAAGAAATCCTTTTTTTTTTTTTGTTCTGTGCAGTTTTCAGGTTTTAGTTTTTAAGCATGGTTGAAATACTAACCATTTGTACATCAAACCTTGCCTTTAAAACAGTCTAATTTAAATACAATCCTGTTGAATTTATATATTTCTTCCCTTTTAGGCCCAGTTCTTTTGAATTATTTAGCAGAATATTCTTAAGGCAATTAAAGGGATCCATTCAGCAGGATTTAAGCCAACAAATCAGTCAGCAGTTTTTGGTCACCTCATAAAGCAGTTAAGCATTACATCCAGTCCATGTATTTGAGATTTCACATGCCTTCATAATAGAGCTATCAATTTTCTGATTTGCAAGCCAGCTGACAGAGTTAATACCCCAAAGGGCTACTGCAGTGTTAAGCTCCTAAAATTGTTTTAGACTCACCCATAAATTAGACTATAGCCCAATCATGTACAATTTTATCCTTGTGCTCCTTGAAAAAGCATGAGCTCAGTGTTCCAGAAACAACACTCTTTAGAAGAATAGCCTATTGGATCTATTAATCTTTTTTTAACTTTTGATGCTGACTAAATATTCAGTTCACCCAAACATGCTGTAAGTTACACAAGTAACACTAGGACACTGCTTGACCTATTATTTTTGAAGCTGGTGCTTTAAATATTAACAGAGCCTAACACAGCTCAGGATACATATGGAGTATTCAAAATATGTGAGTAGGAGGTTGAATAACTGAGCTGTCTATGGTCCTTTACCCTGGTTGACTTAAGTTTCATATACTCTGAGTAAACCACATAAAGATTTTGACCAAAAATTACCACTCCCGAGGAAAGGAAAAAATATAAAATATGACAGAGTATGTTTTATAATTTTCATGTTTCACTCATAGGATTGCCCTAGGCAGCGTATTCTTGTGTTTTGCTAAAAATCAGTTCTATGTCTGCCAAGAAGTTTGTTCCTGAATTAGCATCATGGTTAAGGTTGTTGACATCAGTCACACAAAAAAATAAAGGAACACTTACACATTTGTATCACTATTTGGCACATTAATTTAAGGAAATCCTGCCCCAGGATAAATTTAACAGAGATTTTTCTTTGATTCAAAAAAATTACGATGAAGAAGAACATGAAAATATGCATACATCTGTCGACATACATGGAGAGAAAAGTCCTGCCAAATTTAATGATCACGTTCAAATCTGTATGTCCAGGGTCATTCTCCATTTTGATAGGTAGTCCCATGTATTCTACAGACTGAAGGATATTTTTACCCAACTTTCTAATAGAACCTTAAAATTCAACACATTCAAAACTGAACTTAACTGTATTTTACCATCAATTTGCTCTTCTTCTTGTGTCCCTATCTCAATGAATAATATATTACTTGATTAGTTTTCCAAATACAGAAAAATCATAGTTCTTTCCTTTATTTCCCATATCTCACTGGTCAATAAAATGTATCAGGTCTACTTACTATCACTTGATCTGAACACATTTCTTCAATGCCTTCTATCATCGACTTACTTCAAATTGTCTTAAGTTCTCTTTATACACCAAGGACATCTAAAAATGGCTTCTATTTCTAGCTATTCTACAAATCTTTCTCTGAAATGTACTCAAAGTGATATTTCTAAGACAAAAATATAAATGTAATAATTCTTTTTTTTTTTTAAGATTTTATTTAATTGACAGAGAGAGCACAAGCAGGGGGAGTGGCAGGCAGAGGGAGAGGGAGAAGCAGGCTCCCCCGCGGAGCAGGGAGCCCAATGTGGGGCTTGATCCCAGAACCCAGGGATCATGACCTAGCCAAAGGCAGTTGCTTAACCAACTGAGCCACTCAGGCACCCCTGGCATAATTATTCTTATGGTGGTATTGATAATGATAATTTCCATTTACTCCGTACTTACTATGTGCGGGGCACAATCTAGTGTAGGTTTTCTTGTTGATCACACACACACACACACAGAGTATAGCTAACATGTTATTAGTGTTTTAAAGGTGAAAAAGTTGTCATTTGCCCAAGGTCAGACTCTAAGTAGCAGTAACAGAAATCTGACTCCAGATAATCAGCACTTAACCATTATGGTAATGCTACCTGATTTAAAACAAACAACTGAATAGTAACAAATGATAATTACTTTCTTGAATAAAGTTTTTAAGTGGCCCCTGTTGCCTTTAAAATAACATCAAAACACTCCTTGGCTCCAAATACTTTGTGATCTTACTCAAACCCTCTTACCCTCAATACTATCCAAGTATCTTTACTATCTCACGGTTCACTTTCACTATGGCACCATGTTACATACTACTTCCATAGTCTTGCTTGTGCTAGTCTCTCTACTTTGAAAATCCTCACATGGCTTCTCTACTTGGATAATATAGGGGTTCTTGAAATTTTCCATAGTTAACCCTATCTTCTTCCCCTCTAACCAGTGAGAAATGATTTATCTTATTTTCAGATGCTGTGATAGAAACGATTTACTAATGGATCAGGTCACTGTTGACTTTGAAGTATGTTTGGAGGTAATGCTTGGGAACTACCCCCATGTTCCCAGCTCATACCTACACACACGCATTCGCTCTTTGGTGTTTTCTTCTTTTGTACCTTGTGGCTGGTAAAGTAAGGTCATATCAGTAGCCGAACACCTATCTAAGACCCTTCCTTTTATTCTCCATTCTTCCCTCTTTGCTTCCATCCCCCCCCTCCCCCGAACCATACTGAAGTAGTAAACTCACCTCCATCAGAGCATGCCTGGCCAACTTGGGAATCCTCATTTCCATCTTCTGAATTTGGGTCTCATGTGTTTCCATCACTGGTCTCTAAAAGTGAGAAGAGAATGATCTTGAATTCAGAAGACCAGAATTTGAATCATGCCTTTGTCATTTAAAAAAAAATAAAGATTTATTTATTTATTTAGTTAGTTGAGGTAGGGGTGAGAGCCAGTGGGGGGGGGGTGCAGAGAAACAGAGAAATAATCTAGACTCCCTGCTGAGCATGGAGCCTGACACAGGGCTTGATCCCACAACCCTGAGATCATGACCTGAGCCAAGATCAAGAGTCAGACATCTAACTAACTGAGCCACCCAGGTGCCTCAGCTTTGCTATTTATTAATCATATAGATGTGCAGGTCATCTAGTCTCTTCATACCTTCCGTTTTCTCATTGTAGAATGTTTACAGAAATATTCTACCCTATAGAGCTATTTTGAAAAGTAACTGGGACAGTACAATTAAGAGCAATTGCCTGCCCTATGAAAAGATCACAATATATGCAAATTGCAACTGAGCATATAAAATATACACCTAAGTATATAGTATTATAGTATTATGCACAAAATGATTCAGTGAATTACTGAAATAATTAAGAAATTCTCAGTCAAGTTCAATTTGGTGATATATTCCATCATATTTGTTCTCAAAATACTGAAAATCTGATTGTGATAATGCCCTTTATGTGATGAAGTAATACACTAAATGACTTTGACTAGAACAGTGATACTTCATAAATGTGGATATAATTTTTAATAATCTTTCTCAAAAAAATGGTTTGCAGTCTTATCATTTGGTTTCTGGAGGTAGTAATACTTGCAGGACAAGAAATTAAAAAAAAAAAAAAAAAGGAAAGAATTTGTACTTCGACCAGGCTTTCTCAAACATGGCACTATTGCCACTATTTAGGGCCAGATTTTTTGTTGTGGGGGGTCCACTATGCATTGCAGGATATTCAGCAGCTTCTGTGGGGTCTACTATGTGTAAGATACTGGTAGCACTCGACCCTCCACTTTCAAGTGTGACAGCCAAAAATGTCTGCAGACAGTGCCAAATGTCAGGCTGACAACCATGGATTTAGATGAATCCAAAATAACTATATGGGTGTCCCTCATAAAGGAATTTGGGGCATTCTTGATAAATGTCAAAGTACTGCTGAGTTTGAGGTCAAGTTACTGGTATAGAAACTATATCTTTGTACTCCAGAAGATTTTGCTCTACTTTCTGCTTCCTTTCTTATTATGTAAGCCCACATTAGCATTATCTCTTATCCTCCAAACAATTTTATACCAACATGTGCTTTCTCTGATCGGCTATTCATAAACTTTATAATGTGATGGGAGTAGAAATGCCTTCTTCATTTGAAGTAACTGAGACATATTAGCTCTTGAAGGTCCCTGGGTAGGACCTAAATTCCTTTTTTCCTCTTTTCCTTTTTTTTTTTTAAATAGTCACATGAAAAATTTTAAGAGTTGTTCACCTGGTCAGGCACTGCATTGATAATTTTCATTACCATGAAAATCCTACCCCACATTGCCATTTTTTGGGAAAAGCTGTTTTAGAATAAAACCAATTCCTATGTTCTTCCATGGAAGTAGTGCACACATGTACAAAGTAACATATATGTATATATATATGAAAATTCCCTCTCCCACCCCCTCTCTCCTTCTCTCTTTTTCTTTAGCCCCACAATGTGGTCAGCTATAAAGTGAGTAGATACGACAGGGACTACATGGGACCATAGGGATTTGAGGTTTGCACTGCAACTAACAAAATGAAATTTGATAAAGATAAATTAAAATCCATTATCAATCAATAAATTAAATTAAATAACTGAAAACATATCCAATGGAAGAGACTTTAATTAGCAACAGTTTATACAAAATCTAGTGGTTTACTTGACTGTGATTTCTCATTAAGCCAACAGTGTGATATAGTTGTCTAGAAGGCTAATACATACAATGTAGTCTACATTGATAAGATGTAAAGTCTGTGGGGCAGAGCATATCTACTCTTTGGTGCCAGTCAGCACAGAGCTGTATTGGGGAAGTCTTAAAAAGTAGTAATAATGAATCTCAGAGTTATAAAGACCTCCTCTTACTGTCAAATTTTTTCTTTAAAATGTCTGTCTTTCTGTTTTTCAGGATTAGCAATATTTCAGTTTCTTGCTGAGGCAATGTTAGGCCTCTAACTTTCATTACTATCTATTAAAATGGACCATCCTGTGATAATCCTTATTCCATTATTTCTCAGAATTTTTTAGCTTCTTTTAATTATTGTATAGGATTTGCATAATTTTGCTACTTTTAGTCTAATAATTCTAGATACTTGGGAGGACTCAAGATAGACCCTTAGTGTTTATATTTATAGTAAAGAAAAGAGTAATTAGTCAGTGGTTAAAACAAGGTGTTCAATAACACTTCCTATTGGAACTTGCATGAGTTAAGACCTCTAAGAATCTTATTCCCTGACTGTGGCAATACTCAAAATCAATGCCTCTTTAGATATTGTTATCTTCCCAACCCATCTCATCCCTGCCAAGTTCTTACCCATCAAGCTTCTCAGAGTGTTGAAAAGTGAAGAGGAGAATAAACTTGGGAGAGAGTTGTAGAATTCCTCACAAGAGAGAGGTTGCCATATGACTATACACATCTTTTTTATTCATGTCTGCGTGGTCTACAACAAATTGATCTCTTTTATTTTTTGAGTTATTCTCTTTGGAAAGTATTAGATCAATTTTTTGAAAATGTTCCATATGCTTTTTAGTACAGTTAAAGTACAGAACTTAAAATATAGTTTCTTCTAGAATTGTTGGGTACAGGATTGTTTCAATATTCATTAGATCAGGTTGGATTATTTTACTGTTCTAATTTTCTCTTTCTTTACTGACTTTTGTCTACCAACTTCAGGGAGGTATGATAAAGTCTTTATAAGTGATAATGGATTTATCAAACTCACAATGCTGCCTTTTTTTGCTTTATATCTTTTAAGTCTGGTGTTAGTACCTGTTATCTGATAATAGCATGGCTATACTAACTCTCTTTTGGTTACTATGCATTTGTCTGGTATATATTTTCCTATACCATTATTTTCAACTGTGCTGAATCATTATGCTTTAGGTTAAATATATATATTTTTATATAAAATATAAAATTATATAGTTTATATATATAAATGTAAAATTTATATAAAATATATTACATAATATATATATTTTTTAACGTGCACATACATAAAAATACATAAAAATTTGGACTTAAAATATCTACTACAATATGTAAGTAGCTTACAGGTTATAATTTCCATCATCTTATGAATAAAAAAACTTAACAAACTGAAAATAAACTCTTCCTAGATTCATCAGCTATTTGAGGTCACAAAGGAAACAGCCTTTATTATATCAGAAGATATTTTGGGGAAGCCTGGGTGGTTCAGTCAGTTGAGCATCCAACTCTTGATTTTGGCTCAGGTCATGATCTTATCTCAGGGTCGTGGGCTCACACCCCGCCTCTGGCTCCCTGTTCAGTGGGGAGTCTGTGTGAGATTCTCTCTCCCTCCTTCTGCCCCTCTCCCTGCTTGCACATGCACTCTCTCTCTCTCTCTCTCAAGTAAATAAATAAATCTTTTTTTAAAAGAAGATATTTTGTTCAATATTAGAAAAAATCTCCTCTAAAAGAGTACAGTTAAGAGTTCATGGAAGTTAAAAACATAGCTGCCTAAAGACAAAACAATTCTACTGATATACAAAATAAGAAAAACAGACATAGCTAAGTTCAAAGTAGGCATGTCAAAGATAAAGGTAAGGAAATTTTCCAGAATTGAGCAAAAATTCAAGTTGATAAAAAGTGTTAGGATAACATTAATCATATACAATATTTGTCTAATATCACTAATTCTAGTAACAGAAATGAATGTGGGAGTCAACAATAACCTGTTAAGATAAAAAATATAAAAACAATGCAGTTCTTTAAATTAAAGAATTCTTCAATGTTAAATACACGAAGACTATATAAGATCGACAAATATGATGAATGAAAACACACACACACACACACACACACACATTCTCTTTCCTGGCTCCCTCCAGTTTAACACTGTCTTTTTCGTCCTCAACATTAAGATGACTGCTAGAGCTCCAGCCATAAAACTCCAGTTTCATGGAAATAGGACAAAAAAAAGAAAGACACTTTTATCTTTTGAGGAGAAATCCCTCAAATCTAATTTCAGTGGCCAGTCCTTAGTTTCTTGAATATTTAACAAGAATAATTTGGAGTAGATTTATTTTAAAAATATGGAATAAAATCTTAGATGTGTCCTCACTGTAACAACAGAAAAAACAAAACTCAAACTTAGCTCATCTCCTACCCACACCGTCAACTAATGGCCTGAGGAAGAGACATTTTAATTTTCACACATAAATACTGTTTAACATCAGTCTACGCTGTTCTACGTAGGATGCTCAACATTCACTAAAAAATGAAAGACACACAGGAAAAGCAAAAATAATCCATTGTCAAGAGATAAAATAAAAGTCAATAGAACCATACTTATAGATGACCAGGATGTTGGAAATATAAATCAAGGACTTTAAAACAACTATGTTATGATACATTAAACCCTATAGTGTAAAAGGTAGATGATGGCTTGAATGAGCAGATAGAGACTTTCAACAAAGAGATGAAAAAGGAGTCAAACAGAAATTCTAGAAACATAAAAACATGATATTAGAGATCAAGAATTTTTTTGATGGACTCATCAGTAGACTAAACTTAAGAAGAAACCAGTGAACTTAAAAATAAGTTAAAAGAAAACACCAAAATTGAATCTAAAGGAAACAATAATTACAAAAAAACAAAAAAACAAAAAACAAAAAACAAAACACAGAACAGAGGATCTAAGAACTATGGATTGTGGGATAATATCAAATGGCTGAACATAGGATTAACTGGAGTAAGTACCAGAGGAAGAATGGAGACAGAATAAGGCAGAGAAAACATAATGGGCAGGAATTTTCTAAAATAATGAAAGCTATCAAATCACAGAATCAAGGAGCTCCAAAAAATACCCAACAGGAAAAATATAAAATAAAATGCATCTAGATATGTCATATTTAAATTACTACAAACCAACGATAAAGGAAAGAAAGCTTAACAGGGGGAAAAATACTACAGAGAGAAGAATTAAGCTAAGAAATACAAGCAGATGTCTTGTCAGAAAATATGCAAACTACAAGAAAATGTGATGCTTTTTAAAAGCTGGGGGGGAAAACCCTTTTAACCATATTCTAAACCCACTAAAACCATGCTTTAAAACGAAGATAAACTAATGAATCATTGAACATTGTATCAAAACCTAATGACGTACTATACGTTGGCTAATTGAATTTAAATTAAAAAAATAAAATGAAAGTAAAAAAGACATTTTTAGAACACAAAAAGACAAGAGAATTCACAGCCAGGAGACTTGTGCTGCAATAATTGTTGAAGAGAGTTAAAAAAAAAAAAGCCCACAAAATACCAGAAAATGATATCAGATCAAAAACTGAATGTCATTGCTGTATTCTAGCCTTAGAATGTGGTTGTTTTTGAATGAAGCATATTGCGACTTAAAATTACAATTAATTGATATAAAAAGCATTGAATTCAGGGAGCAATTTTAAATATTATTTATTTAAAATAAATGACTATTAAAACATTTGAGAAGATATTAAATATATAAAGTACTTTTAATTGCAATCTTATTTTATAGTAGGAATTTTAACACATATTAGGGAAGAATCTATTTTTATATAAATGTACATGTTCAAAAATTTTTTTCCATTTGTAGTGTATTTGGATCATAAATATTTTTTTTAAAAGATTTTAATATTTATTTGACAGAGAGAGACAGCCAGCAAGAGAGGGAACACAAGCAGGGGGCGTGGGAGAGGAAGAAGCAGGCTCTTAGTGGAGGAGCCTGACGGGCTCAAACCCAGAACGCTGGGATCACGCCTTGAGCTGAAGGCAGATGCTTAACCACTGTGCTACCCAGGTGCCCCAGATCATAAATATTTTAAAGATAGAGAAAGATCCTACTCCCTTATTTCAGATGGAACTCCTGGGAGATTTACTATGTCTCAAGGCAGATGGTTCCTTCATTGGATAAATGTGACTATGAGCAATATCTTCCCTATAATCAGCCAGGAGCCATGTCTTCCTAAGTCACACATTAAACCTGATTTTGCCCTCAACAGTGACAAAGAATCATTCTATACTCTTTCTCTGTCCCTTGACAGTGCTTCAAATATTTAAAGACAGCTGTCATATCTCCACTAAGACCTTTTTCCCCTGGTGAGAAGATCTCTTAGGTTTTTGGGGTTTTTTTCTCTCTCTCTCTCCTTTTCTTTTTTCCCACTGTGCCTCTTACAACATTTCCATCAGCTCACCATTGTGGTTGCCCTTCACTGTACTCTCTTGTGTGTCAATTCCTCTTTTAAAATGTGACACTCAGAATTTAACACAATACTAGTTTACGTAGTTTGACTGATGTGGAACACAAAGATAATAGTTTTATGCTCTGTTCTCTGTACTTTGATTAAGACAGCATGAGTGATTTTAATACTAGGTTACACCTTTGGTTTATTTAAAGGTTGTGTTAAAAAAATTGGTAAGGGAATGATAGCCACACATTGATAGTGCTGGACAAGGTGAAGCGAGGAGGGAGCTGTTATAGTTTAGGCCAGTAAGTGTGTAAGTTGGACTAAATGGCCTATCACAAAAATCACAGGAGCAGAGAAAATTGTCAGTGGCAGAAGCTAGACAAAAGATAGTAATAAAAATGACACATACCGAAGAGGGGTAGGCCTACTGGAAAGCCAACACTTTGGCTAACAATGAGGAAAAAGAAATCTTCATGTACTAAAGAATCAGAATACATTCAAGACTTTTGGGAAAAAGATCATTCTTGGAGTAACTGGATGAGCACAGCATTAATCATTAGTGTTTCAAACCTAAATTTGCAGTGTGAATTTCAATACCTTACGTGGGTCCATTTTATTAATAAAAAATTTGATACATATTAATATAGTACTACAATAACTGATGATGAATTTTTAATTATCACAACCATTTTGGGCAGTAGTTTAGTGATTGGTACTAATGTTGAAGATGCACAAATTTGAAACTGGAAGTTCTCAGTGTCCATTCAAGATTTCTCTCAAACATGAAAACAAGGAAGTGTATTCAAGCATGTTCACTACTGCATTATAATGGGGGAAAAAAGCTAAAACAATCTTTCTCAGTAGGGTAATAAACAACAGATTATTAACTGGGGTTAAAATGACTTTACTGGATCTTTATATACCTACATTGTAGATGTAGAAAAATGTTAACCAAAACGTGGTAGAAATACTACCAAATATATCCATAACCAAAATAAGTACAAAGGGTATTAACTCCTTTGTTAAAGAGAAGAGGTCTATCAGATTGCAAAACAATAACAATAAAAACATCTAAATGTGTTTTAAAAGAGACATACTTTAAATATTACAGTGCAGAGTTTAAATGTAAGTGGGAAGAAATTATTTGGTGGAGTCTTTTAGGTTTTCTACGAAGAGCATCATGTTGTCTACAAACAGTGAAAGTTTGACTTTTTCCCCTGCCAATTTGGTTGCCTTTTATTTCTTTTTATTGTCTGATTGATGAGATTAGGACTTCCAGTACTATGTTAAATAACAATGGTGAGAGTGGACATCCCTGTCTTGTTCCTGACCTTACAGGAAAAGCTCTCAGTTTTTCCCCATTGAAGATGATATTAGCTATGGTCTTTTATATATGGCCTTTGTGGTGTTGAGGTATGTTCCCCCTATCCCTACTTTGTTTAAGGTTTTTTTGAAGAATGGATGCTGTACTTTGTCAAATGCTTTTTCTGCATCTATTGAGAGGATCACACAGTTCTTACCCTTTCTTTTATTAATGTGTATTACATCAGTTGATTTGTGAATATTGAACCACCCTTGCATCTCAAGAATAAATCCCACTTGATTTTGGTGAATATTTTTTTAATGTACTGTTGTTTCAATTTGCTAGTATCTTGTTGAAAATTTTGAATCCACCAAAAAAAATTCTAGAACTGATAGATGAATTCAGTAGAGTCACAGTATATAAAATCAATGTACAGAAATCTGTTGCATTTCTATACACCAATAATGAAGCAAAGAAAGAAAAATCAAGGAATTGATTCCATTTACAACCGCACCAAAGACCATAAGATACCTAGGAATAAACCTAACCAAAAAGGTAAAATATCTTTACTCTAAAACTATAGAACACTTAAGAAACTGAAGATGGCACAAAGAAATAAAAAAAACATTCCATGCTCATGGATTGAAAGAGCAAATATTGCTAAAATGTTATACTCTCCAAAGCAATCTACACATTTAATGCAGTCCCTATCAAAAAACCACCAGTATTTTTCACAGAACTAGAACAAACAATCCTAAAATTTGTATGGAACCACAAACTACTCAGAATAGCCAAAACAAACTAGAAAAAGCAAAGCAAAGCTGGAGACATCACAATTTCAGACTTCAACTTATATTACAAAACCGTAGTCATCAAGGCAGTATGGTACTGGCACAAAAACAGACACATAGATCAATGGAACAGAACAGAAAACCCAGGAATGGACCCACAACTATATGGTCAACTCACCTTTGACAAAGCAGGAAAGAATATCCAATGGTAAAAAGACAGTCTCTTCAATAAATGATGTTGGCAAAACTGGACAGCAACATGCAAAATAATGAAATTGGACCACTTTCTTACACCATACACAAAAAATACATTCTGAAAGGATGAAAGACCTAAGTGTGAAACAGGAAACCATCAAAGTCCTAGAAAAGAGCACAGGCGACAACCTGACATTGGGCATAGCAACTTCTGACCAGACACATCTCCAGCATCAAGGGAAACTAAAGCAAAAATGAACTACTGGGACTTCATCAAGACAAAAAGCTTCTGCACAGCAAAGGAAACCATCAACAAAACTGAAAGGCAACCTTCAGAATGGCAGAAGATATTTGCAAATTGCATATCTGATTAAGGGTTAGTGTCCAAAATCTATAAAGAATTTATCAAGCTCAACACCCCAAAAACAAATAATCCAGTTAAGAAATGGGCAGAAGACATACATAGACACTTTCCCAAAGAAGACATCCAGATGGCTAATGGACACATGAAAAAATGCTCAACATAACTCGGCATCTGGGCAATACAAATCAAAACCACAATGAGATACCACCTTATGCCAGTGACAATGGCTAAAATTAACAACACAAGAAACAACAGATGTTGATGAGGATGCAGAGAAAGGGGGACCCCCTGCACTGTTGGTGGGAAAGCAAACTGGTGCAACCACTCTGGAAAACAGTATGGAGTTTACTCAGAAAGTTAAAAAATAGAGCTACCCTATGACCTAGCTATTTCACTACTGGGTATTCACCCAAACGATACAAAATGCAGATTCAAAGGGGTACATGCACCCCAATGTGTATAGCAGCAGTATCAACAATAGTCAAACTATAGAAGGATCCCAAATATCCACTGACTGATGAATGGACAAAGAAAATATGGTATACACACACACACACACACACACACACACACACACACACACAATGGAATATTACTCAACCAAGAAAAGAATGAAATCTTGCCATTTGCAATGATGTGGATGGGGCTAGAGAATATTATGCTAAGTGAAATAAGTCAGTCAGAGAAAGACAAATAACCATATGATTACACTCCTATGTGGAATTTCAGAAACAGAGCACACGAACATAGGGGAAAGAAGAAAAAATAAAAAAGGGAGGCATACCATAAGAGACTCTTACCTATAGAAAAGAAACTGAGGGTTGCTGGAGGGGTGGTGGGTGGGGGATGGGCTAAATGGTTGATGGGTATTAAGGAGGGCACTTGTTATGATGAACACTGGGTGTTACATGTAAGTGGTGAATCACTAAATTCTACTCCTGAATCCAGTATTATACTGTATGTTAACTAACTAGAATTTGAATAAAAAGTTGAAACAAGAAAAGTGTAAATGGGAAGAAAACACATACTAAAAATGATAAAACATAAAAGCAGAGTAGCTGTTTTAACAATATCAGAAAAATACACTGAAAATTTAAAACAATAAGGACAAAAAGAGCCACCATATATTGATGAGAAGCAATCTACCCAAAATATATAACAATTCTTAATGAATGGGTAAAACATGACAAAGAGCCACAAAACAAAATAAAAATGAAATTATAAAGAGAAATTAGGATAATCATATATGAGAATTTTTAAAACATCTATCTCAGTAATTGAACCATTAAGCAAAAAACAAAACAAAAACAGAAAAAGAAAGAAAATAAATAAGAAAAAATGATGAATGATTAAAACAATAATACCGGAGATTAGAACAATGCATTCTTTTAAATGTGCATATATAGAATCCTTCAACCAATGACACTTTCCTAGATACCTATTAGCAAAACCAACTATATACTGGACCATAAAGAAAGTAATAAATACCAAAGAATCAATAACATACATACAATTTTCTTTAAATATAAATCAGTAAAATTAGAAATCAATGTAAAACAAATTATAAAATGTGATTTTGGAAATTTAAAGGAAATGCCACCAAATAATTAAAAAATTAATGAAGAAATAATAAAGCCAATTAGAAAATATTTAGAACTCAACAATCTGCAGAATAGATTAGGGCTAGTGGATAGGAAGACTCAGTATGGTCACTTGTTCCCTAATTCATGTCTAACTTCAACGTGAATGTTGAGTACCTTTTCCTAAAACTTTATGAATGGTTTACAAAATTCATATAGAAAATAAAAGACCCCCAGTACCAATGCAATTTTGAAGATATATAAAGGGTTACTTGCCCTCCAATATCAACTGTTGATAAACAAACTGCTGATAAATGAAATAGGAAGAAATATGCTCAAAAAGAGCCCATTGTAAAAATTGAAAATTTGCATATGATGGAGGAGACATTGCTTATTACCATTTACAGATGAAAAACAAAATAGGCAGAGAGAGGTTGAGAAACTTGCTCAAGATTCTGTAGTAAGCAAGTAGCTCAGACTGCTTTGACGTCAGACTTTCTGATATGAGGATTTGGGATCTTGATCTCTATGCTGCTGAGAGAGAAAAGGGAGTATCTGACATAAGAAACTGATCATTTCTGGTGCTCTGTTTTCCAGTGCACATGGTGGGTTGCACTTCTCCATTGATTTTGAAGTTAGGCATGGTAATGAGAATTGATTTGGACAACAAAATGGGAGATTAAATCAGATATCTCACTTCCACACAGAGGGTTAAGAGTCAGTGTCTGATTGGGATTTGCTGCATTTCTTTCCCACTGCTGTGATGATTGGGTCTCTGAGTGAATTTGCTGAACCATGTTCATGCAGTTTGAGCAAAAAATACATTTTTAAGTGAATCCACTGATATTTGGTAGCATAATCCAGCCCATCCTGACAAAATAAAATAATTTGGGGGGGGGAGTGGAGGAGCCAAAGAAGGTAATAAAGGTAGGATTGAGAGATTTATGATTCTATCTTTTTACCTAAGTTAAATCATGAGATGTACTTTTATATTTCTCAATGCTACACTTTGTCACACAGACCAAAGTTAATCCAGTAGAAGAATCTGTTTAACCTAAAATGCTAGGAAGTAATAAACTAGTCTCCCAGATTCAAAATGTCATGGAGAGAGGCTGGATTAATGGTTAAAGCTCTGTATGGTTAAACTCATGTTTCAATTCATTCTTTCATAAGAGAGACCTTGAGTATTTAAGAGCCAAATCAGAAGGATATCAAATGGTGTTGGTGTAATTCTTCTCAATTCCTCTGAAAAGCCATACCAGAGGGTGATGCTGACGTACTGAATTTAGGTGCTCTCCTGGGAAGAGGATAAATGAAGTGTTTAATTCCTGCATGTGATTCAAAACCATAAAGCCAAATCCCAACCTGTGTTTTCAGAGTCAACTGTCAGGATAATTTTTGGCAAGAGCCCTTCTTTCTTTTCTGTTAATACCAAAAGTGTATGAACTATTCAGATTAGCTGCCTGGCTTGATGCAAATCACCAGAAAATTGCTTAAATTTCTATTATTCTGCCTGTGAGCAATTTGCATTTTTTATTCATAGAACTTAGTAATTAGGTTGGTGATTTCTCCAATTATCAAAAGCCATAGCTTTGTCATATATGTAAAGTATTAACCAGCATTTTTGAGTATCTAAGTAAGAGGAAGGAAATATTTTAGGGCAGTGCATGGAAAGGCATAAAAATACAAGCTAATGGAAGTACTAAGAAAAAATTATATCAATGAACATTTTACTTTTTCCCAAGTTAAAACTGAAAGTCTTCCCGCTTGACAGTATTTTAAAAATACCTACGCACTCATTCATTTAAGAAATGATGATGTAGGGGCATCAGGGTGGCTCAGTAGGTTAAACATCTGACTTGATTTGGGCTCAGGGGCTTAGGTCATGATCTCAGGGTTGTGCTCAAGATTTTCTCTCTTCCTCTCTCTCTGCCCCCACAACTGCTCGCTCTTGCTCGTGCTCGCTTTCTCTAAAAAAAAAAGGAAAAAAAAAAGATTATGTAGCAGTGAGAGGTTACTGCAGGTCTTCCTGTGGAGGTGGAGAGATGCACGGCACCGGTGACTGTCCTCCGAGTGCACAGGTCTTCTGGAAAATATAAAACTTCAGATAAAAAGGAAGAAAGTAAAGGAGCTAGAAGCCTAAGGGCAGACTGTCAAATACGCTTTAAAACCTGAATGGTTGCACCCCAGGTAAACAAAAACCATCAACAACATTTTTCTCCCACATTTCCTGAAATCCTCATTTTCCTTTTGCTGTATTTACCATAATTTTAGCTATTAAAAATTTCCTCTTTCAGCATATTTTAACAGAAAGAGCATAGAATTTGAAGTCAGATAGAACTAGGTTTGAATGCCAATTGACAGTCACTATTTTGGGCTAGTTTCTTGCAGACTTACCTTCCTGATCTGAAAGGAAGGATATTGTCCCCGTGCTTTAATAAAAACACTTTTTTTGCACCAGAAAAACAAAATTACAAATAAAAAAATAAAAGTAAAAACTAGGATTTTTACTGCATGGATTTTACTTTATTTCTAGCAAATTTATATAAAACATCTGAAATGTCTAGGACATATTATGACATGCCATTTCCATTAATTTCAATAAGTCAACTCCTTATGAAACAATGAAAAACCAGTTTAAGGTAAGAATCTATAAAAACATCATTGTTATTAGATAATGGGAAATACTAAATAATAGATACTATTTTGGAATAGTGCATGTTATTAGATTTGGAATTAATAGATACTATCATTATCTATTAAAAACATTACTGAGTGTATGGTAAGTACTAAGTACTGCACTAAAACGTAGAAGACAATAAAAGAATGAGAGAGCCTAGTGTCCTCTTTAAAGTAGTTTATATCTGTGTGTCCTTCACAGGTTAACTGAAGTGAATTTGATCTCTTTCATCCCTTTGCAGAATTAGTCTTCTTAGAAAGAAAAAATGTTATCATTGAGGAGAATTAGAATTTCAGATTGCAGTGGGAGGCACGATGCAGGAAGGTAGGGCTGGTATAGGGCTGGCCCCGGCAGTGTAGGAGGAAGCAGGGGGTCTGGGAAAACGGGTTTGAAGAGGTGAAGGTGAAGTCCTTAAATGAACAGAATAAATGATCAAAATCACAGTTTCCTGTTTTCAGAATTCAGATAAAAAAAAAACTTGTATTTATCCTAGGCAAAGTTGATCTTTCCCCTTTTTCATTCACTTGTACATTTTAACGTCACTGATGGCCAGATATAGAACTTGCATTAGTAAAATCTGACTGGAGAACCACAATTTATTACATTGGTTACATGGGAAATATACTCTAACTTCCAGACAACCAACTTACAAATGAATCTGCAAGACTGCCTTCACTGACCATATACTATTTAGACAGAAAGTAACGCTATGTAGAACAAGCTATACATCCATGCCATATTATTTAACAAACAGACGTTTCTTCAACAGTAACAACCACCACAACCACAACCACCACAACAAAGGATACAAGAAATGATAACATGCACTGTGCAAGTGGGGAGGAGTTAGATTCTCTCAAACATTTAATTTAGAAAATATCACAGGGTGTTATACGCAACTAATGAATCATCGAACTTTACATCAGAAACCAGGGATGTACTGTATGGTGACTAACATAATATAATAAAAAAACATAAAAAAAAAAGAAAGAAAAACAGTGGAACAATGCTTTTAAAATGCAGCGGGAAAATGAATCTCAACCTCGAATTCTAAAAAAAAAAATATCACAAAACATATTACGTGACTGAGGTCTCAAGTGATAGAATGTGTCAATTTCAGAGGCACCATTAGTGGCTGTGGAATACATATAAACCTTCGTGTCATCCACGTCCTCAAGTTTATTTAGAACAAAAGCATTTGGATAAAGAAGCTGTAGAAGTTAAGGATAGATTTACTAGATGCCTTCATATTGGAACATGTAGTTTCTAATTCATATGCCAGGAAATGTGATGTGTTTGTCAGGCAGATTTTGCATGTCATTAATGCAGCAGTATAGCAGAAGTTGGAAAAAAGGAAAGAGGTGGACTTTGATTTTTCTTATCTACAAATCTCCGGGTAGCAAGGAGTACCCATCAAGACAGGGAACTGCAAGGTACATCACAGTGATCTATACATTTCTTTTTTTCCCTTTTTACTTCCTCCCATCTTATCCTGTTGCCTTGGCCAGGATCCAGGACAGAAATCAAATACCTAGATGATTTTATACCCTGAAACAAATATTACCTGAAAACGTATCTTGGAGATGATCCTTTTGAGGGTGAACCTGCTTTCCCTGATTTGATTACTCTTATCACCAAAGAAAAAGACTTCTTTTTCCTACTCTGACATTTCACCATGAGATAACTCAGCACTCTGGACTCGCTGTTCCAGGCCTTTCTTTTCAAACAGAACATAGAAAAAGTTAAGTTGTAAATCACATTTTTTTAAATGTGTTTTAACACAAACACTACCTAGGATGTTTAAATCCTATTAAAAACAAATGACTACATCATATGCCCTGTCAGGGCAGAAAAACAGCTTACTCTGTGGACCATAGGTTTAATTACATGAGCAAAAATGATCAGGAGCTTTCAAAATGTCAAAATCATTGAAGAAACTGCCCTGTGCAAATGCCATTTCAAAGAGTAATGGTAATAATTATGTTGGAAACCCACACTTAATACAATATAACAATAGCCTCCATGATCAAGAAAAAGAGAAGCCTATTTAGAATTATTATCTTCCTGCTGAATGTGACACTTTCAGCCTGCAAATATTTGCATCATTAGTTGAGGGTTGATCTGCACTGGAAACATATCCATTGTTTTCAATTCCCTTGAGTTGGGTTAAAATGTGTTATATCTTGTACCAGAAGGGCCTTTTTGATTGTCATAGGAAGTGTCAGTAGAACACAACCTTAACTCAGAAGTGACTAGTGACATTACTTTAGTCGTCACTACCAACTCGTACTGGCAGCATAGCAACCTATTCATACTCACGATCCGCCAACTTCTTCTGAAGTCACTTAACTCAGGCTCTGCGTGACAGAACTTAATATTAGAGGCACTGACCTTCAGCAATTTTGTCTGAACGTGGTTGACAGGTATAATGGTCATAGGAAATTCAGATAATTGGATCGAAAAAAATGTACACTGTACAGCAATATACTCTACCCCCTAGTTTCACTGTTGATGGGTTAGATATAAATTTTGTTGGCTTTTATACTCATTTTGCTGTCCTTAAATATTATAGAAATACTTATCCAAAATCCCTCAGTGACTGAGGGATGATTCTTTCATATTTATTATTATTCTTTTAAAAGGAAGCTAACATATGCACAGCAGAGGTCCCAGGAGGGAAAAAAAAATTTAAGTGACAATTACATAACAAATAAGAAGAGCCTTTTACTTCACAGAGAGAAATACTGTTGAAGCCCATACAACAGGGAACTTTTGGAAAATCATCGCAGTATTCATAGAAATATTTAACAAGATTTTGCACTTTTTTTTTTTATAATTTATGAGTATGCATCACTGAGTAGTGGAGAAACAATTCTCATCATTGTATGGTTTTTAGAGTCCTCAGTCCATTTAAACAGTTGGATTACTCACTCTCTTTAGATATATAGTATCCCCAGTGTTTAATTACATATATCCTATGATATTTAATAAATTAATTATATGTAACCATAAAATGGGCTTCTGTTAAATATATAAGCACAGATATTGCTTAATAGTTAAGAGGTAAACATTGCAGTTCGACAACATATTTTAGCTTTGCCACATCCTAGTTGTATGGTTTTGGAAATACTAATTAGTATGTTTAAGCTTGTTTCCTCACATACAAAATGGGAATAATTGGTTCTTACGCCACTGCATTGCAGTGAGGATTAAATGAGCCCATGTTTGGTAGCAGGAAGTACCGTGCCTGTCCCATAGCAACTATGTGTCCCTTTGCTGATGCTGCTTCTGCTGATGGTGATGATAATGTAGGTAAGATGTTTACTCCTTGGTATTTCAACTTCAAGGCTAAGAAATCCATCAATTAAGTACATCGAAAGCTAGTGTACTGATCTAAGCACATTGAGAAATTCAGGTTTGATTTTCAGAGTTTTGAGTAATATAAGCCTTCTTTAGTCAGAATTAATCCCTCACAAATATGTGGGGTCAGTGAGAGCTAGCTTTGAAGATGCAGAGTGTGTTTTTCTGGATCCTTTCAGCCTTTCGGAGGCTTCTGTATTTAAGCTTCCTGTTTTCTGTTTTTTTAAAGATTTTATTTATTTATTTGACAGAGAGACAGCCAGCGAGAGAGGGAACACAAGCAGGGGGAGCGAAGAGGAAGAAGCAGGCTTCCAGCGGAGGAGCCTGATGTGGGGTCCGATCCCAGAACACCAGGATCACGCCCTGAGCTGAAGGCAGACGCTTAACAACTGAGCCACGCACGCGCCCCTAAGCTTACTGTTTCTTATACACTGGGATGTTGAGTACTTTGTCTGTTACAATTTCCAAGAGTGGAGTCACAGAGTATGGAGAAATATTTAGATTTCAATTCTAGTTCTTCCAATAAATACCTGTTTTCCTGCTATGAGTGACTGAGTCTTGTTAAACCTCACATTCATATAAATACAGATAATAACCATTCAAGGATTATTTTTAAGTGTTTTCATCATCAAGCCCCAGATTCAGATAGATTTGGGTTTGAACACAGACTACGGTTTTTTGGTGGTATGGCAGTACGTAAACTAGTTGAACTCTCTAATCATAGTTCCTTCCACTATGAACTGGGATAGTAAACATACCTACTTCATTTCTTCATAAGTTTTTTTAAACATTTTTATTTATTTATTTATTTGTCAAAGAGAGAGAGAGCACACAAGCAGGGGGAGCAGCAGGCAGAGGGAGAAGCAGGCTCCCTGCTGAGTAAGGAGCCTGGTGCTGGGCTCCATCTCTGGACCCCAGGATAATGACCTGAGCTGAAGGCAGACACTTAACCAACTGAGCCACCCAGGAATCCCACTTCATAAGGTTTTTTTTGATGATTAAATAAAACAACAGCTGAAAGATTTTAAAAAATGATCTCACAAAGATATATGTTCAATAAACATATGTTATAAATAAGTAGTAGAAAACTCAGCTGGAAATAACTGATCTTCCAATCTCTTTCTGCTTTTTAAAAAAGGCATATGTTTTGGGAATTCTTAAATCTAGATTGGTGAAATCAGATCCTCTATTGATCAAGACATTCCTAGGAGATCCCTCAAATTAGGGCCAGAGACAGTTGATGATTTTATATGCAAATGAACACAGTCCTGGTTAGAAACACTGGACAATATGCATATTAAAATTGATTTTCTTTGTGTCTTGTGCCCTTTTCTATGAAAAGATACTTTCTATAATTGTGGGTATCATTCTTGCTGAATGAAATCCTAAAGTTATTGACTAATAGAGTTCCTTTTCATTTTTTCTAATCATTACACACACATTTGTGACAAATGAATGGAGGGTGGGTTTTTGTGTGTGTGGTTTTTTTTTTTACTTTATTTTTTTCCCTTTTTTTGGTGTTAATAAGGCATTTCAGATGTTGCAGAGCTGGTTTTATATTACTGGTGTTAGAAAGTAAGCTTTAAAGAAAAAACAAACAGGTTTATCTTAAGTGGACATGTTTTTTCTCTTTCTGTATATATGGGCAAAGGAATATTTTAATTGCACATATCGACTTATTAATTGAAGGAATAAAGGCTGTATTCAAGCTGGTTTAAAACATAAACAGGCTCAATGTCACACAGCATATCAGTTACCCACTATAGGAGTCATGGCCCCTTTTTGTGACAGGCATGGAGAGGGTTGAGAAGAATGAACTTATCTTTTTCAGTTGCCCCTGGTGCATCTCTAAAAATTCAAGTAAGGCTTCTAGAAGATTACAACATGTTGCAAACCTGACTTCTCAAAATAATTTCAGTTGAGGTTTGAGTTGCTCAAAGTATATGTCATTTTTGGATACAAAATCAAATCTACAATGCCAATTAATTTATCACATAATTTCAAGTGTCTGACTTCAAATTTATGTTGTTTGATATTTCTCACTACTGAAAAAAGAAACAAGTTATACAAATACATTACATAGTTTTATTATTACATTCCATAAAATGAATGTACAATTAGTGGTTTATCATTAGAGGCATAGTACAGTCTTCTGGAATCTCAAGGTAATACTCAATTTGAAGTAAGAGTTAGAACTATGAACTCACAGATAAATTCATGCACCCTTTTGATTTGAATACATTTATTCTTCAGCAGCTGTTTCACGGAACAAAATACAGCATCTATCCAGTGTTTTGGTCATCATCCTATTTGATCTCAGACCCCCACCAAGCCCTTACCTGCCTGCTCTACATTGCAGAAAATTGTATTTCCCATAATCCCTTGCCTTCTGGCTTTTAGGAAGTATCAGCCAATGAGAACCTCTAGCAGAAGACAAAGTTGGGAGGTGAGGAATGACAGCATGTTTTTCTCCTTTTCTTTCTCTGAGAGACGATGAATCTCCTCCTTTCTTATCTTCCACTAGATGGCTTTACCCTCTGTGATCTCAGCTCCAACCAGGAAAGCTTAATGTATTGTCAGTTGCCACCAGCTGACACCAGCTCTGGGGATCTAGTTATGTAATTTCTTCTTTGTCCCTCTAGCCCTACTGATGGAGACCTGCTTTTTCTTATCTTTTTGTCATCTCATTGCCCTTAATTTGGCTTTTCTGTACCTCTAACATCTGTGTAGCCAATGTCCTGTATCTGGAAAACCTAGAGTGGATGTATTTTCTTACTGAATCCTAACTAGTACATGTAAATTTAAAGAGAATATATCTGTCTCCCACCCCCAAAGAGCTAAATTCCTTCTTTCTGAAATCTTCTGGAATTTAGTCATTACAGATCGATTCCATCACGGAGCTTGTCAGAACTTACGCCGGGAGAAGCAAGGCTTTGAAGCATACATTATTGGTTATCTCATTTGGACCACAACAATATGCAAATTATACATAAGAAAAGAGGCAGGCTACCAAAGTAGATCACATATGGGTCATATAGCAAATCAAATAATATGTAAGATACCTGAAATTACACAGAGTAGGTTATTAGACCGTAATGGTATTAAAGTAGAAGTCACTAGCAGAAGGATAATCGGAAAATGTCTAAATTCTTGGAAACTAAACAACATACTCCTAAGTAACTCATGGGTAAATAAGATGTCCTGAGGAAAATGAAAAAATGTTTTCAGCTACACAAAAATGAAAACACAATATAATAGTCCCTCTTTTATCCACTGGGAAAACTCTTGAATCCCAGGGGATGCCTGAAACCGCAGATAGTACCAAATCCTATATATACCCAAGTTTTTTCCTAATCATACATTCCTATGATAAAGTTTAATTTATAAATCAGGTGCAGTAAGGGATTAACAACATTAACTAATAATTAAATAGAATAATTATAATAGACTATAATAAAAGTTATATGAATACAGTCTCTCTCCCTCAAAATATTGTACTCACTCTTCTTGTAATGACATGAGATGATATAATGCCTATGTGATGAGATGGAGTGGAGTGAGGTGTTAGCTGTGGGCTTTTCATGTATAAGACCCAGATGATTTAATGGTGAATTCCACCAAACACTTTAAAGAAGAAATAGCACCAAATCTATACAAACTCTTCCAGGAAACAGTACAGAAGGAGACACCTCTAAACTCATGAAGCCAGTATTACCCTGACTGATACTAAAATCACATAAGTTCATTTACACAAGGGAAAAGAAAAAATAAAATTATTCATGTTAACCTCAAGTTACTGTTTTCATAGACAGTAGAAGATTAACAAGGATGGGGAGGTAAGTAAAATGTTGTTAAAGTAGCCCCATGCCCTGCCACAGGCCTTCCTCCACGGTCAGAAAATGGCCTGAGGAAGGCCCAAGTCCCGGAAGGGGCTCTGCTGGTCTACGCCCTAAAAAGGAAGAAACCACCAGCAGCTTTTATCAGGTTCGGTTTAGAGCTTAAAATATCATTCTCCAGTCTTTGCCCAAAAGGGGCAATCTGATCTTATGAGCAAACAGCAAAAGGCATTTTTTATTTTAAAAAAACACACACAACAAAACCCTGTTTGTTGTTGGTTTCAGTGTAACTGTTTCATAATTATCTTAATTTGAAATGCTAAATGTTTTTAGGACATTTTTGCTTTGTTTCTGAGACATGTATTAAGTAAAAATCTTTTATGATGTCGGGCATTTATCCTTGATCTGTTTTCTGTTAATAATCTCATTTGATTATGAAAAACAAAAGAAAATAAAAGAAAATAAATTCTGCAAAAAAAAATAAATAAAATAAAACAAAATGTTGTTCTCCTTTACCTTTCAGTGTATAGCTTAATTTCTAAGTACTTTGAGATTTTCCTGTTATACTTCTGTTACTGATCTTTAGTTAGGATTGAGAATAAAGAAACCAACATTATATATTTGACCTTGATAATTATAAAGTATATGTTTCATTAAATAATCCATTATTTTATTCTACAGTTTGGCAATCAGCAAAATTAAAATAGAATGATCTATCAGAAATAAGTAAAAAGATGCCAGTCTAAGCATACTATAAATATAACCCAGGATATCTGACAACTATTCCAGTGAAGTAGTATTTATCTCACCTCTTATTGGACCATTTAGCTGTGCCACCTCTCAGTGAACAATTTGTCCTTTTACAAATTTTAATAAACAATTATGCTATATCTGTGCTGCTATGAATTTTAGAGTCACAACCTAATGTCTTCATTAATCGATATCTACAGTTAGTTCTCAAGCTTCCATTTTTCTCAAAAGTGAAAAATTAAATTATATTTTTAAATCGATAACTGGATTATATTTTGAATGCACATTGTCTTGTTTGACTAAGTACCAAATCAAAAGAATTTTCTCTTTTTTGTTTTTTTTTCATTTCTCTTTAAGATGATGTGAGTACTATTTTTTTAAAGATTTTTTTTTTTTTAATTTGTAAGTAGTCTCTACACCCAACATGGGGCTCGAACCTATAACCTTGAGATCAAGAGTCACATGCTCCACTGACTGAGCCAGCCAGGAGCCCCTAGATGTTGTGAGTTCTAAGAGGCTTATATGTCCTAAGCACAAATGATTCTTCTCTGTACGGTACTGTCTGAGAATGCTGGGTTTTACTAAAATGGACAGTGTCCAGTGGCTTTTGGTTATTTTTTATTCACTCAGGTACATCTGCAGCTGACATATCTGCATTACCCTTTACATTTCAGATGTCAGATCTGTGTTGGTCACTTCCTCCTCCTCACATAAACCACACTTTTCCAATTCTTGTTGTTATACTGAACAGTTGAATCTTCTCTCGTAGAAAAAGATCATGTAGTCAAGATGCACTAAATTTGCCTACTTAGCGCTTGCCAACACGAATGTATTGCTTCTGCTGTACCACATGGAACAAGATTTCTCTATTAGGCTTGCTGGCTTTATGGCTTTCTCCCAAGAAATAAATACTCTTTTCTCTCAGATCCCACAAAACTCTGTGATTTCTAATGACAATCCTGAGGCATCGTGCAGGGAATGAGACCTAGGCCCTTTCCTAGGGACATTAACCCTTATGCTTCATTTGAATCTCTTTCTTTTATCACTTAATCAAAATGTTCTCTTTGTGTGAGGCAAAATTAGTTTTCCATTTTCACACTTTTCCATTCTACGGAATAAATACTATTTCCTGAAATGTCAATACACTTACTTATCTGGAACTTATACAATATATAACATTAATATTAATATATTACGGAATACATAATTATATATTAAAATTGCAAATTATATAATAATTTATAATAACTATAATATAAAAAATATATATCTTTTTGAAAGGAGCTCTGCTCTAACTCTACAATGAGTCTCAAGAAACTATCCTTGAAATCAAAGAAAGGGATTTACATCTGCCTTTGTCGTATTAGTTCTCCCTGAATGTAGTATATACACATAGCTAACAATCCTGCCTTAATATTTGATAAAGGATGTTGGAATTAAGTAATTGCAGAGCTATGAATGTTGAGGAAAAACTTTGCTTAATATCTGAAATCTTATTCTGTTAAACATCTATAAAATAATTAAATATTTTTAAATTACGTTTTTAAAATAATACTTAAATGGCAAAATAATGCTTACATGGCAAATAATACTTAAATGGCCGTATTTTAATGGAAAATGGAAAATTATTAGTGATACCTATTTGTATTGAAATGCATCTATATGCATAGGTTAAAAAGGGATACTAAACAGAGTATAAACTGCCCTTACCTGAGAGTGTTGGGTAATTTTTTGTTTCTTAGTCTTTGCTATCTGGTGCTTTATAAAACGTTTCTATGAAAATATTTATTTTTATATTAAATATTACTATTTAGTATGTATTACTTAAATGCTATTTAAACAATATCATGCATCGTATACTATTAAAATTAAAATCATGTTAAATTGAAGTCCAAACACCAAGGATGAACAAAATGCAATAAACGTAAAAAAAGAACAGTAAATAAACCCATCATGTTAACAAAAGGGCATTCATATCTGAACATAGGGAGTAGAGAATATAAATTCTATTAGAGTTTCAAATGTATCTTTGATCTCCAAAAGAGTTGTGCCTAGACACCACACTAATTCAATAATAAAGATGTGAAATTTTTAAATAAATAGTTGTGACTTAAATTTCCTTATACTTCACTTAAGTACGTTACCACAGATAAATAGTGTTTAGTGCTTAGTCTAGTAAAACAGTGATGGTTTTGCTCCTACGCATCCCTGCCAGCCCTAACCAGAGCAACCCTCTCATTTCACACACTGGAAACACAGTAACAGTCCTCTTAGTTTTAGAGCAGAACACACTCACATCAACACACATAGACCCACCCATACCCACACCCACACCCACACCCCCTCACACACACACAGGGTGTCTGGACTCTGGATTTCCTTTGTCCAATTTTCAACTTGCTAAAATCTTACACATCCTTCAAGTCTCAGATTACATGTCACCCTTTGAGAGGCACCGTTCTTGTTACACCTACAGTCTAAACTTGGCCCACTCTCCATTCATTAACATAAAACGATCTTTCTCTTACAACATTTTTCATTTTTCATAGTTGTAATTTACATTTACGATCTGTTTCATCTACTATAATTTTAATATCCATGAGTCTATGTTTGGATACCAAAGGCAAATTCAATGCCAAGAGAGTATGCATAAATTATAAGAAGATGAATTATATTAATTTAAGTAATAAATCTTATATTAAGATATATATTAATACAATAATGCAAATCAATGTGTCAATTGATATAAAGTACATCAAAGTGTCAATGAAGGAAAAGAAAAGCATATAATTAATCACAACTTCAAACAAAAAACATTTTTATTTTTTATTTCTATTTATTTATTTTTAAAGATTTTATTTATTTTAGAGAGAGACAGAAAAAGTGTGAGTGGGGGGAGAGGCAGGGGGAGAGAGAATCTCAAGCAGACTCCCTACTGAATGCAGAGCTGGACATGGGGCTCGATCCCATGATCCTGAGATGATGACCTGAGCCAAAACAAAGAGTTGGACGCTTAATCTACTGAGCCACCAAGGCACTCCAAACAAAAAATATTTTTTAAAAGAATTCAAATTTAATATTCATTTGTAATTGAAAACCACACACACATACACACATACACACGCACCCTTGGAAGGCATAGTTTACTTCTTGAACATTAGAAAGGTAATTAGAGTCAAGTAATAAAGAAAAATACATTTAAAAGCAAAATAATAAAAGTATTCCTGCTAAACTAAAAAAAAAATGCCTGTTTTTAATTCACTAGTTCAAAGGATACATGCACCCCTATGTTTATTGCAGCATTGTTTACAACAGCCAAACTATGGAACCAGCCCAAATATCCATCGATAGAAGAACGGATAAAGAAGATACATACACTGGAACATTATTCAGCCATAAGAAAGAATGAAATCTTGCCATTTGCAACAACATGTGTGGAGCTAGAGAGTATTATGCTAAGCAAAATAGGTCAGTCAGAGAAAGACAAGTACCGTATGATCTCACTCATATGTAATTTAAAAACAAAACAAATGAGCAAAGGAAAACGACAGAAAGATAAACCAAGAAACAAAATGAGCAAATGGGAAAAAGAGAGAGAGAAAGGGAGAGGCAAGCCAAGACTTTTAACTATAGAGAACAAACTGATGTTTACCAGAGGGGAGGTGGGTAGGGGATGGGTAAAATAGGTAATGGGGATTAAGGAGTACACTTATCATGATAAAAAAAAAAAAAAAGAATTGAAAAAAAAGAAAGGCCATACTTCACAGGTGGCTACCATCAGTGGCCTGGCTCTCTGTAGCTGGAGCTACACCTTTGCTAACAAAATCAATCAATAAATTAATGAATAAATAAGTGTACACTATTTTCATATTTTGTTAAAGGTGTATCCCATATATATATATATATATATGCTTCTTTGCAGTGTGACCTTGAGTAAATTACTGAAGATACTAAAAAAAACCCCAGAAAGAATAAACGAATGAATGGTAAAAATAATGCCTGTTCCTACATGATTATATAATTTTAAGTTTTAGATCAACCCAGTATGGCCTGAAATAGAAGGAATTATAATGATGAATGGAACAGGGACAAAATTTTGACCACCTATAGATAACATAAATATATGCTTTGGAAACTTAGGAAAGTCAACCAAAAATTATTAGTAATAACGAGTCAACTAAAAGCCAAATCAAATATATGTAAAAATAATTAGTAGAATATATTCCTGTAATAAGCAGAAACATACATGGAAATAGAATTCACACAAAATATGGCACAAAATATGAATTTTAAAACCATTCTAACAAAACATATGCAAGACGTGTATGTGTGTGTGATTAAATGAAAATACAATATATTCTGTTAGTATAATATTGTACGTTAATTCTTCCTAATGTGCCCTACTAAGTATTAAGATATATTTCAGAGCCATAATAAGTAAAATGATATAATATCAGGCAAAATACAGATTAAGTAGAGTGCCAATTAAAAGACCTAAGTGCTGGGGTGCCTGGGTGGTGCAGTCGTTAAGCATCTGCCTTTGGCTCAGGGCGTGATCCTGGCGTTCTGGGATCAAGCCCCACATCAGGCTCCTCCGCTAAGAGCCTGCTTCTTCCTCTCCCACTCCCCCTGCTTGTGTTCCCTCTTTTGCTGGCTGTCTCTGTCAAATAAGTAAATAAAATCTTAAAAAAAAAAAAAAGACGTAAGTGCTTTAATGCTTTTAATGTTTTTTAATAATATAATATATGATTTTAATATTTGTTCAACAGACCTTCCTGAATAATTTGGGGAAGTGAGTATTTTTTTTAAAGATTTATTTATTTGATGGGGCGCCTGGGTGGCTCAGTCGTTAAGCGTCTGCCTTTGGCTCAGGGCGTGATCCCAGAGTCCTGAGATCGAGCCCCACATCAGGCTCCTCCGCTGGGAGCCTGCTTCTTCCTCTCCCACTCCCCCTGCCTGTGTTCCCTCTCTCGCTGGCTGTCTCTTTCTGTTAAATAAATAAATAAAATTAAAAAAAAATAAAAGATTTATTTATTTGAGAAAGACAGGGAGCGAGTGGGGGGGGATTTTCAAGCAGACACCCCACTAAGCAGGGAGCCTGACACGGGGCTCAATTGCAGGACCCATAAGATCATGACCTGAGCCAAAAACAAGAGTTGGAGACTGAACTGTCTGAGCCACCCAGCGCCCCTGGGAGAGTGAAGTATTTAGCAGATAGTGCCATTATAACCTTTACTGTGAAAGACACCTTTAGATTTTTCTCTTCATGAGGTACATTTCCTTTCTGGGGATCTGTTTAGTATTCATAGTTTCATCTATCACCTCTATGAATAAGGACACTGAATCTATCTTTACCTCTGTTTTCTCTTTCCCAAAACAAGATATTACCAAATATCCCAATTGAGCTAAAAGACAGGATGTCCCAAACTATGCTCAGGCTTTTATCCACTTCTGCAAACTTTGGCCCCATTGGAGGCCACCTACCTGTCCCTTTCCTGTCTCCTCTAGAGTATTACACAACTGAGAAATCTTAGATGACCAGTAAACACTCATCGAAATGGTGCAAAATGAAGTACGAAGATTTCACCCTTTTATGTGATTCCATCCTCTCCCATCTCCAATGCTTGAGTAATAAAAAGATAAGCAGTTCACGCTGCTCTGTCAGGAGGCAGAGCCTTTTAGTAATGCTGCTGTAGCCATGGATACTCACCACCTCTTAGTATTCAGGTGCTAATGATATACAGTACTACTCTCTCGGAAAGATTTGTTAATGTATGCATTCTTCATGGTAAGTTATCTAAACAATTTTTTCAAGTATAAATTTTTAAAAAGGGTAAATCACATATTCTTCCCAAAGCCGATGTGCAAGTATAAATAAATGGTCATAGTCACGGCGATGATACATTCTTCTTCTAAACACCTATATAAATAATCACTGATATATTATTAACACATTGGACTATGACATCAACATAGTTTTTTCTATGGAAAATTAATTTCTATAGAGATACGGCTTGCTATCAGTGTTTACAAAATTAGATATGGTGAACTTATAATTTTAGAATATGTACTTTATTAAAAACTAGATTCTTTAGAGATATTATTTTTAGAATTCTTGTACACTCTTAAATTTGGGGCAATGTTCCTTCATTTAATCATGAAGCAAATTAGGACTTCTTGGGGATAGGATAAGGTGGCAAGCAGAGGCTGGAACATGACAAGAACAGTAAGTTAAGTCGTAAGCAAGTCAGATGGAGAGTCGCTGAGGCAAGCAGGACTAGAACAGTTAACAGTGAAGACAGACAAACACCGAAGGGGTAGTTATTTGCTAAAACTGACTATGACAAAGGAGGCTGAGAATTCAGGGTTTGTATAAACTTTCTCGGGGGCAAAATATTCAGCAGAGCGTTTGGTGGAGACGAGGTGCCTCGGGTAGATGGCCACTTTGCCATTCAAGGTATTTACCTCATTTTGGGCTTGCATGGGTTCAGAAGGAAAACTTTAATGAGAAAAGGGCATTTTACGATAGGTTGGACCTGACTGAGACTTCCCCAACAGATGAATATTTGGATTGTGTGTTGCTTTGTTAGTATCCTTTGAATCACCGGAAAACTTGGTAAGGGGTAAAATGTATAATTCATGTTGAGACTGACTTGGCAATGCATGCCATAAGACTGAACATATATGACTGAAAACTAAGAGAAAATAAAAGCGGTAGAAACTGGTCTACACATAATGTGGATACTAGAGTTGGCTGACTGGAAAGTTAAACAGTTAAAACAGCTGTAATTGACTTCTACTCGTGGCCATGGTGGAAAGGCGCTGGAGAGCAACCGATGGAAGCAGAGCCTGAGGGGCTGTGGTCTTTGAGAATTAGTAATTGCAAAAGGGGAGCTCCAGAGTCACTTTTTTTTTTTTTTAAGATTTTATTTATTTGAGAGAGAGAGAGCACAAGCAGGGGGAGAGGGAGAAGCAGATGCCCCACTGAGCAGGAAGCCTGAGGAGAGGCTTGACCCCAGGACCCCAGGATCATGACCTGAGCCAAAGGCAGATGCTTAACTGACTGAGCCACCCAGGCGCCCTTCAGGTTGACTTTTCACGGAAGATATTTGAAAACTCTGTGGGAGAATGGTGCCCCTATAAGCAACTGCCTTAAATGCTTGAGGAGACAAGTTTGTAGCAGATTTGCAAAATCAACAGAGACTTGAAGGGGGTATTCAGAACCAACCAAGTAAAATTTAAACATAAAATTTAGATTCTAAGCTTTCAGAATAAAGGGAAAAAAAACCACTAAACAAATATTGAATGTTAGTCAATAAGCTTCTTTTTGCAGAAGCCCAGGTTAACAATTCTGAAAATATTCTGTATATTCTAGGACTGAAGCAAATAAATATATTTGGAATTGAGAGCAAATTTCTCAATATTAGAGAAATAAATTACTAATATGAAAGGGGGTGCCAGGATGAACTGCATGTTGATGGATTGAAATTGGTAGTATAGTGTCAATTAATGTTTTGGTATTCAATGTTTTAATAGATAAATATTTGCATAAAGATTACATATAAACATATATAAATAGATAATAAATATATGAAAGTAGATTGATACAAATATGTAAAATATATAAATTGAATACATTTCAATTTTAATATATAAATATAAAGCACATATTAGTGTACATTTGTCTATAGGTACACAAGATAAATTTGTGTATAGAAAAATGAACATTCCATTATGTAAAGCAACTCAGATGGCAAAGCCCCAAGTTAGCAGCAGGAAAGTATACTCTACCCACAGGCAAGCTATGGTTATCAAAGGGAGAATAGGAAGAATGACACGACAAATAACACACTCCATACCAGCTAACAACCCAGAATGATACCAAGAATTCTTCTGAATTGACAACATTTTGGAAAACGAAATTCTAAATTATACTAAGAGAAAGTCATCATAGACTGAAACACTTTTTAATAAAATATTTACCCTGGAAGATGCTAGGTACTGCTGTAGAATCCCAATATGACTTCTGCATTTACTTGTTCAGAATATACTTTTCATCCCACTTCACTCACTTTGAATTCATATATATATAAACATTCCTCTCACTCATTTGGTTTATTACAAAATGGTGCAATACTTATCCCTTCCATGTGCTTCCAGCTATGTTAGATGTATCCTGGATTTGATACAGAATGGCATAAAGGTGTCGTGTGAGTCAATTTCAGTAGATAATCCTCACTCCATTTCCTGCAGGCTATTCCCAGCCCTCAGATAAATCCAGTCAAACCACTGGTAAGGACAACGCTGTCCAGGAATCAAAAATATACTGAATATGCTCCTACTAAAATAGTAGTCTATTAATTTTGGGGTTAGAAGCCACAATATTTCAAATATGGTAATTCGGCCATCTGTTTAGAAAAAATGTAGCCCAATAGCATTTTCCCAATCCCTGACAGTAATAAGTTTCCAATTAGCCTTACTATAGAAATTTAAACAACATTGATAGTCTTTAGTATTCTGGAAAATCCATGCACAAACCTACTGGAAACAAAACCATGCCATTTAATGTTCTTTTAAAAGATAATTTGAGTGCCTTGGGGGTGGCTGGGTGGCTGTCAGTTGAGCATCTGACTCTTGATTTCCACTCGGGTGTGATCTCAGGGTCCTGGAATCTAGCTGGGGGGCTCCATGCTCAATGGGGAGTCTGCTTAAGAATTCTCTCTCTCTCTCTCCCTCCCTCTGCCCCTGACCCCCCACTTGTGCGTGCTCTCTAATAAATAAATCTTTTAAAAACTAATTTGAGTGCCTTAGAGAATAAAATTTTATTTCTTGCGCATATGTAAAAAACTGATTTTCCTATGTTACTAATTGTACATGTTCCAGGTCTCAGAAGGAAATTTAAATTGTTGCTACATAGGATGGTGGCATGGAAATACAAAAGAACAACAAAACCCTCCATATTTAAAGGAAACAAAGTGGACTAGCATACCAATCACAATGCTTAAACCTATCTATGCCCTCTCAGCGTGCAGGTGTATAGGGAGGGGCCCAAAGTGCATGTGAGGCCTGGGTAGCCGGGGATGGACAGTGACCCCTGGGGGTGTGGTGTTGGTGGCTTGGACTCCTGGGACTGGCAGTGGGACTCAGGGCCCCTTCTCTACTTTCAGGGCCCCCCCGGGCTTGCAGTACAGGGCTCAGGTGGCTAAGATGATGAGGGCCCAGTGAGATGACAAGAGAAGGTTACAGTCAAGTATGACCGCAAAGAGTTACAGAACCTGAAGGAGTGGATCCTGGAGCAGTTCATTCATCTTTATGACTGCCAGGAAGAGGAGATTCCGGAGCTGGAGACTGACGTGGATGAGCTCCTGCACAGGGAGAGGGATGATACCTGGGAGGCCAGGGTCAAGTCACTGCTGGTTGACTTACAAACCCACTGAAGCCTTCATTTCTGGCCCGTTGAACAAGATCCTCGGCCTGTAGAAGCTGAGCACATCCCACCCCAGAAGTAAAGGTCCTATACCCTGAGGAATGGTGGCTCCTACAGGACAATCGCTGCCTGTCCCCAACCCGACCTCAGAGCAACAGCAATACTGAGGGTTCCTGCTGCCAGGCCTGGTCCCATGAGCAGGGCTCCCCATGCCCCTGACCCAGGATATCTTCCCTGTCTCCTCAATTTTCACCTTTGGGTTTTTTAATTGTTACTAAATTGATAGAACTTTTTGTGTTCTTACATTGACTATGTGGCTGGGCCCTTTAACAGATCTGCCTCTGGTGCAACAAAACAAAACAAAACAAAACAAAACAAAACAAAACAGCAACAAATGCTGAGTCTTTCCCTGCCCTTGAATATAACCAGGAACAAGAAAGATATACTGTCTTCATTCTATTACAAAATATTAGATTGCTTTCGTGTTTGCGTGGATAAAAATTAGAACCTGTCATCCTTTAGGCTCCATCAATTTATCCTTGCATCTCTTAGGCTCCTACATAACTAATCTAGTTCCTTTTTCATGTGACAATTCTTCCATTGTTGAAAACATTTGCTAAGCCCTTACCAAGGTATATTCTATTTTCCATAGTAAGCATTTTCACTTTTTTTTTTCTTCTATAATGATAGTTTAATGATCACCCTCCTCCTCTATAATTCTCTACAATGCACATACTGGTATGAATTATAAATTTGTTGTCTACAATGAAATATAGAAATCAGGATGTGGTAATGGTCGGGATGAATTATGCCTAGAGCTGACTTCACGCCAAAACAGCCTTTAAAATCGCTTTAGCATTATTATTATAATTACTCTAAATCTCCCCATATTTTTTCCTATATTTTGAAATGTTCACAATTTAAATTGTACAATTCAGTGAGTTTTGATAAATGTGTACATCCTCAGATAACCGTCACCCTGTTCAAGACTATTTCCCTCACCTGAGAATGTTCCCGTTAGTCCCTATCTACTGTAAGATCCCCATTCCACACAGGTGGTAAAATATATATACACATATATATGTATACGTATATATACATACGTATATATATGTATATATACGTATGTGTATATATGTATATATATGTATGTGTATATATATATATATTTATTAGATTTCTGTTTCCATTTATTAGTCTGTTTTGTCCATTCTAAAAATCATGTAAACCAAAAACTATGGTATGGACTCTTGGTGTCTGGCTTCTTCAGGCAACATAATCTTTTTTGTGATTAATACAGATCACTGTGTGTATTCATTTTGTTTGTTAATTTTTATTGCTGTAGTAGTATTCTCTAGCTAAGATACACCACAATTTGCTTTTCTGTTCACTTGTTAATGGATATTTAGGTTATTTCCAGATTTGGTTTATGAGGAAATCTGCTTTGAATGTGTCTATACAAGGATCTTATTACACACATTACTAGCATAGATAGCTGGGAGTAAAAAGTCCATTTCATAAGTTAATACTTAAATTTAGAGGTAACTGGCAAATAGTTGTTAAAAGGGTTCACATCATCTCACGCTCACACGGGCAATGGGTGAGTGCTTTGGTTGCTTCACATTTCATCAAAGTGTGGTGTGGTCAGTCCCGTTTACTTTACCATTCTATTGTGTGTGAACTCGTAACTGGTAAAACTTGTGGTTTTAAAATGCATTTCCTCAACGACGAATAAATTGAACGCATCTTTTGCCCATGTTTATAGTATTTTTTTGGCTTTTTACTATAGTTTTGTTGATGTCCTTTACATATTTTGTATATAAATCATTTGTATTCTGAATTGAATTGTATATTCATATGTTACGAATATTCTTCCATTCTATAACTTTTCTATCCATTTTTTTTATGTTAAAACTTATGCATTTCTATATTTAAAGTTACTAGTTCTAAGAAATCCTTCCTTATTGCAAAGTCACTATGATATTTTCCTTATCTTCTTTTATAATTTGTATATTTCTTGCTATTATATTTGGGTCTGTGATTCATCCACTTTGTATATAAAGTGAGAGATGAATAAAATTTTATTTATTCATTTTTTCACATATGGATATTTCATTGTTCCAGCAACATTTATAAAAAGACTTTCTATTGAATTAACTTGACTCATAATTCAAAATCAGTTGGCAGTGTAAGGATAAGTATTTCTCAGAGTTTTCAATTTATTCCATTATCTGTCTACATTTAAAATAATACTACATTGCTATGATCAATGATATATTTTTATGTATCTAAAAATATAGTTATACTTTGTTGTTGTGTTGTTCTTCATTCATCTCTGCGGTTATGGGTCTCCTCATACGTATCTTTAGCTTGAAGAATTTCTTTTGGAATTTCTTGTTGTGGAAGTCTGGTGCACATAAATTCTCTAAACAATGGACTGCTTGAAAATGTTTTTACCTTGCTCTCGTTTTTGAAAGATATTTTTTCTGTATCCAGAATTCTAGGTTGCCAGTTTACTTTCTCTTTCAGCACTTTGAATCTATCATTCCATAACCTTTTGCCTCATTGTTTCACATGAGAAATCAGCCATCATTCTTACCTTATGTTGTATGTTTTATGTATTTTCCTCCCTCTCTCTCTCTCTCTCTCTCACTACTTTTAAGAAGTGCTCTGCCAAGGTGTATTTCTCCACCTACCCCTTAGCCTTAATCTCTTCAAATATTTCTTCTGTCCCATTTTTTTTCTCTTCTCTTTTTAAGAATTCAGCTGTGTCTATATTAGGGTGTTTGAAATTGTCTCATAGGCATTGAAGGCTCTGTTCATTTTTCACTCTTCTCCTCTCTTCATACAACAGTTTTCCTTCAGGTTGACTCATCCTTTTTCCATGTAGGATTTACTCTTTTACTGAGTCTTTATTTTTATATCATATTTTTTCTAGCATGTCGATTTTGTTCTATGTTTTAAAGCTTCTATCACTATACTGATTATTTTCATAAGTTCATTAACATTTTCCCTTTTATAATATATCCTTTACAGTAGTCCCCTCTTGTCCACAACTTTGCTTTCATTTTGGACATATCATAGTTTTTACTTATGTTGTGTTTAGTATTGCAAGTTATCCTGAAGGTAAGTTGTAATACTACCCTGAGAAGCAAAATTAGTATTGGTACATTAAATGCTCTTGAATGTTATTGCTTTTGGATGTTTGGTCCTATATATTATATTTGCTTATCAGATCTAATCACAACTTTGATGCTATGCCTTCTAAGTGACTGATTTTTGTTAAATTGAACATCTCATTTTACTTTTCAAACTTAGACCTCAAAATGATATTTGCGTTTTTATCATTATACTATTAAATACTCTAATTCATTTTTTTCTGAATGAGATATAAAACAAGATTACTATATTGTTTTTAAAGCACTAAAAATACAGTGACTATGTTACATTGAAAATTAAATCATACAGAGAAATCATGAGTAAAATTATGCTTAAAGACAACATGTTGAGAATGAAAGTTATACATACCATATTTTTCTACTTTACCTTAGCCCAAATTTATCATTATGTTTCTAGAGAGATACAAAGATTATTGTTTTTTGAATATATCAGTATTTTCATGATACATGGAATTAAAAAGTTTTAAACACACATTTTATTACATTATTAAACATTCAACTTTAAGGTGTGTTTTATAATTCTGTATTACATATTTCTCTCTAAACTAAAAAGAAATAAGTTAAAGATTTCTTTTTATCCAGTCTCTCTCCCTTAGGGAATTCACCAACTTCACTGAGTATTCACAGGCTGCAGCGATGACCTTATTAAATCTTTATCCTATGAATTATAATGATATAAATATGACTAGTTGTATTTTTTCTACTATGCAGGTATACAGGTAAGAAGGCCAATGTAACACTTATCAAGAGGTGACGTTTTAATGAATCATCTACTGCTGTATGGCCTTCCTTATACCTATATCTAGTTTGGAGTTTACTGAAGCTCTTGGGTCTGTTGGTTTTTTTTGTTTTGTTTTACATTTACAAAAACTTCAGTCAATATTTCTTTGGTTCTATTTTCTATGCCATTCTATTCCTCTCTCTTTCTGATATTCCAGTTACATTTTTGTTAGTCTCCTTGACATTGTGTCAGAGGTTATTGAGGTTCTATTCTTCTGTTTGGGAGGTAAGCCTTGATCATAGCTATTAGAGGGCATCTGGAGAAGTAAAACTGCAGGGGCTGAGGGTATTCTTATATACAAGTTTGCAAAGAGTACTACATACATTCAACTACGGCATCTGTGTCTGTGTGTCTGTGCGTCTGTGCGTCTGTGTATTAAGTCAATTTCATTGAGGTACAACTTTATGAAGTAGGAGACAAGTCCTTTGACAGATAGATGGACGGCAACTATTTTCTCTCAGCCTCTGGCTTATTTTTATATTTCTTTAATGGCATATTTCAGAAAAAGTACATTTTAATTTTATTAAGTCCGTATGTTGACTTTCCCTTTATGTTTAGTGTCCATTTTATCTGAACAAAGAAATCTTCACAGGTTTCAAGTTTGTCACTTTGATTTTGAAACTTGTCAGTGCCTGGGCTGATGCTGCAGTCTGGAACTGTTCATCGTTGGTGTCTGTTTCTTTAATTCAGCATTGCAGATAGCAACAAACCACATAAAATATCACGAAATCTTCCCCAACTTCACCAGGACCTCAGAAATGCTGTGTCTGACAGTACTGAGCATTTGTGGCCTGAGGGAAGTGCTGAAATTGTTTGGTAAGTCTCATTTTCCATTTTGATGGTATTTTTATCTTGCTAAAAGAAGCTGTACAAACAGCGATTAGGCAGCAAGACTGGATTTCTAATTGATGCCCTGGCCTTTAAATCGCCTTCACACAAGCTGTGATGTCTTAAAGAAACACTTTACTCAAGGGGCCATTAGGCAGAAATGCTCTCCTCTGATAAACGATGTCCTGGCCTTTCAATTTGTCTTTCTCAAGGTGGCTCTTTATTTAAGGGGTACCTTGAAGAAGGAGGAATGGGGAGGAGAGGGGAAGACTAAAATGTATTCCTGACCATCACCTCATGCCTAACAACCCATTTTCCTATATTTATCTTTACTGAAGTAGGAACTTACAAAGGGATCCCTTTTATCATGAGAAATTTCAGACCAATGATGTCTGTAGTCAATGCATTATCCGATGTTTTTCTTTTCAAAAGGAAGAGCCAGGTTGTCCTGTGCTAACCTCAAGTGTAGTGAGAATAGCCTCATGGAAGCCCCTTGCTAAACCTGATCTATACCCCCTGGAGTTATATGAGAACAGAGGACTAGTGTCTGATCTGGACCTGAGGAATCTAAATGTGTGAATGTATAAAAGTATGGCAATGTGTCCGAGCTGGCAGAGGAGAAGGAGAGAGAGAAACTCTGTTGTATTGGGAAAGAGCTACATTTCTAGTGGCAGTAGATATGTGTGTGTTTCACAGAACAGAAGCCCCATGTGCCAGAAAAAGAGAATGCCAGAAATTATTTACTGTCCTGTTCCAAAGGACCAACTATGAGGGTATCTGTGATCCATCAGAAAACCTGAGAAAAGAGAAAAATAAAACCAAGGAAAGGGCAAGGAACTGAGTAACAGAGAGTTATAAATAAATTATTCATCATCACAGCGAGGCAGTCGGATGCAATGGGGCAAATTGCAGGAAGCACCATGCAAACTGCCCTCAAGAGCAAGACTTAGCTTTAAGTACCTGCCTGGCCCAGAGAGGACAAATCCATCTACAGAAATTCCCAGGTCGTGGTGAACCTTACATCCCATTTACCCCTTCACTCTCCTCCCACTTATGATACTGATGGGATCACACTTTGGTTAGCAATGTGAAGGAAGAGAAGAAATAGGAAGAGCAGGAAAGAGATGAGGAGAAACCACATCTTTATCCCTGAATAAATTACAGGAACACCTGTATAGCTAGAACTAGCCCTCACTACCCTGAGCGTTATCTCTGAATAGAGATGCATGTTTTGCTGACTTGTGAGTTAGAAGGATGGTAGAATTTCCTAAGAGTGACAGGAAAATCATGGGTCCATCTGAGTTTTTACTCAGTGGCAAGATGAGACCTAACACTACAGAATTAACATACAAGGTAGAGGAAGGCCAAAATGAAATTGCATTTCATATATATCCAATGAGTCCTGCTCCTTCATCGCGGCAAGTTCATATCAGGGTCACAAACATATTTAATTTTCCTTCTCATCATCCAAATCTTATATCAATATGACTTTTTCTGAAAGATTTTTCTCTGATCACTATAGCTAAGAGGTTATTCTTAACCCTCTACCTCACTCTCTGTTTTGTAGCACTTGTAGAGATCCAAAGTCTTCTTTCTCATGTATCTACTTGCCCTTTTCCCCAATTTTCCCAATAGAATGTCAGTTTCTATAAAGACAATATTTTTTTCCTACCTTATTCATTGCTATATTCCAGAGGCAAAAGTGCATGAGTGAGTGGAAGGAATGTTTCTAGACTGAGCGTGCAATCATGGGAGAGGGCTGATTTGACAGAAGCACCAAACATCCCCTAACAAATACACGTAGCAGAAGATATTATAACAAATAAAGACAGAAATTTCTATGGACCCAGGTCTAGCTGTTCCAGCATGGTCTATTTATTTAGTTTTGTCTTGTGTTTTTCTGTAATACTGAGATTTTAATATGATTCCACAGAGAGGGAAGAGCACATGCAAAATAATTTAGATTGCATTTCTGGCTAGCTAGGTAGGTGGAGGGACAGGGATGATTAATTTGTTTTCTAGGGAAAAAAATGTATCCATTGTTGTACCTTAACAATGTAGACAAAAACACTTAAATACAATATTTATATGCATGAATACACACGTCATTTTTCAATGTACAGATAAAAATAATAGATACAGATATGGTCATATTAGAGATAGATTAGATAGATAGATATAGATGGATATATACTAGGTAGTGAAAATAGGTATGGGTATTTTGACTTCTTCATATTTTCTAACTTCAAAAATAGTGGATACATTCCTCAGGTGATATGGATATATTTAGTTTGATTAGATTGCTAATAGTACACATCTCTTAGAACTATAACATTTACATATATGAATATGTATAATACATGAACATTGTTTTTTAAAAGTTGATTTCATGAAAAACCCAATGATTTAGTTACATGCAAAAATATTTTCATATTTGAGAAAGAAAAAATAAGGTGTTAATGACCCTTGATCTTTGGTTACTGGAGAACATCACAGAAAGTCTGACTTAAAGGAGAGAGTCCAGACTTAAAGGAGTCTGCCTAGTGTTTGGGATTCTGCAACACAAATGAGGGGGAAAAAATCAGGTGAACATCAAGAAAAGAAAGAAGAAAGTAAATAGAGAATGATTGAAAAGAGATAAGAAAGGGATTAAGCACCAAGAACAGTTGGAAAAAACAAAGCAACATGAAATAAGATTTGACAGAGCTTCATATTCTTTTTCACATGTAAACTTCCACAGAATTTTTTTTTAAATAAAGGAATAAAGAAGGGAAAAGTAATGACAAGTTCCTACTTAATGACTGAACCTAAAAATCAACTTTCCCTAATTTGTTTCATATAAGGCCATCCTTTAAATACAAGTATTTTATCATCCATTGATTATGAATTTTATGAAATAAATTATGGATATCATAAGGTCATGTGGAACATGGGTGCTGCAACTTTTCCAAAAATATTTCAAAAGGGCATGTGTTTTTCTTATGAGAGAAAATATTTTTGTTTGGAAAATAAAAGAAATGCCAGAAGAGTTAAAACTTACAATAATTAAATCAAATAAACATCTTCTGTATAATTTATATTCAAGGCAGAAAATGTAAATGTATTTCTCCATATAATTCTAGTAGATAATAGATTGTACTTGTTTAAGGAAAAACTACCAAAATGCACATCCAGCACCTTCAGTCTAGAAAGATAAGCAGCCTGAAGACCAACAACCCAAGATGCCTGAGAATGAAAGCAGTGAAATAAAAGGTTATTTGTTTTAGAGTCTCTTCTATGACATAGATTTTCTCTCTCTTTGATGAGAAGGAATATCAAAATACCACTAAGAGCCTGATGATACTTTACTGAACCTCACCATGGGAACTATTAATAATGAAGACATATTTTCTTATAGTTGTTGTTTCTCCAAGCAAGGCAACTGTCACAAAGTCAATGAGAAAGATAACAAATTAACCTAAAGTCATTTTTTAAAACCATGAATCAATAAAATGAAGATTAAAAAAACAGTACATGTGATAAAATCCATGCCATTAAAACAACTATTTTAAAACTAATGTCAATGGCGAACATACATCCCTAAATGAATCTACTCCCCAAGGTTTAAGAGGCAACAGAACAGTCTAATCATCAGTTAAATCAGTTTTTGTGAACAAAGGATCAGTAAGAGACTGCAGCTTTTGATGGGAAAATATTCCTAGATATCTGCCAATTCAAGGAGTGTGCCTAAGATGTAGACTGGGAAGGCCAGAAATCAGATCTCAGAGACAGCGCTTAAGGGGTGATCAACATTGTTGCCTTTGGATACAGGGCAGATACTGTTTCTCTGAGCTCCTGATGCTGACTACAGAGAAAAGTTTCCCGAAGTCCCACAACAGAGCCTCAATTCTCTTAGGAAAGAAAATATTGGGATCTGTCCAACATCCAGTTTGGAGTAGCTATTGTATCCGTGGTACTTGGTTAGATCTGGATGTCTGGGAAACTTGAATAATAAATCATCACTGAGTCTCTGACCTTCAGGCAAACACTAGAGTGAAAAAGCCAGAGGAGAAGAATAATGCAATATGTTGCACAATGTTGAAACATGACTACAGCTATAATGAAGGTGTCTATGAACAGGTAAACATAAAGCAGGTAACTCTGTATAAAGGATTTGGAAAGGACTGCGACTATCTTCCGGAAAGGATCTTGAAAAATAAAGAGGTGTTCAACTGGAAGAGAAGAATAGGAAGACAAAAGTTAGAACACTGCACAAAATAGAGGTTTGGATGGTTGAGTGAAGTGATTAGGAATGTTTCAAATAATTAATTCGAACATGATAAGATAATGTGAACAGAAAAAATGAATGACTTTATTTGTACGAATAAATTTATAAATTACGATGGATAATGTATATGGAAAGGCTATGTTAGGAATGTATACAGAAGAGTCATTTGGATCCAAAGTTCATTAGAAATTAGTATTTTAATCAAAATAATCAACAATTTGTGCTTATAGTTTATTTCCACAGGATTCGATCCATTGACTACCCCTAAATGCTTTATTAATATTATTCAGCAAAGAATCAAATAGGAGCTTCAAGATTTCTAGAATACTCAATTCATTTAGTGTCTAGATTTCCATTTTACTCCTTTTGTGAACACTATAATGAAAATAGTTCCTTGAATGATGATTTTATTCCTCTTCTTCTGCTGTAAAATATCACTAGTGTTAATTATGTTTAATAGTTACCTGCTCATTTGCAAAGATAAAATTCTTTTTCTAGTGTGTTAATAACATCCACACAAAATAATTTTTTTCATTTGACCCCATAAGCAATATTTGAGTGATAGCAATCTCTGAAATTACTGAATCATAGGAAAAATTTCCTTTAATCTTTAAACAATCATTAGCTACACAGAGAATACGTATACCATTTATGGATTTATACTCAATAATATGGGATAGGATTATACAAATACAAAATGATAAAAAAACACAATAGAATCAGTTGAGACATGAAGAAAGTTTTCCATCTGAACTACACTGTTTCCATGCAATTTCAAATTTTACTCCACCACTTTAGTACTTGATTTTATCATACACTGAATGCACTGCATGTAAGAGCCCTAATTATCACCACAATAATCAAAAGTATCTTTTAAAGATAAAGAATTCGATATATATATATATATATATATATTACACGTAATAAATACATGGCAGAGTTTCAAACCAGATCTCAAGAATCTCAAAGTTTATTTGCTCTACATGTTACTATGCTCCATCAGATATGATCCTAAATTATTGTCACTGATTTTGATACAATTAAATGGAAAATAAAATTAGCAGGAAATCTATTTATAATAACTGAGGCTCTGTTGATGTGTTTTGTCTAACATGCCCCCCCCCCTTTTTTCAACCATTTGAAAAGTTGTATTTATTCACTGTGAGGACCACAAATGTGTTTCTTTTAAAGGCTGTTACTACTCAGGGTCCTCTTTTAGTTTCTGGTTTGGTTTTCAGTATTTCGGCTAATTGTCGCCCTCACTTTCAAGGTGCACAATCAGGAAAAATTTCTTTTAAAAGCCTTTGGTATAAAGACATAGAAAGTGCATGTGAATATTTCATGACACCTGTACATTGGTAAGGGGAAGTCTGAGACAGCAAGGACTCTATCAAATTACTAACCTGTTCTTTCATGAAAATAAAATGAGCAATGCCCAGAAGAAGGCCTGAGTCCAGATGAACCTTCAGAGTTATAGACCATGGATTCTCTCTCCATGAGTCTGTGAAAATTTTTATCTGATCCTTAAATTGTTTTCCTTTTTTTTTTAAGACTTGACTTTTTATGTCTTTTTAAAATTACTTTTATTCCAAAATAATTCAAATATTCATGTATAAACAACATAATTATCACTCATGAACCCCAAACCTTCCTTCTATAAAACTTAATATTTTGGTATTATAATATTACATATTTTGCTTTGTTTCGTCTTAAGAAATATAACATTACAGATGAAGTCCAAAATTACTTAGAGTACCTTTCCTTAATTCCTTAATAAAAGTAGCCAGTATCCTCAGGTAAGAGTGTATAGTTTCTACGGATATTTTTTTTTTTACTTAAATGTTTACTTAAAAAGGTAGCTTTATATATGTGGGGATTTATTTATTTTTCTATCTCTCATCTATCTATCATCTATCTATCTATCTATCTATCTATCATCTATTTATTTAACACACAGAGAGAGAGGAGAGCACAAGCAGGGGGAGCAGCAGAGGGAGGAGGAGCAGCAGAGGGAGAGGGAGCCTGATGTGGGGCTAGGTCCCAGGATCCTGAGATCATGACCTGAGTCGAAGGCAGTCGCTTAACCATCTCAGCCACCCAGGCACCCCTATATATGGGTTTTCAAACAAAAATAACACAAACGAATGACAAATTATATCAATCATTTAAATGTGATCCCATATTAAGTTTTTAAGATCTATTTATTTGTTCTTTTCAATGTGCCTCTATTTTATTCATTTTAACTGTCTTATAGTATTTTGTTTTTTATTGTAATACAGTTTACTTCAACCATATGTTAGCTGATGGGCTTTTATTTTGAATAAGCTTAGTGCTGCAAAGAACTTCCCTGAACCTATCTGCCTGTGACTATGTGCAAAGCCGTCTCTAGAACTGTGTTCCTCAGACTTCATCCTGCACATGGAAAACCTGCCAAGCTTCTTAAACACAAATTACTGGGCCCCACCCTAGATCTGTAGTAGCAACATTAGCCTCATCTGGCAGCCTCTTTGAAGTGAATATTAGATTTAAGCTCAAACTTCCTAAATCAGAATCTGTACAAGTGGAGTCCTGGAATTTTTGTTTTAACATGTTCCTCAGGTCATTCTTCTATACAATAGTGCTTGAGAGGAGCTCCTCTAGTGTATATAACTAGCAGGGAAACAAATCAGTCATGCTCAATACACATATTTAAATTTCATTTATAGTACCAAATTGAACATTACTGTGATTTTACAAATGTTTGATCCCTTAATTGAAGTTTTTTCTTATCCACATGCTTGTCTACAGTTAGTATCGTCAGGTAATTCTAAACTTATTTTACTTTTAAAACTTTGCCAGTCTGATTGGTGTGAAGCAGGATCTTGTTTATTTAATTTGTATTTCACAAATTACTAGTGCTCTTGAGGATGTTTTATTAAAGTCTTTCTGGTATCCTTACATGTTCATATTCTGGAACTTTTTCTTACTGAATTGTTTGTCCTTTTCATATTGATATCTGAGAGTTACTACTATACTTCTGTTAAATATGCACATTAAGAATATTTTTTCCAGGGGCGCCTGGGTGGCACAGCGGTTGGGCATCTGCCTTCGGCTCAGGGCGTGATCCCAGCAATCTGGGATCGAGCCCCACATCAGGCTCTTCTGCTATGAGCCTGCTTCTTCCTCTCCCACTCCCCCTGCTTGTGTTCCCTCTCTTGCTGGCTGTCTCTATCTCTGTCAAATAAATAAATAAATAAAATATTTAAAAAAAAAGAATATTTTTTCCAAAACTGTCTCACTGCATAAATTAAATTTTAATATACCGTATTTGTCAATGCATTGCCTAATAGTACATTTGGTATCGTGTTTAAGAAATTAGGGACGCCTGGTGGCTCAGTTGGTTAAGCGTCTGCCTTCGTCTCAGGTCATAATGCTAGCGTCCTGGGATTGAGTCCCACATCAGGCTCCTTGCTCAGTGGGGAGCCTGCTTCTCCCTCTGCCTGCCACTCCCCCTGCTTCTGCTCTCTTTCGCTCTGTATTAACAAATAAATAAATAAAGTCTTTTTTAAAAAAGAAACTATTTACTACTCAAATATCATGAAGACATTTTGCAATATTTTCCTGAAATATTCAATGTTTTGAATTTTACAATGAGGTAATTTATCTGAATTTTATTTTTACATGTACTATTATCCAGGAATCTGAAATTATATACATGAATAATCAATTCTTCTGGAAACATTTATTTATAACAATTTGGTCTCTAATTATGTGTACTGTTACTTCTCTCATATAAAAAGTTTTCATATTTTTGTGGGTATATTTTTGGCGTTTTTATTTAAATTTCAGCTAATTAACATAGAGTATAATATTAGTTTCAAGCATACAATATAGTGACTCAACACTTCATCTCAAGTGTTCATCACAATAAGTGCACTCCTTAATATCCATCACCTTTTCTACCCATCCCCTCACCCACCTCCCCTCTGGTAACCATCAGTTTGTTCTCTATAGTTAAGATTCTGTTTCTTGGGGCGCCTGGGTGGCTCAGTCTTTAAGCATCAGTCTTCGGTTCAGGTCATGACCCCAGGGTCCTGGGATTGAGCCCCACATTGGGCTCCCTGCTCAGTGAGCCTACTTCTCCCTTTCCCTCTGCCTGCTCCCCCTGCTTGTGCTCTCTATGTCAAATAAATAAAAATAGAATCTTAAAAAAAAAAGAGTCTGTTTCTTGGTTTGCCTCTCTTTTTCCCCCTTTGCTTATTTGTTTTGTTTCTTAATTCCATGAGTGAAATCATATGGTATTTGTCTTTCTCTGACTTGTTTCACTTAACATAATACTCTGCAGCTCCATCCATGTCATTGAAAATGGCAAGATTTCACTCTTTTTTATGGCTGAGTAATATTCCATTATATATATATATATATATATATATATATATATATATATATTTCAATATAAATATATTCCACCTCTTCTTTATCCATTTATCAGTCGATGGACACTTGGCTATTTCTATAATTTGGCTACTGTAGATAATGCTGTTATAAACATTGGGGTTCATGCATCCCTTTGAATTCGTATTTTTGTATTCTTTGGGCAAATACCTAGTAGTGCAATTGCTGGATTGTAGGGTAGTTCTATTTTTTTAACTTTTTGAGGAACCTCCATAGTGTTTTCCAGAGTGACTGCATCATTTGGCATTCCCACCAATAGTGCAAGAGGGTTCTCCTTTGTCCACATCCTTGCTCACACAACAAAACTAAAAGCAACCTATGGAATGGGAGAATATATTTGCAAATGACATATCTGATAAAGGATTAGTGTTCAAAATATATAAAGAACTTATAAACCTCAACACTCAAAAAATGAATAATCTAATTTAAAATGCACAAAAGACATGACAGACGTTTTTCCAAAGAAGGCATACACATGGCCAAGAGACACATGAAAAGAAGCTCAACATCACTGATCATCAGAGAAATCCAAATCAAAACTACAATGAAATGTCACCTCACACCTGTCAGAATGGCTAAAATCAACAACAGTAGAAACAACAGGGCGTATATATAGATGGAGCCCAATGTGGGGCTCAATCCCAGCACCCTGAGAATATGACCCAAGCCAAAAATCAAGAGTTGGAAGCTTAACCCACTGAGCCATCCAGGCAGCCCAACAGGGTATATTTTAAATCTCTACTTGATTGTATTGGTTTTTACCTGGGCCAATGACATAATAAATATCAAAACCTTTGTTCCTCAAAATTGTCTTATGTCTCCTTACTCATTTATTCTTCCATTGAATTCTGAGTTTAATTTGTTCAATTAGGTAAAAAAAACAAAACAAAAAAACATGCAGATTTTATGTAGGAATTAAATTGATTAAGATGAAGGAAATTTGTTATAGTAAGTCTCTTCATCAAAGAAAATATTATATCTTCATGTTTATGATATTTTATTTTATTTCAAAGATAGTTTGGCTGATTAGAATTTTAGGCTGACGGATATATAACCTTAACACTTCAGGGTATTTTTCCATTCATTAGAAGTCTGTTTTCAATTTAAATTTCATTACAGGTGCAATCCTCTTCCTGATAGTTTTTATATCTTCTCTTTATTCTTTATGTTATATATTTCACTATTATGAGTCTAGATGTGGATCTGTTTCCTTTTTCCTGTTAGATATTCTGTAGACTTTTCATTTTCAAAGTTGTGATCCTCCCTCCTAGAAAATCCTCTTCACATAATGTTTTTCTACTTTTCCTTCTCTTCTGTACTTCTGAACTCCCATTTGACAAATGGTGAGTTTTTTGATCTCTCTATTCTTCATATTTCTAAACCCTTCTCTAATATTTTCCATTTAGTTTTATCTTCAGTGTAAACTTCTGGGTGATCTCCTCAGTAAATTTATCAAATCACTAAATGTCCTTTTTTGTCCAGTCTGAAATCAGTAATATCTACTGAGAATTCTTTTTTAATTTAAATGACAGTATTTTTCACTGTAAAACATTTTACTTGGTTCTTTATTATAACTACCAATATCTAATATCTAAGGACCAATATCTATATTACCAGTATCTAAAGGACATATTTACTTTTTGTTGTTGAGTACTATTTCTAAATTCAATCACTTTGAAAATCATTTTTAAACTTCTTTAAAAGTATTAGAATAAGTATAATACTTATGTAAAAGCATTAAAATTATTTCATCTTGTGTTACTTTAATTTTATGTATAATGTTTTCAAGTTATGACGATGCACAGCTATATTTCTTAATAATGCAGATATATTTGTTAGTATTAAATTTTATCATGTTTGTTTCCATTTTGACTTATAAGTTCATGTTGGACAGGAGATACATTTGTTTGTTTGATTTTTTTCCTCTCTGCTTTCATTGCACATATTCTAACAAATCTGTACTGCCTCCACCAGTGTGTTCTGGTTACCATCACAGAAATACAAAGTTTGTATTGATTACTTGGATTTGGGCCCCATTGTTGAATCACTGATGCTGCAATATTTACCCCATAGCAGGAGAAAAATATGCTTCAGTTTTTGGTCACTGGCTACGTATGTGTTATCCCCATCTCCCTATAGCTGAGATTTGTCTTAAAGCCATTGATCCCAACAATGGTAAACTGTAGCTTTTTATAACCTTTCTGAAGCCAGGAATGCCACTCCAGTCCCTAGAATATAACGAGGAGTAGCTCTAGCCCCTCAAGCAAGAACGGAGTGCTTTGAGGATGCTGAATATCTGGTTAACACTGTTTCCATGGTTCTCACTCTTGGTTTAAAGGGTAAATATCTGTAGAGGTTTTTAAAAAACTGATGCTCAGGCTCCGTACCCCCTCCTCCAACTTGTTTAAATTGGTCTAGAGTGCGGAATTATCATGGGTATAAAAAAGCTACTGGTAATTCTGGAAAACATTGGCCAGTCTGAGACCTGGAGCACAGGAGATTTTAACTTTAGCCCCACCTATTGTTTTCTTTTTCACTTTTTTTTTCCTGCTCTAGAGGTATTTACAGTCATGGACTACCTACTAAATTATCCTTTATTGAGTGAAGACACAGTAGGTTTTCATTAAATATTTGATTGTCAAGTACTTAAGAAATCTGGCCCATGCTCACATTTCCCTCCAAAAATGTTCCTAAGGTTCTCATCAATGTGACACCATTTATTGACTGTCTAATGTGTGCTAAGCACTATATTAGGAGCAACAGACAGAATTGAATAAGCTTTAAAATTAGAAAAGGAGAAAGATAGGCAAATAGGCAAACACAATAAAGCTGAATAAATACTTAAACACTAGGAGCTGTAACAAGACAAATGCAAGTGCTTTGTTAATCACGACTTAAGGAAAGCTGGAGGAGGGGTGCCTGACTGGCTCAGTAGGTGGGGCTTATGATTCTTGATCTCAGGGCTGTGAGTTCAAGCCTCATGTTGGGTGTAGAGCTTCCGTTAAAAAAAAATTAAAAAATGAAAGAAAGAAAAACTGGAGGAGAAATGTAATTTAGGCATAAAATGCAGAAAACCCTGTTATATGCTATGCCCTGGAAGAAACTTGAGGGCACTTGAAGGAAGTTAGCCATAAAGGAAAAATACTGCATGATTCCATTCATATGAGGTATCTTAAGACTTCCATCTTATGGAGGCAAGAACAGAATGATGGTGGAAACGCAGAGCTCCCATTTGGTGCTATATAGTTCCAGTAATACAAGATGAAAAGCTGTCAACATCATGCTTATGGTTAACATTACTATAGTGCACACTAAAACATTTGTGAAGAGGGTATACCTGATGCCATGTGGGTTTTTTTTTTTTATTAAAAAAAGAAGAAGAAGATGAAGATGAAGATGAAGATGAAGAAGAAGAAGAAGAAGAAGAAGAAGAAGAAGGAGAAGAAAAACTGGAGGAGAAGTAGCCATGGGAAAAGTCAGACATGATCAGTCCAAGGAAAGAAAGCAGCATATTAAAAGAATGGAATCTCAAGAGAACACTGGGGACATACAGGTACCTTAGTTCAATTTGTTGGTTGCTTAGAATGCAGGTGTGGGAGAGAACAGGTGGAGTCTTGAAACTTCGATAAAGGGGTTCAGAATTTACTCATAAATATAAAGCATTCAGAGGGGCTTAAGGAAAAGTCAATATCATCTGTATTTGGATCACTGGTTTTCAACATGGTTTTAGTAGTACAGACAACTATTTCAAATAAAATCGTATGTGAAATCACAATGTATAAAACAGGTCAAATCCAAGGTGCTCTTCTTTAAGCTAGAAAGGACTGCACTGATGCTTCCAGGCCAAAGCATCCTCTGAAGTTACACCAAGGAAGTTCTGTGCTCAAATGGAGACCAGTTTGAAAACCTCAGATACAGACAAATCTTGAGCTATTTATCCAGCTTATAATTAATTTTTACTTAATTATCTGTAAATCTCCAAATTATCAGCCAACAGTATCTTACACATCTGTCTTCTGACCCAAGGTTAGTGGTAGCTGATGCGTGATAAGGCAATTACTGTAAAATATTTTCTAATATTTAGCATAACACTGACCTTGCTAGTGATTAAGTACATTATTTAAAATGTCTTGTCTGACTTATGAGAATAATTAGGCCCTAGTCTATTTATAAATGTTTATATTTTTATAGATTGCTTACTAGTTTGTTTCAAAAAAATCTCTCATAGTATTATCATTATCATAACCCTTTTTTCTAGAAATTTTATCTTTATGAATACTTGATCAATTATATATATAATATATATGTAAGTGTGCATATATACATATATATGCAAATATGATACATATTTTAAAATTCCATATTTATGAGTCGATATAACATTTAATTATAGGGACCTCTTTTGAAATTAGTTGTACATTTATTTTAAATGTATACAATGTTAATTCTCTTGTTGATACAGTGGGAAGCACTTAAGAGGGTTGTATATAAAGTTCATGAGAAACGGTCCTCTGTATCAGAAGAAGAGGATAAATAGCATAAGTATACATTAGGGGAGTATGTGCATTGCATATGGGTTTGCTGTGGTGAATTTAAAAAGCTCAGTTATTTTCTGAAAATCTGATAAATAACACATAAATTTAAAATTATTCAAGGTTATTAGAGCAGGTTTACAAACATTTTCTCTCAAATCAAGTAAAATATCTTCTCTATAAGGGATTGCAGATCTTTGATTCCGGGTAATAAGCACAGTCACCACCTAAACCCATTGCCAAGGAATATTCTAAAATTTCTGATGGAGAGAGAGGGGAGGGAGAGAGAGGATAGGAACAAGAAGGAGGAGGAGGAGGTGGTGGGGAGAAGGAAGAGAACAGGAAGAAGAAGGAAGAAGAGGGAGGAGGAAGAGGAGAAAAAGGAGTGAAGGAGAAAGGAAGGATTAAGTGCTTAGCATCTTAAACCAAAACAACAACAAATTTTCAATGAGGTTACCCACACTGTGTCAGGCAGTTTTAATACACAAACTAAACAATTACACTTAAAATACTTGTATGAATTTCCCTGGAGAGACAAAATCCCAAGTGTAATCTGTCCAAAATAAAAATAGAACTTTGTCATTCAGTAAGCCCAGGCCCCAAAGGAAGTTAAATTAAAGAAACAGATGAATGCATTGGTCTTGGCTGAGAACATTTCTGATGGTGCTAATTACTGTTCTGAACACAGGCATGGCTAGGTAGTAAAAGATTGGTGGAAAGGTTGCCAGGCTCCAAGATTGTGTCCATACAGGCCCCTGGTGTCTGACGTGGCTGAATGGTTTGCTTCTTCCAATTTGCTATAGGCCATTTACATGACTGAATAGCAGTGGAGTCCCAGAATATATGTTCCGCCTTTAGCTTGGTCATAGGATCACATGGAGCACAATGCTCTCATTGTTTTCCTTACTCAAAAATTATACTGTGATTTAGACTTTTTTGACAATGTAAGTGGCTCTACCTGGGAATCTTCCACCTTAACCATCTTCCTTTAATTCATTCTGAAGGCAAACTCTCCAACAAGATACTGTATCTGAATGTATGCAGAGGTTAGTTCTTAAAGCCATAAGGAGGCAAGACAGAGCAACAATTTAACTAGCTCTCTATTTGCATTTATGTAGGTAAACACAGACATAGTGTGTTTGTGTGTGCATGTTACTTGTATGTTAGTAGTTTCTATTTGTCTACAGGGAGAAAAAAGAACACTCACATTAAAAATGAGGTATAGCGTGAAGAGTCCTATAAAGGAGTCAGGGGGCTTGCTCTCTAGTCTTTATCCTATTACTAACCAATTATGATTTATCTGATAGGATATGAATAATAGAAGCTGGACTTGACTCTAGATTTTCTGATTACAGGCTATCAAGTAGATTTAAAGTAATGGCTCAACAACTCTGTAGCTCTGAAATATGAGAGCTAGAAGTCAGAGAATAAACTTTGTGAGCCTCTGGATTAGAAACAGTTCAGGTCCGTACCACTTCTCAATATGCATGATCTCAGATAAATCACACAGCCTTGTTGAGTATATGTGCTAATCTATTAAATCTATAAAATGGCCTAAATATGTCAAAGAATTGATGTATATGGCTCATATAATTATGTCAATGGCTAGACATTGGAGCACTAGTGTAAAAAAAAAAATACCCACAAGCATTTTGGCTACCATGTTCTCATGTGGGGCAGGTTTTGGATGGAATTTTACAAGGTATCTTGCAAATTACACTGTAATACTACTGTGTAGAAAGCTGCTTCCTCTCCTTAACCACAAAGTTGGCTTTGCTCATTGGCAATGCTGAAGACTAACAAAATAGAGTTAGATCACAATTTGCCCATTATTTCTCTTACAAGGGACAAGGAACTACTATAAGAGCTTTATTAACTTTTTTCAAACTAACTTTTACTTGCATATACTAATTTTATCCTCTCAACAACCTATGATATGGTTACTATTATTATCATTTTACAGATTACAGGTTACTATTCTCATTTTACAGATGAGGAAATTCCAACAGAGAGAGAAATAATTTGCCCCAGAACCCCCAGCTATCCAATAGTGGGGTAGGAATTTAAATTCAGGTAGTGTGCCTCACAGTAATTAAGACCTGAAGCCTTAGTTAACATTTAATTCTACTTTATGCAGTATTATTCTTTTTTAACCTGAGTAATGCTTCCTATTTATAGGCCACTCACTCCTGGTAAACACCTTGACTTACAACCTCTCACACAGCTTACTTCAGCAGCTGTCTACTTGATCTCTCTCCTCACCCCATTGTCCCTCCCACAATCAATTTCACACAAAGCAATGAAGGTGATCTTTTAAGAATCAGGTTTCTTCTACTCCAAAACCTTTCAGAATTCCCTTCAATCTTTCAAATGAAGTCTGAACTTTTTAATCTCGTTCTCACAGCTTTCCTGTATGTACTCAACCTATATTTTTCCCTTCTGCAAATCAACCAAATTATAGTTCTGAAATTGAAGTGCTTACCAGTCTCTGGAAATTTCTTGATCTTTCGCACATTATGTCTTTGATCATACCATAGAGATATTCTTGTTTTTCAAAACTTATTGCTGCTACTTGGACCCTATCTCTGATTCAGGATATAATTTAAATGTAATTTTAACCATCAGATTTCCTTGATCCCCTCAGCTTAGAAGTTGTTTCCCCTTCTCTGAGGAAATTTTGGCACAAAGCTCAGCTTTTATAGTGCGCTTATAATAAAGCCACAGTAGGTTCATAGGTGCATGCGTGTGTGTGTGTGCGCGTGTGTGTTCCAATGAGTCATTTCCCTGATTGTAAGATTTATAACCCACACATTTTTACACTACCCTTGCGGCATACCAATATATTTGGATCAACTAATCATTAATAAGCATGTATTTAATGAGTGAATGAATGAGTGAAGTATCAACTGTGCTGGCACTGATGGTTTTCTGACAAGATAATTTAATTGTTCATTTTACTGATTTCATAAGGATCTGTTAGCACATTTTAGAAGTATTACAAAAGTAAAAGGAAGTGAAGAGTCCTTGAAAACTAAAGTGACATTTATCATTGATTGAGCCTGCCGAAACCACATATCTACAGAGACATATCCTTATCTCGGTTCTACCAAAACATTTTTGATATATTAACAGACTTTAATAAAGACAGTAGCCATCAATTAAACAATCAACTCTAACACTGCAAATGAATATGCCAGACGTAATCCATAAAGTCCTTGATCTTTAAGTGAAACCAGTCATTTGACAAACACTTGTTCTCTTTCAAGAGAGTGAACTTCAGAATTCTGTGTCCTCTAAGAAAGCTCAAATCTGAGAGTAATTAAAGATCTAATAATTAATTTAAAGCTGTATTATATTTTATAGCATCTGCTATGAAGTATGTGTAAATGTATTTATGTTTGTATACACATAGTATTCATAATCAAAAGTTTTGGACAGATATTAAAAAGTAAATAAACACACATTCCATTGCATTCAGACAAGATGAGAACACCTGAGAAATACAAAGGGGAACTCAAGAGGCAGTCCCTCACCAGCACCTTACTCCTTTGTTGTTTTGTTCTGAACCTTTTGTGACAGACACTTTGTCTAAGGATGACAGCATTTCATCACCTTCATGAGATTAAAGCTCCCTTTCAAATATTGGTTCCAACACTGTTCAAATGTGTCAGCAGAGTAAAAAAATTCAATAAAAATCCCTGGGGGTGAGATGCCAATTAGGCCTAAGACACCAAGATTTGCCGAGGGACAAGAAGAAGGCCACTGGGGCTATTCAAATGGCACAGATTCTGAAGCACTCATTGATTCTCTTTTCCCACCAACCTTTGGACATTTTAAAATTTCCTTTTTTAGGGGGGTGGGGGGTGGGGTGGGGTGCAGTGGAGGGTTTCAGTGAGGATGCATGACTAATCTCAGTACATAGACCGAAACTATTCAGACAACTTATGACACTGTTTTCACGGAATAAGGTGTCAAAATCACAGTTTGGCTTAGAAAATCTATTTCTCTTTACTTTACTGGGATGTTAAATTGAAGTATTCAGAACCGAAACTGTCCATTAGCTTTATCTGAGAAACAGTGTGTGTGTGTGTGGGGGGGTATTTCAGTCTCTCCCCACAGCTCCACAAAGTCAATATATACTTTTATATATTAATATGATTAATATGTGTATATACTCATATATATACATAAAGATGTATGTCTCCTCAAATACTACAGTTTCTTTAATCTTTTATGTCTCTCTGATTTCAAAATGTTGTCTGGGAGAAGTAATTAAGTCATCATTAACTTTTGATGAATTAAATGATCATCGTAGCTATTATCTATTAGTTATGTTTTGATCTAGTTTAATAGATGAGGCAGGCAGTGAGGTCGCAGGGCTGGGAAGGAATGGACCCAATGGCATGTCAGTTTTCATGGGGAGGAAAGAGGAAAATCTCTGGAGCACAGCACACTGACAGCACAGCGAAGCACACTGAATACCTGGGAGCATCTTCGGGCAGTTCTGAAGAGAGCTGTGGTGCAGGAAGAGGAATGAAGGCATGTGAAAGAACAGCGGCATCTGTTTTCCAACTGAAAGCAATTAATTCACACACACACACACACACACACACACACACACACACACACACTCGTCTTGTAGTATAAGAATGAAGGAAAGTAACACTGAACAATTCTCCATGTTCAGCCTGCCACTGTGTATGGGGACTTTAGATACATTACCTAATCTAATATATAAGATTAGATAGGTACTATAATCCCCATTTAACGGATACTCAGGAACATGAAGAAACATGAAAAAATTTCCCAAATTCATAAAATTTCTCAGACGGTGGGACAGTAAGCTAGAATTCTAAATTAAAAATAATTATTTCTCTCTTTTTCTTTCTGTGTCTCTTTCTTAAACACATGCACTCGCACTCATAAACACAACTTGTGCAATGGGACAAATATTAGTTGACAGAATCAGAATTTAGCTAATCCATGTCAGATTGATAACCATGTGTTTTGTGATTTAAAATGGAGTTTAATCAACATTAATTAAAGTCATATCAATATGTTAAATTCCAGCAAGCTTCAGAAGTATTAGAAGAGGAAGGTGTTGTTTGTCGCAGACCATTAGAAAGGAACAAAAGGGTATTAATTGTCAGGTGCTCAAAAGGCCTCAAGAGTGTAATATGACTACTGAAATATATTGGAATTTTGGTTGCGTTAAGACCAATACTACATCTGGAGCAAAGGAAAAGTAAAGCTGCTCTACATTTAATAAATCAATCATAACCTAATTTATTCTGCAAAGTTCTATTTGGCATATTCATGAACAGCCATAGGAAGCTGGGACACACTCTAGGAGAGCAGTAGAATATTAAAAGGACTAAAAACTGTAAGGAGAAGCAGCTAAAGTAAACGAGAATTTTAGGCCTACAAGAACACTCAAGATAATGTGATAATTTTGCATTTGAAAGATTACCATATAGACAATCATTCAGGGACATTTTTGCTGTCCAAATAGAAAAGAGAAAGATCCCAATTTCAAAATAATATAGGTTAAAAACTGCAGAATAAAGACATGCAATGCAAACAAAATATATGTGACTATCTTTATGATTTAGGAGGAAAACAATTTCTTAAACATAAATTATAAAGAACACACTGCACATAAAGGAAAGAATAATAAATTTAACTACATAAAATTAAAATTAATTATACTGAAGTCTCTATAGTCAGATTCCAAACGAGTGACAGATGGCAAGATGTTATTTATACCGCTTGTCACTGAGAAAGGGTAAATATCCAAAAGCAGACAGTATTTCCTTGAATCAATCAGAAAATATCACACAGCTCAATATGAGCAATGCATGTGAAACAGTGTTTCACGTAAGAAGAAAGTCACTTGGAAGATAAACACATAAAAAGCTGTAAACTTCACTATTAGTCAGGCAAACAACAGGGAGATGTTTTTCCACATCCATACCACTGAAAAACTTACAAATTGCCTATGATTGGTGACAGTATGGAGTAACAGGAACTCTCAAACACTGCTGGGGGAGTTATAGTTTACTACAAATATTTTATAGGGATTTTCACAATTTCTAATAAAACTGAGAATACTTCTACTAGGCAGTAATTTCATGTCTAGGAGACTTGAACACTGATGTTCATGGCACCATTGTTAGCTTGCAACATAACGGAAACCGCTTGAGTTCACACTGACTGTGAAATGGAACTATAAGACCATCTATAATCACTTAGTAAACTACCATGCAAGAGTTAAAATGAACAAATGAACTAGAACAAACTGTTGATAAATACCAAAACGAGAACAAACTGTAGTTGCAAAATGCACATTAAAAGACAGAATAAAACTATATTCTATGGATTTATATGTATGTGTTAAATTACATAAATATGGACTAAAATAATACACATTAAATTTATGGTCATCTCTTCCTCTGGGAAAATAAGTGAAGAGAATGGTTTGGGGGGGATTATAAAGAAAATTTCACTTTTTCTATTGTCTCTTTTATGTTAAAATTAATTTGAAGCAAATACGACAATGTGTTAGTCAGCTCATCCCGAGCTATGAGTATAAGGATGTTTGTCATATTATTTTATTGACTCCTAGGTTCTATAAGAAAAAAAAAAAATATATATATATATATATATATATATTTTAGAAGTGATTTGTCTAATCCTGAAGAAATGGTGACATTTAATAGCTTTCAGGTAAAATTTCTCAAATACTGAAAGGACAGTCCCACAGAGATCATGAATCCATAAAGATTTTCAAGGCAAGTTTGAATAAGAACTTTTTGCGGAAGTACCAGAATTGGATGGCAGGTTAGACTAAATAAATTTTGAGGTCCCTACTAACTCTGAGAATCTATAATCAAACTGTGCAGTGCATTTAAAATTTTTCATTTTAGTTAACTAGTTATTGCTCACTTTTATTTTCCAGCATTGGTTAATATAAATAATATTTAACCTAAAATTTGTATCTTTTAAATGACGATTCACTTTGTGTCCCAATATAAGGGAAAGGTGAGATTTGAAATTTCAAACAACTATAAACTACCTGGGCCTTTTTATTTTCAGCCACATGGTGACTCTTGGATTTCAGTTTCATACAACGCCGCTGAATTTATGGGGCTCAGGGAGGTAGCTGCATTGTGTCAGAATTGAGAATTTTACATTTCAACATTTAAATATGGGCAAGCAATCAGACTCAGGATTACTTGTCTGTCACTCTTCACTGGTTTTATTTGCCTTTTCCTACTCTGAGCCTTTTCAATTCCCCTCTGAACATCGGTTGGGAAATATTACTGTGGCATTCAGTCAACCAGGAGAGCTTAACTAACAAAGAGTTGGCTAGTTTTACTCGCAGAGACGAAGAGCAGGGAGCCGCATCAGTGATCATCATATGAACAGTCTAGCTAGCGTGAGGCACCACCCCGGGCTCATTTCTCAGATGGCCCAGGGAGAGCTGTGAGATTTCAGAGGCTCAGTGGTTGAAAGTGAATGTCAGTTCAGTTGCTGGGTGAAATGTAACAAAAGGGAGAAAAGGCCAATTGAGGTGTTCTTTAAAATCTTTGAGTGTCTTTTACCCTTTTAATCCCAAACACTCCTGTGCAAGCTTTGTCTACCCATGTCTATGCGGGCAGAGGTGAACACAGAACAAATGAGAGAATACGCTGGCGTTCAAGCCCCTAGGCAAGGAAAGCAGAGCACAGGGTCAGATGCCTGATGCTGTATCCACTCTTGGCTAGAGAGAAGTGTAGAAGAGGTGGGAGTGTGTGTGTGTCGGGGGAGGGGGATGCCACTTCTCTTTCTAGGGGGCACTGACCCATGTCCTCGGAAAGATTTATGTAGTGTATTTCACCTCCTTAATGAGGTAGACGCAGGATACATGCTACCAGCTCGTCTTTAGTTCCTTTGATGAGACCACAATCTGCAAAGTGGAGTGATTGAGCAAAACCCTAGAATCAATGAAATGAGTACTCTTAGAGGGGAAAAAAAAGTTGTGGATTAATTTTCTATCTTCCTACACCCTTGCCTTGGTCACCAAGTATCTGACTGAGTATTTATTCAGAAAGAGGAAAACTTCATTATATTTGTGTTTTATTATATAGAAATCTTTCTAGAGTTCTATGGGAACTCTGATGTTTATAGAGTTTCACTGTCACATTTCCAATAATCTAGATGTATTCATAAAGGTGGGTGCTATTATTATCATTTTACAGAAGAAACAGAGATACTCATACAAGAAATGCTATTTCTATTGCTATGGACTAAATATTTGTGTCCCCTGCCCCAAATTCATATGTTGAAGCCCTAATTCCCAACATGATAGTATTTGAAGGTGGGGCCTTAGAGAAGTGCTTAAATAATGAGGGTGGAACCCTCAAGAATGGGATTAGTACCTTAGAAAAGTGGCTCTACCTCAGCTCCTTCCACCATGTGAGAACACAGAAAGGAGACCATCTGCAAAACAGGAAGAAGGTTCTCACCAGGAACCTATGCAGCCAAAACCTTGATCTTGGACTTCCCAGCCTCTACTACTGTGGGGCATAAATGTCTAAATGTCTGTTTAAGTCACCCAGTTGGTGGCATTCTGTCAAATCATCTCTAACTAAGACACCCAGGGTCAACAAACTATTTGGTAGTGAAGAATTATCTGGAATCCAGACTCCAGTCTAAGACTTTTTTTTCTTATTTTAGTGAATTGTTATTATTAATTTAAATCTTAAGCATTTGTCACTCGTCACAAATAATTACAAGAACAAGATAGATGATGTAATTATCTTCAATGACCATGTATAGAGGGACAGGGGAGTTATATGAAAAACTGGAGAGTTGGGGCTCTGCATAACTCATTCAAATTATTTTTAACAATGCATGAGCTAAAAAAATCATATATACATACACACACATACATATACACACATGGTATCTCTTATAGTAAGCTGAATAATATACGATTATCGTTATAAATTTTATTTGTTCTTGATATATTATTGGAAATTAGGTCTGAATCTGTGATGACTAAAAACAAATAAACGTTATCATTAACAACAAAAATATATCGTGGACTTGTTATGTTCCCCCCAATTTTTGTTGAAAACCGTTGAAGCCTTTCCACATTATAGTAACTTAAGCATTTTTCACTGACTTCACATTTTTTATTTAACACATGTTTATTATGCATCTCTTGTGAGCAACAGGGATGCAGAGAACAAGAAACAGAATGTAGACAAATTGGAGAAAAGGTGAGTGTATATAGAAATGCCAGCCTCAGGGTTCCTAAATATAGAGTGACCTTATTTTCCAAATTGGAACATGTTTGAGAGTAAAGGGGTGCTCTTAATCAGTGTTCTGGGAGCACAGTGTGACCTAAAAAGTATGGTTCACACCACCTAAATAGACCATTAGCATTGTCTTGAGATGGCAATACTTTTCCATTTAAATCCTGGAACCAGCGATGTGGGAATAATCCTTTCTGCCTTACTGCTAGAATAATAGGTCAAATGAAGTCCTGTGGCAAGAATGAGAGTGTTGAATGCTACATTTATTTCTATTTTAATAATTTCACTCAAGTTAGTAGACTAAAAATCTATTATGCCTGATTCTTTAAGGCTATGTCAAAATCAGGTGAATCCAACATGAAGCATGAAAAGATTTCTTCCAGACCATTTTCTTAGGTACCTTAAATTCTTTACTATTCTCTTTATCAAGTATCCATTGTCATTTTTGACAATCTATGAAACATTCTACATTGGTCCTGCTCAGTGACTTGTTACATTCCCTGTTAGCCCCAAATCATCTCTATCTCCATGTCATACAATTCCTGATTCAATGAAAAACAAAAAACATTTCTTACCTTTTTGAGAATGTGAGCTAATATGTTTTCCAGATGCCTTATTACAGTGTCTGTGGATGAGTTTCATTTACCACCTGAAGACAGTCTACCAACAGGATGACAAGGTCAAAAAATTCTCTAACTCTGCATGTTCAACCTATATGCAATTTCATGAAAATACATATTGAATATCATTTTTTGTCATCATAATGAAATTGACAGTTATAGATCATGAATGAAGGTTGGATTATGTCTCTTGCAATAGTACTTCACATTTTGAATAGCATATTTCACAGTATGACCAAAAAATCCTTTTATGACCTTTCATAATCCATGACTGACTGTACCTTTTGGGGAATTACTGATATAAAATATACTCCTCACTTTTCATTGACAAATTTGATTTACGGGTTCATTTTATTTCCCTGTTCATGAGCTATGATACCATGTTTGGTATTGTATTCACAACTGCTTAAATAGTTTCTTTCAGTTGTGTTCCTTTTATAAAGGCATAACTTCCAGTAATCTAGGTGCACTTTTAGAATGGGATTCCATTAGTTTGATACTCTGCTTAACATATGTCTAGTTTATGGCTTTGCCACTTTGTCAATATGGAAAAGAACAAATTGAAGACAAGAATTTTCATTTTACTTTCCTTGATTTCATTTTTTTTCCAACAGGAAGTCATCTGTGTTATTTTTTCCTGATTAACACATTTCTTCATCAACTATAATTGCAAACCATTAAATTAGATTGCCTCCTTTCCATCTTTGCTGGCTTCAATACTCTTATGAGGGGGAATATTGTAAACTTTCAGACCTGAAATGTATATGCCATTCTTAGTGCTGAGGAAAAATATTGTTTAATAAAATGACTTTTCATCATACTGCACCTTAACATTGCACAATTATGATAATTTAAAAACTTTAGACTTGCATATAAATGGAAAATGTTTTCATTAAGGAAGAAAGCTAAATATCATATTAAAGCAGATGGTATTTTCAAATGCAGCCTTCCTAAGCCTCTATAGAGACTTTAGATTTAGAGAAGGCCTCGGGCAAAAAGGCTGCAAAGTAAATAGTATCACTTGAAAGGACAATTTATATTCTAATATAAAGTTTATAGAGATAGATTTCAAAAGTAGGTAGTAGAATCATCATGAATATATTGTATCATTTGAAAAATAATGCATAGTATGACAATTCTTGGTCTAAATCTAAAGAGGGAAAATTGGACAGCATTAAAAATCTTGCACTCAGGATGGATTCCATTTCTGTCTTGATTTACAGTGGTAAGGAATTGGCAATAGGGTGTTGAATAGGAAAAATGTATCCTCTGTTATCATTTATTTAGGTTATTTATTTATAGTATTTTCCCCCGATAGAACTAACATCCAAGCATCTAGTATGAAATAGATAAAACAGGGGCGCCTGGGTGGCTCACGTGGTTGAGCGTCCAACTCTTGGTTTCAGCTCAGGTCATGACTGCATGCACGGGTCCTGAGACTGAGCCCTGTGTTGGGCTCCAGGCTCAGCAGAGAGTCTGCTTAGGATTCTCTTTCTCTGCCCCTCCCCCCACTCACACATGCACATTCTCTCTCTCTCTCTAAAATAAATCAATCAATCTTTTAAAGAGTAGATAAAACATCTGGAAATATTAACTAAATATTTCTCATTTATTTTTATGTTCTGTTCTCATATGGAACCAAGATAAGAGACTCATCCTTAAATTTTTACTGACTGTCGTGAAAGCCATAGTTGGCCTAGGTTAATAAGGTTTGTACTAAAGGTGTTCATTATCATTGTATTTCTTATAGCTACATTTGTTTATACATATACTCACACAGCCACCCTGACATTTCCCCCAACCAGACCACTCCTACATAAGTTCTATTTGGGACAACTTTGGCATCTAGGATCACTGCCTTGTAGAGTTTTCAATTATATGTGTATGCAACTCAAGCATGAGCATGCTTCCTCCCTTCCCAACCCTCCTGCCTCTAGTCTGGCCATAGTCCTTTTTCAGTGTATCTAAGAAACAGGAGCATTTTCTCACATCTATTACTGAGTCATTACCCAGTGTTTGCTCTTTCCCACTGGGCCGTCACAGTTCAGTTCTGGGCCACTTTTCACTTCGATGCTTAGGATTTACAGAAATGACTGGGCCCCAGTCCCTGTGTTGGTTCTTGATCCTTATACACTAGAATCAAGACTCAAGAGTCAACTAAGGGACTCTGTGCAGCACAGACAAAATACAGAAATGTATGATTCACACGACAGTTTCCACAGACCAGTAAAAACACACAGACACAAACCGAGTTTGTGCAGGGAATCTGCATATGCACCTTAGGACAAATTCAGTGCCCTCAGAGTTTTCACTCCTGGGAGAGTGACTCCCTCCAACTTCTATCAAACAAGTATTACCATCTTTTAGAAAAATCCCACCTCCCACCTTAAATACTGGTCATGCAAATGATCTAATCATTTCCTTCAGTTTATGGTACTTGAAATGCAATGATCGTCAGCAGTGTATTTTGCAAACCTAAAATGTTCAGTCTAGATTTCATCTGAGAAAGTGGAAAGAATAGTTCGGTATAGGCATTGTCACTTTAGGTATTTCCTCACTGTGAGGGGGACTGGATATTCTTGGTCACCTAATTAGGAACTTAAGCATTATTTCAAACAGGTTACACACACATTTATACACATCTCAAAGACTGCCCATATTATTGCTCAGAGACAGTAAAAAGGAGAAAATGATTTCTTAAATATAATATCCTCTATTTAACACACTACACACAATGGAAATATTACTTCAAATAGGTAGAGCCAAAATACTTATTCCTCTGCTCTTGACACAAGACCAATGCTCATTACAAATCTATTAAAGACCTGGTAGAATATTTAAAATTGATACTTTTCTGTACCTAAAGACAGATTTCAATGTTAAGGTAGGTTTGCTCCAACTTAAATTTTGTACTAATGAAGGTATCATTACACCTCATGTAAAAACAATCTTCTAGATTTTAGTAGAGTATGGAAGTTTGTTTTCAATTCCATGAAATACCTTATTTTCTCTACAAGATAAACTTCGATAGGGTTTAGACTTTTCTTATCCATATTTGTATCCCTGGTGCTTATTACGTAGTTACCACTTAGTAAATGCTTGCTTATATGAATAATAATCATAAACACACACATAGGCACATGCACACACATGTGCACACACCAAATTGGTAACACAGGACAGAATGACAACAGAGAGTATATTGCAAATTATGCCCCTTCTACTCCATAAAATAATTCATTCTCTCTCTATTCATCTAGTCATCTCATGTTGAACACCAGCTGAATAAAACTGCTAGCTGTCTAGTGAAGAAGTCACACAGGTAAAGAAATGCTTATATGATAATGGGAGAGGCTTTACCATCGTACCAGGTATCAGATACCAGAGGAGAAAAGGCAACAAATCTGCCTGGGATGGGAGGGAATTTCCATGCAGAGAATTCTGGTGGCAAAACACTTCTGCTGCTCTTTCAACCACCAAAACATTCTGTCAGGGCTTTTAAGAAATATCTGTTATGTTTGGTGTCTTCTATGGGGTTGATAGACTGCATGCAGTAGGTAGGGAGATGTCTCTTGAACTTTCACTATTGTCATTATTAAGAAATCAAGGCTGATCCTACCTGCTAATGATTTTATTTTTCTAGATTCCTGGGCAACACATTCAATTATCAAATGTTTTTCCCCCTTGGTTCCATTTTCTGAGAATCTCCCTCAGAAATTCTTCCATATTCAATGACCTCATTTTAGAGATATATTTTTTATTTTTGTGTTACTGTGGTTGGCTTTCCAGCTCATTGAACCATTTGAAACCTCCACAGATGACCCTGAAATGATACTCTACTTTCATATACTTGAAGCCTCTGGCTAACACATATTATTTGCATTTTTGCAAGTTAAATAGTTTTATTTCTTTACATTTGATTCATGCAGCATTCTTAAAAAAAAATCAAAATTCTGAATGCCACATGTTGCTTTCCCTGGGGTAGTTTTTCATTCGCACTGTCATATGGCTTTACATGTTAGATATATTAAAAATTGAAATACAATAAAAACTGAAACTAAAATAAAATAAGGAATCAGAAAATGCTCTTGTAGCACAGACTGGTTGAAGCAGTGGTTCCACCCATTGGGTAACTAGGTTATTTTGTAGTAACAGACGTGGCCATAGGACCCTTGAGCATGATTACTTAGAAGCTGTCATTCCATACTAAAATTGTGGTACCATCTCAGAAAACTTACAATTAATAAATGAAATTTATTTCTAGATACTTTTTCTTGATGAGGAAATTACAGCAGGCTCGATGTTATTGTATCATTTGTTTTAACAGATATCTAATGCAGAGAACAGCAGACCTGCACTGATATCTAAGAGAGTTCAGTTTTACCAGGTAAATCTGGCCATATACAGCTTCTTCATAGACTCAGCTAATCAGTGGATTGAAAATGTAACATGCTAGTCTCTGTGGGAAATAAACAGCCCACCCAAATAAATTCTTCAGACAACACCATGTATAAAACATGTTATACTTTGTGCAATGCACAGAGCTGAATAAGACAAAATCCGTCCCCAGAAGCTTCCTCTGCTATACAGAGAAAGGCATACTTAAATAGCGAACTGTGTTCGATGGAAAGAAATTTGTGCTATAATAGAGGATTAGCAGAATGATGCAGAGTAGACTTAATCCAAGAAGCGGCATTTGACTTGAATCATTAGCTGAATATCTAGAAATATTAAAACAGATGGCCATTTTGAAGATCAAAGGAAAATCCTTTATGACTTTTTAGGATGTATAAAAAGAAATGAAGTGAGAAAATTGGTTAGATTTTAGAGGGTTTTGAAGGCCAGTCAAAATAGTTAGATTTTATTCTCTAGGCAATGAGTAGACATGAAAAAGCTTAAGGAAGGGAATGATACTACCTACCTTACATTTTAGGAATACAAGTATAGTTGGCTTGTGAGTAACAAATTGCAGAGATAATTCATTGCAATAGAGCAGAATAGAGATGATTAAGGCCTGGGGCAGCTATGGTAAATATAAGGGAGATGAGAAAGATAAACAGAACAGAGTGGGATGTATTAAGTTACTGAATGTGGAAAAAGACAAAAAAAAAAAAAAAAAAAAAAAAAAAAGAAGCATCAAAAGCTCCAAATGTAAAGCACAGGTACCTAGTAAGCTATCAGTCAAACCGGGAACCCTCATGAAGATCAATTTTGGAGACAAAATGATTGGATTCCAACTGGGGACTGTTGACATTAGGGAATCTAAAATTAGCTCAAAACAAAACGTAGACCTGATGCTCAGAGAAGTGGGGTGCGGAGAAGATGGAGAGGTAGAAGCTATTTGCAAAGGAGATTGTTCAAGTCAGGAAAATTATTGATCTTGAGCACAGGAAGTCTGTCTTTGTAAATTACATTCATTTAAGAATTTAATGAAGATGGAGCCACAAAAATGAAATGTAGAAAAAAAATGATACAAAGTATAACCTTTTAACTCAAAGAATGTACTGAAATCATTCCTTCATTTCTTTCATTTAATTCATATGATTTCACTTATTATGTGGTAGGTGTTTTTCTAGATCCTAGGTATCCAGTAGTAATAGGACACACAAAAAAAATACAAAAATCTCTATTCTAATGAGATTACATCCTCTTTTAATGAAGTTTAGAAGAAAAGATGAAATTATAACCCTAAAATCAGAGGAAAGATAGAGAGAAGCTAATAATTAACTCATTTTTTGAACTTAGTAGAAAAATGTGACATCTTTCCTTCTTTTTCATGACCGCATCCATTTGTCAGGTAATTCCCATCTCCCAGTTCCAATCTCTGATAACATCCTAGGAAGTTTACATGTGGAGTACATAGACTACAATTACAGACAGTATTCAGTAACATTCCTCAATAGATGCTCAACCTATGACAAATGTAAGGGAAGATAAGATTGTAGACAAGCATTGTGGCCATTCTGCACAAATCTAAAAGCCAGATCTCCTTGGAAATTTCCAAGTTTCTCCTTTAGTCAAAAACAAAAAACTGCAAAACACAGAAAAAAAAAAAAAAGAAAAAAGAAGTATTCTTTTTACTTTCAGTCATTCTTTAAAACTGGTAAACCACATTTCGGCAAACATAAAAGCACAAAGCAGATATTTTAGAAATAACTGTTTATTTTTAAGCTATTAGTATAATGCAACAAAAATATTCAAAATATTTTATATATGATTTACACCCAATAACTACTTAGAGAACACATTCTGCTCTATTAAAAAAAAAATAAAGAGCAAATCATGGAAGCACCAATTATGTTTTTATTGAATTTGGTTAGAATGAATTTGCTTGTAGAAATCATGCTTTGCATAATCAAGAAATCAAATAGTGCTGTTCTAACAACTCTGCAGGAATTTTAAGAGTGAAAAAAATTGGGGGGATTATTTAGATATTATCATTTTGCTTCTGCTTTAGTTGCTGAATTGGGAGTGGATTTCTAAAAGAGGGGATTAGAATAAGAATAGAAAAGACAAAACAGTTTAAGGTAATTTACTGCTTGATGAAAGACTAATGAATATTTGAAAATCTCATTTATGGCTTAGTTCAACTTGGATATAAGCAATTCATTGAGTGGAAATAGTTAAGCAATTCATTGGAAAATAGTTGTTAATCAGCAACTATCTTGTATATTTGATACAAGTCATTTCATTCTTTCACCAAACATTTATTGAATGCTTTGTAGGTTTCTGGTAGATAGTGAAGATCATGTGTTAGTGAGATGTGTACCTGAATTGAAGGAAAGTGAAATGTAAAGGAACAGACTGTCAAGCCAACAACCACAAATTAACTCTAGGAGAAATGGAGGCACCAAAAGCCCCAGGAACACAGGGAAAGCATTGTCATCAGGGGAGTGGGGGAAAGAAAAGTATGAAGAGGTGTTTCCATAGACCATTACTGCTCAGTTACCAACTCTATGTAATATTAGCTAAATGATATCTAAAGTCCATTCCAGCTCTGAGCATCTAGGAATTCTAAGATAATTGCAAGTACATTGTTTATAAAAAACAAAACAAAACCTTAAATCGGACAAAGACCAATTATTGTTTTCTTTATGTCTTAGACCATTAGTACCCTTCATGAGTAACTAAATTCATTTTTTTAGCACAAAAATTATTTAGGAGGAAGTTTCAGAAATCTGCTTGTGGTATATGTTGGCAGAAAGAGATAATGAATTAATAGGAGACACAATAAAATTAAAAGGTTTATTATGCCAGTGGCAAGACCCATTCCAGTTCCTGAGTTTTGTATTATTACCTGGTTGGGAAATCTTTTAATTTTTATTTAGTTATTATATGGTTTTAATAGAGGATTTTTTTTGTCCTTAAGCCATATTTTGAAAAGAATTAAAGTCAAATAACTATTCTGAAATATGATATTCTAAAAAGGATAAAGTTCATTTTTTTCACCCCACTGGCAAACACAACACAACTGGACAGAAAGATCAAGAGTCAGTTCACCTCTGCTCAACTCACCCTACTTCTGAAGCATCTGCAATATATGGTGGCCTTCGTTCTAGTCCCTGTGGAATGGTGAGAGAGACATGTAGAATTGGTGTCATTTCCTTAAAAAGTAGATAATCACTTGAGAGAAGCAGACAAGTGCTGAAGCTACTGAAATATGAGACAATATGTGATAAGGGATGCACACATATGGAGGAAGAGTGTGTGGCCATGTATCCTGGGTGACTTGTGGGTGAACAAAGCATTTTGGCCAGATCTTAAAAGGTGAGTAGGATTTTGTCAGAGAGATAAGAGGAAGGGAGAACTAGAAAGAACTGGAGCAAGAGTGTGTGCCATGAGTTCTTACCTGTAAGTGGATCATTGAGTAATTATTTCAGAGTGAATAATGAAAGGGGGGGTTGTACTCTGAAATAAATCTAGAAAGTTAGATTAGTAGAGGAAAGACTATTGAAAATCTAGATTCTAGTGCTCCTTCACTACTAACTAAGGAAGACAAACAAATATCACTGATGACCTCTACGTTCCCTTCCAGTTTCATAAGTGTTCTTCTGAAGTGTAGTAATTGTACTTTTTTTTTACACTTACTTTTTTCCATTGCCTTGTTTCTTTGATATAAGGATTATTACAAGGAATTATGGGGGATTAGGAACTACGGGACTATTATATTCACCACACCATAGTCATCTTGGGTCCCAGAAATGTAGAGACTGGAACATGTCAGAATTTCAAAGATGGTAGGAAAAATTTCTTAACAGTTCCTCAGGGTATATTAACAGCTCTAATGACCCAGTTTTCTTTAAACCTTTTCAGAATAGGGTATATTTTCCTTGTGTTATATTTTCTATATATTTTCTATAACATGGACCTTCTTTCCATGTTTCCTGATTATGCTTGTGGGTATCCAATATAGTATGCCAGTACTGAGAGATCTTACATCAAATCACTCTGGGTAATCGATCTGTTTTATTAACAAGTAATCCATGATTGCCTCTGGCTCTAGATTCAATCTATTAGGACCAGGCAGAAGAATACAGAAAAAAAAAAGTAAGAGAAAACTATATAGAAATAACTTCTTGTCACTGGTTCCTCAGAAAGAGGTGGCAGGCATGGCTGGCACCTAGAATTAAAAAAAAAAAAAAATCGCTCTCCATGACACACAATTAAATATAGACTTTTCTGGATTAAAGGTCATTTAATTAGCATCTGTCACAGAAACATGTGAGCTGAGGTTACAATGCTGATAATGTACAATTAGAACAAAACTCAACTCTGACTTTCTTCTGTTTCATTGTTTATTTTATGAGAAAAAAAGAACTATGACGACTAAATATTTCAGAAGAAAGAAAGCAAACGAAATCTGTGTACTATGTGACTACATGGTAACTGCCAAAACATGTCAAAGGAAAAAATATCTAATTACATTACAATAGCTAAATTGCTTTGATCAGCAGTAGCCATCCCTCCCAAACACACACACACACACACACACACACACACACACACACACACACACCATTCATTCTCCTTCCATCCACATAAACATTATTAGCACTGACTTAGAATAAAATTTACTAATGACTAGAAAATTTTAGGAAGTCTGTACATGCAACATAGAAACTGACCTTCTAAAAAAAAACTGTAACAGTATTAAGATATACACTTAACCAATTTATTTCATTGATTTAGTTGAGTCTTAAAAATCTAAGGTCGTCAAAATGTTGCTTCCATTTGCTTATGCTTCCCATAGATTATTTCTAATCTAGAGGAACACAGCAAAAAGGTATGGGAAAGGGACAATTCTGAGAAATGACACATGGAGCCACTCTGCAAAATTCAAGGTGGTTTTTGGAGGACATATTATTAAGATAAGATACCAAACTTTAGGTTTGTATTTATTTATTTATAACTTGTTGGATATATTTTTTCATGTGTTTTATAATTCCTGCTCCTCAACAAAGTACTGCTTATAAACCAACAAAAGTCAACACCTAGATATAAAAACTGTGGAAAATAAAGGCAGATTATCATCTTATAAGACTACATTAGGGCTTTTTCATGATCTGAGTGGTGTGTAATGACCTTGATAAGTAGAAAATGAAAATTTTGTCCTAGAGAAATGTATTTTTCCACACTGTTTTTCTGTAGGGGAGTGTTGCTGCCAACTACAGTAGTCTACAGTAATTGGTGATGTGTGCAGATAATTTTAGTGACACATAATTACCTCTTAATTTCTACAACATCTAAATTAATGCATACTGCAATTAATCATAACCTGTGGCCATATAGTTACAATATACATCATTTGATTGTCTGTGAAATGAAAACTGTTGATATAAGCTTTCATGCAGAAACTAGCAACCTCAGTGGGAGTCTGGTAAAGAGAACAGTGGCGAAGGTACTCAAGCCTTTACCTGCGACATGACTTTGGGCAAATCACTTCTCATGTCTAATCTTCGATTTTGTTAGCTGCCATTTGTGAACAATGGTGCCTATCTCTTCCAGTCAGACTCAGTGGAATCTCATCCAATTCTTCTCAAAGAGGTATAAAACAGTTGAAATCTTCTTTGGGGATTAACATCATGTGAAGACAGCTGTGTGTAGTTGTCTGATCAGGCACTGGGGCAAAGTTGTCTCACCCTCGTCTCTCCACTGGCTATTTGACTTTGGACAAATCACTTTGCTTTTCTCTTTCCTCACTTACAGAATGAATATATTTGACCAGATGTTCCTTAAAAACTTGTCTGTCTCTAAAACTGCAGCTTAAAAATATGTTAGGAGTCTGATTTTTAAAAATACTGAAACATCGAATTATCTCTTTGTTCCTGAAATGCTTCAGGTACCAGAAATATAACTTTTATATGTGCAAAGCTAAAAAAAATTATGGCCACATGATTGAAATAACCATGTTATTCCAATAATCAAATAAGAAATGCCCCCCCCCCCCCAATGTGAGTAAACTAATATAGGGATGTGCTGTAAGAATTTAAAAACAGACTGCCTTTAACCTTATAGATTGGAGGTTCCGGAAGTGACTGAAAATGTAATGATCCTGAACTCAGTCTGCATCATGCACAAAGCTGACTCTTAATCTTAAAATGTTCCAAAATACGCAGTTTTTACTTTACTCTCTTAACAGAAAATATTTGCATTTAAAAATCATTCACTTATAACTGATAAAAAGACTTGAGTAGCCATAGAGTTTTCAGTGTACCCCAAGGTGCTTTTTATGATAAGGCTGAATTGGAATGTGCTTGAGGTGACTATCCTTATATGTTAGGTCTTATGGGTGAGTGCATTGTGTCACTATGATTTATAGTAACTCAATTCCGCCTGGGCAGAACATGGGTCTTTTGGGTCTTTTGAGGAGCTGCAGTCTTATTTTGGAGAATCAGTTTGGGGTTGCTAATTGGAAATTGTCAAAATGTGTTGCTCCAGTCCCATGAGAACTTACCAGGCTTACCTTACCACACTGGTAGTAAATAGGATAACACCTCTGATTCACGCATAACTGCTCATGATATTCCAGCTGGGTTTTAATTTGACTGAAGATAGTTTGAATATGAGTGACATTCTGGTAAAAGTATCCATAAGGGTAATTATAGATGGTTGAATAAATTCACTGTAAAAATATCAGATGGTATTAAACCTGAGACAACCCATTCATCAAGTATTTGAAAAACCTTACTAAATCTCTGGCCTTGAACAATTTATACCCTAGTATAAGAGTCTGTCCATAAAGAGACAGGGTAAAAGAAACAGATTTGGTTTTCTGGGCTATGTGGTTCCTGTCACAACTGTTAAACTCTGCTGTTGTTGACCTGAAACAGGCATAGACAAAACATCAACAATTGGGTGTAGTTTTGCTGTTTACACTAGCAGTTTGCCTTACAATAAATAGTAAGAGTCTTATGTAACATGAATACAGATCAAATAAGGAAGAAAACCTAAACCAAGCACAGAAAAATAAGAAAGCAATTGATATAGAAAAGAAATGATTTAGAAATTCAGAAGAGCAAGATTTCTGTGGGTGGAAGAGATTCTTGAGATGATACAACATTCAGTCTTTTTAGAAATTCTCTTTATGTGATTTCATGATGAGGATCTTCACCATGATCCTGTTAGTTCTTTTTACTATTCTTTCCTTTGGTAAATTATATGACAGTAGTTCATAATTATCATATGTGGTCTGGAAGGGAAGCATTTGATGGCTGTGTTAGATGGTTCTTCATATTAGGATCAATCATGAAATCATGAAAAAAAAAGGACAGTCTTATATAAAACTCTTTTCATGGTTTCCATCATAAACTAAATTAAGAAGCCTATTATATTGAAAAACTGGGAAGTTAAGATGGTTCAACTTGGTAATAGGGTTGAATAGATTCTTAATCTGTTTATTGCTTTCAGCTCAGGAAAGGATTTCATCACAGTCTGTTTCAACACTCAGGTGTGATTCACAGATAAATGAAAACAACTATCATGTTCTGGGAAAGAATACCTTTCTCAGCAATGGAGTCACTTGTACCAAGATTTTGTTTGCCTTTTAAGCCAGATATTTTATCTACTACATTGAAATCATTATATTTTAGATTAGAAACAATAGGTTAAAACTCTTTAAGAAATCAATTATATTACTGAAATATTCCACTTGAGCAATATATTAAAAACAATATAAATGGTCTTGACTAGCATTATTAGTGGCATTAAAATATTTTTATCCTAACCATAATTTACAGTGCTTACTTAAATACCATGTCCACTTGTTGGCTTATTTAACAATGGAAAAGGAAAGTCTTTTGTTTGGTGCCAATTTTCTCCAAAGAGTACACTGAAAACAACCACTCTATGGCTATGATTTGACTGTATTTACAATTTTCACAATTTTCTTTAATACAGAACCAAGATGAGAGCATTTTGTTATCTTCCAACTGGTTCCTGTGATTAAAGCAGTGGGGACACAGGCACTCAGGTGCAAACCTTTATTCATGTCACAGCATCCTTCTTTACATCACTGCTCCATCAGCCTTGATTCCAATAAAACTGTGTACAGCTACATAAAGGCTTACAAAGACTAAATACATATTCACTATATATGTGCCAAGAATGGATTCATATGCTGCAGTTTTAGCAAAATGTATGTTTAAATATCTCCAAGTCTGCACACAAGATAATGCTTGCATTTCCTATTAAAAGCACTTAATGTTTGACGGCCAGAAATGCAATTTGATTAAGAATTTTGACAAAATTTTATTTAGTTTCTCTACAAGGGCACTAGATTTGTGGTTTTTCATAAGCTACCATGCAAGGCAATTGACTAATTTTTGTCATAAGGAAAACAACTTCAAATGATGCCTTCACAGATTTGTTATCTTCTCTACCATTAGTGACTGTATCCATCAAAATCATCCTGGACAACATTACTCTGCACTTGTTCAGAAAAATCTATTGACACAACAGAGAGGTTACTCTGCTTTATTTTAAAATGTCAGGAAAATAATCTATGGCTTCAAGACACTGTGGTGAAATATTTAACAGATAAGACAACAGGGATTAGGGGAACAACAGTCGTCTTTACAAAAAAATCTAATATTCAGATGTCTATATTACACTTATTCACATTTTGGTTTTGATATCAGTAAAACTTACCCTACTTACAGATAAACTTTTTTGAGCACACACAGATCCATGTTGTCTTTTTGGATTAATAGGATTTATGACATTTCGTTATGCTTATTACTGCTTTTGTGCTTTAATGTACCATTTTTGAGCTACTGCACGTCTTACTACACCTTGGGATATAAAATAACAAAAATAATGACAGTGCCAATTTAGCAAATGAAACTAGCACTCAAAAGATAAGAAAATACTCCTTTTTATAGCTGAGTAATATTCCATTGTACATACATACCACATCTTTATCCATTCATCAGTCGATGGATACTTGGGTTGCTTCCATATTTTTGCTATTGCAGATAATGCTGCAATAAAGACAGGGGTGCATACTTTTTTCAAATTTGTGTTTTCATTTTTGCGGGGCAAATACCCACTAGTGGAATAGTAGATCATATGGTAATTCTATTTTTAATTTTTTGAGGAACCTCTATATTGTATTTCACAGTGGCTGCACCAATCTTCATTACCACCAACAGTCCATGAGGGTTCCTTTTTCTCCACATCCTTGCTGACACTGTTATTTCTTGTATTTTTACTTTAGCCATTCTTACAGGTGTAAGGTGATATCTCAGTGTGGTTTTGGTTTGTATTTCCCTGATGCTCAGCCATAAAAATAAGAATAAGATCTTGCCATTTGCAACAACATGGATGGACCTAGAGAGCATAATGCTAAATGAAATAAGTCAGAGAAAGACAAATACCATATGATTTTACTCACGTGGAATTTAAGAAACAAACAAACAAAAATGAACAAACAGAGGGAAAAAGAGACAAATGAAACAGACTCTTAAATACAGAGAACAAACTGGTGATTACCCGAGGAGAGGTGGGTAGGATGATGGGTGAAACAGGTGAAGCGGATTAAGAGTACACTTATTGTGGGGCGCCTGGGTGGTGCAGTTTGTTAAGTGTCAAACCCTTAAGTGGCTCCGGTCATGACATCAGGGTCATGAGATCGAGCCCCATGTTGGGCTCCACACTCAGTGCAGAGTCTGCTTAAGACTTTCTCTCCCTCTCCCTCTGAGTCTCCCACCCACTCTCTCTCAAATAATAAATAAATCTTTTTAAAAAGTACACTTATCATGGTGAGCACTGAGTAATGTATAGAATTGTTGAATCACTATATTTCACACTTGAAACTAATATAATACTATGTTAATTATACTTCAATTATAAAAAAAAAAAAAGGGAAAATGCTTAGGCTGAGACAAGGAGCAATTTGTAAACTGAAAGCTATGTGAAAAAAAACTGCTCCAAATAGTCTTTGATAAAAAGAGGTGCCATTTTTAAGCTTATGATGATATTTTGGTGAACACTTGTATTTTACATATGATAACATTTGTGAAATAATTGTGGACAAATTGCTTCATTTTTTCTTGCGAAATGACCAAATTGTTTATAGATCACTTATAAATATAAATATATATATATATTTCTTTATTATGTATGTATTATTACATATTGATTATATATTGAAAATCCACCAATAGCCCATAGAACACACAAGCACACTGGAAATCCTTCCTTTAGAGTCTTCATCAAGCCCCAAACCTAAAACATTTCAGCAGCTCAAACTGCTCGTCTACCTCCTGCTTATAGCAAAAATTCCACTCTCTTGAGTAACCAGGAGGAAGGCAGATGGAAGTCCTTAATATTACCTCTTATAGGCCCCCAAAGGAGAAAAAAAAGAAGAAGGCCAGTACATTGATTAAAAGTATAACCTGAGCCAGATGGAAATGCACAAACCCGGGAGGCACAGGATTATCTTGTGAAGAGGCTCTAAGTTCTATTTTCTATACCTGTGTCTGGTCTTCTTGCAACTTCCTATTGCCCTCTGAAGACACTTTCATTTTCATTGGGCAGGGGTTTGGGAGAGGAAGGACAGGCTGGAATAGAAAATAACTACTTACATTTCTCCCTGGGTAGCACTGTCATTGTTTTCTATTATAATTTGAACAATTCTAACAATGAGCATTAACTCTAGCACTTTGACCTAAAAAGTTAGTAAAATAACAATGAAATAATTGAGTGGCTAGGATTAATCATTGTCTCATCAGCTGAATTAGATACTTCACCTTTCTTAGTCCGTGGTGTGAGAGAGCTGGCCGTTCCTGCCAACAAATCCTGGGAAGGCAGGTTTTATTGTCTGTGATGACTCTCATAATCAAGATGAGTTTGATGAAATGATTTTACTCGGCTACAATCTCTTCAATCAAACAATGCATAATACATGGAAGTCTATATTTTACCAAGAAAAATCTTTAAATTGACAAATGGCAGCAAATTCTAAGGTGCATGATTTGTATTTGTCCATTCACTGTGAATACCCATAATTGGATTTCATGATTTTTATAAAACCTCACTCTGTTTCCAACAGTAAACAGGCAAAGCCATTTAATTTTAATTTTAAACTAAACAAACTATAAGAGGCAGTTTATTTTGAAAAGGATTTTGTCTTAAAGGTATTCTGAAACAATGAGATTAGGAATGCATTTGAACAACCTATTTAATTTATGCTGTTATTACATTTGCAGATATACAATGGGTCTAAGTTGCATGATGGGTGTTCTAACACAAAAGGTCCCCGACTCTCAAGTAGTATCTGTATGTGTAAGAAATAAACCTTCCTATAGTTGAAAATCATGACTAGAGGGCTGAATATATTGTTCCCTGTGTATTCTCAATATATAGCTTCTTATACATTGAAACTATGTATAAGAGACAGATAAAATATCACTTTTCCATGAAAGCTTATCTACAAATGGAATATCTACCTGCAAACAGTTAACTCTTAAACCTCCAGAACAATCATTACTATTTCATCAGTGCTTGTTCTGCTCCAGGTACTCAAATGGGACATTCCTAATTCTTAAACAGCCTAGTAAGGTAGTTATATCATCAGTAACCCACAGGTAAAGATACTGAGTCAGAGAAAGGAAAAGTGACTTGTCAAATTCACACAGAAAACAAACAACTTTTTTTTTTTAATTAGCATTTGATTTCAAACTCTGTGCCGGGCTGTGTCACACATACTGGCATGTGCCATGTGGGTACTGGTATTAAAGTATAACTATTTGCACATGTATTTTATCTCCCTTACTGTACTGGGAAGTCCTAGAAAGCTGGAAGCAAGCTTTCTTTGTATCCCTCATATATATTCATATGAACTATCTGGGAATCTTGTTAAAATAGCCGATTTTGATTCAGTAAGTCTGAGGCTGGCCTGATAATCTGCATTTGTAACAAGCTCCTAGGTGATGCAGATGTTTCTTTTTCCCGGGAAACATGTTAAGCTGCAAAGCCTTGAGGTACTAGTGATAGAGTTTCACATAAATATTCACTCAATAAATGTGTACAAATGCAAGAATGTATGACTTTGTGAATGAACAAACAGCTTTCTCAAAGCTAACTAGGCAAATTCCTCACATGTGAATAACTAGGAAAGTTTCCATGGGCAACTGACTACAAATACTTCTCATCTTGGTAAAGATAGAGGGTCATCAGAATACTTGCTCTGCATATTTGCAAAATGCCTAGGCATCCTCTGGGCAGGCTTTCATGCCAAATGTAAATATAATTCTATAATGTGTTCTTCTGAATCTTTGATCACAAAGTCCTCTGCCTATGTCTTTCTCCTTTGTGCTCACCATGATCAACTCCTACCATTTTTTCTAGACCAACTTCCTCTAATAGCCCCTTCCCAAACCACCCCACTGATCACATAACTATCAGTCAATTTGTCACACACATACTTGTAACAATTCTTCTATTCATTTTTAAATAAACACTCATTAAATAGCTATTATGTGCCAAGCTTTAGAACAGGTATTTGCCTCCATATCAGATAGAACATTTCATTGCACTTATGTGATTATTCTTCTTCTTGTCTACACTTGAAGCCTATTTAAGACAAAGAATATGACCTTATAATCATTGCAATCCTCATACTACTAAAGTGCCTTTGACACAAAAATTCATGCTTGCTAAATAAAGCATGAGTTAACTCTGAAATTTGGTTACCTCAAATATGATCTAATTATGATATAAAAACTAGTATCTTTGATGTCCATGCAAGTCTTGATTAGAATCTTAACCCATAGGTGAGACCACTGGGTACACATTTCACACTGCCACTCATTTGGCCTCCTTCAAATACATGTTCTTCCAGTTACTCTCTCCACTTGGCCAGTCTGTCCACCTCTACAGTTGCAACCAATTTTTAAAGATATCTTATGGTATTTTTTGGTTATCTTTGATAGAGTTCTTATGTATTTCTCACTATGTATTTAAGAGATATACATTTCTAAATTAAGCAAAATTTCCTCGGTTTATTGTAAAGATTGAGGTCTTATTCAAAGAGAAACTGCAGATCCATTCAGATTAATCAAAAGTTGTTCTTTCCATTAACTTGTGCCAATCACTGACACAGTGATTGCACAGGATAGGCCAGGTATTCAGATGATAGGGTTTGATTACTTGAGGGCCTAGAGAATATGTAGAAGTTTTGAGGGAGTCAGCAAGAGAATAAAAAGAAAGAGTTTCATCAAGGAATTGTGATATGATTTAAAGCAAGCGGAGCTTTTATTTTCTTCTCTGGCTTAAGGCAAGACCAGAGTTGGCTTAGGGAACTCCTTGGCCTCCTCACTCCATCTGTACACAGTAATCTTAGACTTAATTTGTTTTCTACTCTAATCATGAGAATTGCAGAAAAAATAACCTTTTGAAGGAAGTCCACTAAACAGAATTTCCCTAAGCTGCCTAGCCCTTGTCTGGGTGGGTCCAATGATCTCAAATGAGAGACAATGCCAGGCTTCACATGCTTTACCAATGACAGGAAGAAGCAAACCAAGAGTATGAAGATTTTGTGATTTCCAAAAACAGGAATCAAAAGAGGGATTCCAAATAGCATTCCACATGGCAGTGTATATTTGTAACCTCTATCAAGTACAATAAAAGCAACAGTTCCTATTCCTGGACCTTATCAGAGCTCCTACTCCTTAAGAGTCCAGTGTGTTTGTGTGTTGGGGGGTGGTAGTGTGGTAGGGAGGTAATTAATTTCTCCCAGAGTTTACAGTATTTCCATAAAATGTATTATTTTTCAGTTGAGGAAACTGGCACAAAGTGGTTAATAAGTCACCCTAATCAATGGAGTAAATTACTAGCAAAGTCAGCAGCAGGACTGAGGTCTTAGGACTCCAAGTAGAGCTCTTTTTGCACCATATCATCCCACTCTAATTATAAGCACAATCAGAAATGTGAAATTCCACATGAGTAAAGTAGCATAGTTTTCTGATGAAGGAAGTCAGGGTGCATGGACAATACTATTTTTATTCCATGGCCTTTTGAAAGGCCCTGAATACATATCTTAATCTATTAAGAAATCAGAGTTTCTCCAGAAAAGAAAGGAAGAGATTCTAATGAAATTATTTTGCCTTGGTTGCACATTTATAGCGATAGGTCTATTCAGAGGTCTTGGACTACGAATAACAGGATACCCAACCCAAAGTGGCTTAGAAAATAAGGTAATTTATTATTTCAAATAATACTCCTGGAAGCAAATGGCAGTCCCAGGGTTGATTTGAGCAACTCAGAAGTGTAATCAGTGATACATGTTTCTATTGTTATATCAGCAACCCTAAACATGGCCATGATTCTGTTCTCATTGTCACAGGATGGTTGCCACAGGAGACTACGAAACATGGTCACATACAGGCAAAATGAAAACAAGCATTTTTCCATATGTCTAGTCAGAGAAAAACTTTTTTCCAGAAAATCAGAAGTGGACATTCCCTCTAATCTCATTTTCCAGAATTGGATCATTATAAAAGAGGTTATAAAAGTAACAATCTGGCATTTTTGTTTCTGTGAAGTTTAATGGAATCCAGCAGAACATAAGGTAACGGCGTAGTTGGGCCATAGAAAGTGCCTGACAAAATGGAAGACCAAGTATTTCAAAGCACATACCATTATTTATCTTGAGGGCTACAAAACCCAAATCTTGTCATTGGTAATGGTGTTTAGAAGATGTGTTAAACTTTTGTCAACTCAACTGTAGGCTTTTAAATTTTAAGTATTGAATTTCTTTTTACTTTGGTATTTATATCTTTGTATATGAGCCCAAAAGTATATGGAACTTAAGTGAATTTCAAATAAATCAATAACAGGCAATTGGTAGGAGGTCTAATATATGTATCTATATTATATAAAATATGTATATATTTTAATCTTAAACTTCTTATAGCTAATGTTCTATAAACTGGTTTCTGTGGACACCAAATGTACAGTATAAAAACAAGGCAAAATATTAACCTTTCTTCTTAAATAAGAGAAATTATTGGTTAAGACTAAAGATATATGTTATTATTTCCTTAAAATGGTTTGTCTTCACTGATTCTAAAATGTGGATGCAAGAATAATGAAATGGCTATAACAGCTTAAAAGAGAAGAACAAGTTTGGAAGATTCATACTATTTAATTTTAAGACTCACTATAAAGCTACAGGAATCAAGACACAGAAAGACACTATCACTTGAAAAGAGTAGGTAAGGCAGAAAAAGGCTCAAACAGAGCCATTTGATGTTTGACAAAGATGAAGAAACAGTTAAATGGAAAAAAAGTTGATCTTCACAACAAATGGCATTAGAATAATTAGTCATCCATAGGCGAAAACAAACTTTGACCTAAATATCACACTTCACACAAAGGTCAACTCAAAATGGATCCTAAATCTAAATGTAAACTAAAAATTATAAAGCTTTCAGGAGAAAATTCTCACGACCTGGGTTTAGAACAAGAGTTCTTAAAAATGACACCAAAAGCATTTTTGATGATAAACATGATAAACAGGACTTCGTCAAAACTGAAAATTTTGCTCTGTCAAAGACTATCAAGAGAATGAAAAGACAAGCTATGGGTTGGAAGCATATATTTGCAAACCACACATTTACGAAGGATTGTATCCACACTATATAAAGAACTCTCAAAACCCAATACAATTATAACAGAAAACTCAGATTTACAAAGTGGACAAAGGACCTGAACAGACACTTCAAAGAAGATATAAGAAGATATAAGGATGGCAAAAAATCACATGAACAGATGTCCAACATCATTAGCTATTAGGAAAATACGAATTTAAACCATAGTGATATACCACTACCCAAATATTAGGATAGCTAAAATAAGATTATAGACAATACCAAGTGTAGAGTGGGATGAAGAGCAACTGGAACTCATGCAATGCTGTGGGAAAACACAGTGTTACTGTCACTCTGGAAAACAGTTTGACAAAACTTACGAAGTTAAACTTAGACTCACCATTTGACCCAGCATTCTTATTCCTGGCTGCTGTACTTAGAGAAATAAAAATATTTGTCCTCATCAAAACACATATGTAAATGTTTATAGCAGCTTCATTTGTGATTTCTAAAAGCTTCTATGGTCCAGTCCTCACGAAATCCTATGGTGACAGTATAACAGCCACAGTGGAAAACCACGAGCCAAACTCTGAGCAGAATTGCCCTTCCAAGACAGCAGGTCCAACTCCCCTGATTTTTCTCTTTCTCTCTCCGCCTCTCCCCACCATTCTCAATTGTTCACACCCCTCATTCCTGTTTAGTCTCCAACACAAATGACAATACTACAAATGGATGGCCTCTGGATGCAGGACTGAAAAGGAAAACCAAGAGAACCAGGAAGATTACACAGTGAAACAGGAAACTCCTGGGAAAGCAATCCCATAAAGTTGCTTATGAACCCTGGTTTTACCCCCTCACTGCCTATGTGTGCATTTGATCCTAACTATCATTCTGAAAACTGAGAACTGAGCTATTGGACAGACTTTCACTCAGGTCCCAGACTGACCACTGAATGGAAGACAACAAGACCACTGCAAAAACTTTGAAGGCTTAACCAACACCAGGAACAGTGGAGCCAGGGCGCACAGAAGACAGACTAGAACTTGTGGCCTGAATCTAACCAGGACAACTGCCCAAATTCACTGGATGAGCCTCAGGAAACTGTGAGATAATAACAAAATAAATAATATATAATATTTAAATGATCAGAGTCCAGGAGGAGAAAAGAAAGAACGATACCGAAAATATCGCTGGTATCATTTGGAGAAATGGTAGCTAAAAAGTTCTTCAGAAGGAAGGGAAATGATAGTGGTAAGAAAATGTAGAACATGAGGGGCACCTGGGTGGCTCAGTTGCTTAAGCATCTGCCTTCGGCTCAGGTCATGATTCTGGAGTCCCAGGATCGAGTCCCGCATCGGGCTCCCCACTCATTGGGGACTCTGCTTCTCTCTCTGACACTACCCCCTCTTCTGCTCTCACTCTCTCTCAAATAAATAAATAAAATCTTAAAAAAAAAGAAAATTTGGAACATAAGAAATAAAAGAAGAGCAACAGATATGATAAATATGTGGATAAATAGATTATTTTTCTCTACTTGAGTTTTTAAAAATGTGCTTGGCTATTAAACACACAAAAAAAACATTAAATGATGACGTTTTGGATATGGAGATAATGTTTAAATTCCAGATACTCTGGAAAATGATTTGTCAGTTTCTTATAGAGCTAAACATGCACTCTGCGCATGACCTAGCCACCCTGTGCCTAAGTATTTGTCCTTCAGAAATGAAAACTTAGATCACCTGCTCATGCATATGTATAGAGGCTGTGTGTAATTGCCAAAAAAGAGAAACAATCCAAATACCCTTCAATGGGTAAGTGGATAAGCAAGCTATGGTACAACCATAGTATAGAATCCCATTCGTTAATAAAAAAGGACAAATTATCGATAAATGCAACAACCTCGATGAAACTCACAGGCATTATATTCAGTGACAGAAGCCAGTATCAAAAGGTTACCATCTCAAAGGTTACATGTTGTATGGTTCCATTTATATATGTCATCTGGAAAATAAAAACTTAAGTGATGGAGAGCGGATTGGTTCTCAGGTTTAAGGGTGGGGTGAACATGCGACTGTATATGCAGAGTCTGAGGGAATGTGTTTGGGTGAAGGGATTGTCCCAATAAGAGTAATGACTCAATGAATCTGTGCACACATTAAAAATCATAGCATTAACAAATCAAATACAGAAATTATAAAATTGTACACAAAAAGAATAAAAAGTAAATTGAATTGTATGATCCTTTAAATACATACATTATTTACAAGGTGCTTATCGAATTCAATTTTTTCTAAAGTGTAATTCTTTAGAAATCATATATGTGAAGCAATAGCCTCTTTGTAACACATTAGCATATAACTTTTATATATCACTTGGACAAAAGTAGAGGCAGGTCATCTGCAATTCTTTCCACGCTTACATAACTAATAAGGGCAAAGAGGGAGAGGAGAATGCTGAGCTTTGTGTCCTGCCTATCAAACTAAGGTGTGGCTTTGTCACTACAGAGCAGTAGGAACCAGACATTGACAAGCCTGCATTTTATTTCACCTTCTGCTTTAAATTTTAGTTGAGATCCTTGCTGCTCATCTTAATTCAATTCCTCATGAGATATTTAAACTGGCATCATCTGATAAATTGTTTCTCTATATGCAGATGATTTATTACAGGCGTTTGCATACTCAGAATTCTCTTTTGATCATTTTTTCAGATCACAAAAAGCTATTTTTAAAACAGGATTTATCTGTCAGTTGGAATAAAATTGAACTCCCATTCCACGCCGTGTCTCTTTAATGGCTTACACTTGTCAGCAACTATTATATATTTCACTGAATACTTTACTGCTATCAGTTTCTTACCAGTTTGGATTTCTTTGCCTCTTCTCTCTCAAAATAAAATAAGGATTTGAAAGCATCTTTCATTCTTACCTCTATGTGATAATATCAAAATACACATGAATGATGGTTTTGGTCATGTGATTTTTATTAATTGGTTTTAAGAAAACTTCATTTAATAACTTTGAAATACTGTTTAGGTTTACTTTCTTTCCTGTTACTACAAAAAAATGTAGTAAAAAATATTGTCTTGTGCATGTCGCCCTCCACGGGAATACTCACTGGTCTATTATAACTTTAATATTATTGTATCAAAACTTTCGACACCTACTTTTATGGCTATGTGTGTTTGCTTGCTTTGAACTCAAGCCAAACCCCAGAATTTTCAACCACGCATTTGTATATTATACATGCTACTTTTGTTGCACTTTATAGTAGTCCTTGGATTAAACGCTTATATCATCTCTAAGATATGTAGAAAAATTCCTTGTGGGCAGAGCTCAAGATTTTCCACTTTTATATGCCTAGCTCATTATACAGTACTGGTTTATAACAGATATTGAGTAACTAGGGCTTATCCGTAAATACCTGGTATTAAGGTATTTACATTTTCTTGCTATTTAGTACTTACTCTATTTCTTATTACTGTGACAAAGATACTTGTGTATTTGCATGTCTTAGGCAGTATTTTCCTATTGTGACTTATTATACTTAAGAAGATTATTTAAAGTCCAGAAGTACAGAAAAGAACTATGTGGAATGACCAAATAAATCAGATTTTTGGTAAAGGTAGATCCTCAGTGGTAGTACCAATTAAGTAGGAAGTGATTCTAATTCCATCTAGAAACTTCTTAGCACTCTGACCAGTTGTGGCCACTCAGCTTCTCCAACCTATGGACATGAGTGATATTTCATGTCCATTCTGTGGGTGGTACTTTCTGCACATATTCCTGCGTGTTTTCCTCCGAACCCCTAAGTAATGAAGAAGATTCTCCATTTTTGGCCCTATGTAATCCTTTTTAGTATTCAGTCCACCATACATTTACTAAGGTACTGTTTCAGATGCTCTTGGAGATTCCCATGGCTCCTGGGTTGTAGCAGACCAAACAGGGCCCACTCTGCCCATTGAAAGGTAGGGTTAATGTCCCCTGCCCTCAAGTCTGGGTGGGCCCTGGAACTGCTTTGAACAGTACAGTCAAAGTGACTCTCTGCCAGGTTTTTGGCTGATGATTTAAGACTATCAATTTCCACTTCTTGTATTTTTGAGCTCTCACTCTTAGAACCCAGCTGCCATGCTTTAAGGAGGCCACAGAAGTCTCATTAAGAAATCCATATGGAATGGGACTAAAGTCCCCTGCTCTGTGTCCCTTGCTGAGCTCCCCATTAGCACTAACATGTCAGCAAGGTGAGAGAGGCCTTCGCCAGTGAATTATCCACTCCCATTCAAACTTCCCAGCTGAAACACCATGTGGAACAGAGGTAAGCCTTTCCTGCATATGTTACCTACATGGGAAATTTGGGGGCAAAATAAATCACAAGTGCTGGTATAAGACACTAAATTTTAGGCTGATTTCTTATGCAGTGATAGATGAATGAAGCATGGACCCTAAAAATCTAGGCTTATCTCTTATTTCTCCCTGTCCTAGCATTTGTATCAGCTCATTTATTAAAATCGGTTTTACCTTTTGGGGCCTTTGAACCTTTTTACCCAGATTTGAAGCCTTGTATTTGGGCCTATCTCGCTGGCAGCTCCACCATCCCATAGGCACATGAGGACACTTTCTAAGACCCTGCTACACGGCTGAATGTCAGCTCCTCCAGTGACTGATAACGTATTTTCCCTATAAACTTATGTATCCTTCTAAGTTCTCTCCTAACTAATGATTTCTCCAGCTTTTAGCTCACTTGTCAACAAAGAAGACTGAGTCAAGTATATATTAAGGTACTTCCTGGATCAGGTAATTACTTTGTTCCTAAAGTCTCTCTCTACTTGTATGGGTAATTTCATTTTTTTGTTAAAACTCCATGGAAAAATGATAGACAAGGGATTGCTCAGATTACCACACAGCAAGTTGCCTCTTCAAAAGTTTGATAATTCTGACCCCAACTTTACATTATTTTTAATTTTGTATTGAAATCCTATGAAAGAGCATCTTCCTTGACCACTTTGCCACATGTTTTCATCTTTACAGAAACCTATCCATAATCTCAATATTATCAAAGTGTCTTTTTTTTCAGTGTCAGTTTAAAAATTACATTTTTCTAATAAGCCTAGTCAACCGTCTCTTTTCTTATATATTAGAAGAAAAATGGACAGACAGCAGTTTTCAATAATTTCACTAAAAAATTCATTTTTCCCCTTAAATATTGCCACGTATCAGTGTAGGATTTTTAAAAATTTGTTGTATTGTGTTTTAGTTTGGTTTGGTTTTCAAAGTTTCCTAAAAATCAAAGATAGAAAAACTACATAAAAATATGTCAATTTCAGTTTCCAAATGGTTGTTCAGTTTAGGTTTTTGAATCAACACCCTCAAAGAATTTATACTAAGTAGAACATTCTAACAATGAACATTAATGTCTTTAAGTGGTTCTTTTTTATCTAGTTGAACCCTCTCTCCATCTTAACTACCTCTGACATACGTACTTCAGGTACATGTTAAGTTTCAGCATGAGCTAAATACCAAAAGGCAAGATGGAAATTAGAATGAGGCTTAAAGAAAAGGAGGTATATATACAATATACAGCTGAGTGGAACTGCCTTTCTTGGATGGAATTGGCCTTTCTTTTATTATGCACTTGTTCTTTCAAATAATTTCTACAGAAATCAAAGTTAAAATTATGTTCTCACAAAAATGAAATGCATTACACTCAGTTAATTTCTTAGGCAACAGCTGATATATGCCTTTGAGACCCCTTTATATATCATGTCATATTTCCTGCCCATAAATGGAAAATATCTGGCTCCTATTCACCTCTTCTCTCATGGGCACAATTATTTCTCACACCCATGTTCAAACCTCTGTTAGCTTAGGTCTCTTAATGGGACTTATGGTGTATCATTTTAAGTAGGAATCTTTGGGGGCCAGGACCTGAGGGTTAAAAACTCTGGATGGAATTAGGTATCATTCCTTCTGTCACACTGAAATACCGTTTGCCTTGATGGTCAGATGCTGTTAGTTGAAGCTTGATTGTACCTATCCCCACACAGACCTATTTCCTTTTCTACAATTACATAGGAGAGATGCACAGCAGGACATTGGCACGGGGTACCATGAGCATGCTATTTATTTGGAGCCCTTCAAAGCTATATTTCATTAATATTCACCATTAAAAAATAGCCTGGGTGTTATCTGAATGAGGGGTAACTGTATTCAAGTTTGTGACCTTTGTACCAAGTAATTCATCTTTGGCTCCAACATGTTTATCAAACTCAGAAACAAACAAAACAAAACAAAACAATGAAAGCCCTCTGCAGTTAATTAGAACTATCTTCATAGAAAACAGACACTTAACTCTACCTCCAGCAAAAGCTAGCACTCGGTTCACTCAGGTGTGATTGTCCTGTTTCTGGTTTTGTTTCCCTTACTCAGCACAATCCTCTGCAAGGTCTGTAATCATACCTCCCCTGGTGGTCCTCCCATCCCCTCAGTACACTCCTTGTCCCTAGCTATGACCTTCTTGACTCCTTTGCAACAAGCATGGCCCCGTCACAAAGGGAAGGGCATGGAAGTCTATAAAGTAAATAAGGCAGGTAATTTATTCCTATTTTATAGACAAGTCACTTGTAGCCCAGAAATGTTCATTGATTTTTCCTAAACCAATAGAAATGACTTCTTAAGAACAGACTAATTTCTCAGGACTCTCGGGTCCTTGAAATACTCTCTCCAAAATAGCCCTATGATAAAATAATAAATAAACAAACAGAAGATCCTTACACACATGCATACACACACAGGGATAGATACAAGACCACTGGTTAACCACAAAATGACATGTGTATATGTGCATGTGTGTGTATATGTGTGTGTGTGTGTGTGTTAACACAAAGTTGTTGTAAATTAGACACTGGGTACAAATTTCAAAAAGCAAAATGAATTAAATCCTCATCTCTACCCTTAGCACAGAGCTCTACTATTTTCCGCAGAAGGGTGAAAAGTGTGTCTGGAGGAGGGATAGCCGATATAAATCTGTGAAGGGATGACAGAATGAAGCATTTCTCCTGAAAATAATGTAGAACAGAGACAAAAGGAAAGTATTCTCTTTCCAGTTCTCGCAGCATAGAAAAACTGAGCTCATCTATTCATACACAAAATTATCAATTATATATTGATCACCTTCTAATTATTTTCCTAATGGTTTCCAGCCAAACTTTCTAAGTTTCCTTGTAAAGACAAAATGGTAAATCATATGGGCTAATAGCTGAGGATGTGTGTATGAGGAGAGGGAGTTAGACAAGCCAATGCACTGTCCTAGCCTTCATTACTGGCTACAGACTATGCATCTCATGGGTGGGTTTCTTGGAATGAACTTAGGAAAGGAGAGAGTGAACGAAACTCCCCTGCCCACTCTACCTGCATTCATCCACTCACCACCCTGCAAACATGGATTATATGTTTCCATCCCACCTCTATCCTTTTCCTACAGCAATGAATTCCCTGGTGCCTTTTATTTTACATGTTGGTGAGTATCTCATGGACTTGCTTAAGCCTCACTCCCTCCAGCAAGCATTTTCTGACACTGTTTTCATAAGACTCTCTCTCCCCTGAGCTTTTTAAGCTCTAGGTAGGGGGGGTCATTGCTGGTTTCTTTATTACTGTGAGCAGTCAGACTGAGAGTACATATCTACGATACACAAGTTTCCCTCAGTGTTAACATTCTTCTGAGGCTTCCATTCCTCTCCTTTCTTTCAAGTTGTCTTCTCTCTCTTCCTTCACTACCAAACTTTTTGGAAAAATAAATGTCTACGTTTACCACTTTCAGTTCCCACCACCTACTTCCGAATTCTTGGAAATCAGTTTCTTTACATCCCACCATATCAAAGCTATTTTGTAAGATCAGGAACGTGTGGTCAAATGCGAAGGTGGAATGCAGATAAATTTCCGTGTGAAAGATCAAGCCTTGACTATTGACTCTTCTGATATTAAATATGCACTTTTGAGTAAGTTAATTCTATATGAGCTTTAGCTCTTCTGTTTATAAAAATGCATTTGGCAATAACTCCTTGCTCTGAGGACTGGAATAACATATATAGGCTTCTGGTCAATATGGAGTAACAGGACTGATATACCCTCTTGCCTAAAACAACCAAAACATTTGGACAAAATATATATGACCCAACAATGTTAGCACAAAGCAGTGATCCCTGAGATAGGGAAACAAACCAGATGATGTGGTTGGTGATTGCCTCCACACACCGCGGAAGACAGTTTCCAGGCCACAACACAGCAAGGGGGAGCCCAAATAGGGCCCAGGAGACTCTCTCAGATGAAGTATACAGTTGAGAATTCAGAAGCCAAGTTGGCTAGACCTTGAAGATTATAGTACAAAGCAGAGACTGCTGGGTGGAGAGGAGAGTGCCACATGAAAGAAAGTGCTGCAAAGAGAGAGAGCCCTGGAGATTTCCAGAAGGTTTCCTTTGAGTCTTCAGCTGAGAACAAATCAGTGCATGTAAAAAAAAAAAAAAAAAAATCTGATTCTGGGAAAGAACGGCCAGAAAGGACAAGGTGACAGGGTCCTTAGAGCTCACAAAGGGCTGAGAACAGCTAGGGTTCCTGTGACATAGAGTGGAAAACCTCATAATGCATAGGCCATTGGAGAGACTACTCAGAAGGCTTTTTTTTTTTATCTCAATAGTGTAGCAAAATCAGCCTTAGACTTAAAAGTGCTCTGTCCCACATAACAAAGCTTAAAAGCAAGGCTGAAATGGATTAAAGTGCTCCCAACTAAGTTAATTGCATCCCAGCTGAAAGCTTACAATTAAAAGAATACGGTATTATCTAGCATTCAAAAAGATAAAATCCTAAAGTCTGGCATCCAATAAAAAATGACCAGGCATTAAAAGAAGCAGGAAAATAGGACCCATAATGAAGGGAAAAATCAACCAATAGAAACAAATGGAGATATTACACAGATGATAGAATTAAACTGGGACATCAAATAGCTTTTATAAACATATGTCATACACTCAGGAAGGTACAATGAAGCAAGAGAATGTTAAGGCATAGACAATGAGTTAAAAGTCCTCAGTTGAACTTCTAGTGCTAAAATAGCATATATGAAATCTTCCAGGTTGGTTGCATATAATTCTTATTCATTTCAACTTCAGTAGTTTAGAACATACTAGCCTTTCACAATATTGCTTTTCCCTTCAACTTCTACAACACCTCTCAAGTTCCTTGGGCACAGGAAGTGAGAGAAAGCTTAATTGGTTCCTGGTTGGAAATGCAAATCAGGTCAGCATCTAAATTATCCAGTATCTTATTTCTAGTATTTAGCATAGTATCTGGCACACTATAAGCATGTTGTAAAAGAAGGGGTGGGAGGTACGGGTAGAGATAGGGAGAAAGGGGTAAGGAAAGAGGGGAAAAGGGAGGAAAGGTAGAGGAAAGAAGAGGGAGGGAGGAGAGATTGCTGACTTAGCCAGAGAACTGACAACCTCTTCCAGTGGTTTAAAAAGCTCCAGAGAATTAACTCATCTCATAGACACCTAATGTAAATGTATAGGTTCATTTGCAAGACTGGATCAAACAAACATGTTTAATTATATCATATTCCTTAAGTGAAGACAAATTGAAAGTAATCATTATGCAGCAATTTAAATTCATTGATTTAAATACCAAAGTGATATATAATTTAAGTATGGAGCACTCTAAAACCCTACAAAGCATATTCTGAAGAAGCCGTAAATAAGAACTTCTGAAGAAAAGCAAAATCTTCAGTGATGGATTGGGCACTTCAATCAACTGAATCACTCTGAAACTAAGATTCAGCACACGCGAGAAGCACACCTTATTAAGCTATGTATAAACACTGTGCCTCACGGAGATGGACCATCCCGGCACTGCAGAGGCTGCTGCGTTGAAATGAGAAGCTATCCATATATTTGTAATTACTGAAGAGAAATCCTGCCAGAAAATAGAAGCAAGGACTTGAAGTGATTTCTTCGGGCTTGAAAAATCTTCTGGCCAGAATCGAAACAGTGTTTGGTCCAATTGTCCCTTCCGTGGAGGAAGAAGCAAATGATTGTCAATCAGATTGAGTGTGTTTGCTCCAGAAAGACAGGACGCACCTCGAGCAGGAAGGGCCACAGTGCGTCCTCACAGGACCTTCGCTGAGAACTAAGCAGGGAGCAAATCACACAGTATAACCTTCCAAGCTTCCGTGGGCTCTGCTCTGACTCCTCAGGACCTCACATAACACCTTCTCTGGACCCTCCACGGTTACCAGTTCTCCGTTAGAGCTCCCGATGACTGGCCGACCTTGCTGCTACTAGGGATAAACCCAGGCTGGCACACCACGTTCACCTGAATTTTCCTATGAGTTTGACATAGATTATTATGAACAATGAGTCAAACTTTTCTTTAATTTGTAGAAGAGAGGAGTTTATAAAATACTGGAAATGTAACAATCATATATTAACAAAGCAGAACTCTGGCTTTGAATCTGCACCGCTTTCATTACAGTCAATGAATCCTAAACATGTTTTCGCTTCTTACAAAATAGTTCTGATGCATTTTTCTTTCTCCTGATTTAATCATCATACGTTGTGTTGTTTTGTTAAATCTCTGTAAATCTGATCTGTTTTCCACTTCTATGTCTCTCACATTTGTGTTAGCAGGCTGAGAGTGGGAAAAACTGAAAATCATACAAAGTTTGGGTGTAGAGCTTACACTCTAATTTTACAGCTTTATTTCTCAAGGTTATGACAGTCTACCCAAACCCCTCGGGTGACTCTGTGCATTATAAAGCAAATAATAATAGGTTAAGTCATACTTTAGGAATGTTTGATAGCTTTTATGGAAAATGTTTTCAATGTAAATTTTCAAACAAAACAATTAGAGAAAAGAGTATATTAAATATTCCTGTACACACCATACAATTATCAATATTTTGCTGATATTGTTCCATTTATATTTTCAGCATTTATCTATCATCTGGTCCTTCCATTTCTTCCCTCTTTCCCTCTCTCCCTTCATTCCCTCCTTTCTGCCTTTGTTCCTTGCTTTCTTTTTTGGATGAAATATTTTAAAGTAAATCCAGTAATCTTTTTATCCATAAATTACTTCAGGATATCTTAAAAAAAATAAGGACCTTAAAAACCGTAACCAGTGCTGATATAATTAATCATAATTTCTTAGTATCCAATACCCAGATTTGATCAAATTCCCATAATTGTCTCAAAAAATGTCTTCCTTTTTGGTTAGCTCAAAAAAAAAAATCAGAACATTCTGTTATAAATATATTACATTTGGTTCCTCTAATCTAAATTAAAAAAAATACAAAAACTTCCTACCACTATTTTTTTTAATGTCATCTATCCATGAATGAAACAGACATTGGCCCATAGAATTTTCTACTTTCTGATGATAGTATCATCATATTGTTTTTTAAACATACATACTTATTTTCCCTATTTCTTCCTACCAGGTAGTTAGATAAAGATGCTTGCTAATATTCAGGTCAAATTATTTTTGTAGCAGTACAACGTAGGTGTTGCTTTGTTCTTCCTATTGCATCATACCAGGGAGGTACATGATGTCTGGTTATTTCATTTTTACTCATTTCAACTTCGGTCAGTGAACTTAGTTGTTTTCACTCTAATCCATTCATTAGAAGTTCCTCATTAACTATTGCCTTAATAGCATCAATAACCACCAGTAATCACTGTCTGAATACATTATTTTATTAGAAGTTTCAAAATGGTGATTCTCTAATTTTATGTTCCTTCTGCAGTGCTCCATGGGTGTCTCATCATATCTTGAGAGCAGTGGCACCGATAGCCTTTGCTCCAAAATATCTCTTGAAGGATATATGTATAAGGAACAGGTTCAGAAGATAGAGATGGTAACTCCCTCTGGAGCATAGGGCAGGTCTGTTTGCTGTGCAGTATAATACAGATAATGAGTTCCTCTGGAACAAAAGTCGAATAAGTTTGTTGCAGTCCATTGTGAAAGATCACGGATTTAAAAACCCTAAACCTGAGGGTTCCTCTCCTTTAACATAATCCACTGTGTGTGCTGACATCACTGACCCTCACCAAACTGCTCTGTGGGAATTGCAGTTTGGGGAACCAGTGCAAGAAACCGGCTACTGCTGTTGAGTTGAGTAATAAGGAATAATAAACAAACCTTCCTTTTGCTGTTATCCAAGACTTTCCATGTCTTCTACCAGCATCCACAAAACTATGGCAGGCTAACTTCTAAGCCTACAAGTAGGGTAAAATGTCAGACCCTTTTGTTCTCGACATTTATTAGCTGGAACTCTTCTACAAGAAAAATTTCATCACACTTTATCACCTCTGTGGTTAGCCTGAGAGGGAGTCCATATAGAGAAAGGAGGATTAATGTTTATCTTTCCATATCTGTGCTAGCTGTCAGAATGAGCTATGGTGTTAACAACCCAAAACTATAGATTTTTCCGTATTTTAATTTTAATTTTTGAGTATCATTATGAAGTCACAAAGTTTTAAATATCTGAGTTGCAATCATTGAGCACCACGGTTTCAATGTGCAAACTGTCCCATCTTTGGCCAGTGAGGCCATTGCAGTTGGTTCTGGTATCCATTTCACATAATCCCATCAGTTTTGACAGATTCCTTGCTTTCCAGTTCAAATGTAATGGGCTCTTTTTACCCCTTTTCAGTCATAGACCTGAAATAGCTATTTCTCCAAGGAACCTTATTTGTTTTTGTGGAAATTCTATGTGGATATTACAGTATTACAATATATTACAATTCTATGTGGATATTACAGTTACAACATGTTCTTATTAATGAATTTTCATAGCTTATAGGCAGCAAAATAGAATATATGTATATTTTTAGAAAAAAATTAGGAGTTCATAGTCTTATTTCCTGATCAAAATGAATACTTCTGAGATTTTACCTAACATGGATGATTTTACATTTGTATCTATTTTCTCATATGCTGAAAACAATATTTCCCAATGGAATTAATTATTGCTTTGCTATACCTATTGTACTTAGATAGATGATTAATTTGTTTCTATTTATTTATTTCTACTTTTCAAATTTTACATGTAGCAAAATTCACCATATTGGGTGCACAGTTACATAAATGTGTACATGTGCATAGATTCTTCTGACCATCAACTCAGGGAGGATACAGAATGATTCTAACATCCCAAAGAATTCCTTTGTTTGTATTTGAACCTATTTCTCACCCCTAAACCCTTCCCTGGGATATTGTAGGGACTGAAATGAACTGATGATCTTACATGTGGGTTACTGGCATAAATATATGTCTCCACCTGTCGGGTTTGTGGGGGTACTTTGCTACCTATGTTTTGTTTAAATATTATGTAGGTATATTTTTTTAGTTTATTGGGGGTTTTTGTTTTTTAAAAGGAAGTTGATATTCAAATAATGTGCCTTTCTACTATCTTATAACTATTTGAACACCAACTATGTCCCACTGAAAAGACATTCATTAACGTTAGTTACAATGTGGCTAAATTATTTGAGAATGTGCAGTTTTCTCTGGGTTTGTAGGAAACATTTATATTTACATTTATATGGTGCCTAATTGTGCCAAACATCATGCCAGGGACTTAAATATAATATCTCATTTAATTTTCATAGTTAGCCTTTGAATTTAGCAATATCATCACACTTATGAATGTTGGCAAATACAGTCTTGAAAGGGTTAAATAATTAACTCAATCACATAGCTAAGGAATGTAGAGTCCAGATTCACAGTGATCTGTTAATAGCTCTCTCATACTTTCCTTAGGGCACTTCCCATGAGATTTAGTTAAAATTTAAACTATATCTCTGGTTGGAGAATAAAAATCACTGGCTTCAAATTTAAAAGAAAGAAAATCAATAAACAGTTTGAAAGCATTATTTGAGATGATTATTTGAATATTAAAACTTTGATTCAGCGAATGTTGGGCTAAATTTAAAATGTCACCTGGGGCCCCCTCGGTGGTGCAGCTGGTTAAGTCTCTGACTCTTGGTTTCAGCTCAGGCCATGATCTCAGGGTCCTGAGATCAAGTCCCCGGGGTTGGGCTCCAAGCTCAGTGAGAAGTCACTGAAAGTTTCTCTCTCCTTCTCCCCTTGCCCCTCCCCACATGTGCTCTCCCTCTCTCCAATAATTAAATAAATCTTTAAAAAACATGCCACCTCTACAGGGAAATTGCCGTAAAAAAGTATCCACAAAATAACATAAAGATGATTACTTCTGATCACCTCTAATCATTAGTGATGGAAATCACATCATTGTAGGGGATGAGAGTTGGGTGGGAGGAACTACTTACAAAGGCCACAAAGGAATTTTCTAGAGAGATGAAGATATTCTAGAATTTGATTATGGTGGCACTCTCAGGAATGTAACAGAATGCATACATTTGTCCAAAATCATTGAACCATGCACTTAATATTCAAATTTTATTAAATTCAAACTATACCAAAATATTTGTGATCCTCTACCTAAAGACAGGATATGGCTAGACTTTCTACCAATATTAAGGCCAATGGAACTGCACAGAAAATAAAAACTTAAGCCTATTGGAAAATATAGAGCATATTGTTCCCATTGAAATGATCTGAATTACCATAAATCCTTCACTATTTTTGGAACTCCTCTAATTAAGAGAAAAATGAGAAAAAAATTCATAACTTGAATGGATTTTGGAATTAAAGTAAAAATAATGAGAACAGACAAAATTCTTGCCAAATTGCTTTAAGATGATATAAAACACAAATAAATAAAATTTTAAACAAGCATGTAGGTATACTGCATATGTTAAATATTAATTATAATTATGAGTAATAAAATAAGCATATAGTTAATTTGAAAATAAGCAAAATTGATGATTTAGTGGGAATATTTAATTCACTCCTAAAAGAAGTAGATAATCTGATAAATAAAACTAAAAAAAAATATCAAAAATTAGAAGGGCTATTTTGGATCATCCAGTTTTATTGGAAATTTCATTTCAAACGTTTAAGGAGTAAATATTTTTTTGTATTCCTGAATATAGAAAATATCGAAAGATTACAGATTCATATTATGATGCAAAATAAGCAAAAATGAACTATTCAGACTTCATCAAGATAAAATGTTTTTGCACAGCAAATGAAACAGTCAACAAAACTAAAAGGCAACTATGGAATGGGAGAAGGTATTTGCAAATGACATATCAGGTAAAGGGCGAGTATCCAACTCAACACCCAAAAAACAAATAATCCAGTCAAGAAATGGGCAGAAGACATGAACAGATGTTTCTCCAAAAAAGACATACAAATGGCCAACAGACACATGAAAAAATGCTCCACATCACTCGGCATCAGGGAAATACAAATCAAAACCACAATGAGATACCACCTCACACCAGTCAGAATGGCTAAAATTAAAAAGTCAGGAAATGATAGATGTTGGTAAGGATGTGGAGAAAGGGAACCCTCTTACACTGTTGGTGGGAATGCAAACTATTACAGCCACACTGGAAAACGGTATGGAGTTTCCTCAAGAAGTTAAAAATTGTGCTACCCTTTCACCCAGCAATTGCACTACCAGGTATTAATCCCAAAGATACAAATGTAGTGATCCAAAGAGCACCTGCACCCCAATATTTATAGCAACAATGTCCACAATAGCCAAACTATGGAAAGAGCCCACATGTCCATCGACAGATGAATGGATAAATAAGATGTGGTATATATATACAATGGAATATTAGCCATCAGAAAGGATGAAATCTTACCATTTACATCAATGTGGATGGAACAGGAGGGTATTATGCTGAGTGAAATAAGTCAATTAGAGAAAGACAATTATCATATGGTTTCACTCATATGAGGAATATAAGAAACAGTGCAGAGGATCATAGGGGAAGGGAGGGACAACAGAATGGAAAGAAATCAGAGAGAGAGACAAACCATGAGAGACTCTTAACTATGGGAAAGAAATTGAGGGTTGCTGGAGGGAAGGTGGGTAGGCGGATGGGGTAACTACATGACAGGCATTAAGGAGGGCACGTGACGTGATAAGCACTGGATGTTATATGCAACTGATGAATTACTGAACTCTACATCTGGAACTAATGATGTATTCTATGTTGGTTAACTGAATTTAAATAAAAAATGAAATAAAAACACAAAATAAGCATTCCTATTTCAATGTAGATACAAAATATAAATATCAATAATATCAAAATGAAAATATCAGTCATATAGGTTTTCTGATAGAAATGCAATACATTAATATTAAAAACATCCATGAATATAATATAGCATGCCAGTATATTTAAGTTTTGCAGTAAGCATCCAAAGCCTATAATTCTAATTCTAAGAATTTATATTAAGGAAAACAGAGAGTCTGGCTAATATTTGATAAAAATTATTTTCATTCTTTTTATTTAAAAAGAGAAGATTCAAATTATTGAACACTACGTCTGAAACTAATGATGTACTATAGGTTGGCTAATTGAATTTAAACTAAAAAAATATTCAAGGAAAAAAAGAGAAGCTTCAGTTCTGATGCTGTAGGGTAGCTTGTATATAATGGATCCTATCATGAAGATCATCATGAACTCTAGACAAAATATACAAAGGTAAACACACACACACACACACACACACACACACACACACACACACACACAACTATTTGAAGATACTGGAATATGAAAAAAAGCAAGTACAACCTAGAGGGATTTTGTCCTTTGAAAGAAGAAACTCAATGGAAGAAATATTTACTTGTATAGCTTTTCCCCAAGGAAACTCTCATTCACATGATGCAGCATATCAAACACTCAAGCAGAAAACATCAGTCTTATTGGCTTCTGACAGCGGAAGATAGAATTCCAGGTTGCCCAAGAAGCTAGAAAGTAGGGAAGGAAATCTCACCAAGGAAGGAGCCACAATAGGGAGGGTTCACAAAACTACTTATAAACTTCCTGCCAATTTTTGGCAGTCCCATGAATTGTGCATCCGAAGGGAAGATTCCAAGCAATCTGGTGTAACACACCAGCTGGAAAACTAAAAAAGCTAAGCAGAAGTTTTAACGGTCACCAATCTCAGAAAAGACAGATATTGCAGTTTGAATGCTGCCAAGTTAGAGTGCCTTGGTAAATATCTCATGCTTTGCATTGAAACATCAGAAGGGCCATGCTACAGGAGTAAAGAGTATGCCACATAAATAAATAGACCAGCCCTAACAAGGTATAAAACTCAAGCTTCCATGAGTTCAAGGTGATAAGCCAGCATACTAACTGCTGAACATGACAAAAATCAACATTGTTTAAAGAAACATAATAAAGGATCTCTATAACATGTCATCTATCACGCCCAAGATGAAGTAAATTTAGAACATGTACAAAACAGAAAACAAAAATGTGACAGGAACAAAAGTATCTGTAAAACAGACACTGAGATGACCCAGATTTTGAAATGAGCAGATAAAGCAGCTATTATAAATATATTCAAAGACAAAATAAAAATGATAATGAGTTCATCGGGGAAGACTATCAGCAGAGAAATGGAGACCATACAAAGAATCTCAATAGAAATTCTAGCGTTAAGTGCAATGTAAAATTTTTAAATTCTGAAGATGAGCATAAACAAGAGATTGGAGAGAACAGAATTATTGCTCAGCAGAATTGTCAAAGGCTGAACAACAGACAATATATAATGCAAAAGAGAGAGAGAAGTAAGTTTGGAATAAAAATTTCAGTTACCTGTATTCTAACATACATGTGACTTGTGGTTCACAGGAGAAAAGAAAAAAATGGGGCAGAAGAAATAATCAAGGAAATAATAGTCAAAACCTTCACACATTGGGTAAAAAACCATATACAGATACAGGAAGCTCTGCAAACCCAAGCAGGATAAATACAAAGAAAACCACAAATAGGCACCTCATATTTGAACTGCTGAAAACGGAAGATGAAAGGGAAATTGTAAACACAGCTGGAAAGAAAACAATATACAAAAGACAAGAAAAGGGTGAATGATGCCTGGCTTATTGAAACAATGGACTCTTAGACAATGGAATGACATACTGAAAATGATGAAAGAAAAAAAATACTCAAACTATAATTCTCTATTTAGAGAAAGAAAGAAAGAAAGAAAGAAAGAAAGAAAGAAAGAAAGAAAGAAAGAAAAAGAAAGAAAACGAAAAAGGAAAAGAAAAAGAAAAAGAAAAAGAAAAAGAAATTTAAAATACAGACATGGTCAGACAAAATCTAACATATGGACAACAGACCAGTTTAAAAAAAAAAAAGTGCTTTATAAAGGAAGATATTCAGACTGAAAGGAAATGGTATCAGAGGAAACTCAGAAGAGAATCAGAAATTATAAATATGTGAATAAATACAAAAAATTATATTGTATTTTCTTAATTTCTTTAAAAAGTAGATTTTTAATGCAAAGATTATAACATTACATTGTACGATTTATGTGACAACAACAGCTTAAAAAAGAATGCAGAAAAAGTAAACGCACCATTGTTTCTCACACTGTGCACGAAACAGCAAAATATTAATTCTAGGCAGACCACAGGAAGTTAGCAATGTATATTATCAACCCTGCATGAATTATTATAAAATTTAAAAAGTATACCTAAAAAGTCAGAGGGATTCAAAGTAAACTTTAAAAAGTGAATTAATACAAAAAATATATGAAAGAAGGAAGAAACAGCAAGAGAAACAATAAGAACAGAGATCAATGAAAGAAAACAACCTTTCGGCTGGAACCCCCATCTTCCAGTAATGCACCAAAATGACCAACACAAAGGGAAAGAGGACAGGCATCTGCTGTAAATTCTCTAGGCCTTTTAGAACACTGGCGTTGTTCTTCTGGCCACATACGTGTGAATCTACAAGAAGGGTGATTTAAAAAAAAAAAAATTTTATTTATTTATTAGAGGGAGAGAGAGCATGAGCAGGGTGAAGGGCAGAGGGAGAAGCAGGCTTCCCGCTGAGCAGGGAGCCCAATGGCAGGACTTGATCCCAGGACGATCAGGACCTGAGCTGAAGGCAGAAGCTTAACCAACTGAGCCACCCAGGTGCCCAAGAAAGGTGATACTGTGGACATCAAGGGAACAGGCACTGTTCAAAAAGCAGTGCCCCACAAATGCTACCACAGCAATACTGGACGAGTCTACAGTGTGGTCCAGCATGCTATTGGCATTGTTGTAAACCAGCCAAGTTTAGGACAAGATTCTTGCCAAGAGAAATAATGTATTGAGCATATTAAGCACTCTAAGGGCTGAGGTAATTTTCTATCACGCCCTTCAGGAAATTATCAGAAAAAAAAAAAAAAAAAAAGGAAAAAGAGAAAGGTACTTGGGTTCAACTGAAGCACCAGCCTGCTCCATTCAGAGAAGCACACTTTGTGAGAACCAGTGGAAAGGAGCCTGAGCTGCTGTAACCCATTCCCTAGGAAGTCATGGCATGATAAATGTAAAAAAAATAAATAAATAAAAGACCTCAAGACTGTAGAAAGAAGGAAAGAAACAAAGAAAGAAAGAGAAAAGAAGAGAAAAGAAAAGAAGAGAAAAGAAAAAAGAAAATAAAACAAATGATACAACAATGAAATCAAGTCAAAATTTTTTGGAAAAAGATTAATAAAATTGATATAAAACACAAGATAATAAAAAATAAAAATGAGAGAGAAAAATTTCAAGTTACCAATTTTAGAACTGAAAAGACGGATACCACTACAAATCATTAATAAAGCAAAGCAAAATAATGAATAGGAAAAATCATGAACTTTATGCTGTAAATTTTACGACTTTGACAACTGGTTGCCCCCTGGGGACATTTGGTAATGTCTGGAAACATTTATTTGTCACATGGGGAAGGTGTTAATGGTATTAATGGCATCTGGCAGATAGAGGTCAGGGATGCCACTAAATGTCCTGTATGTACAGGACAGTCCTCCACAACAAATAATTACCCAGGCCAAAATGTTAATGGTGCTGAGGTTAAGAAACCCGGCCACAGATGAAGTAGATAAAATCCCATAGAGAATACAGCTGATCAAACCTGATTCAATAATAAACAGAAAAACCTGAATATTTGAAAGTCTAATAATGAAGTATAATTCATAATCAAAGCCTTTCCTACTCAGAAAAAGGTACAGGCCTGGGGGTTTTACTGTTAATGTCTATAAAACATGTAAGGAAGAAATAATATCAATCTTATACTAACTTTCTGAAAATTAGGGCAGGAAGAAACACAGCTTGACAGTTTTATGAAGCCGCATCACACTAATATTAAACCTGATAAAGTCATTGCAAGAAAAGAAAATTAAAGACCAATGTCCCTCATGAACATACAAGGAAACATCCCAAAATAAATATCCAACAGTACGGAAAAAATACATTACATTGTGACTACATGAGTTTATACCAGTGGTGCAAAGCTGGTTTAACATTAGAAAATCAATCAATGAAATGTATCATATTAGCAGAATGAAGGTGAAAAAAAATACATGATCATATAAATACGTACTGAAAGAGGACTTGACAAAATCCAATACTTATTTATGACAAAAAGTGGCTTGCAAATAACATGTATGGATTTTATGCATACATATATTTAATTTACAAATCTATTAAACTTAACTATTATTAGCAAAAAGTGTTTATGGTTATGTTAACAGGAAACTCCTATATATAGTCCTATATTATAAGTAGTGGAAGAGCATCACTTTTTTTTTTTTTTACAATAAGTAGAAATGCCTTGATAAACAAAAAAAAAACCATACTTTTTTGAAGACATCAGAGAGCTGTAGAAACAAAGAAGGCTAGACGAACTAAAATTCTATGGGAGAAAGAACTGCCCTTCACTGAGCTGAGACTGATATCCATTGTTTCCTTGGGGTCTTTGCTTCGACTGAGCATGGGATGATATTTGGGGTTGGCCTTGGCAGCAAATATCTACTGAAGGAACTCCATCCCCTTGTGGTGACGAGACTGTTCTGAAGCTGGACTATGGTGACAGACAGAGAAACCTACACGTTGCAGAGAACTAAGCACACATGCATAATAGATTATACCACTGTCAATTTTTTGGTTGCGATATTGGACTCTGGTTGCTCTGTTATAAACTGACTTATTCCAGTCTCTTTCCCTATCTCTAACCCATTCCCACCATGAATTTGTCATCCACATCTATAATTTTATCAATCAATATTTTTCTTTTATAACTTTTATAACACTAATAGCATTTTCCTTTTATCTGATACTATAAATAATGACAAAATTTAATAAAATATCATGTGATAAACTTTTGTTCTTTTTCTTGGCCTGCATTAGCATATTGGTATTCATAAATTACTCTGCTTGATGTACTCTTTTTTTACCCGACGTACTGTGAGCTTGATCATCCTCAATGGAAGATTTGGCTACTACTAGGTTCTGAAAATTCCCATAATTACACATTTACCTGCACACTTTTTTCTGAGGTCCCAGCTGTTTACACACACCCTAACAAATTTCTAAATAGATTTAAGTGCAGCTCTCCAAAACTGAAACCATCATCTACCCTCTCTTCTTTGCTCTCCTCTTACACACCTCATTTTGAACAGATTTATAGAGTCTAATATCTTTATAGCAAAGTACATGCCTCCAACTACAATTACAGGTCCAGGTTTCCTTCAGTTTTAAATATGTCACCAACTGGAGAGTGGTTCTAGGTCTAAAGTCTATTTTCTCCCATTATTGTTAATCTTTCTCCCCACGTTGTGGAAAAAGCTCTACCTCTTCTGCGGCAAGTCCTTTATTTTACTACAATTTTCTACACTTTGGTTTCTCATTTATGAAATATCTCTATTAAGAATTCTTATGAAATGGAAACAAAATTCATGTATTTACTCACATGGTATCTAGAAATGCATTTCCTTGCCCTGATATACAGGGTTTGGCTGGGATCAGTATATCTTCCATTTGCTTTAAGACATTTATCTCAAATGCACCAGACGATTTGTTTTCATCAAGGGCCTTCAATCCTATGCTGACTCTCTACCTCACCTTTATTACCTTTTGAAAATTTTACAGAGAGAGGGATAAGGGTAGCTGACAAAACTGCTTTGTTTCAGCCTTGATGATGGAAATTCAACAGAAATCTGTGGAAAAAAAAAAAGGACTGTAGAATTCTAAGTAACAAAGCACTCCAAACCATCTGACTACAGAGAAGAGGGGTTTTGGTGGGGAGGCTTTCCAATACTATCCCTTGCTATGAGCACTGATAAATCAAGGACATTAAATATAAAATGTGAGAAAGTGAATCACTTAAATAGGCTGAAATGTTTTGAGAAAGCTGAGAAGCTGAAAATTGAGAATTCCTATGGGTTAGATATGCCTTTAAGAATACTGGGCTCCATAATTATGTTATTAAATATTCTTTTAAAGAAAAGTCAAATCCTGTCTTTTATATAGACAAGAAAGAAGTCATGATAAGTAGTTGAAATAAGTACTTCTATTAATTTATGTATATGATATTTAAAAATGATGTAAAGGTAATTTTAAAGAGCAAAATTGAATTGTTTTATTATAAACTGTATGGTAATTACATTGGCTGGGAACATTTTCTAAAAATTAAGAAAATTATTAAACTCTGCCCTTATAAATGGAAAAGAAAAAACGCTTATTCAGAATTTGAACAAATAGAAGAAAATAAAAAACATCAAGTGTGTTTGAAAAAAAGAACTCAATAGAAATGAGCATGCTCTCATACTGAAATAATTACCCCTAATTTTTGAAATAATTTACTTTGCTAACTTTAAAATTACTGTTATATCCATTATATCCCTTTACATTTAAAACAATTAAAAGAGCAAGTATTGGCAGTGCTTTTTTTTGTCTAAGATAGTCAAATTGTTGCTAAATCTCTATAATTATTTCTTTATGAGATCTGTTGGGAAGGATGCTCAAACTGTAAGACTAGTCTATCTGCTTTATTGGGAAGAAGCAGGTTTGAGTATATTCAAGTTCTATCTTTGTTTTTTGTTCTTTTTAAGACTTTATTTATTTATGTGACAAAGAGAAAGCAAGCACAAGTAGGCAGAGTGGCAGGCAGAGGGAGAGGAAGAAGCAGGCTCCCCGCTGAACAGGAAGCCCTATGAGGGACTCAATCCCAGGACCCTGGGATCCTGACCTGACCTGAAGGCAGACCCTTAACTGACTGAGCCACCCAGGTGCCCAAGAACTGTGTGGTCTTAATAAATTTAATTTATTGAGCAAACATTTCTTCATTTGTAAAACGTGGACAATATTGATATTTACCTTTGCTATTATCATGGAATTTTAATTTATCTTAAGACAAGTATATCAGCACACACACACACACACACACACACACACACACACACACACTGAGAGATGATTTACTGTGATAAAAACAAGGTTGCTGAGAGGAGAAAAATAAGAATATCTGATTTGGATTGGCTGGTCAGGGGATTTTCTCTGAGGAAGTGGCATTTATATGTGTTATTCTATGATTGCTATTATTAATGAAAATAAGACCTGGTTATGGGATGTCACGGTATATATCTCTCAGAAGACTTGAAAAATGAAATAACAATATTAAGAAATTTTGGTCATTTTTTTTAAATAAAAAAAAACTCAGAATAAGCTGCTTTTAATGGGATATGAACTTTATTCCTTTATGGTTTCTCTGTCATGGGTGACGAGTAAGTTCAAAATTCCTAAATCCAGTTGCATTTTATACTGTTCTTATTTCCCAACAAGAGTATTTGCTCCTGTTTTTAAACATAACTTCAGAGAAAAATTAGTGTAAATTGAGGATATCTGGTGCAGCAACTATTAGGGTGATACTAAGGATTTGTATATCATTTCAAATAAGAGTCAGTTACAGAAATTAGAGGTATTTAATTTAGAAAAGAGAAAATTTGAGGCAAACTCCATAATTGCTAGAAAGATTTGAAGAGCTGGCATATCAGAAAACAGGTACACATAGTCCTTGTAGCTCATAACTCAAAAACAGGAATGAAAATTTTAAATTACAAAGCAGAGAAATTTGGCTTATTATTAGGAAAACATCACTAATAGATCAGCAGTTTGGAAACTGAATGGACTGTCTTGCAGAAACAGCAAATGCCCTGCCATTATAGATTTTAGACCAGAAGACACATAACACCGTAAAAACCATCTAATTTAAAAGAACATAGAAGAAACACATACTTTGTGCAGGAAGTACTGATACTCAGTACTCAATATTTTCCCTTTCTTTTGTCAAAGTATAATTATGAAAAAGTGTTCAAAACATGACATATAAATACAGAATGAATTCATGAATGAATTAATGAGGAAACAAGCTGGTTGGTAGAGTTGGTTCAAAGAATTAGAAAAAGGAGATTTCATATATGCTCCCAGAAAAGACATACTAAAATAAGCTTGCAAAATTAGAGGCAAAGTGAGTAATGTCTTACATGGCAATAAACTAACTTTGGGGTTTTATTTTTACTGGACAGAGATCATTTGAATTTCAAGTAGACAAAATCTACACACTACCCCATACGTTCACAGAGTCTATTCTAATCAATGGAAAGAGTAGGTCAAACAAGTGTTTGCTACATAATTATGCTACACAATTAAATAGTTCTAATAGTCCTTGCATGGGTCTGTTAGACGACATTCCAGTATAACATTAGAAGGATGTTCAGTACCTCTTGCATATTTACAAGTTTTGGATGACTTCACATTTTCAGTTCCCAATATAATTTTTACTCTCTATCTCATTTATCATGCCAAGTTTAATAGGCAATGGTCACTTATTTTAATGTCTGCACCAAGATCCATCATACTCAACTATTTTTTTTTATCTTTCTTTGAACTTACTTTCCTCTGAGCATCTAGAGTATACATATATTGTTGTTGCTACATCAATTATATATTGCCAAATATTCATTCAGCAGTTTCATTTTCATTTGTTAATCTAACATATGAAGAAGATGAAAATAAAATCTTTATCTTTTGCTTGAAAATTTTGATGTGGGAAAACATGATAGCAGAAATAAACAAGAAATAAGTCAACAGGGTGCATCTAAAATAGTTTCTTAATGCAAAACCAAAACAAGAGCATTGTCATATTTGTTGCTAATAATATTAATATAAAAATATCAATAACCAATTTTGTCTGGAAGACAGACTTCGGAAAAGTTGAAGTTATCTATGTCAATATTATTTAAGATTAATCACCAAGTTTCAAACTTGACTCTTCAGAAGTCAGTTTTGAACTACACGTTTCTTGACATCTAGTCATCCAGTGGGGAAGGTAATAATACCATGGATCAATTTTCTCCCCCACCTTCCCCACTCCCTAGCCTTAATAACTGTAACAGTCTAGCCAGAGAACAAGAAAATAGAAGACAGAGGCAAAGTACTAATTTTTCACTCTCATGAAAAAGTGCTATTTAATTTGAGGAACCAAGATTTATTAGATAATAAGAAATAACACCATGTGGGTATTATAAAGAGTGAACCCTCGGTGCAGACACTGGGAGATTGAAACTTGTGGGAAAATATGTGCCTGAAGATTCATAAAACATTTTAAATTCAAATTAAAAGAATCATAAAATTTACTTAAATATTATAAAGTACAGGGAAATGATCAACAAACAGCAAAGAATGCTGATCTAATTGATCATAATCTCCAACTTCTAGAAGTTTTTTTATACACAGATATTTGCATGAACTAACTAAATGCATTGCTTTTTCTATTTTTAAAAACATAATGAAAACGTTTATTATAGCATTCAGCAAACACACCAGAGGTAGATCAGATTCCACAAATGGTTATGTAGCAATCCAAGGTTCTCAAAGGAGGCAAAGGTTTTTTTGACGTCTCTGTTCTGCTGCCTTCCCATGTAAGATTCATTCTCAGTCTGGTCCTTCTCAGGGTTGCAAAATGGTTAAGGTTCCATTCTTCAAATCCAGATTAAGGATGACAATCAAAAGAATAAGGGGGTATCTCTCACTGTGTTACTTTCTTTGCATTTTGTAAATGCATCCCTGGAATCCCAAATAGTTTCCTAACCATATCTGATGGCAGTTTTGTGTTTAAAGTGCACTGATATTCTTTACATTGCTTTAGGAGTTTACATATGTATATAGCAAGATAATCACTATCCAGATAAAGAACGCCCAAATATCAAACAAACAAAATTTTCTTTAATGCATCTGAGCCAAACCCTCCCGAGAAGCAACCAGTATTGTGACTTTTAACACCTTTAATTAATTTTGCCTGTATTTAATTTCAATGAAATCATAAGAATTATTCTTTTTTGTATTTCATTTCCTTTGCTCACCATTTTGTCTATGAGACTCATCCATAGTACTGCATGTAACAATAATTCATTCTTCCTAATGCTGTGTGATATTCCATTTTGCAAATGTATCACAAAATATAAATTCAATTGTTATTGGACCATGTTTTTCCTGTTTAGGCGATGATAAAGCTGTTATGAATGATACATTGTTATTACTTTTGCTTTAAATTTTCAATTATCTTTTATAGAATTATTTTAAATGAAGGGGAAAAAAGTCTTATATTTTAAATCTACTTATTCTCCATTCATGGTCCTCATTATTCCTTTGGCAGATTGGAGTTTTCATGTACTGTCATTTCCCTTCTGAAGGAATGATCTCTTCTGATATTACTTATAGTATAGATCTGCTGGTAACTTATTCCTTCAACTTTGATTTATCTGTAAAAAGCTTTATTTCACCTTCATTTTGGAAGGATATTTTCACTGGACAGAGAATAATAGGTTGAAAGTGTTTTTGTTTTTCCTGACATTTTTATTTGCTTTGTTTAGTTTCTACAAAGATGTCAGGGAATAGTCTTATTTTTTCTCCTTATATCTAATTGGTCTGTTTTCTCTGCATTTATGCTTTTCATGTTACTGTTAGTTTTTGGAAATATGATTTTGATGAGCTTGTGTGTGGTTTTCTTTGGGTCTCTTGTTTGTGTGTGGTTGAGTTTTTCAGTTCTATAGGCTTATAATTTTCATTATATTTGAAAAGTCTTTCTTGTTTCTTCGAACACCACCTTTTTTGGACATTTATATTAGACTTCTTGATGTTACCTCATAGGTGACTAAGACTGGCTTAATGATTTTTCAAACTTCTTTATTTCTTTGCTTCAGGTTAGGTAATTTCTACTGCTAGGTTGCAAAGTTTACTCTTGTATCTAAACTGCTGATAAACCTATTCAATGAATTTTTACTTTAGATATTGTATATTTCAATATAATTCCATTTAGGTTTTCTTTTTTTCTTATTAAAGATTTTCTGTATTTATTTGAGAGAGAGAGAGAGAGAAAGAGAGAGTGGGGAGAGAAGCAGAGGGAGAGGAACAAGTAGACTCTGTGATGAACGCTGAGCCAGAAGCAGGGTTTGATCCCACGACCCTAAGATCATGACCTGAGCTGAAATCAAGAGTTGGATGCTTAACTGATTAAGCCATCCAGGCACCCCTCCATTTAGGTTTTCTTGATGGTCTACAATCACCCTATTATTTTCACATTGTCCCTTAAATCATTCAGGATATTTATTACAGTTGTTCCAAATGCAAATTCTATCATTACTCTTGTCTCTGTGCCTATTGATTAAATTTCCCCATGACTTAGATCACATTTTACCCTGCATCTTCTGTCTAGTATTCTTTATTCCAGTGAATGCTGAACAATAGGCATGTTATGTTGTTGAACGTCTGTATTTTATTGTCTTTCTTTAAAGAGTGTTGTTCTGGCAGATTGTGTAACATTTAGGTCAGCTTGGTACATTCAAGGCATGGTTTTATACTTAGATGTTTCTATAGTAGCCTTTTCCTTGGGGATTATTTAGTATTATTCCTAAAGTGCAAAGCCAGTATTGAATGTCCTGGGTATTCAGTGAAGTTTCTCAATTACAGCTGGTAAGAGTTGGAACATCTCCTTCAAGCTACAGCTCCCCAGCAGTTCTTTTCCTGACCTCAGGGAGTATAACCCTACATGTGAGTAGCTTTGAATTCTGGGAAGCCTCAAGGGTACTGAAATTTGTAGAGCTCTTTCTCTGCTTAGCTCCCTGCTTTCCAACTACCTACTTTACAATTTCCAGATGCCCACCCCACCCCCAGTTTGAATTCTGTCTCCTTAACTCAGGAAGACTGTCATGTTTCACTGTTTCTTTTCTGTTGTATCATCAGAAATGCCTCAACTCAAAGTTAGTTAGGATGATCATAGGGCTTACATCAGTTTTGTTGTTTTTGTTGTCTCAGAAATAACTTTTACTGCCTGCTAGCTCTATCTAAAAAGAGTTGTTTCATGTATTTTGTCCATTTTTTTATTACACTGAAAGTTGAACTCTTTGTTTTTATAAAGTAGGCTCCACACCCAGCATGGAGCCCAATATGAGGCTTGAACTCACAACTCTGAGATGGAGACCTGAGCTGAAATCAAGAGTTGGACACTTAACTGACTGAGCCACCCAGGCACGCTTAAAAGCCAACTCTTTAGCAGTTGTTTTAAAGTCCTTGCTTGCTAAGTCTAAAATCTGGCTTAACTGTAAGTCTGCTCTTATAGCCTTTTCTTCTCCTGATTGCCATTCACATTTATCTGCATCTTACCATATCTCATAATTTTTTGCTATATGATGGCTATTTTGTATAAAAGAACCATGCTATATGATGGCTATTTTGTACAAAAGAACCATGAACATAATGTTTCCTTCACTGGAAGAATATGCCACTCATTTTTTTTTTCCCTTTGGCAGATAGGGGTGAGTGTGAGCACCTCAATCCAAGCAAAGATTGGACTGGTTTGAGGCTGAGTGGAAAATAGAGTTAGATTCTGTCTACATATTTTCCAGTGGTCTGGAGTGCAAAATCTACCACATGCTTGTTTAACCCTCTCTTTCAAGTGCCATGACACTTTTAAGCTCTGCCTTCCAGACTCCTGTAATGCTCAAGCTCTCAGAAGATTTTCCTTGGGGTAAAACAACCATGTGCTTGTGTATACTCTTGATTTCCACCCATCATAATAGCCTATTCATGAATAGTTCTTTTGTGCTCAAGATTTGCAGGATGTTACCTTTCAGGGAAACTGGGTAAAGGTTGCCTGAAATCTCTCTGCATTTCTTGTTATAATGACATATAAACTTACAATTACTCCATAACAAAAAGTTTAATTAAAAAAAAGTATGAATAATAAATAGATTAGGAATTTTAAATAGCTCATAAAACTTATTTATATGTGATAAAATATATATCACAAATAAATATACATAACATATAAAGATATGCAAATATATATCACATATAAATGATTATATATGCATTCGAACATATTTACCCTTAAGGTTTTCTCTATGAATATCTGTCTTATTGAACTAATAATTTAAACACTATGCATTCCTTTTAGTTGGGCCACTGTCCCTGTATACAATTTCTTGCATTAGAATAAAGCTTAATATCTTAAAAAAATAAACAAAAAGAATACATAACTGAATATGGAGTATTAAGTCATATAGGTAAGTATTATATAAAAACTCAATAAATCATCTTTGTATTATTTATATTTTTTGAATTTAACAAGTTTCTAAAATTATGACAATCATGAGCTCACAATACTGAGAGATTAGAAACTCAAGTTGCTAACATAAACATCATCTATGTGCCTGTTAGCAATATATTGCATAGAGTAGGTATAGTGTGAAAACAGACATCACAGAAATCTAGACCAGATTAAAAAAAAAAAAAGTGCTGTTAGTCCTAAGTAGGCCAGACTCAGGTTTAATTCATATATTAACAATTTTTTTTCTTCCATGGTCCTCTTATTTACTTGTCCTTGTGTCTGTCTGTAAGCCCCCACCTTCTTCTCAGTGGAATCCGAGAGTCCTCCACTAGATAATGAGAATCCACGCCATCCCCTGCTGACCCAGTGTTCCAGCATCTTCTGCCTTTGGCATCTCATCTTGTTAATAGCTTGGGTTTTTTGTTTTTTGTTTTTTTTTTTTTTTTTTTTTTTAGTATCTTAAACATCCTCTGTCTAAATTGCTTTAGCAATTGTTAAATGGGATTTTTTTTTCATGACAAGTGCATCAACTGGTACTAATAGCTGGTAATTATCAAAGAATTTAAAGACCAGTAGGGCACAGGGACTTCCCAATATGGATATTGTACATAATGTATATATGGAACCAGTATCCTATCCAGGATAGGAACCTGTGGCATTAATGGTGTAATCCAGCTAATTATCAGCCTGAATAATAACAATAATGCTTCTTATTGACTATTTTCCAGGTTTCAATACATGTTATTCTTTCTGATAGTACTTGCATTTCAACAAAGATTTTCCAAATACATAGTATCTTTACCAGGGAGAAGCTCTATTGCCTGACAGTGAGAATAATTCCTTGGGCAAGTAAGCACTCCTCAAATCACTCTCTGTAAATGGTTCCTACTCTGTTTAGTTCTAAGTATTGGTCTTCAATACCCTGCCTCACATCAGAATATTCCTCAGGTATGCCTAAGCCACAGATCTGATCAATTGTATCAGAACCTCTGGGGGTATCATTAAGGCATCCTTATTTTTCAAGCTTCCCCAAGTAATTTCATGGTACATTAGAAGTTGAAAAACACTGTTCTAAACCTTCTCCTGACTCCTGAAGCTCATTTCTAGATATTTAGAATATTTTCTTAGAAACCTGTGATAGAATTATTTTTTAGATATCTTCCTTTTCCCTAGTTGACTCATATCCCAAGATTTTTTTACACAACCAGGGTTTTGTCTATATTGATTTGCAAGTTGTGTGTGTGTGTGTGTGTGTGTGTGTGTGTGTATGTGTATGTGTGTGTAAGATATATTTATCAGGTTTTCCACAGGTAATGTAATAACAGAAGATGAAAAATCATCATCCTTTGGCTGAATCATTTATTCATATTCTTCTTTATCTCTTGCTCCATTGTATACAATGTGCTTATGTATGTTAGAGATTTAGTTGATGCCATAAGCTTTAAAATATCTCCTACTTGCCCTTTAGTTACAGGTCATACACTGGTTTTGCTGAATTGTCACGTTAAGAAAATTTCAGGGTTTGGTTGAGAATCCTCCTCCATGCCAGCATTTCTCACAATATATAAGAAAAGAATACGAAAAACATGACACAAGGTTATGGGTGTGATTCAGAGCGAGTCCTCCTCAAAACAGAATCTTGGAAATGATGTCACCCTAGATCCTTTCAATATTATTAACTAGGATTCTCTAAGTTCCTTGTATTTTTCCTCCCTACTTCCTTCTAAACTCCAATTTCACTACTATTAATTTCATGGAGTTTTCTCATTATACTGATTGGATTTCTTTTCCTCTTACTTCAGGTATTCTCAGACTTAGACTATCCTTAATACATGATTACCTTTAATTTCCAAAACAGTGACTTCTCTTAAGTCTTATGACAAGGGAAGTATATTTTATGCAATGATTCTCAACATATTGAAAGATGACAGATTTCCTAAAGATTCCAATTCAATTCCAAGTGATCTGGAGACCATGCTCACAGAAAGACAGCTTTTAGTGGGAAGGACTGATTGGCAGTAGGAAAGCTAAACGCAGGTAGAGGTGGAAAGAAGCTAATTTCTGCCTTCTCTAAAAGACAGGCATTTAATGATCATAGGTCACTAATCAAGTTCTTTTAGTTTTTTCTTCCATTGTCTGTAGTTCAATAACTTTTTTTTTAGAGTTTTATTTATTTATTTGTCAGAGAGAGAGAGAGAGATACAGAGCACAAGAAGGGGGAATAGCAGGCAGAGGGAGAAACAGACTCCCCACTGAGCAGGGAGCCCGATGTGGGACTTGATCCCAGGACCCTGAGATCATGACCTGAGCTGAGGCAAGCACTTAACCAACTGAGCCACCCAGGTGCCCCTCAACAACTTCTTAAGTGAAGATTTTCCCACATTTGGAATTCTCCTGAATGTTTAGGAAGGCATTTTGTACTTTTTCATATATGCTTCAACACATGGTGTTGAACATTGAACAAAATCGTCCAATTGATGCAAAAAGTACAATGCACAGTCAGATGATGACTGTCTGAGATCTGGATGCCAGTCTTCTAACTGTATTTTCAAAGCCCTGGTGCTGGGATACAATCCTCCATGGCTCGCTCATATTTCTGCATGGCTTGCTAGCAAAGGGACTGTCTTTTTTGGTCAAGACTACGTTTTTAAGGATGTTTGTATAGCAAACAGCCTTTGGAGATACTGTGTCTATCTCCAGAGCCAGGGCAGGGTTGTTTACTGTTTAGTATAATGTCAGTGTAAAAAATAATGTCACCCTCTGGGGCAAATGGCGAGTTTGTTTACTGTCCACTATAAACTCAGAGCTTCTCTCTTGTAATGCAACCCATTGCCTATGCAGGTGTCACCTCGCCCTCTTTCCCTCACTTGGTGGGAACCGGTCAGGGAAACTCACAAATGATGATTTTCTGGTCATTACTACTAATGAGTAACAAACTACCCTTTGTCTCTGATCCAGGAAGCTCACTCATGTGAAAAGCTCTGGGTCTTTGCTGAATTTTATATGAAGTTTACTCTAAAAAATTTATTTTAGTGCCTTTTAATTATTCTAGTAGCCCTGGGTAAATCATATTAGGTGAATTTAATGGAACAAGTACTTACTGGAATAGGCCATGTATTAAAAATGCATTTAATTATTAAAAAAACATAGGTCTGGGTTCAAAGTACTTATAGTCAAAGAAAGAAAATAAAACAGGTGCATAGATAATTATAGTATGAAGTTGACTTTAAGAAATTCTATAAAATATGCATACCTGAAACAAAATAGAAGTTTAAAGGATTTATTTCTTTTCTGAGGGAAGTGAGCAAAGGTACATAGATGCTTTATAATGGATAGGCATTGGTCAGGATGTCATAAATATTTGGAAGATAATTGGATATATCTGCCAAAACCATATCCATTTTTCTTCTGCTTTCTCTAATTTATTCTCCCTCCTCCTCTTCTTCTTCAGATTTCAACGTCCAGTGTGTAATGGCAAGGGTGTAACATTTGTAATATCAAAGCAATGATTTTTCTGGACTTAAGAATGTTTGGTGAGGCATCAGACTGACTTACTTCAGCTCTGATAATCTTGATTGCTTAGCAAAGTAAAAATGTACTTCCTTTGTTTAAAACACATGCTTGTAGCAGTTTAAAATTTGCACTTTCATAAGCGACTACTTTTGCCATTGAGTTTGTTAATAAACTAAAAACTGAAAGCGTCTATGCTCAGAGCATTGCAAATTCTTTTTTATTATACTTTTATTTTATTGTATAGGACTGTAATTGTGTGACTATAAAACTTAAGATCCATGTGTACTATATTTATTTTTGTATTTGTATTATTGACACTGTAACTAAACCAAGCAGATGCTTAAAATATTTAGAGAATGCCAGAGTCTAATCCCAGCTCCGGTGCTTATCACTTTTGTGGCCTGGGCAAGTCCTAACACCTCTCCAAGCCTCATTTACCTCACCTGCAAAAAGAACTTACCCAAAATGTTATATGAGATAATAGATGGAATGTTCTTTGGAGGGGCATCTGGATGGCTTAGTCTGTTGAGCGTTGGACCCTTGGTTTTGGTTCAGGTCATGATCTTGGGGTTATAAGATCAAGCCCCACATGGGGCTCCACACTCAGCATGGAGTCTGCTTGTCCCTCTCCTTCCCACTGTTTGTGCATGCTCTCACTCTCGTTCTCTCTCAAATAAATTAATTAAATATATATTTTTAAAAAAAATAAAGTTCTTGCAAACTCTCTAGGACATAGGAAACATTTAGTATATATTACCTGCTATAATTAGCCATTGACAAGATATTCTGTGTATATGCTAAACACATGGCCTTTCCCTTCACCACATACTTACTTCCAATAGAGTATTTTAACTTGAAGAGAATAAAAGATATATGTACAATGCTAAAGATTGTCTCATAAATATTAAAATATTGCTTAAAACAGTACATTCAGTTTAGCTACTGCTATATGAACTATAATTTCTACATTTCCAATCTTTTATGCATATGAATATATGTAATAATTCTTTCCTTGATATAAAGATATGCATTTAGTGTGCCTGAAAATACTTTTCATTCAGTGGTGTTCAATTTATGGAGAACTCCATTCACAATTTCTTCTAGACAAGTGCCTCCATTCTTCAGGGGGCTGGGCTTACGGATAATCTATCATACACCCTGCATCCCTGTAATTGCTGGATGGCCTGGTTCACCAACAATTCAAATCAAGATAATGGAGTCTAAGAGTTAAGAGAATGAATTGATTTGATAGTGCTCTATTAAATCAATTTAGGCTACCATAAAAGTAGCTGTAAAAGAATTTTCAGTACTTTATGGTTGCTAGAATTCTATGACCAGTACTCTGGAGAAAACTGCAGTTTTCTCTAGATCGATATATAAATCTGCATGGTATTCCAAATTTTGTTCCTGCTACTTTCAATTTAGAGCCTCTGGGCTTGCTTTCATCTATAATCCAATAGAATATAAGACCTTCCCTATCTATGATTCTCAAGGAATGTATCTTCTGGAGAACTGAGGCATTTTGCTCTAGTCTATTTCACGGTAGCAGGTGTTCAACAAAACTTTTCTGAATTATTATGTTTACATTCTTATTCACAAAGGACCGTATTAAACTACAGATTTAGCAGATTATGGATTGCAATAATATAGGCTGCAAACTCAAATGCCAACATGGTCCAGGACAGTAATGTCCATGATTAAATCTTTCTCTCTTTTTTGAAAATAGATGATTTAGAGATTTTATTGACTGGATCATGTGAAGGACGGTAGCTGCTCTTTACCTCCTTTAAAGTGTTGCCATACAGGAATATGGGCTCAGGTTTTTCAGATATAACATCTGAAGATATGTTACATGTCCAGATTTTTATGGGAAATATTTTAACTGTTGTTTAAACATAACAAAACAAAAGATAAAGTTTGTTGGTTCTCTTTAGTGAGTTTTGCTAAAGCAAATCAGTCTCCAGTTGGGCAAAAGACTTCATCTCAGTGGACTGATGTTCTTATGAGTTTCACAACTGGCATGGCAGATAATGTTTTCCCTGTTACCTCATCCCACCCTCCTGGTTGATACCTTAAACAATACAACCATTAAAACACAACTTCAAAGGATGATTATGAAGTTATTATATACTGAAGACTCATTAATAACTCTACACAAACAGATGACTTAAGGCCATGAATGGAAGGAAAAAAGTAATTTATTAAAAATATTAAAAAAGTAATTTATGAGAATATGAATTTCAAAATCTTACTGGAAAATAAATATGGCAGAAGAAATAAAATAGAATGCTGATGTGGGGAGAATGTTTTCTTAAAAAAAAAGAGTAAAGTAAATCATTGCAGGAATTAAAAAAAGAAAAGAAAAAGAATGCCCTCAAAAGTCAATTCTTCTACCACAAATTTAGAGATTAATCAATAATTGGAAATGATTACATAAAAGATGGCAAAGAAACCAAAGCAAGGTTTTCAGCACTGCACATAAGGGTTTGAGAATTCAGTTTCTTGGGGACATCTAATTAGCAACCCAAACTACCTCCCAGTTCACTATAATAAACTACTGCTCTTCTCTAAATGTATTAAGATGATAAACAGTCAGAATAAAAGAGCATCTGGGGCTCATTCACTCATTTAATAAGAATATATTGAATTTTTTTCTGGGCCAAACACTAGTCTAGGTGCTGAAAATATCAGTGAACCCCTCTAAGAAAAGGTCCCTGCTCTCTAAACAATTAATTCTGACAAAAAGTATCAGCATGTGTGGTGTGAAGATTTGTCTTTATGTCCCCATTCCAAAGACTCAGTTTTGGAAATAGTCCTGACTTTTTTTTTTAACCTCAGAATCATTTTACCTGAAAGATGGCTCGAGTCTATAGACACCTATCACCAAATAAAGCAATATTTTTCTTCTAAATTTATACAGGTTAGTTAAATTTAGAGATTCTTTAGTGATTATAACAAGTGATTATGATTTTGTTTCTGAGCAACACCCACAAAGACTAAGTGTTTTAAGAAGAGTATGAATGAATGTAATGATTGAAAGGGGCTGCTTCCAGAGTCATAGTTCTTTCAGAGGTCTGGAAGTTCAAGAAACACAGATGGATAGATAGGTTTTTTTGTGCCTAATAAAATCATTAATTTAGATTCTCATATAAATGCTTATATTAATATAAATAGCCAATAATACAAAAAGCAATATAAATTTGTGACAAATGAAACAATGCAAGGCACGTCACAATGTTTTTCTAAAATCAGTTAAAATATAACTTTGAGTTCCATTCTTTACAGACTGGTGGAAAGTGAATCCCAGTCACTACTGGGGCTTTCTGCATCACCACTCTCTGATCAAGAAAAGGTGGGGTTTTTTTGGAGTCTTTGATAGAGAATGATATTCTAGGTTTCTTAAGCAACTTGGGCCATACCAACCTTCAGGTGATACTTTCATTACCAAATTATGTATTGTCCCTTTGAAGCAGGAGGCTGTGGTACTTCCGTATCAAGTGTGAACAAGGACATTTATACTGGAAAAATTTTTTTTGAAAATACTTCTTTAGAACATCAGTGTATTTTTCACTTGGGTAGGCAGATTTTTATTAGGAAATGAAGTTCTACACTATAAAAAAGTAGATGCTACAAATAAACCAGTACTTGATTTATTCACTAACCAATAATTAGTGCACTCCTGTTTTGTCACAGGCCAAAAAAAAAAAAAAAAAAATCCTTGCACAGGTGGATTTTTCTGTTTAGTCAGTAAAGGTAGAAAATAACCCACTAACAATAAGTTACATAAGAATATACAGTATATGAAAAGGGATATAAGTTATGAGGAAATGTAAAGAAAAGGAAAGAGAAAAGCAGTGCTGAATGTGCACAACTATACATAGGGTGCAAAGGAATGTGTCACCAAAAAAAAAAAAAAAAGTATTTGAGCAGATACTTGCAGATGGGAGGAAGTAAGTCTGGTAGATGTCAAGGAGAGGGGATTCTGGTTAGAGGGAAAGGAAGGGTAAAAGGCCCTGAGGCAGGTTGTATGTTTGATACGGCCAAGGAATATCACGAAGCAAGTGTAGCTTTGAGCACAGAAATAGTTAGCATGGGGGAGGGGTGTTGGGAACAGAGCCAGAAGTGGGGTTGAGCTGCAGCGCTTCTAAGCCACTGAAAGCACCAAGGTTTTTATGCTGAGGAGGACGGGGAGCCACTGGAGGGTTTTAACATAAGACGTAACTCTCCTAACTCATTTTAAAATTATCACTCTGTGCACGGTGATGAACTAAACTATAGGAACAAGGCATGAATAAGGGAGTCCAGTTTGGCTTTTGCATTAATCTGTGAGATATAGCAGTAGCTTCTCAAAGCCTGGTAGCAGCAGATGAGGTTAAAAAGTGAGGATGGAGCTGAGAGAATTTGCCCACGTACCCAATGTGAAGAGTGAGAAAGAAATGGGAATGAAGAATGATCCAAGCTGTCAGCCTGAGCAGTGTGACGTTGTGGGAAGAGAAGTCAGTTCAGGACATATTATGCTGAGATGCTTCTCAGACTTTCAAATTGAGGGTCCAATCAGTAGAAGTCATACAAGCCGGGCTTTGAGGGACGTGGTCTTGACTGGGAACATCAATTTGGCACATAGCCAGGTTTCAGATGCGTTTGTTGAACAGTAGTGAAGATCCATGTGGAGATAACTTAACGTTGTAGTAACTTATCCAATAGTGGAAAGTAAATAATAACATAGCTCTGTGTCAAGCTGCTGTTTTTGTTGTTGTTGTTGTTTTGTTTTTAGATGCCAGCTAAGAGTTTATTTTAACAAATATAATGGGGAATCTGTCTGGAAGTCAATCTTTTACATCTCTAATTCTAACCTTAGGATACATCCTGAGAGATAGGATTAACAAGTAAAAGTGTTTTACAGCACACTGTTAATATAATTTTCACAGAAGAAACGTCAACTTATTTCCCCACTAGGAGAGTACTCAAGTTCTATCTGTGCCTTGGCCAGAACTCGGTTTTATTGTTCTTGTTTTCATTCACTTATCACTAACTTGACAAGAAAAATTACTCATTAAGGCAATAGGTAATTAGGATACTTCCTTTAAAATACTCATCAAATGTGGATAGCATATGTCTTAGTCATCCAGGGCTGTTTTTAACAAAATACCAAGGTGCCAGCTGATTTAGTCCTGGCTTCCTCTCATTATGTCCTCACCATGGCCTTTCTTCAGTGTGTGCATGTGGAGAGGGAGAGCATTCTCAAACTTCCTCCTTGAGTAAGACCACTAATCCCACCAGGTGGGCCTGCCCTCAAGATTTAATTAACCTTAATTATGCCCCAAAGGTCCCATCTTTAAATACCATCACATTGAGTAACAGGACTTCAACACACAATCAGGGGAGACACAAATATGTAGTCCATAACAAAAGTAAAAATATGAACAAATTTATCAATGATAAAAGGATGGAAATGCAAAGAGGAAAGATGACTAAAATATGATCTTGCTGTGCTCTAGACCAGAATTAGGAAGAGGGGCTGCAATCTGATCTGTAGAAGGTAGATCAAAGATTTGAAGAGCCTCATTGGACAGAGGACAGTGGAGTTCTAGCTACTACTTAACATCAGGGGTTTGCTTGGAAGTTCTCATCCTGAAACTTCCTCCCATACATTTATAGAAAGGTTGAGAACAGCCTGTGATATACCGTGGTCTGAGGCTATGGCTTATATAAACCTCCTTACCTAGAAAGGTGAGAAAAAGCAGTCTCAAAACAAGGACAGAGACACAATACACTGCTTGTTCTCTCCTGTGCTCACCCTTTCCCATTTCTTACTTATTTACTTACTTACTTATTTTTACTGTGAACTGCTCATTTCCCATAAAATTTGGAAATATGGGAATCTTTGAGGTATGAGATAAAGTTGGTTTCCTCTAGAGCTTTGCATTACTCTTTCCAGGAGACAGAAGACACCAGGGCTGGTTCATATAAACTAATTTCTTCTCTTGAGGGTTTTTAGACACTGTGTAATACATATTTGGCCAAAAAACTGGCTAAATGCTCACATGCTGTTCCAACTTCTCAGGGGTTTCCTCCTGCCCTTCCTCCTATTCTTCCTAATAACTAGACTTGAAATTTTAGATTGTTCTCGTGTTTCTATTTTATTTTCGTTTTCTCCCTAGTATTAATTTTGTAGACTTTGTATTCCTAGTTTCATGGATCATTTCATGGATTAATATATCCTCCAATTTGGGTTTTCTATGTACTCTGACACTGTGCAAACCAAAACTCAAGGTCTTATGGTTTAGCAAATGTCTTTAGGGTGACAAACTTGGCACAAAGCTCTGCTTATCTAGCTGGGTTCCCACTTTCACTTAATCTTTTGATCTGAGAATTGCTTTCTTTCTTGCTAGCTAATTAATACATTGAAAAGTTGTGTTTTTTATTTTATTTTATTTTATTTGTGTGTTTTTTATTTTAATTGTATCCTGGATTTTAGGCAATGTCAGTGAAATAATCCAGATGTGTAGCCCATTGAAACTGAATCCTGAGTAAAAAAGGAAAAAAAAAAACCATTATATTGGTATCTTTTTGAACATTTTCTCTTGGAAAAGGAAGAACTATAGCTCTCTTACTCTTTTCTTTGTGGTCTAGTAAGTTTACCAAAACCTCAAGAAGACATGTAAGAATCAAAAAGAATTAAAAAAACACATGGTGATGATTATTTGTGATATGATGATGATGATAAAAAGTAGCAAATTAAAAATTATATGAATCTATATTCACATTTTTATGAATTATTATTATAGCTCTCTGTAAGAATATAATAATATGGTTTGTAATCATTGCAATACATGTATGTGTGTTGATGGAGTTTTAAGATAGTTGAACTATTTAGGCTATCAGATATATTAGACTTATAATTTCTGCTCAGATTTTAGGGGAAATTAAATAAAATTATATATTTTGTCAATTATTTGGAAAAGCATGCAATTTTTTAAACTTAAATCTTGATTTATTGCATGTAGGAAAGCACTGTAATATTTAGAAGATATTTCATGTTTAAATAATATTAAATGCAATATTTAATGTTTAAAGAAATTTTAATTTTTCAGTAGTTTTGCGAGATTAATACATTGAGCACTAAACAGTGCATAAATACTCATGAGTATTTCCTTGCTGGCATGAACACTTTTGGATATTAGAAAGGCCAAGAAGACTCAGGAAGACAAAGCTCTTTGGATATCCTTAGAAAGTAATTGTTCATCTTGGAGATTTGTGATTCTTATAACAATAGGGTGTGTGTGTGTGTGTGTGTGTGTGTACACGTGCTCTGGCTGGTGTCAGTAAGGACTGAATGTGAGTGAGTATTCAGGAGAGTTAAATTTATAAAGCCAGCCCTTGATAGTGTTCAAAGGTTTAAAGTTTGCTAACTTGCAAATTATTTTTTGTAGGAAAACAAAATAGTTTTGCTTTAGTTGTTGTTTTTTATATGGCCACCCACCTAAAAAAAAGCTGGAGTTTTAGATTAACTTTGAATATACAGAGCTTCCCGTTTGAAATTGTAGTCTGGTTTCTGAGAGAGTTCTTTCAACTCCAGTAGAGAGCTCTTTACTGCCAGTGGGGATAAGTAGAATATTACCCATCTCTAGATGAGGTTCCCCAGAGGAGTTCAGAATCACTCCTTTTTTACTGTTCTAACAGAAGGTGCTATAGTAAATATTAAGTAGTTAAACTTAATTCTTCATAATATGGGCACATTCGCAGTATTTCATCAGATGTATCACTACTGAGGAATGCTTTGTTCTTATATAACATATGGAAAATTAGGAAAAATGCAACCAAGCTGATCATGGGAGTGTAGTTTGGCTATGAACAAATTTAAAACTTTAGACTACCCTTGTTGTGATGCCCAGCTCACTTCCAATTCCCTCTTTCTATGTTATTAGGGTTACCTCCGAGCAACTACACTGAATATATCTCAAAATATTTGAGTCACTGCTTCCCCTTACAAGGTTGATTAAGGGTTGGCTCTATTGCTATTTAAATGAAAGTAATAAAAGATAATCAGACTGTCCTGTCATTTTCTGAACAGTAATAATACCGAACATTTACTGACAGCTTACTCTATGCTAAGTTGTCTGCTCATTTAATATCTTATTTTGTCCTCCAGGTATGGACTGACGTAAATGCTTATCACTGTTTTACAAATGGGAGAAACTTAAGCATAAGAAAAGTAAGTAACTTGCCCGAAGTTCATTGGTTATCAAATAAGGACAATACCAACTTTGGTCTGTATGAACCCAGTGCATTTTTGTTGTCATTGTTTTTATCATAGACTATTGTGTTTCTTTTAAACAATATTAACACAAAGACCTAAACTATCATGGGGAGTTTGGGAAGCTGATCTTCATTTTGTATCTCAGTCTCATTTCTGGTACTGCTATCAACTCCTACGGCAACTTTGAGGCTCTGTGTGTCAGTGTTCTACCCACCCCTGCCCGCTTCCTGGGGCTCCTGCTACAGTATTCCTGATCTTACCTTCTTTTCTCCTTACGTTCCTTTTTTTCCAGACAGAAATATGTTTGTGGAGTCATATTAATCATCTGAAAGATTATCTTTGTAAAGCTGTTGTTACAATGTTAGTACATAGTATGTGCCTGACAAATGTAATTTATTAGTATTATTATGTTTTAATGAGGAGCATCCATATTTTAAAGGGAAACCATACTTCCTTAATAGTAGAAATAGAATACTGCACAAAGATCTTGAGATAATATGATCTCTGAATATTTTCTTTTTCATTATTAAATTAACTAAGATTAATTAATTTTAGAAATATTACAAGTTCTTTAACATTTTGAAATTTTCAAAGACAGAAAGTTCTGGTTTCCTATAAAAAGAAGTTAATAGTGAAAGATGAAGAACTAACAGCTGGGGAGAAAGGGAATCACAATATGGACAATGCAGTGCCCTCTTCCTCTCTTTACTTGAGAAACCTTTCCATTCTCGGGATTTAGATGACCTCGTGATGCCAAGAATGTAGATCTACAGGTCAGAGCTGACTTTCATTGTGAGATACGGAAAACAGTTTCTCTTAGAGAAAGTAGCATGCTTCTTAAATATTCTCACCACCATGCCTAAAAGTTTAGAAACAAGAGCGTTTATCCCCGGAGGTCAAGGAATCTAGACCAAAGCTGTCACATATTAGCATAAAACATCTTTTAATTATCCATATTTTAACTTTAAAATTAATATAAATTTTATATCCCACTCCACAATAAATATGTCCTTGTCACTATGCTCGCTGTATCATCTTCCCCCATTGACCTCAAGATAGTGTATCAGAACTCTATCCTTGGTTTTTAATTCTTCCTATAGATTTTCTCAAAGCAGGCTTTCTGATTGAATCCATTATATACTATTTAACTGCAGATGATTTCCATAATGACATCTGTAGTTATAATCTGTGCCATAAGTTTCACACTCACATATCCAACTTACTTCTCAACAACCGTACTTGGATATCTAACAGGTATTTCAAATGAATAATTTCCAGGAAAGAACTCTTGAGCCCCCTCTGTCTTTCATCATCATCAAATCATATGTATATTGAGTATTCATTCAATATTCAAGCCAAAGCTCTTTGATTTCTTCTCCTTTTCCTCCAAATCTAATCAGTAATTCTATCAATTCTAAAAGAGTGGCATTAGTAACTGATCTATTGACTGATTGTTGTGTTTTAGACTCTGTCTCAAGTTCTTGATATGGAATATTTTATTAATCTTCATTAAAAAGGCTAGAGGTTATTATTATTCTTCCTGTTGCAAGGATGAAAAAACAAAAGCAAATACACAAAAATGGATTAATCAATTTTCTAATCACTTGAAATTTTGGTATGATTTTTTAAAAAGATTTATTTATTTATTTTAGAGAGAGAGCATGGGGCAGGGGTGGGGGAGTAAGAGAAGCAGAGAGAGGGAGAAGCAGAAAGAGATTCTAAGCAGACTCCCTGCTGAGAGCAGAACCCTAAGCAGGGCTCAATCTCACAACTCTGAGATCCTGACTTGAGCAGAAATCAAGAGTTGGACGCTTAACCAGCTGAGCCACCCAGGCGCCCCTAAAGCCAGAATTTAAACCCAGCCAGTTTGATTTCCAGTTCCATGGTTTTAGTCAGTACACTCTATCACCTCACAGTATCTGTAGTCTAATCAAAGATACTCTATTGCTGCTGCCCTCATCCACACCAGTTACGTCACTTGGATTGTTTAGTTGACCACAACCCGCTCACTGCTCTCACTTTTGCCCACTATTTATTCCCCCACTGAGCACAGACTGTATGACTTCCCTTTTTAAGTCCTTTTGATGGCCTCTAATTCTACTTGGAATGAAACCCCAAACCTGTTAGAAAGACCTGCCTAACAATTTACATGATTTATTTTCTCACATGATTTATTTTCTGCCTTGCACTTCAATCCCATGTCATGCACACTGCACTGTCCTCAGACTTCACCACATGGCCTCTTATTCTCTATTTGACTTAGCACCACAGTTTCTCCATCTACTTGCATTAGTTTTCTTTTCCTACAAAACTCTATCTTGGCTGCTTTATGGCTGTTTACCATGCTTCACATGTCAGTTCAAACACTACTTCCTCAGAAAAATTTCTCTGCCCAACCTATTTAAAGGAAATCTACCCCAAACACCCAGTACTGAGCTATTTTTTATGTTTTTTGTTGTTGTTGTGGTGGTGGTTTATTTTTCTCCCTAACATTTATAATATTGGAAATGATTTTGTTAATATAATCAAGTGTTCATTATCTGGATCCTGAAACTAAAATGTAAGCTTCCTGAGGGTAAGAATGTAACATTTCTGTTCATGGCTGTGTCCCTATTACCTAAAATGTTATCATTAACCAGTCATGAAATACGAGTTTCAATGTTGAATGTTTGGTCAAATAAAAACAACTGAAGACATGTTTTATTTTGTTTGGGCTTGTTACAAATCTATAGGTAAATAGAGAAAGAAAGAGAAAGAGAGACAGAAAGAGGGAGAGAGGGAGGGAGAAGTAATAAGAGGGAGGGAGGGAGGAAGAAAACCAACCAAAATCTTTGTTATAATGTGTATTCTTTGATTTCTTGACAACTTGAGCAGAATACAAAGTATCTCTAAGGATAATCAATCCCTAATTTAGGAGATTTGACTAAGAAAATAAAATGGAAAGATAAAGAAGTGTAAAATTCCTATGTGCTGTTAAGAATAAACACACACGTAAACAAAGAGAGTTGATGAAGAGAGTCTGAAAAATACTTGAGACAGTTAAGACTAAGCATAAAGTCAAACAAGCGATAAGTAGATTTTTATCTTTTATTGATGACAAAGATTCTTAAATTATTCCTTGAGTTTTAAATACAAAGTTACTCTTATTTTAATATATTTCTCATGGGCCTTATATATAGGGGTTAATCAATAAAACAGTTTAACTTTCAGTAATATGACTTTCATTTGTTAAACACATAATTAGGCAATATTGGGTTACTGAACATCTTTTCCCACTATACCATCATGAAATACTCTTACTTTACTTTCTGTGCCCTGCCCCTCTTTCACTGGGTACTTGGTGGCAGCCACTGGAATTGCTGGCATTTTGCTGGGAAGTTAATAACCTTCCATTCTTCTTCCAAACTCTTTATGACAGTTCAACACCTTTTCTGGATCTCTCATAATACACTACATGGCTACTCTTATTTCCTCCACTTTTTTTCACTCCACAAACATCCACGAAAATAGAACTGCCTCTTTCACTTTCTCCTAGCCACAACCAGACAGTTGCTACAACTGTTGCTTCAGCCAAGAAAAGGGATTATTTAAATACAAAAATGCTTCTACGGGAGAACTGAACTGGGGAGAATGAGTCTAACTACCAAATCTTTTTTTCTGAATTCTATTCTCAATGTAAGCTAACAAATAAAACGATACATTTCTCCCCCTCTCCACTCTCTTTGAAAAGGAGCACTGTCAAGCTGTCACCCATTCCCCAGGTTTTATTTCCCATTGACAAGAGAACTTCAAACATACTGTAGTCATTTCTAAACGCACTCTTCCAAACTGTGACCCCACCCAAGCACCCCAACCCTCACACACAATGTAATTCTGGGAGACACACTAAATAGACTTGTGAGTTCTACAGAGTCCTGCATTTACCACACGCAAACTCAGAGTCACAGCTAAACCTGCTGTCTATGAGGCACAATGATGAGGAAATGAATCACCACTCAGTGGGAAGGATGAAGGTAACTGTCACAAAGGATAAGATTCATCTCTTTTATGAGTTCCTATGTGCTAAGTCAAGTGTTAAAATCTATTTTTTCCAAAATGACAACTTCACAATACATATCATTTGGGTAAGGGAGAATGTATCAACCAGCCAAAAACAAGGTGATAACTTATTTTTCATTTCTTATTCTGATCCATCTATTTCTAAGACACCAAAATAATCATGTCACAATAAAATTTCATTTCTCTCATTTTGTTTGTATTTAATTTGGTGACATTTCCAGTGGAAGAATTCTCAATTTCAAAGACAATAAATTAGGAATTGCTTTTAAAAAATTATACCACAGAATGAATCAATCCTTTTTTTTCAGTGGATAGCATTCTCCTTGCCAGTAATCCTAAAGTACTGCCAAAACAGACAAATAAAAATGCTTCAACAACAGCTAATATTTCTAGAGGGAATTTTCCCCGAAAACAGCTTCTGTTTGCATCCTAACTAAAATGAATAAAAACCATCACATACTTTTTAAGGAAAAGGACTTTAAGAACAGAAAAATAAAAGAAAAAGGTCAGTGTTTTGAGGATAGCTACCTTGTACCTGATATGATAACAGGCCGTGGAATTCTAACTTTAACTTCCAATATGTTTTACTTTTTTAACAAATAGGTAATATTATTTTATGAAGCACAATATTCTGGCTTCAATTCCTCATTTTAAAAGCTGAGCAAAATCACAAGGGAGCTTTAGAAACTATGTGTCACTTACTCCTTTCTCAGTCAGTCCTTTCTTTGATATAAAGTATAGTCTTTGGCAAGGAAAAGAAAACAGAAAATGCTAAGATTCAGGTTCTAGAGAACATATGCACAAGGTTTCTTAATAGTTAATTTTCCTTTCCTTTATTGTTGTTGGGTTTTTTCCAAGGGCACAGCAAGATTTTGTAGAATATTGTTCAGTTCAGCATTAACAGAGCACCTGCTGACAAGTTTAAAACATTAAATCTTAGACTTTGAGTTTCTACAAGTAATTATTAGCAATATAAAGTTTTCTTTCCTTTCATTTTTAATCCATGCGTGCGTGCAAGTGTGTGTGCGTGTGTGCACACGTGTGTATGCGTAGGTGTGCAGGTACTGTTTAGTCTAAGAATACTGACTGTATTTTGTTATTACAGATTTAACAATAATTTACTAGGTAACTGAAGCCATAGGGATTTCTGAACAGCTGTATTGTTTAATTTCATATTAACATACACTGAATAGTGCTTGTACCCTATCCTTAGATAGTTCGTAATCAGGCAGCACAGATGGGCATCTAATGGAGGACAGCATCCTGTGAACTTTTGACTTTGCTCTGTGACTCAGCAAAAAGAAAAACAAAAGAATTTTCATTGAACAAGTCCTTTTTTTGCTGGAGAGAGCCTAGTATATGGCAATATCAGGCTGAGTCACAAAGCAGAGTACATGGTTAAACAAAGATAGAGATGCAGTATAGACACAGGATCCTAAAACTGGGTAAATAGGAGACAAATCTATGGTTTGAGGAAAGAACTGAAAGGTTCCAGGATTGAGAATTTCTTCATACTATTGGGGTACTAATCGCTTCTGGTAACTCTTCAAAATCTAAAGAAAATGTACCCTAATAAAAAAGAAAGGGAAGGGGAGGGGAGGGTAGAGGGGTGGGAAGGAAGGATAGGAAGAAAGGAAGGAAGGAAGGAAGGAAGGAAGGAAGGAAGGAAGGAAGGAAGGAAAGAATCAGGTGACTCAATCTATATCCATTACTATGGGCCTCTGACAGGTTACATGCCAACCTCTATATTAATGCTTTGATAATTTTTTTTTTAATTGAGAGAGAGCGAGAGAGCGCGAGACAGTGTGTGGGGGGGGGGTGGGAGAGGGAGAGAGAGAATTCCAAGCAGTCTCCACGTGTAGCACAGAGCCCATCACAGGGTGTGATCTCACCACCCTGAGATCATGACCTGAGCTGAAATCAAGAGTTGGACGCTTAACCCACTGAGCCACCCAGGTGCCTCAAGTCTGTTTCATTTTACTTACTGTTCATGAAACAAGTAATTGTCGTTATTTGTTGAAGTCTAATTATATGCCTTTTAGGAGTGTTCTAAGATTTTCCTCATGAAGATTTTGCATATTTCGTTTAAAATGTGTATCTAATACTTCAATAAAGCTATAAAAAAACAATATTGCTTAACATTTAAACATTTTTATTACCGTTACAGTTTTTTTCCTACCCTTATGTCCTCTAATAGTTTATTATTTGGGTATATGAAAGCTATAGATTTTTGCATGTCAATTTTATTTCCCTTCATTTCACTGAATTCTTTGATTGTTTGAATTTGTTTTATGATTATTCCTTTGGTGTTTTCCAGGTATACTATCTTACGATCTTCAAAACCATGCTTAGCTCTTTAATTGACTTCCATTACCTAACTGAACCAACGAATGATGTACAATAGTGAGTAGTAGTGGAGACAGTGGGTATCCCTGCATGTTTCTTAATTTCATGGAGATACATGAAAATAAGATACAGGCTTTAGACTAAAGTATATAATAAAGAAAATACCCCCCTAAAAAGGTCATGAACTTCTTTTCCCATGTCATATTTGAGCAATAAAAATAATGTACAGGAGGAAGCATTCAGAGGGTGGGTGTAGTCAAAGCCATAGGAAACCATGGCCAGGGGAAATCTTCCCAGGGAACAGAATAGCATGAAGAGGGAAGTCTTTGTAAAAGCTGCCAAGCCAAATTTCAGACTTACTACAGATGGATGACTGCTATGTCTCCCATGTTCTCCTTGTTTTTTAAGAGCTGCTATTATTTGTTTCACATACAAGCTCTACCACTGTTAGCGGGTTGTACATTGGAAAGTTACTAAGCCACCAGAAGCCCCATCAAGATCTTATGGGGACAGGGTGCCTGGGAGGCTCAGTCGGAGTCATGATCCCAGGGTCACAATCCTGCTTATGCTCTCCCTCTCCTCCCTGCTTATGCTCTCTCTCACTATCTCTGTCTCTCTTTCTCAAATAAATGAAATCTTTGGGGGAAAAAAAAAGATCTTATGGGGAGAACTTGCTCCTCACCTGGAGATCCTGCATGGTAAGACAGGCATATTGACTTTGGGTGAGACTCAGAGGGCGATGAGTATAATGATACAAGGCATTTTCAGGCCTGCCCTTCTAGTCACCACCCCCCCCCAAATACAGCCATTTGTCTGATATCAAGAAATAGGCAAATTTAGTTGCAAAAATAATTTTCATCTAGAGCAGGACAGGAAGTTTCAGAAAAGGAAGAAGAAGAGTAAGGTTATACAGATATTGTGAAATTGGAGACAGAAAAGCTTTAGGTCCACCAAAGTACCTTTGTGTTCTGAACAAAAGATTCACAACAGCTGTGTTTTGCTTTCAAAAAGGAAAGAAAACTTCATTATTATTACAGAAACCTAATAGAAACAGAAGAGGAAAGGAATCTACACATAGATGAAGGTAATGGTAGGTAATAAATGAGAATAAGGCCAAGTTACATCAAATCAGGTACTTATAACATCCAACCACATCAGTTGGGGAAGCCCTGTGGAAACAGCAGGCTGGAGTCCTGAATGAGATGCCTGGGCAGAGCATCCTCCCTTCAGGTGAGATTTCCAATTGACCATCCCCGTAAGGGCCATATTTTTAGGGCAAATAACAGCAGGGTTTGAAATTAAACATTTCTTCACCTACAGGTAGTTTGGAGCAAGCTACAGTCCTATGTTATCATGTTCTTTTATTTTCAAGAAGCCTGGGCTATGTGTATCTGCCTCCCCTCCCGGATTCCATTCTGGGGGGCCAGCCCAGCCTGCAGCAGGAGGCAAGATTTGTAGCTCCTGGCATCCAGAACAGAAGGGCCAGTTTTGACCTGGAGGGCAGATAATATATTTTAAATAACCAGGCTCCCAAGGTTATTTACAGAGCATGAATCTCACAAACAACATTTCTTAGCCTGCTTGTATATGCGCAAGTCTAGGTGGTCAGTTATGCAGGACAAGTCACAGAAATATCTATCCATATAAAACACTTTGAAAGCAGTGTACTAGGTATACTAATACTTTTACTTGCACTTTAAAGAATACTATCTCCATGTTTTATGGTTATTCATCTGAATGCATTAGCTGGAGAGTGGAGGAGGGGTGATTACGAGAAAGGAGGGAAGAGGGTGCACTACGGGCTGGAGTTAGAAGGGCTAGGAAAAAATAGTGCTTGTATTTCGTTAGACTGGTTTTCATCTCTGTCTCTTCTACCCATCTCTCAGATAAACTAAAGCAACTTAAATGATATCAGATCATTTTATAGAATGAATTTTATAGAACACCCTGAAATTCAGAGAGATGAATGACTTACCTAAGGCCACTCAGCTGGTATGTGACAGTACAGGTTCAATTGGGTCTTTTGTGGACAAAGCTCCTGCCCTTCCCATCACACTATCCTGAATACACTAATAAGTTTATATTCAGAGAGGTAAAGTTTTGTCTCATGCTGATGAGATTAAAATATAAAGAGAAAAAATCAGTTAGAGCACTAGGATTCTTCTTCTTCTTTTTTTTTTTTTCCATTCTGAATCAATTTAGCTATGGTATCTTATGCTATGTCTATATATGGCATCAAATCATCAATTTTCCAGTTGATGCTTTTCTTGCTGCCGTCAACGCTCTGCCAATCAAACTTAGGAAATAGTACGGCTAAATTAGCTGCATGTGGCCATGTTTTTTAATTTTTTTCATCTGCCTTGCAGAGAAAAGCAGATTAACTTCATGACAACTCAATCCAATAATTCTGCAATGTCACAATCTTTCCAAATGATACATACAAATAAGTCAATGAAAGGAGTTTGGGCTTTGCTTCTAAAAACAGTATGGCAGGTTTAATTCAAATTAGGACAGGTATCAAGAATCAGCAAAATTGGTACAGAACCATGGAATAAATGGTGGAGCCATAAACCAGGATCTGGGCATGAACAGGTGTCTGAAACAAGGAGCCTGGGAGCCCAGTGTAACAGAAAAGAAACAAGGAGGATTCAGGATAGTGAGGTCTAGAGATGAAAAATGAGGAAGGACAGCCTAAAGAGATGAGAACAGGGAGAGGGATTGTCAGGACCAGTATCTGATGGCTTAAAACTCTTGCAGTTGTCAGGTGATTTTCATCCCTAGACTACCGGTGTTTCTCTAAGTGCTAAGAAACACAGAACTAGGTGTGTGGTTTTTAAAATAAAAGGGAGAAACAATAACATACCAGTATCATTACTTTTTCATATTTACATTTCCAAAGATTTTTAGAAAGCCAAAGTTTCTATTTCATTAATAATCTTTGTATTCAGTTTTTTTTTCTGAAATAACTGCTATTTCAACCCACCTTACACAAATGCATAAATGAACAAGTGTTTGCAAAGAGCATCTTACAAGCATAAAATCATGCTAGGCATTAGGAAGCCTTTAAAAAGAGATTAAGAGAAAGTTCCTGTCAGTTAATATCCACAAACTTTGGAAAATAAGAACTCAGCTATGTGATACTGATTATGTAATAAAGTAGGAAATGGTGGAGAGATGTGACTGGATTGGGTATAATAGATTTCTTGCATGATTTGGAACTGGGATTCAGAGAGGACTAGAGGGGCAATGAAGTGAAGGCAAGTGGAATAAAAGAATGAATGCATCAAAAACAGCATCTTAGTAAATCCAGAGCATGTAAACTTGACTTCCCCATCATACACCATGAATGAATCTTCGTGAGCTTCTCGATTGTTCACAGATGTGAATCCAAGTAAGGAAGGGTCTTCCTCCACTGGGAGGGTTATCTTCTTCGAAAGAGAGATGCACAGGAGTGCTGAAGTGGGAAGCTCACCTCTACCTAGTGGCCACTTTACCAGCATCTACTATGGCACAAATCACATGAGAGGAGGTAACAGACATTGTCCTTACTTAAAGTAGAACACTCGAGCAATTAATTTCACAGTGCTGAAGAGACAGGATGGATTCAGACCTCCTGGGAATGAGATAGGAAATGTTTGGATAGAGTAATGAGAATGCTGTAATGTGAAGGTCACACTTAGAAGTGAGGATTTGATGCAATTAACCTTTCCTCCTCCACCCCAGAAAAATTACAGCTCCCCTTCCCCAATCCAAGATTTTAAAGAAGATAGCCTGGACGTGGGCTGGGGATGGTGGTAGAGAGATGGTTACTGTTGATGCCATCATGGCCTCTTTTATCTGAATGGATCTATTTATTTTTCAGTGTTCAGCAAGGAAGCATCTCAAGGCTCAATACATTATATCCTCCCTTTTTCAACTTAAGCTCTCGTTTGTAGAAGACATATCCACCAAAGTCTTCTATTATCATCTTTACGAAAATTTATGAAAACCTCTCTCCTGGAGAGGGGATGTACAACAGCTCTACATCTCTAGCTGCAACTGAACAATTCCATTTAAATAGCCCGACATTTCCTTCAAACTAATAAATTCCAAACTAATACATTCATGCTGTGGAAATCCAAACATAGCATTTTCAATTATACAAGAGAGTCTTATCAATATTCTTCCTTTTCTTTCTAATTTTTCTTATCATTTTTACCCTTTATCCCCAAATCTTCAAAGTTTGAGGTCCTTTTTAAATTTTCCTTCCCTTTTATCAAATCTAGGATTTTCTATGTTAATGTCTCTTATTATATACTCTTTCTTTTAATTCCAACTCCTATTACCCAAGATTGAGTTTGACATTCTGTGCTGTTCTGCTGGATTTCTCTTACCAACATATTTCTCTATACTTATTCTACCTACTTCTTTCCATATTCCTGCCCCTTCAACAGAGATTTTCAGACTTCTTTAAACAAAGCACACCTGTGTTCACACGAAATCTTACTTGGGTTTCCTTTAGGCAAACAGCTGAACACAGTTGCTGTGCATAGGATGAAGAATGAGGCATGGGGGAGCATGCACCCTTCAAAGCCTCTCTCTCATGGATAGCCCTCCCTTTGGCTATAGTCAGTGGCAGGGCATAGGTGAGAGTGTATGCTATATGATATCTGGGGAAGAGAATTCGAAAACAACTAAAGTTACAGCTCTAGTGAAATAAGTCCCACCTCTTATCTGTATAGGCCATGTACTTACCTATCTGAAAGCATTTGCTCAAATCATTCCTCTTGTTCTCTTCTTTCAACCTCTCCCTTACTCTCTGATCCACCCTTTCTCCAAGGGTCACAACTTTCCTTGCTGTGAAATTGAGTGAGGCCATAGAAGCCTTTAATGACTATGTCCTCCTTCCAAACCTGTATTTGCTGTGTGTGATTCATTCGGAGCATGTGCTACTTTGCATTGCTATATGTGATGATGATAGAGAGATGATAGATAGATAGACGCCATTTCTACATTTAATTTTCCTTTGGTTTGAACAGTGGCATTGCATTTTTTAGTTATTTACAAACCTAACATTCAAAATGACATCAGTATAAAAAGTGTCAGTCGATGGTATTGTACACTGTCACTATAAGACGCTATTACAATACCATTGACCACACTTGTGGTGAGCAGAGCATAATACATAGAGTTGTTGAATCACTATGTTGTACACCTGAAACTAATGTAACACTATTTTTCAACTATACTTCAATTTAAAAAAAAAAAGAAACAGAAGGAACAGACAATGGCATTTAAGAACTGTCCCCTCAAATTAATTCATTACCTAACTAATTAAAAGTGGTTGTCAATTATGATAGTGATGTTTTAATCAAGATTAGGCTAGCAGGAATGAGCCTGTTTTTTGAAATGGAAAATATAAGCAAGGAAGACTGGGTATATATAATATTCATATAATATTCATCTAGGTAATGAATGCCTATAGCAAAGGGTACAATTTGACAATATCTACTGTACGAGATTAGGTGATCATAAAATAAAGTACTAAAGTGAAGAAGTTATATACAGTTGAAAGTGAGACATAGGAACACATGAAAAAAATCAAGTACCATACACTTTTAAAAAAAGTGTCATTTCATATTTCTCAAATCAGTAAGTGTTTTAATTAACAAGTAGTGTTGAAAAGGATGCTGTGAAATGGATAATTTTATATACTGCAGATGGGAGTGAAAAAATTATTGGGAAGACTCTTGACAATATGCACCTAGGACCTTAGAAATATTGCCATTTCTAAAACCTGCAAGTTTATTTCCAGAAGTCTGTGCAATGAAGATAACCAGAGATACAGACAAATGTTTAAGCACAAAGATGATAGGCTAACATTATTTGTATCAGTGACAAAATGACTTACATATCCAGCAATCAAGAAATGGTAAATTATGGTGTACTCAGTTAATAAAATACTATGAGACTATTAAATATTTACTAGGGAATTTTAATGACTTGGGAACAAGTTTATAACAAAATGGTAAGTGATAAAGCCAAATAATAAATATTTGTTCAGTATGTTCACGGCTATGTGAAATGGATAGAAAGAAAATTGGAAGGAAATAAATGAAAATATTAACTGTGGTTGCCTCTAGGCAATAGTGTCCTGTTTCTTTATATTTTCCATGCTTTAAATTTTTGTATAATGAGCATGCATCTATTTATATCAAGGACTTTTAAATTAAATCAGTGCTTACAAAAACAAGGTCTAAGGTAGATTTGAGATTCTCCTTCACTGCACTTCCACCCCCCAAATGATAAATTATGGAGCAGATACAGCTTGGCAGTGATGGAAACAAGACCCGAACTAGGCTCTACTTTGCCCCCTTCTGGGAGGGGGGTCTAACTCCAACCCAAAATTCTTGGCCAAGCTGGACCAGCTACTCAATTAGGGAATATGGGGTCTTGTCAAACTGACAAAGGGTTAGATTTCCAGAAAGCTCCTTGGCCCCTAAGAAGTACTATCTAAGCAAAAAGTTGCTGATAAAATAATGTGTAGGCCTTATCAGTAACCAAATATGAAGCTGAAAAACGCTTTTCTAAATTAGTAGTATAAAAAATAGGGCCATCTGGGTGGCTCCGTCGGTTGAGTGGCTGACTCTTGATTTCTGTTCAGGTTGTGATATCAGGGTCATGAGATGGAGCCCTGCATCAAGCTCTGTGCTGGGCATGGAACTTGTTTAAGATTCTCTCTCCCTCTCTCCCTCTTCCCCTCCCCCTCCACAAATAAATAAATAAACAAATAAATAAACAAACAGACTAATTTGCATTTGCCACCCTAAAGGAAAGACTGAATTTACTGTTGATGTTCTCTACAGAAAGTTTATAAAATCTTTGCCCTATGAGCACATGGTCATTACAATGCACCCAAAAATACAGACAGAAATACAGAAGTGCGCCAGGCACTTAATTAATAATTACTTTGTTTTACTTTGTGATGTTTGTGGTCTTTGTCAGCTTTTCAACATTTATAATTTGTTCAGTTTCTTTTCTCATTCTAAATACACACTCATTTACATACAGAATTTAGCCTCTGTAATTTTAAATTCTTTCTTACGGAGGACCCTCCAAAAAGTATAAACATCAGTGCTCATGAAACCTGAATCCATTCTGAGTACAGAAACAGAAATTATGGGACTGAGGCCAGAGACCTTGGACTTACTCCTATTTACACAAATATAGTCTGCAAAGGAGTCAAGGTTGGGAAAGACATAAAGTTAGGCATTGGGCTACGTAAAAAAAAAAAAAAAAAGTTAAGACACGTGTGCTGTTTTCTGATTGTATATTATAAGGTTGAAAAAAACACACAAGGATTTCAAGGCAACTGTCAACAGTCAGTAGGATCCAAGTGGTACCTGAGGTAGGAACACACAGGACTTTTTAAACTGTGATATGATGCTTACAGATTCTTTTGTACTTCCATGGAGGTTTGACATTTATGGAATTACTTAATTCAGTGGCTCAGAGATCTTTCAGTCTTTGTTTTCTTATAGAGAAGTCATCGATGATGCACTGACATCCATGACAAATTGAGGTGGGAGTGGTCAGGGTTAGATCCAATTTTAGAGCAATGCCTGTAATTCTGCCCATTTCTCTTTCACTAAAAAAAAAAAAATCACACTGAATGATAAAGATAAAATGCGGGCCTCTTTTTCTCCAGTGGTCATGTGACTATAATCTTTTTTTTATTATTTCAATTTGGTTTCTTTCTTACTACACTGGCCAGACTTTTTGAACAATATTATATAATTATAGAGATTATAGGGAGTCTTTATCTTGCTCCGATTTTTGTAGACATGATTTTAAGAATTATGTGATAATTTTGGTTTAGAGAAACATTTTTCTTTACTATTAGAAGTGTATCTTTCTATTCTTAGATATTTAAGGGCTTTGTTTTTATTTTTCTGAAACAAAGGCTGAAACACTATTACTGTCTTTGCAGCACATCTTTCAACCATCATTTGCCTACTATCATTTTCAATCATATACATATACTATCTCATATATGCCATGTGCAACGATCACATATTCCTGTCGACCACGTTCTGTGCTACATATGTTAACCAAATTATGCCATTTAATATATGGATTTTTGGATTAAATAGTGTTTATTCTTCTGTGATCATTTCAAATTAGTTTTGATTTTAGAAGTATGTTAATATTTCTTTATAAAAATCTAAACTTCGTCAGATAAGACTCACATCCTCACTCTCTTCCAAATTTCTCTCTCAAATCCTTAAAAAGCTATGTAAGCTTAATATACTTTATTTCTATGTGCTTTCAATGCATTTACACATATAGCCATAGAACATTTCTATCAGTGTGATTATTTACATCTTACATAAATTATATATGCTTTTTCTGAAAGCTTTTATTCCAAAAATATGTTTTGGAAATCTTTCCTTGATAGTACATGTACATCTTTTTTATTGCTTAGAGTTGTCCATAATCCCACTAGAGTTTATTGAGCCATTCTCCTATTTAGATTGTTTTGAATATTTTACCATATTAAATGATACTAAAAATTAACTTCCTTGTTCATGCTTCCTGTGCATGGGATCTAGAATAGATATCAAGAAATAGCTTTACTAGGTCCTGGGATATATTCATTTCTAAGGTTATTAAAATCTTCCAAATCGCCTCCAAATTTGCTACAACTCCATCCGTGAAAGAGACCACCACCAGTATCCCATAGCATTGCCAATGCTGGCATTGTAAGACTCTAAAACCTTTATTAGTCTGATGGATTGAAAAATATCTCGCTGATGTAATGATTACCATGATTCTAATTACTACTAAATTTCAATCATATTTTCATTGTCCATTTGCATTTGCTTACCTGAATTGCTTATTTATACACTTGTCTGTTTTTAAATTGGATTATTTGCCTTCAGTAAAACTTTGAACACTAATCATTCATCTGATATATGTTTAGGTATTTTCTTCAACTATGTCCTCTTTTACATATTGCACAGATGTTTCAGATATTTAAACAGTTGAATTTATTTATTCTCATCTTTCAGGTATTTTACTTTTTTTTTTCTCCTTTAGAAGTTTCTTTCCTTCCATAAAGTCCATGAGTATATTCTCCTATATATTCATTTTTTTCTAAATACGTTTCTTTTAGGGTTTTCCTATTAGTGTTTGGTTTGTTTCTATCATTATATTTTAAAGTTGTTTTTATATCTGGAATTTATTTTTATGAAAGTGTAAGGTAATAAGCTACTTTAACCTTTTCTATGGAGAGGCAATTTTCATACCATGACTTATTGACTAATTCATCTTTTCTATACTAACATTACATGCAGTGTTTATATTAAATTCCCTTAAATTTATGAATTTCAAAGCTCTATATTACATATTATTTTTAATTGCTGTAGTTGTTTATCTATGAATATAAATGCTAATAGTGCAATTTTACTTCCTATAGGTTTACAATATATTCATGTCCTAGACACAATAAATCTCCTTGCTTCCAATAGTCTCCTTGCTTCCACGCAATTGCCCTTGGCAGCATTTTCCCAAAAGATTTTGGCTATAGTTACACATCTATTCCCATATATTTTTTCAAATTAGGTGTCAGGTTACATGAATGCTGGAATTCTTACAGAATTCAGTAATTCTTACTGAATATAGCTCACAGTGAAAGGGTCGAGGCAGGGAAAACGCAGAATGAGGGAGGAATATTTCGTCATGCCAGAAAGTAAAAAACAAAAGTAGGAGGACCTGTCAAGGTATTTAGGAGCCAACCTGAAAGAAGTCCCAATAGGAAAAGCTGGGAAAATTTAAGCGATAAAATAAATAGCATAGTACTAGATTATATTCAATGTATAAAACAAATATATACGAGCTCACCCAGATAAAAAGAGATGAAAAGATAAATAAATGATTAAATGGGAGGGGCAGGGAGAGAGACAAATCTTCCTTACAGAATAATCTCAAATAATGTATGTAGGTAGGTACCTCTGCCTCCAGAAGGTTGTCTATCATTCTTGAGAAAAATGTAGATTTTATCATTTTAGCAGGCAGTTAATTAACTTAGTTGGACTCATATGTAAACTCTGTTCTTTGGGGTCAGCTGAAATCTCACATCAGTTATTTTACCCTTAGCTGGAGTCTGCCCACGTGTGTATGGTTCAGGGTTCATGTGGAAATTTGGGAAGAGTTTATATACCAGATTTGGGGCTTTCCTTCTAACCCTCTCCTTTTCAGGATCCTCCCGCTCCCATTACATTGTAGCAACTGTGGTTTCCTGAAGTCTGTCCTTTGCTTCTTTAAGGCCAGAAAGAAATGACAGGATTTTCCATGGAGTGTCAGCCACCCTCTGCTATGTCTATCGCTGGTCCTCAGGCTGAAAATTGTAATCAAGGGTGAGTCATCCCTTTCTCTTAGTGCTAGCACTGATAAAAATCTTCTGTATTTGCTGATTTTCCAATGTCGTGAGGTAGTCTTTACTTCTTAGTAATTTGGTGTAAGTTCATAGTTATTTAGGGGAGGGAGGGTCAATCATACTGGAAACAGAATCTATTAATTTATATTTTTAAGTAAACTTTTAATTTTGGAATAGTTTTAGATTTAGAGAAAAATTACAAAGACATTACAGAGTTCCCATACACCCCATCATGGTTTTCCTCATTGTTAACTTATTATGTTAAAAGTGATGGCTATGTCACAACTAAGAAGCCAACCAAATACATTATTGTTTTTTTTTTTTTTTTTTAATGATTTTTTATTATATTATGTTAGTCACCATACAGTACATCCCCGGTTTCTGATGTAAGGCTCAATGATTCATTAGTTCCAAATACATTATTGTTAACCAAACTCTGGAATGTATTCATATTTCACTTGCTGTTCAACTAACACATTTCTGTTTTCGGATTTAAGCCAGGATCCTGGATTTCATTTAGTCATTATAGGTCCTTAGGTTCCCTCCAATCTCTGACAGTTTCTCAGTTTTTCCTTGTTTTTCATTCTCTTGACAGTTTTGAGGAATCCTGGTCAAGTATTTTGTAGAATTTCCTCAATCCGGAATTTGCATGATGTTTTCCTCATGGTAATGCTGGGGTTATGTGTTTGGGGGAAGGATACCACAGAAGTAAAGTGCTCTCTTCATCATATTATTTTAGGGGTATGTGTCATTGATATGATTTATCATTGATGATGTTATCCTTGATTATATGGCCAAGATTTCTTCACTGTAGTTTTATCTTTTCATATGCTAGTCTTTAGAAGTAAGTCACTAAGTGCAGCCCTTATTCAGAGAGGGAAGGGATAAAGGGAAATTAACCTTCACCTTGGGATGGTATAGAATACATATAAATTCTTTAAAATTTTTCTATAAAAAAGATTTGTCTCTTCTCCTACATTAATATAGCTATTCAGTAATTTAGTTGTAACATAGGGACTCATGTATATTTATTTTATACTTTAGATTATGATCCAATATTATCTTGTTGCTCAAATTGTCCTGTTTTGGCCACTGGGAGTTCTTCCAGGTTGACTCATGTTCCTTTGACATGCTCCCAATCCTTTTCTCTTTTTTGAACAGTCCTTACTTTCTGATGTTACTTTATCTGTGAAATGGGCTGGGAAAAACACTAAACCTATAGACTGATTATGGGAATAAATATCTTAATACATGAGAGGTACAAAGAAGAGTCCTTGGTACACAGTAATCTTTAGCTATTATTAATAACACATGACTATGTCATATCTAATCTTTGCTGAATAAGCATTTTCTTTTCTTTTTTTTTTTTAAGATTTTATTTATTTATTTGACAGAGAGAGAGACAGCCAGAGAGAGAGGGAACACAAGCAGGGGGAGTGGGAGAGGAAGAAGCAGGCTTCCCAGCAGAGCAGGAAGCCCGATGTGGGGCTCGATCTCAGAACCCTGGGATCACACCCTGAGCCAAAGGCAGACGTTTAATGACTGAGCCACCCAGGTGCCCCTGAGTAAGCATTTTCATCTCTGTATTTTTTAACCGTAGGATAGTTTCTCCAGTGTATTATACTGGAGAATTTGTTTCACAAAATTAAGTCTACTCCTTTACCTCTCCAATGTGGATTATAAGTATATTCCTTTATTTTGTATTTCATTGCAATCTGTCATTTTCTCACGTACATTCCTTTTGTCTTTTCTGATGTTTTTCTCCATTTCATAAACATACTATCTTCTGGCATTCTTTTAAAGATAGCAAAAGATTTCTGTTCTGTTGTTGTTGTTGTTCATACCTGAAATAAATAATGTCAGGTCCTGCTATCCTACCAAGCTGTCAGAATGATGTCATATTTCCCTGACCCTGCAGCATTTTCTTTCCATAGATCCTAAAATATTTCTATTGCTGCTAAATTATCCTGGACTCATTATCAACCAGGATGTATTAGTTTTCCCTTGGCTATACTTACTGAAGATTTGAATTTTCTTGATTTCTCTTACTAGATTAACATCTTTAGGACTAATGGATGTATACTGATTCTAGCCCAATTTTTTGTGCCCAGCATGCATTCGTCTCCTATGGCTATCCTAGGTTAAAGTGGGATAAATTGGGTGGGAAGGATTAGATGGCATTAAAAACTACAATCTCCAGTGGGCTTTGCTTATGAAAACTTTTCAATCTCCTTGACTGCCTTTATTTTTTTAACATACACAAGACAGGAAGTCATCCCTCTTAATTCTTCCCTAATCGTCTACTCTTTTATTTACTAACTTTACACTGTCAGAATGGACATAGAAGGGAGAATATGAATGAATTTCAGGGTATCAATGAGTGATGATAATACGTGAGTCTCAAAAAGCTGTACTTACGGAATAAAGGGAATCATGTTTGCTCTTCCATTGAGTCCACTGGGAAGGTGGGCAGGAGGGATGATTTGTGACAAGTGTCCCTATCTCCAAGTTTAGGCCACAGGTTTTCTATATAATGACTTAAATGTTAGCTATCAATACAGCTCAAGTTTCTTGGTTTAATACTATTTGGTGTATGAAGAATTGTTGGTACTTCAGTATTGTTGATAGAGAACTAATATTCCTACTTCGTATTTAAAAATTTTAGTAATCTCAAAATAATGTGAAAAAGTTCAATTAAAAATCAGTGAAAACAATGTTAGGTACTGGCAGGTGTCTGGTACGTAACATTTGGGGATGATTAACAATACAGCACACAGAAGTGATATTAAGCAATATAAAAACACAATAGTATTAAAATTGTCAAATACATAATGGCAGGAATTCCAGCACAAAGCTTCAAGAGTTACGACCCGACCCAAGGTTCCTGGTAGCTTTTTAATGATGCTCAAGTGGGTGTAGAATATGAGCTGATTAAGAGATATGCTAGTTCAGTATAGAAAGTCAGTAAGGCTGGAGACATATACAAATGTAACACATTTTACCTTAAGACATTTTTTTCTCATCACCTCTTAAATATACCACATATGGTGAATTGCAGTACCTACATTGCATACACCCTCCCCATATGGCTTGAGTGCAACAGTGTCAAACATGGGTGAGCACTGTGTATTTTTAAATGCTAAGTCATAATTAGGTGCAATATAAATCATTAATTATGTAATTAAATTCTTAACATCTAGATATACCCAGTTTTCTAAAATAATATCTTAGCATTGAATTCCCCGCATCCTCAGAACACTACTAGGTTGACTAATTCACTAATCTTTTGAAATCATTCAAAAAAAATTATGAATGACTGATCATAATAACAGTACTGTATCATGTTGTAAGAATTAAATGAGTTAATATGTTTAAAGCCCTTAGCCTCATGCCTGATATGCAATCACCAAATATATATACATATATTTGATATATGACATATGAAATATATATGATATATTTGAAATATATATATATCAAGGTAAAAATGGCACTCTCGTGCCTTTTTGTCATATTTATTTTATTGATAAGTTAATGTGAGAATTTATTGAAAAATATTTTTGAGGATGAAGAAACATTTTTCTGAAGGCCTTTATATTATTTAGTTAGAAACCCACTGCATTTAGGTGCTTGTCAAATAGATAATTCTATTACCATGAATATAAACAATACTTAAAAATGTTTACTTGAATCTTAGTCTATGCCAGATACTGCATTAGGTACAGTGTCTACCAGGAGCCATCCAGGAAGTTATGGCTGATTGACATGTTATTTCATTCCATTGTGCAGGTAAGGACATAAGCTTATCCTGGTAAAGTCCTTAATTTGCAGAAAAATAATATTTTGTATATACATTATATATATATAATTATATTATATATATTTTTAAGTGCTTGTTTCTGCCATTCCACTAAGGTCTTAGAAGAAATACTCCTATTAAAATGCAGAGTGTCTCCTTCCAAGGTAATGATAACATCAGCAAATTTCAGAAGCATTGGGGCAGCTAAAGCTAGAGAATTGATTAACTCTCTTACAAAGTGGCTCTAATTCAACTAATTAGATGTTGAACGAGTGCTAAAGTTCAGCTCTAGTGATTCATTGCTTTCTTCCGGAGCTCTACCTATCTCATTTAAAGTTCCTAAAACTTAAAGTGGTCCATATAAATACTTATAAACATGTGGTCTTTTTGTACTGGAAAATCTATCTATCATAATTCTAATACACATGCAGGAAGCTATTTGCTAGATTCAAAGCTTAGTAAGCAACACAGGCAGACCTGTGGTCTTTGCCCATTAATTTATTGTCATTTGGAGAGGCCATTCTCACTGTCATTTATCATTAAACACTGGGACCTTGACCCATTTTAAATTGTGACTTGAAAATAGAGAAAGTGCACAGCACTCTGCGTGGTTGAAGGACTCCAGAGAATCGACTTTCAAGTTTCCACACTAAAAATGTCTTTGGGTCAGTAATCACTGTAACATAGGAAAGTAGATGCAAGCCTCTCATTGTTTCTATTTCTAGTTGTGTATTTCTCTCTCCTTTACTGTGGTGGAATTTTACAATAAAAAAGAGAGTGAGAGCACTGTTTCCACATTCAGATATTTTAACATTAATGGGCTGTGGTCATTGAAGAAAATAGACATTAATTATGGTTTTATTATGAATAATAATACATTAATAACAATAAGCTATTTAAATGGATGTTTCCTATGTGTCAGGGAATGTTCTAAAACCTTTGAGACATTTTAATTCATTTAATCCTTATGTTTACTCTCTGTTGTGGGTATTATTATCCTCATTTACAGAAGAATAAACTGAAATTCAAAGAGTCTAGTAACAATAAGCAAAGGAACAGAATCAAATCTAAGTGTTTCTACAGCACATACTTTCAAATAACATAGGAGTCCCTCCCTTCCTTAACTCTGTCACAGCTCAGAGTTGAATACCAAGAAAACAATAAGGGAATCCAGACTGGAAATCTAAGTAAACATCTGTACTAACATCAAGATGTCCAACTGGGTATTATATTCAACTAATGAATCATTAAACATTGTATCAAAAACTAATGATGTACTATACTTTGTTTAACTGAATTTAAATTAAAAAAAAAAAGATGTCCAACCCATTCCAACTGCGAGTTCATATAAAAGTTGCCATAAGCACTGGCCATGTATTTAAATAATGGAGGTAATTTTTCATATTTCTATTGTTGCCATTCCTTGTTCTCAGCTTTCCTACTTGAGATTTTCCTTTGAAGTCTTGCTTCTATTTATATTGTGCACCTCTCACCACACTCCTAAAAGATACTCTTACTTACTCTTTATTCCTAGGGATAATAGGAGTCACCCACACTGGTCATGGTATTTCCTATTTTCTCTTCATTTATTGATTAATGGCATTCATTTATTTGTACAGCTTAAACTAAGCTCTTATAACAAGGAGATTTCCAAAAACACTGTGAAGGGAAGATGGAAGTTTGAGGAATGACTCTCGTCTCTGACACATAGTTTCTTTTTCTAGATTTATTTCCTGGAGATCAGAAAAGATAAAGAGGAAGTAGAAGGCAAGCAGCTTCCTCTTCAAAGATGAGATCCAGAAATAAATATATCACTTTTGCTCATGTGCTGAAAACTGATTGCAAGGGAGCCTAGGGAATAGAGTCTCTAATTGCTAATATCATCTAGATGCAGCAGAGAGTCCAGTTCCTATTCCTAAATTGAATAAATGGAGAATGAATACTGATATCAGTGAACTGTCTCTTCCACGTAACTTGCCGGTCAGAGGTTTACTTTGCTTATTTTTTTTAAATCTCATATTGTCTCTTTCACCGCTATACATGTTTCCATTCCAGCTTCCTTAGCCCACATGTCCCAAATCAAAGAAAGAAAAATGATTAAAAGTTCAGGAGCAACAGTGACAACACTCAGCAATGGTAAAGCTGAACGGAGTGGAAACCAATGTGATAGTCACAGTCAGTCAAAAGGTGAGGCCAGAAGAAATAAACGGAAGCACTATTTAGGCAGATACAAGTCAAACCAATCTGGCTGTTCAGTGTTTCTAGGCTTTTTAAATAGAAGGAGGACCAACAATCTAGACCACAGAGTTATTGGTAGTTTAGCTGGTTATTCTGACCTGATTTTTCCTTACAAATTTTCATGTTTGAAAGACAGACTATGTCAAGACAGGCTGTGAAATAACATAGCATCAAAGAGCTAATACAGCTGTGATTAGGAAATAATGCTATAGATAAAAAAATACAATCCCTTAAATGGAATGAACTGCTTTCTTCAGGGACTTTGCCACAGAAACTGTTTGCTGTCCCAGTGGAGTTGTTTCCAAATAGTTGGGTCCTGGTTTCTTTTACTTGGTTTAAAAAGGCCCTTCCTTCAATGTGATAATCTAATCTGAACATAACAATCCCAATGTGAAATAAATAGAAAGTATTATGAGTCTATGTGCACAATAGGTTTATTTGTTTTTAGCAGTCATGTCAAGATCACCGTTGACCACATGAAGTCCATGCCAATTACAATTCTCTCCCAACTCATATAGTTTTTCAGAAACAAAGCAAAGCATATTCGGTACCTGGGACAATGTTTTATTCAACTTAAATTCAATATATTACACTTGTCCCCTTAGAGTTCACTGTCCACATCTCACAGCTCATGTACAGCCATCTACATACATGCTTTTATGACCCTAAAATTTTACATATATCAGTCTTTTACTTACATGTCTTCTCCCTTTTTTCCATCTAATCAACTTCCACTTATATCTTAAACCTCAATTCAAGTACACCTTGCCCTTGGCAGACTTGCATTACATAGTAATAGATGCAAAATTGTTGAATTGAATTGATTCTGTCCCGAACTTTATAATTTTAATCCATAGGCTCAAGTTGCCGGAAATGTACTCTGCTGATCCATGTTGACTATCCTTCAAGGATGAGTTAGACTCTCAAAGCAGACTAAAGTAATTATTAAAGTAAAGTTTACTCTTTTTTTTAAAAAAGATTTTATTTATTTATTCGACAGAGATAGAGACAGCCAGCGAGAGAGGGAACACAAGCGGGGGGAGTGGGAGAGGAAGAAGCAGGCTCATAGCGGAAGAGCCTGATGTGGGGCTCGATCCCAGATCGCCGGGATCACGCCCTGAGCCGAAGGCAGACGCTCAGCCGCTCTGCCACCCAGGCGCCCCAGCTCTTGAACTATATTCTGATAAAATCCAATGATCAAAGAAAATAAAAATAGTTGCTTGCCTATTTTTAAATGATAATGATACATGACATCACCAGGAAGAAGACACTTGCAAACTGCCAAAATTGGAAAATTAGAAGAATTCTAGGATACATTTATGTTAATAATCAATTCTGCAAATAATCACTTTGTTACCCTGAGAGGCAGAAGAAATGAGGGAACCAGCAGTTAATTAAATATTCAGCTGCTCTAGGCAATTTTCTGGGCACTTTGTTGTACATTGCTTCTATTACCATGATAACTCTGCCTTGTAGACTCTGTTATCCAGCATTTAGAAAGGGAAAATTGAGAATAAGAGAAGTCAAGTAACTTTCTATTGTAAGATGGATTGTCTTGGAGACCCACTCTGAGTCAGAGATTAGCATACAGAATTTCTTAAGCAGTGCTCTTAGGATCAACATCTTTGGGAGAAGGTAAGGAAGCCAAACAGGGAGAAACTGGGCTGCAATTCAGTCTCAACAAGGATTCAGCAACCATGATGAAGTCAAGCTGAATGGCCCTTGAGACATGGTCCAATTTCGGCTTATGGAGGCAGACATGTTATACTACTGTTTTGGTCAATCATGTGATGAAAGGTGTCTTGCTTAGGCAAGGTGCCTCTCTTCACCCGAAGTAAATTATTAGAAAGGGCTGACAGCTGAGAGATTTAATTGAAAAATTCCCCAGCAGTATCGACTAAAAAGAAATCTGGAGAGTAGAGCTGAGCAGCCAAGATAGTTCACTCACCGGGCTGCTCTGATGTACCTGATTCATATATGTCGTAGGAGTAGCTATCTCAGAACTCCAGTGAGTCTCTTTCTATGGGAAGTTCCCATAAGAGGGATAGTGAGTTGAACTGCAGGCCTTGCTAGTGAAACTAGTCTTGAGGACAAACCGATATTTAATATTCCTAGTGAGCTCATGCAGATCCTCATTCTTGAGAGGTCTGAGCTCTTGCTTAGCATGACACCTCAGGTCCAGACTGCTGTATTTATCCATTTACTCTCAAAATTGGACAACAGAGTAATAAGAAATGCCCAAGTGGATCCCTGAGATGCCAAACATACTACTCCCTACTGCCATTATACATCACCAGCTTTATCTCCTCCTAATGATCAGAGTCAATTACCCTTGCCAGATGGTTATTTTTCTTCAAGCCTCATTGTCCTTTGGCATGAGGATTCAAAGTACTCAGGTGGCAGTACAGCTTAAAGCTAATTTGACTCTTGCTAAGTCTCCTGTGGAAGTGTTCTCCCTTTAGAAACAATGACTTCTAAGCCTAGAGAACCTGGACTTAAAGGGATGGAAAGAAGCAATTCTCTAAGAGTCACTTGGAGCGAGCAGTCAGGGTCTCTCTGCTTTGAGAGATTCACCAAACCATCTGCTCTACCTATTGTGGATGAAGAACAATATAATAACAGTCACTGATTTAGTGTGCACGTACAACTGAGTCTTTTGCCTTGTCTTCTCAAGATATTGTCTCTGAACTGGAGCTTCAGTTACATCATCAATAGGCCACCCCATTGCTATTATATACTGGGCAGTCCTGGGTTTTATAAGATGTGATAGGACCATAGGATTCCATGGTGATGTGCACATTGCTGCACCTTCTTTGCTATAGAGTGAATCCCTTGAACATGATACTCTTTGGGATGCCATGTAAGTGTATCAGACACCTATAAGTCCCTGGAATGTGGTCCTGGGTGAGGTCTTTCAAGTAGGGGGGCGGGGAACAACCACCTCACACCTAAAATATGTATCAATTCCCACAAAAAAAAAATCACTATCCCTTTCAAGTGAAAGGAATCTAATGTAGTAAACCTGCTATAAAGGGAATGATTGGTTTCCTTGAGGGATGAGACTGTACCCTGGGTTTATGTTTAAACCGTTGCTAACAGAATGAAATCTATCAGTTTCAGTACCTATATCAGATTAGTAAGTGGGAATGCATGCTGTTGGGCCCATTCCTGCCACAAGACTCTTCTGTTTAGTTATTCATCATGCCAGAACTGGGGAAGAAGGGAGTAAAAGAGGCTGGCTGATGTCAACCGCCCAAGGCATACTCTACTTGGCTATTTAGTGTCCTTTCCATGGTGGATGTTCACCAGTGGGCATCAACATGAGATGCAAAGAAATTTATACTTTGTGCCCAGGCCTACCACATCCCATGCTGCTATTCTAGACATCCTCACCAATTTTCTAATTTTTCTCTTTTCAGTTTTGTTTTAAGATTTTTTTTATTTGAGAGAGAGAGAGCATGAGCATAAGGAGGGGCAGAGGGAGAAGCAGACTCACCACTGCACAGGGAGCCCAATGCAGGGGCTCAATCCCAGGACCCCTGGATCATGACCTGAGCCAAAGGCAAATGTTTAACCAATGGAGCCACCCAGGTGGAGTGGCTCCCCTTTTTCAGTTTCTGACAAACTTGCTAACTCATTTATTTTCTGTTTAGCCTCTGATGATTTTCCAAGCCATTTGCTACTGCCCATGAATCTATATACTGACTCAGGTCATTTCTATCTAACTCAAAGTAGATTACCAGCTATAATACATTTTCGGCTTGCAGTCATTTGATCAGACACACCACATGGCTCTTTTTTTGCCTTTATCATTTGGTTGTAAGGAAGCTACCATGTTGGTAGAGAAATGAGCTGAGGGAGAAATGCTGACTCAAAAGTATGTATTACATGGAGTCTGAGCAACTTGTCTGTGTAATATACTTGGGGTTTCTGGCTCTCTTTATGCTCAATCCCAAATGTACAACTTCTATCTTTTCTACTAACTTCTACTAATCCTCTTTGATTTCATGACTCAGTAGGTGCAATAGAACCAAACACATGTGGCCACATGGTAACTTGGTATTAGTCACTCTGTCTCTGCCAACACATGTTAGCCTGCTAATTTCAGCTAGGGGCTATGTTCTTCACCTATCACTATGATGAAGTTTTTATTTCCAGCAGGATTGGGGTGCTCTGTCTTCAAAATCTTATCTAAACACGTTTGTTCTTAGACTATTCTGATCACTGTAGGGCTGAGATGGAGATTAACATGCTGGATGGTAATTCAAGGGTGCTCTTAGAATCAATACTTTGGGGAAGGAAATAACGGATTAGATGGATGGGATAATGTAGGTTGTGGACATGTCACAAAAAGGCTTCAGACAACCTTACATGAAACTCTGAAGCCTGAGTAGCCCTTAAGAGCTGTCTCAAGTTGAGACAAAGGATCCAGTCCTTTATACAACTTATTGACCAATCATTTAATGGGGGCTACCCTGGGAAGAGGGCATAATTTTGGGAGAGATGCTCTCTTTAGCTAAAGGCAATTACTTGAGAGGTCTGACAGCTGACATCTGTCAATCTTCCTTCAATGGAAGTTGAAAGGGATGATGAACCCCTCAATCTTGAAGAAGGATCTGAACCAGCACCATATCCCTGACACTTTCAAACATTACTTCACCATGATAGGACAGAGATTTTAAGCCAAGTTTGTTTGTTTGTATTTTATCTTAACTCTAAAGCCTTTGCTTTCTACCACAACAAAGTTTTATTTGCCATTCTATATGTAGTATTAAAAAATGTCAAAGTGTTTTCCAAAGGCAGATATATTATATATAGCTATAATCATTATTTAAATGCAATTTTTATCCCACTATTTTCACTTAAGTGGTATTTTTCAATATATCCTTTGGCAAAACAATTGCCTTTGTTTTCCTTTTTGGTAGATTTTGAAAGTTCAGATTATAGAACATTTTTATCATTCTTGCAATTATGACTGCAGGCAGGTAATTCTGTGAATTATGTTTAAACAACTGCTAAAGAGATTACAGCTCCTCTGTGGACATCATCAAAACAAATCAATCATTTTCTAGTCAATCTGTTTCTTTCTTTTTTTATTATAATTGCAGATCAATGAATGATTTATTAGATTGCTACACGATTACTTTGGTTATTGGATTGACTAAAATAACTTGGGTCACCCAGAATCTTTTTAACTCCATAACTGATCATTTACTCTGAAGCATACAAAGAGTGAGGTAGTGTTCTACCAGAGAGGGTAGGACCAAAAGCCTCCTCTGACCTGTGACTCAAGACAACAAAGCATTCACAACCATTGCCTAATCAGGATCAGGCCCAACTCTAAGCTTTATCTCTTTTTATTTCTTAGCTAAGAGGTCAGATGAAACCACACCTAGTCTGAACCACTTGTTTCCCTGAGTTTTCAATACAATCTAATTTGATGTATTTTTCTGAATATAAGTTTACTTTTCCTTACGACCAATACACTAATCCCTGAATTATCTTTTATGACTGTTTTGAATACCATTATTTACCTGTCTGCCAGTGGCCAGAGGGATTTCAAGTGTTAACACAGGACCTGACTTTTGCCATTACTTTATTTCTTATGATACTTCGACAAAACATTTGCACTTTACTACATGTAGGACATGGGAATGTAAACTGTTCCTGCAAACAGCCATATAGTAAATATTTTCAGCTTTGTGAGCTATATGGTTTCTGCTGCAAGGACCTATTTCTATTGTCTTCTCAAGAAAGCAGCCATAGATAATGCCTACATGGGTAGGACACATTGGTGTGTCCACTAAAACTTTATTTCCAAAAATAAGAGACAGGCCAGAATTGACCTGTGGACCATAATACACTCATGGGTCATAGTTTGCCAAGTTCTGTCTTGTATGGCAAAGAACCGAGCCATGTGAAAAGTGAGTCATTCCATTAAATACATATTTGGTTTACTGAAACCCCAAAATTTTGATGATTGAAAATACTCAACAGATGGAGTGACTACCCTTAGCTTAAATCTAACTGTCTGAGATAATGTAAACAGAGCCCCCTGACCCATCACAGACTATGGGTGAAAGACGCAGGCAAACCAAATTTTTTGACCTTCCATGTGTCTATGAAATCTAGCAATAAATTCCACTGAACAAACATGTAAGTTCTAGACACTGTCCTAGACACAGGAGCCTAAAAATAGAAAATACTTTATAAAAATATAGGTACCTATTTTTTTGTAGGATTCTATATGTAACATCATATATATGAGCAGGTCTAAAATCAAGCTGGTAACAATACAGTTTTTGTCATTCTAGCCTCTCCTTCAAGTAATTCATTAATTTGTTTTTCTTTTTTGGTCATTTTTCTGGAAATACAAATTTGTTTAACGTCTAGAAGTTATTTTTTTTTACCATGAAAAATCATTTCTTTTAATAGCCTGCCAGCTTTGCATGGATTTTTTTTTCTCTATAGGATTGGCTGATCTATCAGATCTGAGAATTCAAGAATCTTATTACGTCTTCCTAAAGAAGTCACATGCTGATCTATCATTTCTCTTGAAAAATGTGGGGACTGCTTTTGAGCTGGAATGGCTCTCGGATTTATTATTATATTAATTTCATATTTTTGGCACATCAAATTCCAAGCTAATGTTTTATGCTGCTTCACACACAACTTGCAGTTCAATTGATGTCTTTAGTATATCATTTCTCTCATCTGCTAAGTGTATCTCAGAATGTTATATGACTTTTCTCTAGATCTCTAAAATCATCACTGTAGTTTATGTGAAGCATGAAATTTATCCATTTTTGACTAGTCCACCTTTGGAATGTAAAATTTGCTGCTAGACAGCAGTCTGAGACAAAATTTTATCTGACAGTTAATAGTACAATCCCTTTCATCTGTATGCTTTACATATTTTTCTTTGTTTCTGCTTTTAATTGTAAAAGGTTATTTATATAGAAATCATTATTACCTCTCAAACGTTACATTCTTTTTACACTATGATCAGGGAATACCATAATACCTGACATAATTAATAGTAATGACTGATCAAGGTCTCATCTTAAACTTTGTTTTTGTGTAGTTTGCCTAGATCTCTAGGAATTTTATTTAATTGAAATTCCAGAGATCATTTACATGTAGTCCATCTTTCTTATAGTACTTCACAGATCTTTTTTTCCATATTCAGCAATGTAAAATAACTCTGTGTATGTTTTTTAGAGCCTGGAAGAGCCACATCATAATCTCCCTCTGAGAAGAATAAACTACTTAGTTAATGTCAATTGATCACAGGAACATATCAAGTTTGCATATTTGTTTAGGAGAGTTCTGTGGGCACTCAACTGAAACACACTGAGAGTCTGGCTCAGTAGGTCTGTCACTGCCCTCAAAGAGGTAAAACCAGGGAGGCTTTTAAAATGAGCCATCTTTGTCATCATCATCGTCTAAAACAGAGGCCAGACATTGAGCCAGACCTATCTATTGGCTATAGAACTTTTGCTGCTTTCTGGTTGAAAGAGATGCAAGTGACACAAAATGAGTGTTTGTGAAAGGAAGTCCAACATTTTCCAGGTATCGAAGGTGTGTTTGTGTGCGTGCACACACAAAGAATAAAGGGATGGTCTAGAGTAAATGTTCTGTTTTCTGTTCAGAAAAGCTTCTCCCTTCTTAAGTAAATTATTCAGGCAGTATTATTGGTGTTTGACAGTCACAAATGCTACTTCCTTACTCAGAAGAATAGTTATGTGAGTCACTTTGAAGCAATCATGGTGTCTGACCACATGATTTGTTCAAGGACTGGAGCTGAAATTGGTGAAAAACGAGTTTCTTTCTGAGACTTAAAAAGTCCAATTGATTGTCCATCTTTCCTACTAGATCTTTTGTCAGATGGCATATAAATATACTGAACTGTATAATAGAGCTAATAGAAATAAGGGATAAGAGAGAAAGAGAAAAATAGAGGGAAAGATAGATTAAACAAAAACAAACAAACAAACAAAAAAAACCCAAACTACCAGTATTAGTTTCTTGGAGCTGCCATAAACTGGGTTGTTCAAAATAAGAGAAACTTATTGTCTCACCACCTGGAACGCAGAAGTCCCAAAGCAAGGTGTCAGCAGGGCCACACTCTCTCTGGAGGACTCTGCGGGAAAATCCATCCCTTGCCTTTTCTATTGACATTTCTTGATGCAGTAGCCACATCATTTCAGTGTCTGCCTCCATGGTCACATTGAGTCCTTCTCTTCTGTGTATCTGTCTCCTTCCATGTTTCTTGGTCTAATCTCTCTATCTTTTATAAGGTTACATGAGATTGCACTGAGGGCCCACCCAGAAAAATGGGGATAAAGTCTTCCTCTCAAGTCCCTTAACTTAACCACATCCCAAAATATCCCCTTTTTCAAAGAAAGTAACATCCAGAGTTTCTGACAATTAGAATGTGGACATACCTCTTTACGGACCCCCATCCAGCCCAGTACAGAATCTTTCCATAGCTTGGTTATACAATTCAGAATTCTCTCTTTCTCACTCCTCTAATTTTTTAAAAATTTATTAAGTTAGCTAAAATTAGATATTTGCCACTAGTATCATATTAGTTTTCCATATTTCAAAAGTAAAATGGTGGAGTAATAATTATATCTAGTTTTCTTTCCTGTTTGGCTGGTTCTGTATAGTAGTAAAACTTATTGATGGTCAATATGTCAGTACAGAATCAAAAGTCTCAACTATATGCATGCTATTTTACCAATCAATTTCACTTACAGAATTATTCTTCTAAATCTATTTAAAGTTATCAAAAACCAGGGATGCACTGTATGGTGACTAACATAATATAATAAAAAAATATTATTAAAAAGTAAATTAAAAAAAATAAAGTTCTCTATACATTAAAAAAAATAAAGTTATGCACAAAGATGTAGTAACATTTATAGTAGAGAGTAAATTAGCATTCCAACAACAGAGAATTAGACTTCTGTCTCTGGTAGTTTAGAAGGCTGGATTATATTGAATGTCTCTCTTGATTAAATCCATTAAAAATGTTAAAATTAAAAATGTATTTTTAACTATATTTTTAAATACACCATTAAACTAGCAAGAAAGGAAGCAATCCTCATGGGCCAAATACAAAGTAAAGAATTCAGAGACATAAGTAGAACAGTGAAGCTGTGTTTACCCTGTGGGCATTTTTCAATTCTAAGCAACTTTACCTTTGATTTTCATGCCTTTGCAACCCATGGGGCATAAGATATAGAGGAGTCTAGTAGAAAATGGTCTTCATAGAACTGGGATCACAAAGGCTTAATCTCTCAGTTTATGGGTGAAGCAAAAATCCCATAGACTTCCACACTCACAAATAATATCTCCTTAGAACAGGAAAAAGGAAAACAAGAACAAACTCAAAAAAATCTTGAGTTTTGTTCCTGGGTAGAAGGAAAAAGAACTCTTTCCTGTGCAGCGTCCCCTCCTCAATTCATATTCCCTAGGTGGTCTAAAAAAGATCAGGCCAAGAATTTGGCTTCAAGAAGCCCAATTTCTTGTGTTCTTGGGTAGCTGGTAGAAACATAATGCAAATCTCTATGAAATAACCCACCTGCAACAGAAGTCTCAAAGTATTGCCTTATTTAAAACTCCAAATGATATGAGTTTAGCAATTAAAAAAAAAAGAGTGAAGAAACAAAGAACAAATGAGACTAAGCAGGAAAAACAAACTAACAAAAATGAATTCCCCTAGGCACAGAGTATAAAATAAGCATATCTATTCAATAGAGAAATAAATAGTTGGTGCAGCCACTTTGGAAAACAGTGTGGAGGTCCCTTAAAAAGTTAAAAATTGAGCTACCCTATGATCCAGTCATTGCACTACTGGGTATTTACCCCAAAGATACAGACGTAGTGAAGAGAAGGGCCACATGCACCCCAATGTTCATAGCAGCATTGTCCACAATAGCTAAATCGTGGAAGGAACTGAGATGCCCTTCAACAGATGACTGGATTAAGAAGTTGTGGTCCATATATACAATGGAATATTACTCATCTATCAGAAAGAACGATTTCTCAACATTTGCTGCAACATGGACGGCACTGGAGGAGGTAATGCTAAGTGAAATAAGTCAAGCAGAGAAAAACAATTATCATATGATTTCTCTCATCTATGGAACATAAGAACTAGGAAGATCGGTAGGGGAAGAAAGGGATAAAGAAGGGGGGGTAATCAGAAGGGGCAATGAAGCATGAGAGACTATGGACTATGACAAAAAAAACTGAGGGCTTCAGAGGGGAGGGGGTGGGGGAATGGGATAGGCTGGTGATGGGTAGTAAGGAGGGCACGTATTGCATGGTGCATTGGGTGTTATACGCAACTAATGAATCATCGAACTTTACATCAGAAACCAGGGATGTACTGTATGGTGACTAACATAATATAATAAAAAAACATTAAAAAAAAGAAATAAATAAAATGAAGAATTATTAATGTAAAGCCAAATAGAGTAATACAGTTAGAAATTAAAATGAAAAGTTGATAAATGGATCAATAACAGATTAGATCTAAAAAAGTCAATTTCTTTGACCCAATTTATTAATTTATGTGATTAAAATACTTATAATTAGTATCTCACAGGCTTTTGTGTGAATCTAATGCAATATATGTAAAAGCACTACAGAATAAATAAAACACTATTTGAATTCAATTATTTGTTTGCAGCTATATATTTATGTATTAGCCTGTTACCTATAAGCTTCCCATTACCACCCCCCCCCCAATTTGGACAGACCAATATTCTACTCTCCTTGTCCTAGGAAAGGTACAAGACAACCAAATAATGGAGGGAAAAATCAAATCTAGGTCCTGAGCATGTGACAAAAAACATGAAAGAATATGTGATTAATCCTAGCCATTCTGAATAATTCTGAGAAAAGTCCTAAGAACCCAGAACCCACTGCTCCTAGCATAGCGCAGGAACAGGGGTACACAGATGACGACAGTTCTATACGGGCAGAGAGAAACTGAGGCAGTCTCGAAGGATTTCTTTCCTGATCCAGTAATGTGCAATGGGTAGACGCCTGGACTCCAATACACTAATACGGGATACGAGAACAACCTGCAATTGTGAAGAAGGCTTTAAATGGGGACAAGGGCCCATGAATGAAGACAAGACTGGATTGCAGATGTCAAAATGAATTTCAGCATAAATATATGATGACAGAGGCTACCAGATCGATCTCATTTCTACCAAATTATTGTTTTGCAACTTCAATATAATTTAAATTTGCTTTGAGGAAAGAATAGAAATGATCTTAAGTTGATTGATATTTCATTTTTCCTAGGCAGAACGAAAGACTGAAGGGATGATTAGGTTTGATTATCATTATCAGGGAATAAATTTTATATTACTAGCATACTTGAATTTGTGGCTGAAGGTTCATATTTACCACGTATTCAGTATTAATTATTTACTGCACTCATGATAGTGTGTGTTCAGATACTATACAAATATTACGTGATACAAAGACAAGCAACTCAGAGTATACCTTCAAGGATTTTATAATCTAATAGAAGAGCAAGCATTATTACTCACTCAAAGCATTTTATTTACTCTTGGAAAAATGTGAACATCAATTCATTATATCTTTTCAGGTGGGTATACCTATTCAGCTTACATCTGACACATTTTTACATGTATCTCATAAGAATCTTTGCCATGGAAATAGTTTATGTGCTGAAAAGCTTTCGGCAAACTACAAAGAAAAAAAAAATACCCAGTGATTGCTTCAGCATTAGCAGTTTTTCAGAGGTCAGCTACCTATATTAAATGTTTAAATATTTATATTAAATAATAAATATTTAAAGACTACATTCAGGTTGAAAGGTTTGCATGAAACAGAACCTAGAATGAGATTTCAACACAAGTACACGGAGTGGACAATGTTTCTAGCTCAGGGGGAGTTTTGCTGAATTCTTCAATTATGTCCCGGTTGTATTTGCATATAGGAATGGGGAAAAAATGGAGAAATAAAATACTCTGTGGGCAGGTGAATGATCAAACAGTTTATATTGTCATCAAATAGTACTGTCATGGAGAATGACTATAACGGTCAAATAGCCTGATTAAGGTTAAAAATTTCTCAGAAACATTCTGATACCGTTCATGTAATGAACTGCCAACATATAAAATGAAAAATAGGTGTTTAACATTTGATGATGATGAAACCCAGAGAAATGTTTACTGGGTTATTACTCTTGATCTTATTTAAATAATTCTATCTCCTTCCTTTATTTCAGTTATTAGTCCATTTATTAATTGTTTATTCAGCATATATTTCAATATTCTCTTAGTTATTCATGCCTGGAGTTTTGCTTTCTTTGGATAGATGAAGCACAGAAATCTCAATCACATATCTTTACATACATCAGTTACTCCTTAAAATAAGCCAAAGAATGTTAGCTCATTTACTCTATACTCCTCCTCCTCTCTTTCTCCCAATATATTATAGTTTTATCACCATTCTCCTTCATATACTCTCCAACACTGATAACTTTAAATATTGCCAAATCTTTATTTCTCAGTTTATTATTTTTATATTTACTCATCATTCTATAAGGTGAGGCAATTATTGCTCCTCTTAATTTTTCTAAATCCTTTCATGTTCTAATCCTCCCCTTGCACTATTGCCAACACTGCCATCATTATTAATAAATAATTCTCACCATCTAAGCACAAATCTATAATTAGACTGGTTTTAACCACATTTAATGGGGAATGAACCCATTATATTGTATTAAAGAAAAGAGAACTATTTGTTTTTCTTACTTATTTGAGAGAGCGAGTGAGCAAGAGCGTACACGTGTGTGTGCACATGCATGAGGAGGGGGAGGGGCAAAGGGGGAGGGAGAGAGAGAGAGAATCTCAAGCCGACTCCCCACTGAGTATGGAGCTCAATGCAGGGCTCAATCTCATGATCCCGAGATACTGTCCTGAGCTGAAACCAAGAGTTGGATGCTCAACTGAGTAAGCCACCCAGGGGGCTCATATCTGTTTTTCTTTATAAAAGAAGTGTAGAGGTAGATAGTCCTGACCGAGTTCAATACCAGATCTCCTCTCACCAGATTTCCTCAGTCTGTTCTACTATTCTTCTCTACCATCTAGTGCAGAGATGTCATCATCAAGATCAAACACGGCCCAAAGCAGCTAATGTAGCTCTAGCTATCACAGAAGCACAACAGGCAGAAACTTAAAAAAAAAAAAAAAAGTCAGAAGGAAAAAGACATGTGAGCCTCTTCTTTTTAAGAATACTTCCTGGAGTATCATCACATCATTTCCACTTTCGTCTTACTTCTTGGTCATACGGCCACATTCAGACAATCGCAGTCTGTGGTGGCCGCTGTATTTGTCTAGCAAAATACGTTCTCTTGGGAACTAATCACTTAGTAATAGAAGATAATAAAGTTGTGAGGCAAGCAGCATTCCTTGATCTAACAATCATCTTTAGTTTATTGGTTAAGTTTCAAAATTGGAAATTAGTAAATAGTATTTTCCTTATGAACTTGGAGAAACATCATCCAACGGCAGGTTAGATAGTTTCTTAGCATTATATTTTTTCCTCTCTGAATTCAATGCCATGACTCTAGTCTGCTGACATAGATTCTCTTTTCTTATATCCAAACAATTGTCTAAAATCATATCTAAGTTTGATTTATGATTTTTTTGTAAGAATTATGCATTTCCTGGAATTTCAAATCAATCTCCTTTAATTTTGCACTTTTGTGCCTTTATATGAGCTCAAATAATTTTCATTTCAAGTTTCAATTATGTCTATTGATCATTGTGGTTTTTTATTATTATTATGTTCAATTAGCCAACATATAGTACATCATTAGTTTTTATGTAGTGTTCACGATTCATTAGATCACTGTGTTTTGATTTCTGTTTTACTTATGCCTTTTTAAAAAAATCATTTTCATTTTTTCTAGGACTCTAACTCTTCCTACAACAATCTGGATTTGCTATCTAAGTTTATAACAATGATTTCATCTTAAGATTTTTGATCTATTATCTTCTGAGCAGAATCTTCTGTTTCACAAAATCTGTATTCTTTCTTTGTTTTATATTACATAATTTTGGAGAGGTATCTCTCAGGTGTATGATAAAATTATTTAACAGTTCCATATATCATCAGGTGCTCATCACGAGTGACCTCCTTAATCCCCATCACCTGTTTAACACATCCTCTCCCCTCCCCCAGCCAATAAACATCAGATTATTCTTTATATTTAAGAGTGTGTTTCTTGCTTTGACTCTCTCTCTCATTTTTTCCCCTTTGCTTGTTTGTTTTGTTACTTAAATTCCACAAATGAGTGAAATCATATGGTAGTCATCATTCTGTCTGACTTATTTAGCTTAGCATAATACTCTCTAGCTCCATCCATATCCTTATAAATGGCAAGATTTCATTCTTTTTTATGGCTGAATAATATTACATTGTATACATAGAATATATATATCATATCTTCTTTATCCATTCATCAGTCAATGGACACATGGGCTGCTTCTATATCTTGGCTATTGTAAATAATGCTGCTATAAATATAGGGGTGCATTATCACTTTGAATTCGTGTTTTTGCATTTTGGGGGTAAATACCCAGTAGTGTGATTGCTGGATCATAAGGTAGTTTTATGTTTAACTTTTTGAGAAACCTCTGTACTGTTTTCCACAGTGCACCAGTTTGCATTCCCACCAACAGTGCACAAATATTCCTTTTTCTCTGCACACTCACCAACACCTGTTGTTTCTTGTGTTGTTGATTTTAGCCATTCTGAGAAGTGTGAGGTGATAGCTCATCATAGTTTCCATTGGCAATTTTCCTGATGATAAGTGATGGTGAGCATCTTTTCGTGTGTCTGTTAGCCATCTGCACGTCTTCTTTGTAGAAATGCCTATTCATATTTTCTTCCCATTTTTAAATTGGATTATTTGTTTTTTGGGTGTTGAGTTTTATAAGTTCCTTATATATCTTGGATACAAACCCTTTTTTGAGTATGTCATTTGCAAATATCTTCTCCCATTCCATACACTGCATTTTGGTTTTCTTGATAGTTTCCTTTGCTGTCCCCATAAGTGGTTTTTTGGTTTTGGTTGTTTTTTTTTTTTTTTTTTTTGATGTAGTCCCAATAGTTCATTTTTGCTTTTATTTCCCTTGCCTCAGGGGACCTATCTAGAAAGAAGTTGCTATAGCTAATGTCAAAGAAGTTACTGCCTGTCTTCAAGGATTTTTATGGTTTCAGGTCTCACAGTTAGGTCTTTCATCCATTTTGAATTTATTTTTGTGTATGGCGTAAGAAAGTAGTCCAGTTTCATTCTTTTGCATGTTGCTGTCCAATTTCCCAGCACCATTTATTGAAGAGACTGTCTTTTTCCTATTGGATATTCTTTCCTGCTTTGTTGAAGATTATCTTGTTGGATAATTGTGGGTTTACTTTGTGTTTTCTGTTCTGTTCTATTGATCTATGTGTCTATTTTTGTGCTGGTACCATACTGATTTGATCACTACGGCTCAGTAATACAACTTGAAGTCTGGAATTGTGATGCCTCCAGCTTTGTTTTTCCTTTTCAAGATTGCTTTGGTTATTCAGGGTCTTTTGTGGATCCATACAAATTTTAAGATTATTTGTTCCAGTTCTATGAAAAATGCTGTTGGTGTTTTGATAGGGACTGCATTAAATGTGTAGATTGCTTTCAGTAAGTATAGACATTTTAACAATATTTATTCTTCTAATCCATGAGCATGGAATTATTTCTATTTCTTTGTGTCATAAATGTCTTTCATCAGTTTTTTATAGTTTTCAGACTACAGGTTTTTCACTTCTTTTGTTAGGTTTAATCCTAGTATCTTCTTATTTTGGGTGCAATTGTAAATGGGATTGTTTTCCTAATTCTTCTTTCTGCTGCTTCATTATTGGTGTGTATAATGCAACAGATTTCTGTACATTGATTTTGTATCCTGAAACTTTACTGAATTCACTTATCAGTTCTAGCAGTTTTTTGGTGGAGTCTTTCAGATTTTCTACATATAGTATCATTTCTCTGCAAATAGCAAAAGTTTTACTTCTTCCTTACTGATTTGGATTCCTTTTATTTCTTTTTGTTGTCTGATTGCTGTAGCTAGGCCTTCAGGTACTATGTTGAACAAAAGTGGAGAGAGTGGACATCCTTGTCTTGTTCCTAACTTTAGTGGAAAACCTCTCAGTTCTTCCCCACTAAAGATGATGTTAGCTGTGGATTTTTCATAGATGGCCTTTATTATGTTGAGGTATATGTCCTATATTTTCTTATATAATTATTGTCTCTGTGATTTCTTGTTCTATAATTGTAGGAAATAGTCTTTATTTTCCAGGCTCTCATTACTTTTTTCCAGTAAACTGTAGTTTTAACTCTCAATTATTTTTTTTCTGTGTTTATTTTTCATGATATTTTGTTCCTTTTAATGACTACAATACACTTGCAAATCTAAGTACATTACATTACAGATTTATTTTTCAAGTGCTCTTCTGTTTACCTAATCTACATTTACTTGATACTCTACATAACTACCAAGTCTACATTCTCTATATACATTCAATGCAATTATAATCAACAACTCAGTTGTTATTTTTGTAAAAATTGAGGTTTCTAAAACTTATACGGAAATGCAAAGACCAGGAATAGGTAAAATAATACCGAAGAAAAAGAACATTAAGGAAGGATTTATATAAACAGATAATAAAATTTCCAATAGGGATAAAACTTCCATTATTTGCAGAAAATATGATTGTATACATAAAAATAAACAAACAATATTAAATACATGTATTTATAAAGCTTGCTGGATGCAAGTTGTGAAAATATGTACCTAAAGACAAATCCAAGAGTAATAAAACAGCATTATTTGTAATACAAAAATGAGAAACAACCCAATGTTTTGTCAGGAATAGTATTAAGAAACAAAGTGTGTTATGTTCATACAAGGGGATGCTATATATCCTTCCCATGTGGCTTTAATAGACCAGAGAATGCTCAGTCAGTTCAATATAAATGGCCAGTTAGCTTGATTACTTTTCAATGTATGTTTTTTACCCATATTTTACTTTGTCTAGCATAAACAGGAAATTCATTCTTTTTTTAAAATTTATTCATAAAATATTTGTTGAAGACTCTCTTCCAGGTACAATGATGGCTGAAAATGCCAAGTGCAGTATATAGTTTATTAAAAGGGAAATATTCATAAAAACCAGACAAAAAATGTGAAATTATTACTGGAATGAACATCACCAATGAGAAGCACAGTGACCTAAGAGAACTCTTAATAGGGAAACAATACAGTTTGAGTTGAGAGAAGTCATGATTAACAAAGTCATTATGGAGCTGAGGTCTCAGAAGAGTGGAAACTCACCAAGGGAAATGGATTGAGGGAAAAAATGGTGCCAAGGAGGGTCCCCTGTCACGTTTGAGAAACGCAGTCTGATGTGACTTATAGCAGAGACTGAAATGAACTATATATTCTGAGATAAGGGTCCAAAAATCAATGGAAGCCCAAATATTTAAGACCTTATCAGCCATATGAGAGATTTTGTTCAGGGCCTTATCAGCCATGTCAGAGATTTTGCTTTCTTTTCCCCCTAGGAGCAATAAATGTCCATTGAAGGAGAGTGACATGTTCTCGTTTGCATATTTAACAGATCAGCCCTGACACACCGAAACATCTCTTTTTCCTATGATTACTAGGCAAAGGTCCAGACATCAGGCAATGGTGAATTCACAAAGTTAAATGCTACCAACCTCCAAGCCATCCTAATTTCTCAAATACCCTCTGTGAAGACGAGTTTCTACTAGCCTCTCCTTTCCAAGGATGCCCTTAATATATCCCACACCCAAGGCAAAACCATAGCTCTGATTATACCAATCCACTACTAAAACAAAAAAAAATCTTGCTTTTAATTGACAATGAATTAAGTAGAGACTCATAGATCAAGGTTTCTCCACTCTGTCCCCTACCTACAGCTTAAGCCTAAACTTCCTCTGCTCTCCCACTTGTATATCACCAGTAGGTTACATTTTATACACATTCCTGAACACAGTCCATGCTTTCCTGTCTTTTCTTTTGTCATGCTATTCTCTTTCCCTAGAAGTCTCTGCCTGTTGTTGGTTTTTTGAAGTCCCATTCATTTTCAAGTTCCTTCTCAATTGCCATACTCTTTATAAAGCTCTTTTGATCCATCCCCCACCTAATAAAACTGTAATTGCTTAATCTTGTGAATTTCCATAGAACTAAATTGTTCCTCTCCCAGAGCATTTATCTTTTGCCCTATAATATCACTATTTATTCATTTGCTGTATCTCTTCCTCAGGGAACAAATAGTATCTTAGTCCCCTAGGTGCTCACTAAAATGTCATACAAAATATTTCAAGGAAAATAGATGTCCAAAAAAATATTTGCATAACAGAAACTAGGGATTTGGATATTTTGCCTATTAGTCCTCTCCATATGTATTTCTGGTGATGAAATCTGGAATACATCCAAAGTATTAAAGTGGAAAAAAATGAAACTGTTTCAAAAACCACATTTAAAATTAAGTATATGATAAAGATCTTGGTGTTTCTTTAAATCTTGCTTATCAGAGAAAAAATCTACACATATCTTCACACCTTGTTAAAATCACCTGTGTACACTTTTACTGCCAGACGGCATCATATTAATATCAACAAAAAGAATCAGCAAATCTAAACTTAAAAGTGTATGTGAGGTCATCAAACAAGGTTACAAAAATGCTGAAGGCTAACACTTACACATTCAGATCTCATTTAAATTGGAATTTCATAACATTTAACACAGATAAATTTCCAGTGTTTGAGCCTCATGAAAAATTCTTTGGTTGAATTATTGCTAACACGAAATACAGCTTTTTCTCCGGAACCGTAATGAAAAGACAATGACAATGATCTACTTCAAAAATGCTACTTGCATTCATGTTAAATCAGAGCTTAAATTTTCATCTCTTTTGATTTGTTGTTTCAATAACTAAATTATTAAATTCCTACTATGTTCAAGGCAATACATATAAAACCTTAACAATACCTATTGCCTTAATAGTAGGAGAAATACATACACATATATAATATATATGGAAATATAAATGTAAATTTATAAATATATAAGGATACATATATATAAATGCATGATCACATTTACCAATGCAAGTACTTAAAAGAGGGCTGTAGAGCTGCTATATGATAGGGCAGATTGAAAATCTCATTGCACACTTAAATATTTAAAGAAGCTGAAAAGTAAAAAGACCAGTAATGATCAAATAACTCAAGTGATATTTTATTAAAAAAGCAACATAATCAGATTTTATCTATTTCATTTTAAGAATCAAATTAGATCACCCAGGCAACATCTCAAGTTGTCAGACAGTAAACCAACTAGACAGGAAGGTTTATTTAACTATGTGTTTAATAAGCTGTTTAGATCTTAATGTAAAAATTATAGTATAAAAAGTACCTACTGAATTGAGATAGGCTAAACTTTCACTGTACTTTCAAAAATGTTTCCACATCTTTTTTATCCACATGCAACCATTCTATTTCCATCCCATTATGTATGACTTCCCTCATCCTCCGTGCACATCCGTTGTACAACTATTCCATCATTGCAGAATGCATCAAGATCAGAGGCTGTTCATAAATAATTGATACCATGATAGAACTATAGCATAAATGACATTCACAAGGATTATGTTCTCATGGTTGATCTAAAAACTTTGGAAAGTATTTGCCTTCGGGGTCTTGATTATCTCCAACTATAATGCTGCGCAGTTACAATGAGGAAGTGGCACATTTAAGAACTGTGAAAGATTTATTTTTGAAAATAACAGAAAGAAAAATTGTGGGCTGTTGAACTATCATATAGAAGAAAAAAAATTCCATCCCACTCTTTTTGCTATTATATTGTTTGAGAAGTCACAGTAAATCTTCACTTTGGCTACCATCCTATTTTATTTTACTATAACTATCATCTCTTTTACTATGGAATGTTTTATGGGGCACTTTAGCCCTCAGCTCTTTTGCTAAGCGCTTGTACTGATATCACAGGATCTATCAAGCATTTTAACCAGTTTATTCTTTGCTTTCAGACCATGACGAGAAACCATTATCATGGCTTTAAAAAGGAATATTTGGCCATCACATCCCAAGAAAAAAAATCCTTATTTTAATCACATTTTAGGATATCTCTCCCCATTCTATCATAATAGAAATTTCTATGAGAATAAAACAACCATAGAAAAGGTAAAAGAAGTTCTTGGCTGGAAAGAGCCCCTTGCTCCTCCATTCTCTACCAGCGTCAGCTAAAGAGCAGGTGGCTTGAATGGTCAGTTCCTGTTGCTCAGGGGCTGATCCCACAGTTACACCTCAAAAGTGTCAATGAGGGAAGTGCAAACAGCAATGCTCCCCACTCAGACTCTCCTCCTTCAGTTCTCTATTTTGCTCCATATATTTTCTTTCCTGAGTTCCAGGGAGAGAGTTTCCAGATAATTTCCACACTTTCCAACAGAACGGACCCAGAATGTCATCTTTCAGGTTCACCAGTTAAAGTCACAATCCCAATAAACTATAACTATCCTTAACATCATGAACTGCATCTATTTTGTTTGTTACTATGTTCCTGGTGACAAAGATTATGCTAGGTGCAAAACTATAACCTAATAAATATCTGTTAGGTGAATAAATAAATGAATACATATGACAAAAATGATTAGGAATTTGAAGGTTTGTTTAAGTTGTGAACTACCTTAAGAATTGTCCAAAATATCCAATTAAATATGCAGAAGTGGTGACTTTAAATAGAGAAAATTACTCCTCTAAATTAAGCATTAGGTGAAGTTCAGCATCTCTTGAAAGAGTAGCAACTTCCTCCTCTGTGACAGGGCTCGGCCAACAAGAACCCCTGAGCCAGATCTGACCCACAACACATTTTGATAAATAAGACTTCATGGGTATATAGTCACACTCATTTATATACACTTTTTTATAGTTGCTTTTGCACATGACTATAGCAGTGTTGCAGAGTTGCAACAGAGACCATACAGCCCACATAACCTAAATATTTATTGTCTGGCTCTTTAAAAAATGTTTGCCAACTCCTGGTCTATAAGAAAGACACAGGTATGTTCACAGGAGGTAGAACTTAGGCTGACAAATAGTGTTCAGAGATGAATTCTCATGCTAAACGAATTATCACGCCAACTTATCCTGAACTCTTATTTTCCATCCTATGGCTACTGACCTGACTCTACCTGTGTTCTCCTTCCACCATTTATTTAATGCTCCTATCACTCCTGTGCCGTATTCCACTCTTAGTTCCAACTGTGAAATGCCAGCTCCCTCCCCATGCATTCTGAAGGATGATGTCTCTGTTCCCCCATTCTAGCACCCCATCCCCACACTCACCTCCTAAGTCACTGAGCGGGGTATCCACTTTCTGCTTCTCTCAGCTCCATCACTTTTTATGGTCAGATACCAGCTAGTTTCATGCATTTATATATCTGCCTGATCCCTGAAAATTTTTGGGTCTGTGCCTCACCTGTCCTATTATAAAGCTTATCCTACAGACTTAAGCCTCAAATCTATTAAGCAAAAGTCTCACACTAAGCTTATTTATTCTGAAAATCCACTCACACTTATACTGATTCATAAAGCATGGGCCAGTTTCACAATGAGCCCACAAACTGCTCAAACTCTGGTTTAAGAGGAAAATGTTCTATCACCCTTGGGAAAACCCAGAAGACAAGACTCAAGGGAAACTCCTATAGTTTTATAGCAAAGGGCATTCTTTAGGGCAGGGCAAAGACAGGCTCACCAGTAATTTTTCACATTATGATAAAGCCTACCTGGGGTGCTTGGTCAGGGTTTTCTGAACCCTTATGGCAAATACTTTGTAAAGTTCTTTTTTTTTTTTTAATAGAAACACACAGGATTTGATTGAAAGGAGATTAAAGATAAAATACTTGGAGGAATAAAAAACTAAAAGTAGCTGGCAACTCTGGATGCATTTGTTCTAAAGAGAAGAATATATGGAGAAGCTCGAAAATGCTGCTAATGAGGCCAAGGCCACTGCCTTCATCCCTCTATGAGTTTATTAGCTTTGCACAAAGAAAGATGAAATTTAACAATCACTATTTGAACCCTTAACCTCAATCCATCTGCCTATAAATATGTGCCACTGCTCAGGAAGGAGACCAGGGTCTTGCAACGAGTCACCGTAAGTCAACTACCTTCACTGTAAGAAAACTAGCTCACCTTGCTGGCCAGGATTGTGTCATATATACAAGTGGGTCAGAGTTAAAACAGTCAAGAAAAAATTTAATCTTTAAAAAAGTGGCACAATATAAAAATTGACTTGAAGTGTTCTCTGGGCAAACTAGTTTACCATTCTGGCTCATGTACTTACTCCTCAAATGGACTATTAGGAAAGCCTCCCTCTGGGACTCTGCTTCTTGTGTGACACTTTCCAATCTCTCTGCCACGTGGCTTACAAAACATCTGTCAAAAATTCAAAACAAACCATTATATTTTCCTTCAAATAATTACTTTGGGGTCCCTGACCCTTTTGAGATTATATCCATACTACTTTTCACAACAAATTCGAGAAGTTTCCTTTGTTTCTCTCTCTTACACCTTCCACATTTAGACATTTACCCCAAATGTGCCACAAATATCTGCAGTTTTAGTTGACTTAGTTATGTCCTTACTCTTGTTTCACCGAACATTCAGTTCTCAGGCAACATTTGCTTGCCTATTGATGACATTAGGCACAACTGACCACAAGCACCTTCTTTAAAACATTTTCTTTAGTTGACTTCAGGATCCATGACTTGGATCTCCTTTCTCTCTGGGCACACATGTAACCCAATCAAAATATAAGTGTCACATCATCCCACTCCTCACTTCAATACCTTAAGTGTCATCCTGCTCCCTACAAGCCCTCCCTGAGCTGGGAGCATCATTACCTCTCTCTAGCCTACACTCTCTCTCACCAATTGGTTCAGGCACACTTCTGTCTCCATGTCTTTGCATTAGTTGTTCCTTATCCCTGGAATGCCCTCTGTCCCCCCACCACATACTGGCATATCCGCTTGGCTCATTTCTTACTCTTTATGGCTTTAAATAAGTGTCATTTTCCCTGACTGCCCTCTGATATTTCCTATTCTTCCTACTGCATTATTTTTCTTTTAGTTCTTACTTTTTGTTCATCATACTGCACATGTTTTGTTTTGTTTTTTCTTTTTTTTTTAAGTTCTGTTTTTACCACTAGAGTATAAGGACCATAAGGGCAATGATTTGTCTCTACAGCTTTATTGCCAGAATCTAGAATGTCGTAGACTCTCAATGTGTGTTGGATATATTTACAATGGAATGACTAAAAGGCTCCAGTCATCTGAGTTTTGTTTGCTTCAACAACCACCTCTTTTGTCATGCCTGTGACTGAGTACTATAGCCCTTTCCCCGAAACCCTAATGAAGGCCAGCTGCTCTTGCTTACTGGATTTCTGCACTACTTTTCAGCTTTACAAATATCTACTCATCATCAACACCTTCCTGAAGCATTTCTGCTGCTCCTTTGCCTGCATCAGAACCCTATGCAGATGGCTATCACCCAGTACAAAATGTTTTGCAGGCATTTGCTAACTTGTTTGTCTCCCCTGTTAGCCTTAAGCTCATCGAGGATATTTAGAAAATAGATAACAAACACCATGCAAAGCAGAGACATTTTACCCTCTAGCTAACTTCTGCTCAAAGAGATAATATATATGCTAAAAGTCTGAGTGCCTAAGTATTCAGAGTTTAGAATATATAAACAAGTTAGAAGGGGAAAAGTGCAAACGTAAAAAAAAAAAAACCACAGAAAGAATGATTTAACATGAATTTTTACTTTTTGGAAAAGAAATTACTCATTCAGTCATTAATTCACCAAACATTTATTGATGGCCATTCGTGGGTTGGACACTATGCCAGGATGCTGAATGTGAAAAATAAACTCCAGCCACCAAGCTTCATGGAACTCATACTATGACCAAAAGACTTGTAGGAAGTATGTCTAGATCAATTCTCATTTCTCTACTCCATCTGAAGTCACTGCCATAAGACAACTCTCTATTCCTAAGAGCAGTTAAATAATGGAATCATTCATTTTTTACCTAAATTTGACAGAAACATCTGGGGTCTGAAATATTCATTAATACTTTTAAATCTCCCAAGAATATTTGAATCTCACAATTTCTGATAAAATGTTCAATTCTAGCTTACATATAAGTGATATAAAACATGGACAGCTAAACTTAAATGCCAACAGAAGGGGGAATGAACCACGACAGACTATGGACTCTGGGAAACAAACTGAGGGTTTCAAAGGGGAGGAGGGTGGGGGGATGGGCTAGGCCAGTGATGGGTATTAAGGAGGGCACGTATTGCATAGAGCACTGGGTGTTATAAGCAAACAATGAATCATGGAACACTACATCAAAAACTAATAATGTACTGTATGGTGACTAACATAACATAATAAAAAAGTTTTTTAAAAATGACATCTCTCTCTTGTATGACCTGTTTTGCAAAACTGTGTTAATTATTTTAACAAATATTTATTAAGTGCCTTTTACATACTGGGGATTTTTCTAGCATGGAGGTCCCAACTTAAGACAAAACAGACAATCTGACCACATGGAGATTATATTCTTGTGAAAAATAAAAACAATACACATATGATAGATCAAGTGCTGATAAGCTCTATGGAGGAAAAGGAAGCTGAGTGAGGAACTACATATATATATGGTTAAACAGCGTAATCTCTGATTCCTTATAATTACAAAGTTAAGCTACAGATAAAAAAATCAGTGAATTTTGTTATCAAACTTCAATAATTTTATATCATTTTATACTGTTCATTTGTTTATCATTCTCTTCTCCCAAACGGGATTTAAGTAGAAATCTCTCCATTGTAAAGTGTTACAGAAATCCTTATCTAGCTTCACTGAAGGAAACTCCTACTGAGGCTTCTTTCTTTTGTCTTTTCTCCATTGTCCATGGATCCTCTCAGTGCCCTGTGCTGTTCACATCTCTTATGAATCCTGTCAGGGTAGCCATCCATTCTCTCAGGTCAATTTTTCTTTCTTTCTTTCTTTTCTTTCTTTCTTTCTTTCTTTCTTTTCTTTCTTTCTTTTCTTTCTTCCTCTTTCTTAATTGTAGAAAATTTATTCTTTCTACAGTTACTAATAGTTTTCAGTAAAGGTAAAAACAATATAAGAATCATCCCAGCATATTCAATTACTGATGCTTTATGCTTAGCACCTTCTATGCACAAATTATAATAGCAAAACTTAAGTGAATTTTACTATGTGCCAGGCAGTGTTCTAAGCATTTCACATATAGTCAGTTGTGTAATCCTCACCCCCGCCATGTGGTTAGGCACTATTAGTCCCTTTCACAGGTGAAGTAACTCGTTCAGAGGAAGGTTAAATTATTCGCCGAGATTGTAAGCTAGGAATTACCTGGGCTAAGATACACACCAAAGCAATTGTCTTTAGCATTCTGGCTCCTAACACCCTACTCAGCTTCATGACATTAGGTAATAGGTGAGGATACAGAGCAGGACGTGACGTGGGTTCCACACCTTAGGATTTACAATGTAACAGTAAATAGTTACATCAGCTCCCTAAAGCCTCCTCTCCTGAAGGTCTACATGTCATACCTACTGATCTTTATTGAAGTATTAAGTGGCAAAACACGTCTGCTAATACAAATTTACAGTACAGTCCTTTCCAGAAGGGTTTACTAGAGCAGCACTGCCCACACTGAGATCTACAGAACTGTGGCTCTGTAACATGTTAAGTGTAATAATGACAACAAAGGAATTAGTGGTGACAAGATAAGGGGTGGGGTTAATATTTTAGATTGAGAAGCTCTGAAAACATCACATAGCCCAAATGCATCCTCACAATGGGAGTTTGAATGTGGAGACTAATTCAGAAATAAGGTTTGGAACACCAAAGAATCAATGACTGACTAGGCTGAGGAGTGTAGATGTGATTTCATAATTTGAAAGAAAGAAAAGAAAAAAAAGCTAAGTATGAAAATGAAGTTAAATGACTCTGTGTGTTGGCTACAGGAAAACTTCAGGCAGTCTAGGTTACTGGTCTCTTAGCACACAGAATGCTGTACAGCTAATACCTTATATGGTTCCCTTTATCATTCCGCAAAATTACCTTCAAGATATCAAGTAGAGGACAATGGCTTACATTACTTAGTAAAACCATTAGGATCATAGAATAAACAAGCTCTAAAATAAAAAAAACTAATTTTGATTCTTATATATGCAAGAGTTGAGGGCGTAATTGTCTTTTATTTGGATGGTATAGTAGGCTGATAATATTTATAAATAAAAATGGAAATGCCCTACTAGAATATAATTATGTGACTTTTCCCCCAATATAATAAAAGAAGTGAGAGGTTTAATCATAGGGCATTAGTAAAGCACTTAAATCCTCATAAGGATCATCTGAGAGGCTACAATTATATTATATTACTTTAATATCTAGAAAGAAAAATTTGCATGCATAATGGTATCTGTCTAAACCTGTAGACTTAATATTTCAATTCATGCAAATTCTCAAATAAAATTTGTTGTTCATATACATAAATAAACATGTCTATTTGATACTCTCAAAATTTTCTTCTAGCCCCCAAAATATAAACATCATATTAAATATTTTACTTGTAATCTAAGATATTAAAATATAGTGCACTCCTAATTACTTATATTTGGATTATCTGGAAAATCCAGGCACTGTAGCCATCTGTCCATCTGACTTTAGCTGCAGGATCCAGATTGAGAAGGACAATTACTCACAGTGGTGGAGGAAGTATAAGGAGGGACAGAGGAGAGTTGCTCTTTTTCCCAAGCTCATCTTCCACACTTCAACCCTGCTCTCTCAGAGGATTACTTACCAACTTAGCTACCTAGCTGGTTTTGTTCTGATGGAAACTACCAACTCAACCTGCGGTAGAAGACTCAGGTGGTAAGAATTAGGGGAAAGTTAATCAAAATACCTTGTAAACAGGTGAACTTGTAAGTAATTCGGGCAGCGAATTTCATTGCTAGGCCAAGTCTGTTTCATCCAGGGGTCTCCCATAGGCATTTTCCATTACTGAGCAAGATCACATGTCAAAGAATGTGCCTGGGATCAACTCTGCAAGTGCAGAGAGGAAATGATTTCACCTGGCAGGAAAGAAATTAAATACAGATAGTTACAGCTAATATTTAAAAGAATATATATAACAATGATAACCTGTAAAATTATAAGGTGAGAATGTCCTAAGTAAAGCAGGTCGCAAGGACATCATAATGAGTTCCTACTTCTCCCAACTGACTGCTTTACACAAAGCATACAATTTCCATATGAATCCAGGTAAACATATCAAATCTAGAATTATTAAATATAGTAAGAATATGAATAACAATAAAAAATAAATGCAATATGACATTACAATAACAAAAGTTTCATGACTAATACTTCATGTAGCCATTAAAACAGCTTTATTATGGAAGATATTTAAGCTAATGTATTTAGTTTTTGGATTATAATACTGAGATCCAAGGATTGGCAGTTTTCTGTTTAAAGCCATCCCACTTAATAATGCTAAAGCTGCAAAAATAACCAACTTTCCTAACTTTTTATCTTTATTTTGCTGTACCACACCTGAGAACAATTATAAATGTCATTTTGCCTATGATATTTTGAGTTTGCAGAGGTTAACCATTTGGGTAAAATACTAGAAAAGGACTTATTGGAACAAAGAGGAATGCACACATAATTTGGTTCAGTATTGCCAAATTCTCCATAAACCTATAAAGTTTTATCATATCGCACTCTCAGGAGCAATGTATGAGAGTTCCTGTTTACCAACCCTCACCAGCAGACTGTTATCAAGCTTCTGAATTTCTGCCAATCTGGTGGGTGAGAAAAGGCACCATGGTACATTTTAATTTGCATCAAGGAAGATCAGTTTTCTATCTGTTACATAGATTGTGAAATTTTATCCCAGTTCATTGCTTATCTTTTATCTTTGCTTATGGTGCATTTTGCTACAAAACTCTTTTGGGTTTTCATAACCAAATTTATTAACCTAGGGTCTTCTGGTCTTGAAGTTATACTTTGAAAGACTTTCTTCAATCTAGGTTTTAAAGGCATGCACTCAAGCTTTCTTTCAGAATTTGTATTGTCTCTTTTATTAACATTTACATTTCTGATCTATTTGAAGTTCATTAGGGTGCACAGTATAATGGGATATTTAAGGTTATCATAAATGATTTCTCTGGTCTGGAAAGGGCAATTTCTATTTATTTACCAGTTCAATTTGTTCTTATGGTTCTCCTTAATATTCTTAAACTCTTACCAGGACTGATACAATTTCTTTTCAAAACAATCCATCTTTGTCACCAAGTATGTATTATTTCTAAGTTGTGTTCTAAGGAAATTAGTAATACCAAATAAATCAGGAAGTAAAAATAACATTATTTATATTTTACAATTTCAAAAAGTCACCAGTATATATTGAAATTAAATTAACATCACTTTTCAATTTAAGCATTTTTTGGGGTTTTATAAAAGAAAGGACTGATGGTGAAACTGATATATCTTTATTATTTATGAGTAGTTATATTATTATAAATATGATGTTAAAAATGTTATTTATCCAAATAATGATATTCATTCAGATTCTACTTGAACAGTTTTGATATTTTGAAATTGCTCTGTTTAATGACATTAACAATTGTTAAAGTACATTTTGCCATGCAAACATTTTTGTAGCCATGTGTATCAATCTGCCTAGAAAAGACAAAGGAGACAAATATGGAATATAGAAAAATAAAAGTTCCATGCTGTTGGATTTGAATGGAAAAAAAAGCAGTCTGAGTGTGGACCATAAAATCACTTAAGAGACATGACACCTCAGTACTGGTAAGCACACATAGTGCTGAGATCTTGCTTTCCAGGTGACATTTCCCAAAAAGAGGACACTGGCAAATGGATGATTCAGTTCTAGGGTCAGAGAAGTACAAGGTAAGCCCAGAAGTGTTTAAGACTTAACAAGTTATGTCAAAATTATATAAAGAAACTTAAAGGCTTTCCCACTGGCCAAGTTGAGAAAATCTGAACTTCAAATAAAACAGTTAGGGCTAACTGAATTTAAAACACACACACACAGAATTGGAACATATTAACAACTACAGAAAAAGATTTATGGGTTCATAGTATAATATATACTTTTTTAAAGGATGAGAGAGAGAAAGAAAAAGAAAGGGAAAGAAAGAAAAAGAAAGAATGAGAGAATAGCAAGGGGACAGGGTGTAAACACTTTTTACAGAATGGTACTTATCATACAAAAGAGAAACGGTAGGGGAGGGAAAAAGATGGCGGAGGAGTAGGGGACCTTTTTTCAGCTGGTCCCCTGAATTGAGCTGGATATCTACCAGACCATCCTGAACACCCGCGAAATCAGCCCGAGACATAGGAGGATACATCTGGATCTCTACAAACGAACATCTCCATCTCTGTTCTGAGACAGAGGCTAGGATACGGCCACTCCTGCTCTGACTCTCAGAAGAGGCACAGAAAACCGCCAGGGAAAGCCGCCAGAGAACAAAAGCCAGGAAATACCTGTTCACATTATGTCCATCCCCACCCCCTTCGCAGAGGACTGGGCAACTCTACCCAAAAAAGGGTTGCTTGAGTATCAGCGCAGCAGGCCCCTCCCCCAGGAAGCAGGCTGAAAAATCAAGAAGCCCACATCCCTAAGGTCCCTATAAAACAAGTGCACACTGCCTGGGTCCTTGTCAATAATTTGGGCTCTGTACATCCCTGCAACCTCTCCTTATCAGAATGACGAGGAGGAGGAATCTTCAGCAAAGAAAGGAGACAGAGACTGTGGCCTCTACCACAGAACTGATGGATATGGATATAACCAAATTGTCAGAAATGGAGTTCAGAGTAACAATGGTCAAGATGATGTGCAGGCTTGAAAAAAATATTAACGAGAATATAGAATCTCTAAGGGTGGAAATAAAAATGAACCTGGCAGAAATTAAAAATACTATGAATCAAAGGCAGTCTAAACTGGATGCTCTGATGGCCAGGGTAAATGAGGCAGAAGAATAAATTAGTGAATTGGAAGATGGGATGATGAAAAAGAAGGAAGAAACGGAAACTTGGCTCCAAAAAATCCAATCTCAAAAATGTAGATCACAGGAGATTACTGACTCAATGAAACATTCCAATGTCAGAATCATCGGCATCTGAGGGGTGGAGAAAGAGAGAGGTCTAGAAGAGATATCTGAACAAATTATAGCTGAGAACTTCCCTAATCTGGCAAACGAAATAAGCATTTGTGTCCAAGAGGCAAAGAGGACCCCTCCCAAGATCAATGAGAACAAACCTACACCACGTCACATAATAGTGCAATTTGCAAGTATTAGATCCAAGGATACAATCTTGAAAGTGGCCGGGGGAAGAGAATCCTCACCTACAGAGGGAGGAACATCAGAATAATGTCAGACCTGTCTACAGAGACCTGGCATGCCAGAAAAGTTTGGCATGGCATATTCAGAGCTCTAACTGAGAAGAACATGCAGCCAAGGATCCTTTATCCAGCAAGGCTGTCATTCAGAATTGATGGAGAGACAAGGACCTTCCAAGACTGGCAGAAACTGAAAGAATATGTAACCACCAAGCCAGTCCTACAAGAAATATTGAGGGGTTCTATAAAAGTAAAAAGACCCCAAGAGTGATACAGAACAGAAATTTACAATCTATAGAAACAAAGACTTCACAGGCAACATGACATCATTAAAATCATATCTCTCAATAATCACTATCAATATGAATGGCCTAAATGCTCCCACAAAATGATACAGGGGTGCAGATTGGATAAAAAGACATGACCCATCCATATGCTGTCTACAGGAGACTCATTTTGAACCTAAAGATACGTCCAGGCTGAAAGTGAAGGGATGAAGGGATGAAGAATCATTTTTACTGCCAATGGACCTTAAAAGAAAGCTGGGGTAGCAATTCTCATATCAGACAAATCAGATTTTAAACTAAAAACTGTTGTTAGAGATACAGAAGGACACTATATTATTCATAAAGGATGTACCCAACAAGTGGATATGACAGTTATAAATATCTGTGCCCCCAACAGGGGAGCAGCTAGATACACAAGCCAACTCTTAACCAGAATAAAGAGATATATAGATAATAATACATTGACAGTAGGGGACCTCAACATTCCACTCTCAGCAATGGACAGATCACCTAAGCAGAAAATCAACAAAGAAACAAGAGCTTTGCATGACATACTGGACCAGATGGACCTCATAGATATATATAGAACACTACACCCTAGAACAACAGAACACTCATTCTTTTCCAATGCACATGGAACATTCTCCAGAATAGACCATTACTGGGTCACAAAACAGGTCTCAACCGATACCAAAAGACTGAGATTATTCCCTGCATATTCTCAGACCACAATGCTTTGAAACTAGAACTCAATCACAAGGAAAAATTTGGAAGAAACTCAAACACTTGGAAACTAAGAACCATCCTGCTCAAGAATGATTGGGTAAACCAGGGAATTAAAAAAGAGATTAAGCAATTTTTGGAGACCAATGAGAATGAAAACACATCAGTCCAAAACCTATGGGATACTGCAAAGGCAGTCCTAAGGGGAAAATACATAGCCATCCAAGCCTCACTCAAAAGAATAGAAAAATCTAAAATGAAGTTTTTATATTCTCACCACAAGAAGCTGGAGCTTGAGCAGAAGAACAGGCCTAACCCATGCACAAGAAGGCAGTTGATCAAGATTAGAGCTGAGATCAATGAATTAGAAACCAGGAGCACAGTAGAGCAGATCAACAAAACCAGAAGCTGGTTCTTTGAAAGATAAATAAGATTGATAAGCCACTGGCTAGACTAATTCAAAAGAATAGAGAAAGGACCCAAATTAATAAAATTATGAATGAAAGGGGAGAGATCACAACCAACACCAATGAAATAGGAAGGATAATTAGAAACTTTTATCAACAGCTTTATGCCAATAAATTAAACAACCTGGAAGAAATGGATGCCTTCCTGGAAACCTATAAACTACCAAGACTGAAACAGGAAGAAATTGATTATTTAAACAGGCTGATTAATTATAAAGAGATTGAAGCAGTGATCAAAAACCTCCCCAAAAACAAAAGTCCAGGCCCTGACAGATTCCCCGGGGAATTCTACCAAACATTCAAAGAAGAAATAATACCTATTCTCCTGAAACTGTTTCAAAAAAAAGAAACAGAAGTAAAACTACCAAACTCATTCTATGAGGCTAGTATTACCTTGATCCCCAAACCAGGCAAAGACCCCATCAACAAGGAGAATTACAGACTGATATCCCTGATGAATATGGATGCCAAAATTCTCAACAAGATCCTAGCTAATAGGATCCAACAGTACATTAAAAGGATCATCCATCATGACCAAGTGGGATTCATCCCTGGGATGCAAGGGTGGTTCAACATTCACAAATTGATCAGTGTGATAGAACACATCAACAAGAAAAGAGTCAAGAACTATATGATCCTCTCAATTGATGCAGAAAAAGCATTTGACAAAATACAGCATCCTTTCCTGATTAAAACCCTTCAGAGTGTAGGGATAGAGGGTACATTCCTCAGTCTCATAAAAACCATCTATGAAAAGCCTACAGCAAATATCATTCTCAATGGGGAAAAGCTGGAAGCCTTTCCCTTAAGATCAGGAACATGACAAGGATGCCCACTCTCGCCATTATTATTCAACATAGTACTAGAAGTCCTTGCAACTGCAATCAGACAACAAAAACGGATAAAAGGTATTCAAATCGACAAAGAAGAAGTCAAACTGTCTCTCTTCGCAGATGACATGACACTCTATATGGAAAACCCAAAAGACCTCACCCCCAAATTACTAGAACTTATAGAGCAATTCAGTAATGTGGTGGGATACAAAATCAATGCTCAGAAATTAGGTGCATTTCTATACATGAATAATGAGTATGAAGAAACAGAAATTAGGGAATCGATTCCATTTACAATAGCACCAAAAATCATACGTTATCTTGGAATTAACTTAACCAGAGAGGTAAAGGATCTGTATTCTAGAAACTACAAATCACTCTTGAAAGACATTGAAGAAGACGCAAAAAGATGGAAAAATATTCCATGCTCATGGATCGGAAGAATTAACATAGTTAAAATGTCCATGTTACCCAGAGCAATCTACACTTCCAATGCCATCCCGATCAAAATACCAATGACATTTTTCAAAGAGCTGGAACAAACAGCCCTTAAATTTGTGTGGAACCAGAAAAAGCCCCGAATCGCCAAGGAATTGTTGAAAAGGAAAAACAAAGCTGGGGGCATCACAATGCCGGATTTCAAGCTGTACTACAAAGCTGTGATCACAAAGACAGCATGGTACTGGCACAAAAACAGACACATAGATCAATGGAACAGAATAGAAAACCCAGAAATGGACCCACGGTTCTATGGGCAACTAACGTTTGACAAAGAAGGAAAAAACATCCGGTGGAAAAAAGACCGTCTCTTCAATAAATGGTGCTGGGAAAATTGGACAGCTATATGTAAAAGAATGAAACTTGACCACACTCTCACACCATACGCAAAAATAAACTCCAGATGGATGAAAGACCTCGATGTTAGACAGGAATCCATCAAAATCATAGAGAAGAACATAGGCTGTAACCTCTTTGACATCGGCCACGGCAGCTTTTTTTATGACACATCCCCAAAGGCAAGAGAAACAAAAGATAAAATGAACTTGTGGGACTTCATCAAGATAAAAAGCTTCTGCACAGCCAAGGAAGCAGTCAAAAAAACTAAGAGGCAGCCCATGGAATGGGAGAATATGTTTGCAAATGATACTACAGTTAAAAGACTAGTATCCAAGATCTACAAAGAACTTCTCAAACTCAATACACGAGAAACAAATAAACAAATCATAAAATGGGCAGAAGTTATGAACAGACACTTTTTCAATTCATACGTACAAATGGCTAACAGACACATGAAAAAAATGTTCAAAATCATTAGCCATCAGGGAAGTTCAAATCAAAACCACATTGAGATATCATCTTACTCCAGTTAGAATGGCAAAAACTGACAAAACAAGAAACAACAAATGTTTGAGAGGATGTGGAGAAAGGGGATCCCTCTTACACTGTTGGTGGGAATGCAAATTGGTACAGCCACTTTGGAAAACAGTGTGGAGGTTCCTTAAAAAGTTAAAAATAGAGCCCCTATGATCCAGCAATTGCACTACTGGGTATTTACCCCAAAGATACAGATGTAGTGAAGAGAAGGGCCATATGGACCCCAATGTTCATAGAAGCTTTGTGCACAGTAGCTAAATTGTGGAAGGAGCCGAGATGCCCTTCAACAGATGACTGGATTAAAAAGATGTGGTCCATATATATAGTGGAATATTACTCAACCATCAGAAAGAACGATTACCGAACATTTGCAGCAACATGGATGGGACTGGAGGAGATAATGCTAAGTGAAATAAGTCAAGGAGAGAAAGACAATTATCCTATGGTTTCACTCATTTAGGGAACATAAGAAATAGCAGGGAGATAGGTAAGAGAAGGAAGGGAAGAATGAAGGGGGGTAAACAGAAGGGGGAATGAACCATGAAAGACTATGGACTCTGGGAAAAAAACTGAGGGCTTCAGAGGGGAGGGGGAGGGGGGATTGGGATAGGCCGGTGATGGGTATTAAGGAGGGCACACACTGCATGGTGCACTGGGTGTTACACACAAATAATGAATCATGGAACACTACATCAAAAAGTAAGGATGTACTCTATGGTGACTAACATAATAAAAAAATTATTATTAAAAAAAAAGAAATGGTAGAATGAGAAGTCATCACTTTTCAATCCTCAATGTAATAACTAAAATGAGTAATAATCATTAGTGGATCCTAAAGATTTTTGGGGTAAAAATTATTTGTAGGTTCTCAAAGTAGGGCCCAACTATATATGAAAAAGGAAAAACATCCGGTGTAAATTAGAAAACATTCTAATTTACATTAGAATCATTTGGTGATCATCATCTATGTAACAATGTTCGGCATTAGCAAGAGAGAGAGTACGGCATTGCCAACACACGCATTACCAGCTTTCGGGCAGACATATCTGTCTTTTGACGCAATGCAATAACACTGTTTACTAAATTAAAAGTACACAAATCAGAGATGGTTCTCCTTTTGCTGTTGGACTTGTCTTGCTTCCATTTTGAAGACAAAGCCAATATGTGGCAAGAGCACAGAGTCAAAAGAATTGCAGCAAATCAGGGCCACAACCCAATTTCATCACCATGGAAACATATCCTATATATGGACTTTCTGTTATTTGAGATAATACATCCTTTTATGTTTGAGCCAATTGAGTTGGAGTTTATTGTGATCAACTGCTTGATTCTTCACACACAGAAAAGTGAAAAATGCTCAATGCTCTGTTGCACGGGTTGCTCCTATTTTATCCCAAAGAATTCATCAGTTGGTATAGATCTCATTTTTTAAAAAAAATCTGTGAAGAGAGTTAGCATTTGTTCACAGTGATCTTAATATAATATTTTATTTTTAATGCATTTAAATTTATTTCAAAATATAATAACCAGAAGAGCATACTGTGGCACCAGCCTGTTAATATAATATGTTAAAGCTACTTAGAAGTTTTCATGGTCTCAAGGCTCAAATAACACAGATTTTCTTCATTGTTCTTTGTCCAGCTGAATATGATCTTAACTTTCCTCACTTTTAATAATAATACGACATAACTAACATTCACTTATCAATTAACCCTAGAATTAATTAGATAATTAAACAAATGCCAGATGTCAATATATTTTGAAACTGTATAATACTTTAGTCAAAATCATTTAAGAAAATGTTGAATATAGATAACAGATAGTCACACACACACTTTATAATTAAGATTTATCAAGTATTTTATCAGCAATCATTTACCAAATACTGTATCTTAAGATATCACTAATATGTTCTAGCTTAACATGTTTTAAGCTTTCTTCCATAAAATATACATGAAAATACATTGAAAATAAATATTGAACAAAATATGTCACAATAGTCATTGATATTGGACTGAAATTATACCTCAATTTGAAATATAGATGGTCATTTCTAAAAACAAAACAAAATATAATATAATATTTGGAAATCACTAGAAATATGTGCGAAAATACCTCCTATAATAGGCAAGCCAAATAGGTCAATTAGTGCTGCAAAGAAGCAAAACTGGAATGTATTACTACCACTTATATGCTGAATAGTAAAATATGCTAATACCTAAATCTCTTGTTATAATTAATACGACATAAATATTTGTGACCATAATTCTAATTAATTTGGAGCTTATGCTGTGCAGAATACAATGTGTTTCCCGTAAGTTTTAAATATTCTTGTCATAAGAAAGGAAGAAGCAGCAGCATTTGTTCATTTTACTCATATGTATAGCTAAGATGCATTATTACCTATACGATATCTAATTTGAATTCAACACCCTACTCATACAACCCAATATAAAACTTATTTCTGAGAAAAACCTCATTAATAGTAATGATTTGTTCTATTATTACAAAGTTATATGTAACCTTTATCTGACATTCATAAAACACAGTAAAACACACACGCACACAAATACCATGCATTTTCATTGTCCAAAAGTAATCTAAAGTTAATTTTTAACATGTTCACGTAGGTCTTTCTAGTTTGCTAAGATTGTTTAATTTAAAACACTTAAAAAAAATTAAAAAAACACTTTAAATTTATGATAGTAATACCAATATAAACACATTTTTTCACTTCTTAATATTTTATGTACATTTCATATTCTAAGTTACATAATCAATGACTGCAAAAATTTAATTCTGTAGCTATGTTATTATTTTAATTTTTCTCTTTATTGTATTTTATTATACAAATAATTCATATTTCTTACCAACCAATTAAAAAAGACTATAAACTATAAGAAAATTAGCATAAATTATCCCAAGTTATAATCCTATATATAATGCCTTAGTATGTAATGCTTTAGTTTCTTATGAAAATATATAATATGTAATGTATATAATGCTTTAGTTTCTTATGAAACTACATTCATACACATGATTGACAAAAATGGGCATTCAAAAATACTTGAATTTTTTTCATTTAACAATATATTTTAGGATTACTTGCAATTTGACAATACACTGTAGTGGACACAATGTAGGGCATAATGTTCTTAAGTTGTTAAGTAGGTCTCTGGGTGACGGTCTCTTGTCACATCATAATCCCACCTTGATAACCTCTTCTTTAGAGGTCAACTTAAAAGTTAATTATCAACACACCTCATATAATATAGTAGTATAAAGGGAGAGAAAAACAGACGAAATTGAGCTAGAGAGTGAGATATACGCATGTAATCTTACTATAGATTGAATAATAAAATATGGGAAGCTATTACAGACCTTGTTTCTTTCTTTACTACCCAATTAAACTTCCATTTCCCTTCAGCCCATACTTTCACCAGTTAAGGCTTTTTTGTAAACTCTGTGTTGAGACCCAAAGTACATTCTTAAAAAAATAATAGTGCACATAGATGCATTGAGCTGCTATGGTTGTTCATTAACTATTTCCAGTGTATATAAAAGTACTGGGAGATGTCTCAGAGGATCTCCTGTGTTCTACATAATACTTCAGTAGTAGCTCCATTTCCATTTAATAATCAGAATTAATAACCTCAGGTAATACTATAGTGCTCTGTATTGCTGTAAATTCAGTGGCATAAGGATTCAATGGCCAAGAAGCATCTTAATTTCCAAGTCAATGGAGTCATTGTTGAATCCCCCAATAGAAGTCCATGTCACTGTAGAAGACTAAGTCTTGAAGACAGGAAACAAGAATTTAAGAGTGGGTTATTAGTTTCTTTTTTTTTTTTTTAAAGATTTTATTTATTTATTCGACAGAGAGAGAGACAGCCAGCGGGAGAGGGAACACAAGCAGGGGGAGTGGGAGAGGAAGAAGCAGGCTCATAGCGGAGGAGCCTGATGTGGGACTCGATCCCATAATGCCGGGATCACGCCCTGAGCCGAAGGCAGACGCTCAACCGCTGTGCCACCCAGGCGCCCCGGGTTATTAGTTTCTAACATCCTCTCCCTGATTTCCTCTTCCCCTTTTTGATTTCCAGACCTTCATATTCTTTCATGGGAGAAAGAGTTCCATAGAATGGTAACTGGTTTAGATAATAGACCACCTGTTCTGCAACAGAACGTCAAACTCACAGGTTGTTATCCCGCCTAGAACTGTTATTTTGCTTTTAGTAGAACATTAAATTGGCTTCTAAGTCAAGCTATTTCTGGGTCAAGGGGTGCATGGTAAGACCTGTGAGTTAATAGGCTTGAGCCTGCTTCATTACTTCTTTTGCTATGAAAGAAATTCATAGAAACAATATTTATCATACCAGACTCATTAAACCCAGGGAGTATGATAGTGCCATACTATGGGTTCAGCAGAAAAGGTCAATCCATACTCATAGTATATGGCCATTCTAGTGAAAGCACATTTCTGTATCTCCCCTCATGTCATAAATTTAATGTAAAGCAGCTTCCACTAGGTGGCTGGCTGATATATTCCTGAAAGGATGTTATTAGAGTGAGTGCAGAGGAAATTTTTAAAAATAATATGGTTAAATGACTTACTCTGGGAAGTATACAGACTCTCAAAACTAATCCTTTAACCACTGGGGAAGCTGAACCAGTAGTTCAAAATAGTCCCACAAAGAAAATACCAGTCTCAGATAACTTTACATCAGGAAGCAATAAACAAACAGGAAAAACATAATTATGATTTTATATTAATATTTCAGAGGATAGAAAAGAGGAAAATCTGCAACTTATAGATGAGGCTAACATAATCTATATATCAAAATAAAATAAAACAAAATACAGCATGGGTAATATAACTACATATCAATTTCAGAAAATGCACATGTGAAAATACAAACAAAATATAAACAAACTCATCAATGTAAAAAATGCCACTAAATATAATGGACTTATACCAGAGTAGATAATTTGTTTTATTATTAGGAAACATACTAATATAATAAGCCAAATGAAATATGTTTGTCTCAATACAAAAAATAATTTGATAACTCCAATAACGTTTATAATGAAAAACAAACTAGAAATAGAAGACATAGATTTTAAGAAAGAATATCTATAAAAACTTACAGAAGATACTTTGCTTAATTTTAAAAAGTTAAATGAATTCTCTTGAAGTCAGAGACGGTACAAGAAGCCCATTATCAACACTGTCTTCAATATTTTACTAGAGGTCTTATGTAACAAAAGATAGAAATTAAATTAAAATTCATGTGATTTAAAGGGAGAAATGCATTGTATTATTCAAATATGTATATGATTGTTTAGACAAGTAAACAAAATTAGTTAATAACTATGCAAGTTAAAGCTAGACTTTTGAAATTATACTAATTACACCAGAGGTGAGATGAATATACATAAATATACATACATAAATAAATTGCACACTAACAAACACAGAAAATTTCATTAAAAGATATTCACCATAGCAATAAAGCATATGTTACATTAGAGTTAATCTTTAACTGGTTTTCAGAATATTTGAAAAAATTAAATAGATACCCAATAATCTTGGAGAGGAATACACACTACCTTAGCAATATCTGTTCTATGAAATTGTATTAATTTTAAGGATCTTAAAATAGATCCTAAAATTTACATTGATGGATATAAGACCAAGGGCAGCTAGGATAGTTTGAAGAAGAAGAGAGGTTAGGACTTCCTAGGTGGCAAATATTGTTTCTAAAGCAATAATAATTAAGTCGTCACGCTATTGGTCCAGAAGAGGACAAACTGACTAATAGAACAGAGCTGAGGACCCAGACTAAACTCACACATATATAGAAACCTGAGATATTGCAAGAGTTGGATATGTAGATCAGTGGGGAAAAGATAGGAAAACTTTCAACAAATGGTGGAAGGAAAATGACTTATCTACCGAGAGACTTAATATACAAAAAGGCAATGACTGGGCCATGTAGAACAACAGAATTCAGACTCACAATCTCTGCAGGCCAGTTAGGAAACTAAGTCACAATCTCAGCAGCAGTGGGCCCAGCTTCCATATTTTTTGCCCCTCTTCCAACTTTGAATCAACCAGAGAAAGCCAAATATGCTCCCCAAACCAATCACGTAAGATGTCCCACTTCTAGATAGCCTGTCTTCAACAATCTCCAGTCAGAGCATGACTTTAATGGATTTTTTTCATTATTACGAAGCTTTTCCCTCTCTCTGCCTGCCTTTGAGTCTCTGACAAATGAAAGTGACAGTGGTAGAGTCCCTTGTTGTAGAAAACTCTGAATGGAAAGCCTTTGTTCTTATTTGAGTGATCTTCATTTATTGGCAAACTAAACAGAAAGTTCATACTTAGTATGGGATTAATGACTTAAACATGAAAGGCAAAGCTTCACAGAAGAATTTTTTATGATATCTGGCTAGATAAAAATTTCACAAATGGGGCAAAAGGAGGAACTTTAGAGGAGTAAATTTTATAGTAAAAGATTCAGAAGATATGTTCATTATTTATTTTTTTTTAAAAACTCTGGAAAAAATAAATCAAATGGAAAACGATAACAATACAACCTCCAAACTGGAAGAAGACATTTGCAACACAAACAAGAAAAGCAAAGAAGTATCTAGAGTTTAAGCAAGAATCATAAAATAAAAAAATTAAATATATTTAAACCAATCAATATGAAAATGGGCAAAGTACAAGAACACATGGAACAGGAGAAAACACAAGTGTCCAAAAATACATGAAAAGATACACACCCTTATTAATATCAGAAGAATGCAAATTATTGTGTTTATGAGAACAGAGGATTCATAATTTACAGGTATTGCAGATGGTAGTGTAAATTTTTATGAAAAGTTTTAAAAACAGTAACTATGATGATAGGCAATACCTAAGAATCAACACTCATCCCTAAATATATGGAAAATCCATTGAAAATGTGTACCAAGATGCATGCAAAAGTATATTCATAGAAGCATGATTTATAATCGGACTGAAAACAAAAAAAGTTTTGTCATCAGAAGAGATAAATATATTTTGGTATTTATATCCAAGAAAACAAATAAATTATAGCTAAGCACATCAATATAAATGAACCTAAAAATTTAAACTTGAGTGAAAAAAAGCCAGTCACAACAAAATGTAGTATAATCCCATCAGTATGTAAGTCAAAAACAGACAAAATATACCAATATAATTGTTTATAATATGTACACATATATGGAAAAGCTTTTGATACAACAATAACATAAAAAACAAGCGGAAAATTAATGATAATTTCAATATAGACTGTTTTTGGAAAGAAGAAGATATCTTTCTGGGAGACTCACAGGGGCTTTAAAGTTGCTAATATTAGTTTATAAATTGTACTTGATAATGGATAGATATGTAAGTGCTTATTTTATTAATATATTTTACACATTAATCTTGTGCACTATCTTTTGTATGTGCAATATATCTTGCAATAAAAAGTGAAAAAACAATAACTATGCCTTAAAAAGTCCTCCCAAAGGACAGAATTACCAATTATGGAAGACCAAGGACAACCAAGATCCTTGAAGATAGAACCAGGGATTGGAGTTTAGCCAAACAAGACACATCATTTTCTGTTAAAACAGAGAAATCTCCCTATTTTGACTACCTGGACTTTCTGTGACCCACAGCTCAGTGTCTGCTCTGTGTTTTTATTCTTTCTTGTTTGAAATAAGGGTTTTGCAGTTATTCCCTGCTTTCTCCATCATCATGCATTGAGTATTTTGGAAGCAAATAAATTGCCTTTTGGCTTATATATAGTTTAATCTGGATCTCATGGCAAAGAGAACAGAGTACAGACTTCTGCTTGGATACAGAAACTGGCTTGATGGGACAGAGGTCAGTGTGGTTGTTTTTGTTTGCTTGTTTACCAGTGTGTTTTGAAGTGTTTCTATAGTTATTGGGTATCCTATGGCAATCATAGGAAATTAAAACTTCTCCCTTGTCACTTTCCACTGTGGAGGTTAAATTTAAAACAAACAAACACAGAAACAAACTCAAATTCTGGCTTACCTTGCATCTAGGAATGGCAAAGTGATTCAGCACTGGTTCATGAGACCCACACTGAAGTAAAGCTTTTAATTTTCTTATCAAAGACCCTGTCATTTCCCTCTACATTCTTCTTTGAATGCACATCTGATGTCTAGATGGGAAGAATACTAAATAAGTCAAATGCATAAGTCAAAATTTATAAGATGGTAGAAGAAAAAGAGCAGGGGTTGGGAGAGCAAAAATTTGATGCCTGATAGCCTTGCAGATGCCAGCACCATCCACTTTTTGATTTTTTTTAAAACACTAGGAGTTCTTCTGATCTGACAGCATTCCTAACTGAAATACAATACAATTAGTTTTGTTTTGTTTCATTTTAATATCTCTGCCTCACCTATGCCACAAAGAATTTCACGTCCCCCTTAGCACAAATGTTGCTGGTCACTACCCCACCCTTCCACACACATACTCACTGCAGGGATGCTTCCTTAATGTAATGTAACATAGAAACAGATACAGTAGGTTTGGGAGTGTTTAAAAAGGAAAGAGAATCTGATGTGGCTATCTCAAAAAGAGCAACTTTCTATTTTTAAAGACAATGGATATTCATTAAGATCCGTCTCAATTCAGCTCTATATATTTTATAGAGTGGAGAGTCTTCCTGATTCTTATTTTATTGTTATATATGTATTAGTTTTATTTATGGTATTTTCTTCCTACCATGCCCTCTGTCTTCATGGGTACCACAGAAGGAGTTAGAGAAGGATGCACTGTACGCTTTCATTGTATACAGATATTATATCTATTCTATATATCCACATATATCCCAACCAAGGACTTGTATATTAAATAGTGGCATTTTGGTCACTGTGGACAAAAAGTTAAAGATGTGTTAGGGCAGGTTTATTGTTTGCATAATTCAGTTACAACTGGGTTTTATCTGTTAGCTTAAAACAACTAATTTGATCAGTTGTTGGAAGATGTCAGTGCAACTGTGTTTTTCTTAATGATAAGGTCACTCTAAGTGCTTTCTGATGATCTCTTATGGCACTGAAAATTCCTCAGATCAAACTTACTCAGATTTTTCCATTGGAATTGCAAAGACAAAAAATCATTTTTAAGTGCCCATCTAAAGAGCTATTTTTGTGATTCATAAATTAATAAAACATTTTAAGGAATCCTCATTCTCCCATTTATTTTACTAAATTCATTTTAAAAAATGATCCTGTACTTATATAGAATTACAATGCCAGTCTTAAGAATCCACTGTTAGTTGTATTTCAAACTTATCTCTAGTCACAAAGTTAGAAGGGAAGACAAAAAATTCTTGTAAATGAGTATGTATAGGGTTAGATGTCCAGAAATAGAGCAAATAAAAGCAAGTATAGGTTCCTGTGTTATCAAATTATGAAAATGTACCAACCTGAAGAAACAGAAAAATGCCGTGAAGACAGTACTATGTGCACTTTAGTTCTAGATGCATTTAGCAGAGGAATGTGTTGATGTATTTTTTTCTTCTATGCTTAAAGGGTTTTAAATATAGCATTGGGTTCTAAGTGGTAATTATCATTCTGTGTGGCTGGACATCAGTGTAATCTGGTTGTAAATCTTGGATTTACATCTCATTTCATTTAGTGCTAGTCATTTCATAGTGCTAAAACTAACATATTTATTTGGAGGTTTTTTTTTTATTAGTAGGCATTCTTATTCTTATATGTCTCAAAAGAGTTAAGTGTTGTCTTATGACAGACTATAAACATATTTTAGAAAATGTTAGTCTCTGCTGGAAAAAAGCAAAGTTTAAAATGTTATTCAGTCAGATTCTTACCACTGATAGTCAAGAGGGAGTGTAAGGTAATTTGAGAGAGATTTTACCTCAGAAACCCATTCTTTTATGTCATTTCCTGCATTAAATTGTGTTTTAATAGGTCAAGTGCTCTGGATCAATTGTTTTATAATACTGAATTGTAAACATAATGATTTTCTTGGATGGGAGAGGAATGCTTGGAAATGAAATTTGTCTGAAGGGTGATGGACAGATAAGAAATAGTATCATTAACAAATATTTATCGAGGACCTAGGATGCACAGGGCTGTGTGCCAGAGGAAGACATAGATGTGCTTTTCTGGAATGAAGTCTGGAAAAGTCCAGGTTAACACAGGCAAAATAGGATTCAAGCTTGACATATGTGCTCATTACTTTCCCCTTTCATTTCTCCCTCTTGTCCAATTTCCTACAGTGTGTTTTTATTTTTTCATGTAACCCTCCTTCCCCTTATTCCCTTTTCACCTTTGCTGTCTTCTTGCAACATTTAACCAGAATTTAAAATACATATGCATGTCTACATGTCTGAAGTTTATGTGATGACATAGATCAGTCTGCCTTCTGAGGTTTCAAATCTTCAATATTGTACTCATGTGAACCTCCTACAGAATTTAGGACTTTGGAAATCGTCAATTCTTTTTCTAAGATGGTAGATCAATGTATTAGTGGTTTTTTGTCTTTCCCGAATTTTCCCACAAATGTTCAAGCCAGATCAGAGCAAACATGTTGCTGAAATATCTTGCCAGTAAGGTAAAATTCTGCTCCGTTGTGAACAACCTGTCTGTTCTCTGCTGACACAGTTCTGCCCCTGAACAGGCAGAGGCTACACTGTCTTAACACATTAGATTAAGTAGGGTCTTTATTTTATGTTGAACTTCCTTTCCACTTCCTTTCTGCTCATTCTCTCTCTCTAAGCATTTTCCATTTTAATTAGACGAGTCAATTACTTACACGAAAGATTATCTCACATATTTAAAGCCAGTAGAGTTTTCCATCCACTTTTTCAAATGTGGCCTTTTAACTCAGTTAAGTAAGAGCTTTTCAAAATCCTGTCTTCTTAAAAGCATAGATAAGGCACTTATTCGTACTTGAGATTCTCCACTCACTCCAATTGTGTCTCAGGCAAGTTGTTTCTCCATGTCACAGTTAGTCATCCTCACTGCTTTCAACACTTTCCTTTTCCTTTTTTCCCCATTTACAATCCTTACTTTTCCTTTGTTTAGAAGGCACAATCTCTGAATGATTCAAAGGGCATTCCAAACAGTAATTAGAAATTGGGCTTGCTGCATGAATTCATTAGGTTTAGTTCTTAGACCATAAGTCTAAAATCAGAAGAATTTAAAATACAGTTCAGGATGGTAAAGCAGCCAATAGCAGAAGAATTGTGACAATACCAAGTTATAAGGTAAGGCAAATCCTCAAGAAAGATTTAGCGTTTCATAAGCCTAACTATTGACCAGCTTACTATTCCCTGAATTCATATATTAATGTAGAATGTAGATATGAAAAACCTCCAAATCACCCAGGGCATTCCCTGACATGACCAGGTTGCCTCTACCTTTGGAGGCAATGCTGTACAACTCTTTTCAATTGTCAGAGGGGTGTGGTATTGAGTACAGCCAGGAGTCAATATTTACTCCAACCTTCTCACTAGTTGTCCTTTCTCTCTTAATGATGTGGTGTTCATCAGAGGGATAACTAATAAAATTAGTCTCAGAGGTAAATATCTAATTTGGGGCCCTACCCTTTCTCATACATGACTATAGACACTAAGAAAGAGGACATTTCTATATTCTCTTGACATTAATACTGGGTTTGACTAAAGAAAGATAAATTCTATCTTTGGAGAGGGAACAACTACTCTGATTGACCATAGGGCAGGTGCGGAGTCCTTGCCAAAAATAATAACTGTGAGAACTCTAGGTTATAAGCAGGAAGAATGCACATTGTTTGGGGTCACTACTCAGTGTTCTTTGAGATGTTGCCGAGCATGGAGATTTTGCAAAAGGAAGAGGTTGAGATCAAAACAAAAAATACTGGCAGTTTATTTCTCCAAAACCAGGAAACAAAAATACTCCTAGGGGTTCACGTAGACGCTCATGAAATATGTCAGGTACTTTGGCTTAGCTTTACCACTTATACTAATATTCCTTCTCCTGATCCTTAAATAGAAGGATTCTTCTCCTATTTTCTTTATATTTATACACAGCAACTCAACAGTAAATAAACATGGTATCAAATTTTGCATGTTAACCAACTGCCAATAAATTCATTTACATATAACTAGCCTTTGGAGGAAGAATGAGAACTTACAAACCTGAGAACTACACACTTTCCTTAAAAGTGGTCAATCAATGGTGAAGTAGAAAGGGGGTAAAAGGGAGACTATTGGAAATTATGTTTTATTTCTAGGTATGCCCCTACCTTTCTTTTCTGGGTGAAATGTTGGCATGCTCACTTTTCTGTCTCTATCATAAAATATTCTGTGATTAAACAGAAATTTGGAAAGCCAAAAGAGAGTATTAAAAAAAAAAAAAAAAGGCTAGGAGCTTTCTAGAGGAATACTGCAAAAACCAGGTCATCTCATGCATTATGGAAACACTAATGACATTTTCAAACAACAGTAATAAGGCCAGAAAACAAATTAACAAATAAAAAAGAATAAAAGATCACAACAGAAGTCAAAAGCAATTCTTTCTTGGTTATTTTTCTTTCTGTCATAATTTACAAAGCACATATTGACCGCGTAGTAAATACAGCTTCCAAATTTTTATTATTTGTTTTAGGAGACCTGTATAGACAAGAAGGACTTGGTTCATTATCCTTATTACACTTAACATGAGTAGAAATAATTGTAATTAAGAAGTAATGAAGCTTTATTGTGGAATATAATTGATAATTTGTATTTCTCTCAGTTAAGTCAACTATTTAACTTGACTTAAATCATGAGATTGAGTATGCCTATGCCACCTTACTATAAAAGAGTCATGGTTTCTTATATTGAATGTGGTGTGGGCAATCATAAGCATCTCTTGCTACATCCATCATAGCAAAAGATTTGAGTTGAAATTGTCTGGTTTCTTTTACTATATTTTTATAGCAGTGGCGTACCCCGATCTGGCCAATGAGCCTACCAATATAGGTAGAGACCTCCTTGGTACTATAATCTTAATTTGGTATGTCAAATGGCAACAACGGCAGCTGATTATGACAGAAACCCAAAACAGACACTCCACCAATGCAGCTGACGTTCCCCAGCCAGTCTAGTACTTATCTAACCAACAGATCAGCAGCACTCCCTTTGCTTTTGTAGTATGGAACAGTCTTCAATCTTCAGTCATTAGAAATCTCTATTTTTCTCCTCTCTCAACTTCACACTATGATGCTAGGGTCTGTGATGAATATTGGGTTCCTTTGATTGCCAGCATAACTTTGCCACTCAACACTCAATTTCTGGTCTTTTTTGTCTTCACTTTTCTTTGAACAGTAGAATAATATCTACCAAAAGATCTCTGAAAAGGGTGCTAAATCTCAAGGCCTTGGTAAAGGCTGAAGAGATGACTGTGAGGAATTCGCAGCTCCTTAAAAGATAAATACAAAATGTCATACCATTCTAGAATAATTTCCACTTTCTAACTCATCACAGTATCTTGTGATAGAGTATTAAATATTAAAAAATTGTGCTAAGAATTTATGGGGAAGACCAAGATTAGCCATGTAAACTTTTCTATAGGCCATGTGCCACCAATTTTAACCCTTGCAATGATTTGTCTGTGCAAGCAGCTCTCTCCTCAAAGTTAAAAAAATCTAACAGACAAACTGAAAAAGTTGTTATTATGTTTACACAGTGGACTGGATTCCCCAGAGTGAGAATTTTAATTTTTCTTCCCCTTTTCTTAGGAGGCAAAAAAGAAAAAAATGAGACGGATTTCTGCTAACTGTTGCCAGCAGTTATTGAGCAACTTAATAGGTGCTAGGTGCTGTCTTGAGCACTTTATAGTGTTAATCTCGATTCATCCTCAAAATCCTGGCATAATGTAATTAAGCTGAAGTTTTCATATAGGTCATTATATAAAGCCCATAATGCAATTCTTCTGTAATCAGCCTATTCTTCCAAATATTTTATTTTAAACAAGATCGTGATACAAAAAAGGTTTATGAAATGCCACACTATATACTGGCAATAAAGAGGACGATGATAGCAGCATTTGCAAAGCTTTTTTATAGATTTATTTGTTCACAGTTTATTTTCCAAATACATATTAATTATCTACAGAGGCCAAGCCACATGCATAGAGCTTTGAACAAGACAGACATTGTCCCTAGTCTTCTAAAGTTTTTCTGGTCATAAAGAGATGGCTATAATTACGTGTGCCAAGAGAAGAACACACAAGATATGGAAATACATGTGGGGTGGGGGATCTAACTCAACTCAACAGTCAGAGAAGGTTCACATCAGGAAGAGGTATTTAAACAGAAAATTAAATGACAGAGGGACTGAATAAAGTTCTGCTCTGCAAGAGCAAAAGGGAAAGTGTTGAGATAGGAAATGGACACAGAGACAGGAACCAGAATGTGTAGCGCTTCTCAAGCTAGTAGTTAAAGACTTTGAGATTTATCCTAAGGGGAATGCAGAAATGAAAACAACTCTGATATGATAAAAAAATAATTACATGGTATTAATTAATCAGTGGAATTTCCACAGTGTTGGTAAAAGTACCAAGAGAAAAAATTTTGATTCAACCCACATTTCAAAGCTCAGGCACTGACCATAATCTCATCCTATGACCACTCTCCTGATTACATCTTCCTTTTCTACCACAATTTCAGAGTGTAAAGGCTCAGAAAATTGAATTGCAACCTTTCATTTTAGATTTTCCATTTTTAATACTTCTTTATAGAGTTCTGTTTTCTTCAGTTTAAATACCTCCATCTTCAAGTTTTCAAAAGTGAAAATCTTATAACAGGCAATTTCTCTTCCTATACCAGTTATCCTTCCTTTATTTAGTCATGTTCTTGTTCAGGGGTTGGAAAACTTTGCAAAGGGCCAAGAGTAAATGTTTTAGGTGTTTCTGTCTGTATGATCTCTATCACAACTCTCAATTCTGCCATAATAGCAGAAGCAGCCATAGATAATACATCAATAAATGGGTGTGGCTATATGGCAATAAAACTTTATTGGTAAAAAGTTTGCTGAATTTGGGCAGTATTTTTCAAACTCCTACTCCTAACTAATTTATCTCTCCACAGACTGTGTAGGTTCTCTCAATATGTTGCTCTTCAGAGCACTCTTCTGGGTTGTGTATACTACCATACTTCACACATCATGGCTCCTATATAATTTGTCCATGTAAGAGTGTACCCTGCTAGTATTATAGATAGTGGATTAATATTTAAGAACAGAATAGAGTCCTAGCTCCTACTAGGTTGACTATGCTTTTGCACTATTACTCATGACAAAGCCCCAAATTTCTTTTTTTTCATAATAATATTTTTATTATATTCTGTTAGTCACCATACGGTACATCTCTGGTTTTTTATGTAAACTTCGATAATTCATTAGTTGTGTATAACACCCAGTGCACCATGTAATACGTGCCCTCCTTACTACCCATCATCAGCCTACCCCATTTCCCCACCCCCTCCCCTCTGAAGCCCTCAGTTTGTTTCTCAGAGTCCATAGTCTCTCATGCTTCATTCCCCCTTCTGATTACCCCCCTTTCTTTATCCCTTTCTTCTCCTACTGATCTTCCTAGTACTTATGTTCCATAGATGAGAGAAATCATATGATAATTGTCTTTCTCTGCTTGACTTATTTCACTTAGCATTATCTCCTCCAGTGCCGTCCATGTTGCAGCAAATGTTGAGAAATCGTTCTTTCTGATAGCTGAGTAATATTCCATTGTATGTATGGACCACAGCTTCGTAATCCAGTCATCTGTTCAAGGACATCTCGGCTCCTTCCACAATTGGGCTATTGTGGACAATGCTGCTATGAACATTGGGGTGCATATGGCCCTTCTCTTCACTACGCCTGTATCTTTGGGGTAAACACCCAGTAGTGCAATGGCTGGATCACAGGTTAGCTCAATTTTTAACTTTTTAAGGGACCTCCACACTGTTTTCCAGAGTGGCTGTACCAACTTGCATTCCCACCAACAATGTAGGAGGGATCCCCTTTCTCCACATCCTCTCCAACAATTGTTGTTTCTTGCCTTGTCTATTTTTGCCATTCTAACTGGCATAAGGTGGTATCTTAGTGTGGTTTTAATTTGAATTTCCCTGATGGCTAATGATTTTGAACATCTTTGCATGTGTCTGTTAGCCATTTGTATGTCTTCATTGGAAAAGTGTCTGTTCATATCTTCTGCCCATTTTATGATTTGTTTATTTGTTTCTCGTGTATTGAGTTTGAGAAGTTCTTTGTAGATCTTGGATACTAGTCTTTTAACTGTAGTATCATTTGCAAACATATTCTCCCATTCCATGGGCTGCCTCTTAGTTTTTTTGACTGCTTCCTTGGCTGTGCAGAAGCATTTTATCTTGATAAAGTCCCACAAGTTCATTTTATATTTTGTTTCTCTTGCCTTTGGAGATGTGTCATGAAAAAGGTTTCTGTGGCCGATGTCGTAGAGGTTGCTGCCTATGCTCTCCTCTAGGATTTTGATGGATTCCTGTCTCACATCGAGGTCTTTCATCCATTTAGAGTTTATCTTTGTGTATGGTGTGAGAGTGTGGTCAAGTTTCATTCTTTTGCATGTAGCTGTCCAATTTTCCCAGCACCATTTATTGAAGAGACTGTCTGTTTTCCACTGGATGTTTTTTCCTGCTTTATCAAAGATTAGTTGCCCAAAGAACCGAGAGGAGAATTACAGACCGATTTCCCTGATGAATATGGATGCCAAAATTCTCAACAAGATCCTTGCTAATAGAATCCAACAGTACATTAAAAGGATTATCCATCATGACGAAGTGGGATTCATCCCTGGGATGCAAGCGTGGTTCAACATTCGCGAATCTATCAGTGAGATAGATTATATCAACAAGAAAAAAGCCCAAAATCATATGATCCTCTCAATTGATGCAGAAAAAGCATTTGACAAAATACAGCATCTTTCCTGATTAAAACCCTTCAGAATGTAGGGATAGAGGGTACATTCCTCAATCTCATAAAAACCATCTATGAAAAGCCTACAGCAAATATCATTCTCAATGGGGAAAAGCTGGAAGCCTTTCCCTTAAGATCAGGAACATGACAAGGATGCCCACTCTCGCCATTACTATTCAACATAGTACTAGAAGTCCTTGCAACAGCAATCAGACAACAAAAAGGGATAAAAGGTACCCAAATCGGCAAAGAAGTCAAACTGTCTCTCTTCGCAGATGACACGACACTCTATATGGAAAACCCAAAAGAATCTACTCCCAAACTACTAGAAGTTATAGAGCAATTCAGTAACGTGGCGGGATACAAAATCAATGCTCAGAAATCAGTTGCATTTCTATACACGAACAATGAGACTGAAGAAAGATAAATTAGGGAATCCATCCCATTTACAATAGCACCAAAAATCATATGCTATATTGGAATTAACCTAACCAGAGATGTAAAGGACCTATATTCTAGAAACTACAAATCATTCTTGAAAGACACTGAAGAAGACACAAAAAGATGGAAAAATATTCCATGCTCATGGATCGGAAGAATTAACATAGTTAAAATGTCCATGCTACCCAGAGCAATCTACACTTTCAATGCTATCCCGATCAAAATACCAATGACATTTTTCAAAGAACTGGAACAAACAGCCCTTAAATTTGTGTGGAACCAGAAAAGGCCCCGAATCGCCAAGGAATTGTTGAAAAGGAAAAACAAACCTGGGGGCATCACAATGCCGGATTTCGAGCTGTACTACAAAGCTGTGATCACAAAGACGGCATGGTACCGGCACAAAAACAGACACATAGACCAATGGAACAGAATAGAGAACCCAGAAATGAACCAAATTTCTGTCCATGAAGATTTTGTGGCAGACTCCCTATTTGCTGTCCAGTTGTCTTTGGTTCTGGTTTCTGCTTTCCCTCCTTAAAGTCATTCTTTTACTCTAGTTCCCATGGTTTCTCAACCTCCTGGAATTTAGTCAATTGTCCACGGCTGGTTGAATAAAGTATTGCCTTTAGTTGTTCTTTTTGACAAAGATAATACAGGTGTTTTATATATGTAAATATTTGCGCTAAGCTGGCAAGTATTTTTTCCATGGAATTTTGAAACTATTATGTTTTGTTTAATTTTTCTTGCTCTATCTGTATCATGAAATCTTAATCTGATTACATTTGGATCTATCTCTGACCTCCCAGAATGGCATCAAACTTCACTGCACCCTCATGGACAATTTGCTATGCTTCAGGACCAGAACACGGCACTCCAGAAAACTCTCTTCCATACAGTGAACTACGGCCAGACCCTCTCCAATGAAGCTTAAAAGTCAGACTTTTGGATGAGGTGGGGGACGGAGGGCCTTCCAAATTTGGTCCTTCCTTGAGTACTCTCTTTCACCCTTAAAGGTAGTATATAGTATCCCTATATTTGCTATTTCTATATTCTTTGGAGTTCTCATTTACCAACTTTTGTAGTTAACCTTCCTTTACTAGCTAATAATATTTTATATCAGAGGTCCACAAACAATGGCTCATGGGCCAAATATTGTTTGCTACCTGTTTGTAAATAAAGTTTTACTGGAATAGAGCCACTCCCATTCATTTGCATATGTCTATGGCTGCTTTCACTCCACAAGGACCTAGTTAAGTATTTGAGTTGAGTAGTTGAAAAACCTTATGGCCTGAAAAGCTTAAAATATTTACTAACCTCTTAGAGAAATGTTTGTCCATCCATTCTTTATATTAAATTTTCCCTGTTCAAATTACAAGTGACTTTTCTATGACTGATAGAGATTTGGCAACAGAAGTAATCCTAGGAGACAGACCTTCAAAGATCAGATGTTTTAGATTGTTTTGGTCACATCCTTGGGTCTATCAATGGGAAATGTGCACTAGTAATTCAAAAAATGCAGCCATGTCTCAGTGAATCAAGCGATGTATCTCTAGTCATACTGCTTAGATAGTGCCAGCTAAACAGAGTGAGTGATTAATCTTGTTGACAGAAAGTTTTGCATACTAGATAGTATATTTGTTACTGTGCACTGCAATAACTCATTTAACTCTCAAGAAAGCCTTTGAAGTGGGTAATTGTTATCATTCTATATAAAGCAAAGTGAGATAAATCATATAATCAGCAAGCGTAAGAGTCAGGACTGAATTCATTGTTTTATGACTCAAAGAGTGGAGTATTATCTACCCCAAGAATCTTGTCTTCCATACTTCTTTTGATTGTTACCCCTATTGGCATAGCCTAATAATAATGACTGCTATGTAAATTAATTTTCTAAAATGAACACCTCCATATTTTGCATAAAAATAAGGAAATTCATTAATGGCTTCACATCACAAGAATGTAATAGGTTTCTAAGAAAAATGAATTCATTGTCTACTCAGTTATTTAATAAGTTTTGAATAAGTTTCTTAGAATGTTCAAATTAATGTGAAATTGAGAAATAGAAATACAATATAGTGTATAGTGCATGTTGTCAGGCAATTTACAATTTGGTGATGCTACTTTCCAACACCAACAACCAATTCTCTGATTCTCTAGATACCAACTTGGTGTTCAACAATTTAATTCAACTCTGACACTAACAATCCAGAATTAGCACACACCCCACAGTTTAAGGGCTTAGTCCTACAAGATCGTCTCCCCACTTCAGATGCCAATCACAAATCCTAGGCCACCCATACTTCTGATCAACTGGCTATAAATCAAGAATTACCAGGATCTCCTCCTCAGGTTCAATAATTTGCTATCAAACTCACAGAACTCAGAGAAGCACTTTAATTGGGTTTGCTGGTTTATTATAAAGGATATGACTCAGGAATAGCCAGATGGAAAAGATGCACAGGGCAAGGTATTGGAAGGGGAAGTGAGGAGCTTCCATGCCCTCTCTGGGCACACCAACTCCCAGTAGTACCTCCATGAATTCACCAACCTAGAAACTCATTAAATCTCCTTTCTATAGAGTTTAAATTCCAGACTCCTTGCCCCTGTCCTATCTATGGTGCGGCCTCACACTAAATCACGTCATTAACATAAACATAGGTGGAAAGGCGCACATATGAACAACAAATGACATTCCTTTCTCTTGGGAAATTCCAAGGGTTTCAGGAGCTCTTGGCCAAGATCAGGGACAAAGACCAAATGTATTTTGTATTATACTATATTACTTACTTATGTTGTATCTATATTCTGACTTAGAGGTCTTTTGACCCATCCTAAATGTAGTAACAATTTGTATAAGTTTTAAATATCCAGCAGCCAGTCCAGTACCTGAGCTAAAGAATAACTGTGAGGATAATAATTTAGCACCTTAAAAATAAAGCTAAAACTATGTTATTAAGTCAATGATAATATATTAAACCATAAATATAGTAAGTTTTACTAATTAAAAAAGTGATTGCTATTATTTTGTTTTTGACCTCACCTTTTAGATCTTAATATTAATTATTTAGTTAATGTTTTTTAAGTAATTCCAGTGGTATTTCCTAATACACATAATCTTACATCCTATCTCCAGGTTACTGAGCTTGTCCCACATATGTGCTACAGAAGAAATAACCCATTCACAAAAGGGCTAGGTTTCTTCAAGTATTTCTAATTAATAGATTAATAAACCAGGAAAAATGTCTGAGGGAAAATATGCCTCAAGTAGATATTCAAAAAATATATTCTCAAGGAATATATGTCTGATATATAGTAGAAGTTCACATACGCAGATGGATAAATAAATTAAGTTTCACATTCATAAGGAAAAAAATCAAAGGCAGATTTTGACTAAAAGACATTTTAATTCCATTTTGGCACATATTATATTTGGTTAGTAAGGGCTGTAATTATTAACTCAGGTATTTTTTATGAAATAAAATATTATAGAACAATACAGATTACCAAATGAAGAAGGAAAAATAGTAAAATATTCAACACAGTGCTATGCTTACATGCTTCTGATAATTATAATAATCTGCTAATTGACTTCTCCCGCCCACCCCCCTCACAGGAGGGTGCCAATTAAAATAAACTACAATTTTGCTATTTGGTCTTAGCATCAGAGCAGATGTGTTTGAGTTTATGACTAGTTTTCTCAATGTGTTGTCCAATTAACCTCAATGGGAGTGATTCACAGCAAATCCCTGGGGTTCTCTATGAAAGGAGAAGTCAGACAGGCTACTACAGGGGAAAGAGCTTTTATATGTGCTTTAAAGCTCACTTGTGGACTACTCTGGTGAAAAACTGGTGCCAGTGGAAGCATTTAACTATTGAGGTAAAAGCCCCCTAGAGTTTCTTTGTAGCTGTCACTGAGGGAGAAGAGATGAACTATAACTGAGACAAAGGGAAACTGGGTACAGTCCTAGTGGGATCTGACTCATTCCACTAAGAGGCTGAGACAATGTATATAATTCCACACAAACAAAAAAGGTTTTGGAGGGTTCAAATTAGAGAAAGGTATAACACTTGCTGGGGAAAGACCTCTGAAATGGACTGTTCTATCAGATATAGGAGGAAATCATTTATCAAACTTAAATATCCACTTAATTTCTTAATATATTTGCTATATTCAGAGCTGAATGCAACTGCATTTCAGTCATCAGGATTATTTAATTTGTAATTGCTCATATTAACCCAAGAGGCTGAATAACATTAACTGTGAAGTAAAACAACAGAAAACATTCATTTACAGAATTTTTTTATTATACTGTAACATCAATGAGGTAAATTCATATATTTATATCAACTTGAGATGAAGAGAGTGTTTTTGTGTTCGTTCACACTAAATTCTAGATTACGGAAACACTTAAGATAATTCTGAACATTAGCCAATTAACAAATGTTCATTCATTCAACAAATAATATTGAGAATTATTATGAACCATGTACTATGCTGGAAACTGGGGATAAAATGTTGACTGCCTTCAAGAAGTACTTAAACAAATAGAGAAGAAAATAACAGATCTTCAATCAAATAAAAATAGAGATAAATATTTTGATGTAGCCAACAACAAGGTTATATGAAAACATATAACAGACCAAGAAGAAAATAAATAATTTGAATAACATAGCTATATATTTGATCTAATAAAAGCATGGAGAATTCTAAATCCAAAGAAACATTCTTTTTAATGAGACATTGTCTTAGTTCATTTGGACTACTATAACAAAATATTATAGACTACATAGCTTGTAAAAAAGCAGAAATTTATTTCTTACAGTTCTGGAGGATGGAAGTCCAAAATCAGAATGTCAGCACTGTTGAGTGAGGGGCTGTCTTCTGGATATCAAAACTTTCAATGCGTCCTCATATGGTGGAATGAGCTAGGTAGTACCTCTGTGGGATCTCTTTTGTAAGAGTACTAATCCCATTCAAGAGGCTCCACCCTCAAGACGTAATCATCTCCTAAAGGCTCCACCTCCCACCACCATCATATTGGATTCACGTGAGAATTTTGGGGAGGTACAAACATGCAGACCACAGCAGATATATAGAACTGGAAAATGGTGATGATGTTACTAAGCCACGAAGGAAATACTGGCTTAATATTTTTTTTTAATTTATTTGAGAATGAGAGAGTGAGACAGAGCAAGAGAGAGCACAAGTCAGGAGAGGGGCAGAGGGAGAAGCAGACTCCCCACTGAGCAGGGAGCCTGACACGGGACTTGATGCCAGGATTCCAGGATTATGACCCGAGCCGAAGGCAGACGCTCAACTGACTGAGCCACCCAGGCACCCCTGGCTTAATATTAAAAAATAACTAAATAGATCTTAAAAGATTGGCCAAGCAATCTATATTTGTACACACATGTGTATGCCTACAGTTTGGTCATTTATATATGTATCTGTGTGCTCATTTATATACACATATATATGAAAAACATGAGCACTAGGTATCAGAACCAAAAAAAGAATATCAAAGATATTCTAAAAGGCAATCTAGGAAGAAAACAGACAATCTGTATAGGACTTTATCTATTATAGTAATTGAATCAATAATTAATGACCTTCCAAAATAGAAAGCACCAAACCCAGATGGGTTTATGAGTGAATTCTACCAAGTATTGAAGGAAAAAATTATACCAATTCTCCACAATCTATTTCAGAAACTAGAGGCAGAGATACTTCCTTACTCACACAATGAGGACAAAATTACACTAATACCAAAGCCAAAAACATTACAAGAAAACTACAGACCAATATCTGTCATGAACATAGGCACATAAATCCTCAACAAAATACTAGCAAATTGAATCCAGTAATGGTAAAAAGGATTATACACCACAAGCAAGAGGGATTGGCTGATTCAACATTAAAATATCAATTAACGTGATCCATCATATCAACAGAATAAAAAGAAAAATCACATAATCATATCAAAAGATGCAGAAGAAGCATTTGACAATATCCAACACTCATTCTCAGTAAACTAGGAATAGAGGGGACTTCCTCAATTTGAAAAAGTATATCTCTAAAAAGCCTACAGCTTATATCATACTTAATGGGAAGAAACTAGAAGTTTTCACATTAAGATCAGTTATAAGGCAAGGATATTTCCTCTTACCACTCCTCTTCAACATCATACTGGAAGTCCTAGCTAATGTAATAAGGCAAGGAAAAGAAATAATGGGGCTACATATTGGGAAGGAATATATAAAACTGTCTTTATATGCAGACAACATGATCATCTATGTACAAAATTCAAAAGAATTGACAAAATCCTCTTGGAACTAATAAGTGATTATAGTGATGTTGTAGAATACAAAATTAATTGCATACGACTCAATCATTTTCCTTTATACCAGCAATGAACAAGTGGAATTTGAAATTAAAAACACAATACCATTAATGCTGGCACCCCAAAATGAAACTTCTAAGTATAAATCAAGTGAAATATGTACAAGACCTATATGTGGAAAACTACAAAACTCTGATGAAAGAAATCAAATCATTAATAATTTGAGAGATATTCCATGCTTAACGATAGGAAGATTCAATATTATCAAAATGCCAGTTCTTTACAACTTGATCTGTAGATTTAATGAAGTTCAGTCAAAATATCAGCCTATTTTATGGATATCAACAAATTGATTCTAAAGTTCATATAGAGAGGCAAAAGACCTTGAATAGCCAACAAAATATTGAAGGAGAAGGAAAAGTTAGAGGACTGATACTACCTGACTTCAAGACTTTCTATAAAGTTATAGTAACCAATACAGTGTAATATTGACAAAAGAAGAGGCAGATCAATGAAACAGGAAGACAGCCCAGAAATGTATCCACAAAAATAAAGTTGTTTGATCTTTGACAAAGGAGCAAAGGCAACATAATGGGGTAATGACAGTCTCTACAACAAATGGTGCTACAACAACTGAACATCCACATGCAAAAAAATAAATCTAGACATTGCACTTGCACCCTTCACAAAAGTTAACTCAAAAGGTATCACAGACTTAAATGTAAAAGAAATAATTATAAAACTTCTGAAAGGTAAAATAGAAAGAAGAAAACCTAGATGACTGTGGGCATCGTAATGACTTTTTAGATATAACACCAAAGGCAGGATCCATGAAATAAATAATTGATAAGCTGAACCTCATTAAAATTAAAAACTTCTGTGAAAGAAAATATAAAGAGAATTAGAAGGCAAGCCACAGGTTTGGAGAAAATATTTGCAAAAGACATATCTAAAAAGGAACTTCTATCAAAAATATGCAAAGAACTCTTAAAACTCAACAATAAAGAAACAAAAATCCAATTAAAAAACGGGCCAAAGACCTTAACAGACACCTCAACAAAGAAGATATACAGATGGCAAGCAGGTACATGAAAATATTACCATATCATATGTCATCAATAAAATGCAAAGCAGAACAACAAGATACCAGCAGAGATCTATGAGAATATCCAAAATGCAGGACATTTTTTTTAAAGATTTTATTTATTTATTTGACACAGAGAGAGACAGCCAGTGAGAGAGGGAACACAGGCAGTGGGAGTGGGAGAGGAAGAAGCAGTCTCCTAGCAGAGGAGCTTGATGCAGGGCTCGATCCCAGAATGCCAGGATCACGCCCTGAGCCAAAGGCAGATGCTTAATGACTGAGCCACCCAGGCGTCCCCAAAATTCAGGACATTGACAACACCAAATGCTAGTGAAAATGAGAAACAACAAAAACTCTCACTTGTTGATGGGGAGAATGCAAAAGTAATACAGTCATTTTGGAAGACAGTTTAACATTTTCATACAAAAGTAAACATACTTTTACCAAATGATCCAGCAATTACATTCCTTGGTATCTATACAAAGAAGTTCAAAATTGGCACATGGATGTTTGTAGCAGATTTACTCATAATATCAAAACCTGGAGTCAACCAAGATGTCCTTCAGTAGGTGAATGGATAATCAAACTGTGGTAGGTCTAGACAATAGACTATTATTCAGCAGTAAAAAAAATAAGTTATCAAGCCATGAAAAGATATGGAGGAACATCAAATGCATATCACTAACTGAAAGAGGCCAATCTGAAAAGGACACATACTGAATGATTCCAACTATATGACATTCTAGAAAAGGCAAAACTATGGATACAATAAAAAGGTCAGTGGTTGCCAGGTTTGGGGGTGGGGAGGGATGAATAGGTTGAATACAGAGCATGTTTAGGGCAGTATGATACTATACTATATATCATACTCTGTATGATATTATAATAGTGGATACATGTCATTATATTTTTTCCAAACCCACAGAATGTACAATACCAAGAATGAACCGTAATGTAAACTATGAACTACAAGTGATCATGATGTGTCAGTGTAGGTTCGTAGATTGTAACAGATGTGCCACTCCGGTAATAATGTTCACAGTGTGGGAGGATATATATGTATGGGTCAGGGGTGTATGGAATATCTTGGTACCTTCCACTTAATTTTACTGTGAACCTAAAATTGCTCAAAAAATTGACTATAGGAGAAAAAAAGTTAGAACTAAAAGGTATTTTTTTAAAGCCAAAGATCATGAAAAAGGTCAGGCGACAGAAAATCTTTGATTTTCTCTTAAGATGTTATAAAAAAAATTTAAACATTGAAAATAGTAAAAACAGAAATTGACGACAAAAAATAATCAGAAAAGTTAATCCATAATGTCAAAACTGGTTCTTTGAAAAACACAATAAATTAGACTATGTTTTTAAAAAGTCTTTAAAAATAGATATTTCCTTCATGTATCCCTTCTAGAACAGATGAAAAACATGAGAAATAAGATAGCTTGTTTTTAGAGTGTAGATTTGACTTCATATAAAACCAAAGTAGCAAAGCAAAAGAAATAAAAACTACAAGGCACCCAAGAACATAAACACAATTGATCAAAGTAAAAAAGGTGTTAAATGAATTAATAAGTCTTAAAATAACTATACCTTTTGCCCAACCATTGTTCATTGCTGATATTAAGTAAAAAAAAAAAAATTAAAAATCTAACTGCAATTCACTGTATTAATCACACTGGGAATATATCCGCTAAAAAACTCCTTCCCTAAAACTTCCTAAAACTTCTATCAAAATCTGTAATATCAATTCAGATCCAGTTAGATTTTCAAAATTGTTATTACCATGAATCAACTCTTAGCTAGCTAAGGGAAGAATGCAACTCCTTCGTTTTATGAAAAGGGAATCCTCCACAAACTCTATCACACTCATATACACTATGTAGGATACATAATAGTGGATACATGTCATTTTTATTTTTTATTTCCCTAACATTCGTGTATGTTCATTATGTCAGTTTGTTATGTCATAAGGAAACTGAAGCACTCTTTTTAAGTTGGGAGAAGAAGGATGCCCTCTTTCACAGATTCTGTTCAGCATTGTCTTGCAGCAGCTCATCATAAAATAAGAAATAAAAAGTTATAGATGTAATAAATCATGCGTACTCAACTAACTTTTTAAGATTTCCTTTTTTTTTTAATTCCAAGAACCAATCTAATCAACTCTGGTAAAAAAAAAAAATTATAAGCGTTCTTATAAACTAGGGTCAAAACAAGAATTTTCACGTATGTGCCAGCTATATATCAATGCCTGTGGGAAGAAGGAAGACTGTTCATAATGGCAAATGATGAGTTTTAGCTTTTCACTCTACGTTAATATCATGTCACTTTTTGAAAGGTACATATATGCACATGAGAAATCTGGCTGCTGTGTGGAGAACAAAACATGGGGAGAAAAAATGAAGGCAAAGTGATTGTACAATGGTTCTTTTAGAAGTCCACAGACTAAACTCAGGTGAAGACATGAAGAGAGAGACAAGTGAATGTGTTTTACTTTCAAATTGGGATTGACGTATTTTACTTATATGGGTGATAAGCAAGAATTATTAGAGATAACTCACACGGAGAAGGAAACAGCTATGGATGTTAAGATATGAGGCAGGCAGCTGAAGACAGGGTTGGGATGCACTGGAAACACTAGGAATGTATTAAATATTTGGGACGAGCTGTCACACCGATGGAAAGCAGAGCATAGTTAGAAGGATTGGGATAGACGTGTAGAAGTCATTTCTTCTTTTGTGATGTGTAGAGAGCACGGAAGGATGGCTCCAGATTTATGTTATGTCTAACAATGTGAATACCCACAGAAGGTAAAACGCTCTGCATTACAACAGAGATGTTAATTCCTTACAGGTGCAAGTTTTAGAGGCAGACAGACCTGGGTTTCAACACCAACAGTGCTACTTTACTGCTGGGTGAGTGACTGGAGGCAAGTTACTTAATCTCTCTGAGCCTCCATTTCTTTGTATTTATTTTTTTAGAGATTTATTTATTTATTTATTTGAGAGAGAGAAAGAGAGAGAGAGAGAGAGCACACATGCAAGCGGGTGGGAGGGAGAGACAGAGGGTGAGAATCTTCAAGCAGTCTCTCCACTGAGTGTGGAGCCCCACACAGGGCTGCATCTCACAACCCTGAGATCACGACCTGAGCCCAAACCAAGAGTTGGGCGCCCAACTGACTGGGCCACACAGGTGCCCCTTTTTCTTCATATTTAATGAAAAACATATTTCTGTATCTACCTCATCACAGGCTTGTGAAGATTACTAAATACAGTATATGAAAAGGATAAATTAGGGTCAGTGACACATTGTTACAACTGAGTGAAAATTTCCTATACTTTATTAAAGTTCTGTGTGTTAGAATGACACAGGAAACCCACAACAGGTTCTCATCAGTGTCCATTAAACCACCAATTATGAAACACAAATCAAACTGTACATGTGTTTAACATTGTGCTTGACCCCACTGAATGAGTACACTATTCAATAATTCTAGACTGAATCCAAAAAGCAGGACAGTTTAGCAATGCACTCAAGAAGTTGATGCTCCATGATTAAAGACAACATATTGTAAAGTAATTGAATACCTATTCCTATGTGACAGCCTGATAATTTTATTGAGAATCCTTGGATTTTCTTGGTAATGTATAAATCACGAGGCATTCTTTTATATTTGGATATAAATTTAGTTCCGTTTTATAATACAATCTCAGTAGGTCATACTTTCCTTTTTGTCTTACCTAAGATGATTACTTCTATTGATAATTCCTCTCAAAATCAAAGAAGATTCTCTGGAAAATGAAGGATCAGACAGAAGGTAAACAGCATTTTTATTCTGAAATGGATGTAAATGGGTTGTAGTCCTCATATCACAGTCTTACTTCTGTCCAGACCTGAATTTGTTCGGTATGTTACAAGAAAAGGAGGGTCTAACTAGTACCTGCTTTACATATTGTTCTATATTTTTCTCTTTCACAAGTTTAATGTATACATGTCCTTGATCCAGTTTTAGATATTTGCATAACCCCCTAATTTTCAATTTGATATTGCCTAGAGAATCTTTCATAGGGATGTTTCATAAGGAAGGATATTTTCATTCATTTATTCATTCATTCTTCATTCATCTGGTCTATTTGTATCCTGAATAACTTATTTTGAAATCTCCACTTTATTTTTCTGCTTCTCAAATTCTATTATCTTTGGTATAGATTTACAGTGCTCTCAGCTAATAAACAGATCTAGCTGTTTAACAATGGTCAATATGCTGCATCACACATCCATTCTCTTGACACATTATGCTGTTGCTCTTGCAGACCATACAAAATCGTCATAGAAATCTCATTTTATTATGGACATTTTGCAGGAGAGGACATTATTTCTTCAAGGAAGTTCAAATCAGGATCTGTCTTCTTAACTTCAACATTACAAAAAAGCACACAAACAAACCCAAAAAACAAAAACTCTGTCAAATTTCTGGTTCATTTCGTGTGGGATTGGGCTCTTCTCTTGATTTTTAAGTTATCAAAGTAATTTGTTAAACTGTTTGATCTCCGCTTTCTTCTGCTTTTTCCATTTTTAGGTGACATCATTTATTAATATCAATACTTTTTAAGCCAACGGTTATAATATTTGAAGTGCTTTAGATTTCAAGTGGGTGTGTTTCTATATTTTTTTATTAGTAGCTGGCTAATTGTCACTCTCTAAATAAAACAAATCTCATTAAAATTATGTTTGTTAGTTGTAAGGTTTTGAAGATAAAACTGCATTGGAAGTAGGAATTCAGGACTTGAACTTCACCTTTTTTCATAATGCCCTGAGTCTTCCATGGCATTTTTTTCCCCATAGAATTTCAAAGCAAATTATTTAAGAAGGATCCTATTATTTAAAATATATATGAATATTGTCCTGGAAGCAGGCATAGATGATAACCCTATATTTACTATTATTTAATCACATGTCCTTGCCAAAATCAATCTCTCTGGAAGGCAGTTTCTCATTTGTAAAGACTTTGAATAGATGGCTTTTAAACTTCATTAAATCTAAAAATCTCTGATTATTTATTCAAGGAAGTTGCTTGCTAGGTACATGAATTTCACCAACTTCAAAAAACATATTTAGGGAACAAAACTATTGTAGTCTTTGTTATAAATTAACATCCTACTTTATGTGTATTATTGATTGCTACTTTCTCTGAATTACCTAAAAGTTTTGTATCTTGCTTAATAAAATCTACCCAAATTTAAGATTTTTGGGGTCACTAACATGTTTTTCCACCGATGGATCTATTAGCATAAATTCTACATCAAAGCAGATTCTATTACAATACACATAGAGAATCCTATCTCCCAGTGTGACTTTCTTAATGAGTTTTTTTATATTAGGAAATTAAATATGTCATACCAAATGGAACAATTTTCTCAGATATGGTTTACTTAAATACCAAAGTACAAAATATAAGATATCATTACCTGTAATAATAAGAGTTTTTATTTTTTCTCAATTGAAGTATATTTCTTAAGTCTATAGTGTTATGAAGTTGTAGGTATATAATTCCTTGATTGTTTCATAGAATATACTTCTACATACAAGAGAAATATGTATAAAACAACAATACAACTTAATTTCCATAGATTTTTTTGCCAAAAGACAACGTTTGTTAAAGAAAATCCTGGAACTACTTTTTAAAATCGTTGTTGAAGGAGATAACATAATCAGGTGAAAGATAACTTGCAGTCAAATAGCCTGGGATGATTAGAAGTCAGAAATTTCCACCTTTTAACGTTCACATTTCAGTAGGATTTCGTGGACATGTAATCTATGAAATTGGGTCTTGTTTATTTCTATAAAATTAGAATAGGAGTATTTGTTTTGGAAACTTCAAAATGACGAACATATGAGTTAATGGATGGAAAGGCATGAGAGAAAAACTTATGTAAATTAAGAGAAAATGTTAACAGTTATTGGCATATCACAAATATTTCAGATGAACTCTAGTAGATTTCTAGGACACATTTATTTTCAATACAGTTAAAGTTATTTATCCCTCATTATTTCTAATGGTTTTAAAAATATGAAACCTTAATTTCTAATAGCTGTTTGAATTTGTAGCAACTTGCATCTTTTTAAAAATTTTATTTAAATTCAACTAATTAACATATAATGTATTAGTTTCAGAGGTAGAGTTCATCAGTCGCATATAACACCCAGTGCTCATTACATCAAGTGCCCCCCTTAATGCCCATCATCCGGTTACCCCACCCCTCCACCCACCTCCCCTTCAGCAACCCTGTTTGTTTCCTATGATTAAGAGTCTCTTATGGTTTGTCTCCCTCTCTGATTTCATCTTGTTTTATTCCCCCCCCCACTTCCCCTATGATCCTCTGTTTTGTTTCTTAAATTCCACATGAGTGAGATCATATGATAACTATCTTTCTCTGATTGACTTACTTTGCTTAAGCATAATACTGTCTAGTTCATTCAGTTCATTCCAATATTTACATCATTATACATTTCTTTCAGTTGTACTCTGAATATTAACTGTAGCACTAGGTAAAATGTATAACAGAAAGTCTATCACAGGTTCATAATTTTCTCATTGATGAATGGCACAATTTATTTTGGCACATGCCTAAAGGTTAAAAAAACAAACCATATGCTCAATGTTAAAGTGATTATTTCCAAAGACTTCAGTTTTCTTGTAAGAACATGCTTCTGAGCTTGTATACGTAAGTTTAAAAGGGGACAAAATGTCATCTCTGATATTTAACATTTCAGGTAAATATTTTATTATTTTTTAATGTTATTAGTTCCCCCACCCCAGTGCATTCATTTGAAATAGCCTGGCCAATGTATTTTTTCTCTTGGTCAACTGTGGTCTATTTTTCATTTGTTTCCCCATTAAAAGTTACTATTATGTAGGGTCAAGATGTTTCTACAATATATACTTTTTTTTTTTTTTTTTTGAGTAGGCTCCATGTCCAATGTGGAGCCCAATGCAGAGCTTGGACTCATGACCCTGATATCAAGACCTGAGCTGAGATCAAGAGATAGACGCTTAACCAACTAGCCACCTAGGCATCCCTGCAGTATTTTTTACAGAGGTTTTAATATAATGTAAGATGAAACCCTCCATTTTTGAAATTGTATTAGGGTATATTCTCATTTACCCCATATTTTATAGCACTGTGGCTTTTTAAAAAATATTTTGAATTAAAAAATTATGTCTCAGCTTTGTATATTTTATTATAAACATTTAAATGTAAAAAGTATACAAAGTTATATGACACTCATATACCTATGATGAAAATAAGCACTTATTTACAGTTTGTCATATTTGGTTCACCTATTTTTTTAAGAAATCCAATGGCAGAGATTTTGATAAAGCCCCAGTTCATTCCTTTAACTCATCAGTCCCAAGAACTTAATAATACCCTAACATTAATATACAGCATATCTATGTGTGTTTTGACCTTTTAACTCACTTGGTAGTATCATTAGTTAAACATTCATCTTTTGTACTTGTCAACATACATAAATAATGCTACATAGAATATATTACTTATTGCTTAACATTTTCACATAACATTGGGGTTCTAAGACAGATATGTGTTTAAACTTTTAGAATAAGTTATTTAAACTGTCCTTTATTCTCTTACATGAAAAAGACAATTTTGTGTACTCCTATTGCAGACAGTTGGGTGATTGTCACCATTTCAAATGGTGATTCAGTTTTCAGCCTGTATGTTTTCTTGTGTATATATGTGCATATACGTCTAGAGAAGACACCTGAAAATGGTATTATTGAGGGTAAAAAAATAACTTCTTAGGTTTACGAAATATCACCAAATCATTCTCCCAAGTGGTTCTAAGAATAAATATACCCTCAACAATGCCTAACAAATCTCATTTTTTAAGCATGCACAACAGTATTTGGTAGTTTTAAACATTTACATTTTTTGCCAATCTCAGTGTGCAAACACAGTTCATTTTATTTTAATCCGTATTTCTTTGAGTAGAGAAATGAACATTCTCTCCTGAGTTTGTTGCCGATCCAACTTTCCTCCTCAGAGAATTTTCAAGTTATATAAACAATCTTGGTGGATCTCTATTGGATTTGCTTTCAATTTATTATTTTATTTGGACAGAATGTCCACCTTTATGATATTGAGACTTCCTATGCATGGCCACACTCTTTCTCTATTTACTTAGGCCTTCTTTTATATCTTTCGATAAACTTTTATCATTTTCTCTATGAAGTTCTTATACACCTTTTGTTGTAAATTTATGTCTAGTTTTCCATTTATTGTTTTTGGTGCTGGAGTAAATGGTATCTTTTTTTACTACACTTTGAACTTTGTTACAGGCATAGGAATACAATTATTTTCATTTTTAACTCGAAGCTTTGTTTAACTTCTATTAGATTTTCTTTGATGAGGGATAATTCTCTACTTATCAGACTTCCAAGGGGAGTTTTTCCTAAAATCTATCATCACTTTTTCTTTTACGGAGCACAAAGGATTACTTTTTCATGGGCAATAGCTATTGGAGTACAGTTTCCAGGGACTAGACTCTAGCTGAAGTCCCAAGCACAGTTTCACCTCCCTCCCACGTTTCACTACTTTCTCCATCCCAGACTACTACGTCCATTCAGGACATGAACTTGTCCTTATGTGAGCCGTCTGGACAGAGTGGTTAATGAGACAGGGAGAAAAGTAGGCTCTTTGACTCACTTCTGGCCATAAAAACCTATCAGTAAGAAAAGAGGCATTTAACTTTTATCTGTCAATCTCAACTCTCCCAATTGATTAAAAAATTGTAACTTCATAAACACCATGAACTCCAGAAATCAGGGAACTTTCCTGAAATTTTCTATTTAGAAATACCTAAACACTGTGTTTATTCTTCTCGAGCACTGTACATTTTATTATTCTTGCTATTCTGCATCGGCTAAGACTTTCAGGTAAACGTTGAAGACAGTTAAAAGGATTTTCTAGGTCTTTTTTCCTGACTTAAAAATGAATCATAATGTTTCTCATTAAGTATGATGTTTACTACTAGATTTGATGACTCAACTTTACCTCCTTAAGGAAGTTCCTATCATTTCCCAGTTTTCTAGGGAGTAATCAGTTTTCAATACTGATTAATTTGATCAAATTATTTGTGTTCATATATTTGCAATTGTCATAAGGAAAATCTAGTTTAAACGTTTCATATGAGGAGTTATATTATAGACTCCAATGTTAAATCATCTTTGTATTTCTGGAATAAAGCCGATGTCATCAGGATGTATTTTTAAATCATGGTTAGATTCAGTTTATTAAGATTATATTTAGAATTTTTGTATCTATATTTATAATCAGGATAAGCCTATGGCATCTGTTTCTACTGTCTTTGTCTGCTTTTGCTATTAAAGTATACTTGCATCTTAAAATGAGTTATAAAATGTTATCTTGTTTTTAATTTTGACATTGTTTATGAAATATACAAGATATTTTCACTCAAAATAGGTAAATTAAGACTTGAAAATCATGTAGGCCCTATGTTTTATAGGGAAAGATTTCTAAATTAAAACTTAATTTATAATGATTTTCAGTTTATTGACTTTTTCTTTTTTCCTTGGATCTTTATCTAAAAAAATATCAATTTTGTTTGTATCCTTATTTATGTTACTTTTGTCAAATATTTTGTTGATATTGTATTATTCATCTAAAGTTTATTCCTTTCTAATGATGTACTGTATGTTAGGTAATTGAACTTAATAAAAAAACTAAAAATTATGTACTAATAATCAAATTATTTATATTATAAAGATAATACACACTCAAATCTCATTACTTCTTAAAAACATAAAGTTTATTCCTTACATCTCTCTCTTTCTCCTCTCTTTCTTGATCTAACTTGTTAGTAATGTATATATTTCATTAGTCTTCAGAAAACCTACTTTTGTTGACCTTCTCTATTGTTCATGTATTTTCTATTTGTAAGTGTTCTGCATTTTATTTCCTTTTTCTACATGAATGCATTATTCCTTTTCTAACCTCTTGGGTTACAAAGCCAACACACTAATTATTGTCTTTTTAACATAGCACTGTCTCTTTATAAATACTCCTTTATTTACATAGTATAAGTTTAGAAATGTACTGCTTTGTGAGTGTTGACACTGAGATCTAAGTATTTCATACTTCTCTTAGCTAATTATTTCTGATCCACAATGAAGAAATGTGTTTTTAAATTTTAAACTTATACAGGGATATCTGAATACCTATTATTATTCAATTATATTTTTACCTCTGGATGTCAAAGAATGAGGTCTGTAAGTTATTGCTTCTCTGATAATTATTAAGGTTTATACTTGGTTCATAACACAGAAATAGTTATTTCTTCTAAATATTCTCAAATATTTTAAAGTATATGCATTCTCTAACTAATGGACAGGAAAAAATATTATTTCCCTCATGTGGAATTTAAGAAACAAAGCAAGTGAGAAAAGAGGGAAAAAAAGAGAGAGAAAGAGACAAACCAGGAAACAGACTCTTAAATAGAGAACAAACTGATGGTTATTAGAGGTAAGATAGGTGGGAGAATGAGTGAAATAGGTGATGCGGATGAAGGACTGCACTTGTGATGAGCACTGGGTGTTGTACGGAACTGCTGAATCACTATATTGTACACCTGAAGCTAATATTATACTGCATGTTAAGTAACTGGAATTTAAATAAAAACTTTTAAAAAAGAAAAAATATATAATTTTATATCTCTAGTGATACTCACTCTAGAAGTTCCTTGATGATGTTTGTTCTTTATTGTTTTTCAATAACAGACACAGGTGTGTTAATGTTTTATACTATGATTATAGATCTATTCATTTCTATTTGAAATTCTATATTTTTATGTGTATATTGTGGGGATATACAAGTTCAGGATTTTTATACCTTACTGATTATTTATTTTATTTCCTTTGAGTAATACACTTCTTCCTATTGGCACGTTAATTTGTTTGCATGTAACTTCAATTTGGATTAATTCAGTTTTACTTCCAGAGTTATTTATTCTCCTCAAAATGTACTGTTTTGAAAATCATGCATTCAATTTTTTTGGTGTTTATTTACCTTTAAATGTTCAACATGCATACTAACAACATCTAAAGTTGATTAATGTTTCTTTTTGCTTTGATTACATGGAGTTTAGTATGCCTCAATGGCCACTAACTATTTTCATCATCTATATTCTTTATAATTGGGTATTATTATTATTATTAAATTAAAACTTATTTAGAAATAACTTCTTTTTTCATTTTTATTTTTCATTATGTTCAGTTAGCCAACATATGTACGTCATAGGTGTTGTAGTGTTCAATGATTCATTAGTTGCGTATAACACTCAGTGCTTCTATTTGCTAATTTCTTTGTACATCCTTATATATTGCATTCAACTAATTTTTTTGCAATGAACATATATGTTAAAATTAAAATAAGACACTATTTCCATTGGTTATGATACAGTTTTAAAACATTCCCCCAAATTCTTTGATACTTCTTTCACCCAGTGTAGTGGTTCTATGTCCTCCTCCCTCATATCTGAGCTCTGTTACTCACTGACCAACAGAATCCAGCAGAAGTGAGACACAGCAGTTTCTAGGCCCAGGACATTAAAAAAAAAATAAACAGAAAAACAATAAAACCAAAAAAACTGCATCATCAACTGCCTGTCACTTGGAACACTTGCTCATGGAACCCAGAAATCATTCTGTGAGAAAGTTCAAGTAACCTACAGAGAGGATCATATGGAAAAGAACTAAGGTCCCTAGCCCTCAACCCCTGTGAAGCCTCCCACAAACAACCAAAAGCAATTGTGAGCCATGTGAGTGAATCATTCACTCATGGAATCAGCCAGCTCCCAGGCAAACCACCCCACCGGACACTGTGAGGAGCACATATGAGCCTCCTTCACTGAGTCCTAGACCTATGGGAGCAAAATAAATTGCCGGTTTTGCTTTTTGGCAACAATAAATACTACTGAGGGAACTAAAAATTAACCTATAGACTGGAAAAAACAATTTACAAAATCATATATCTAACAAGGGACTTGTATTTAGACTATATAGAGAACACTCAAAACCATACAAAAAGAAATAACTTAATCTTTTTAATGGTAAAAGGTAACAGATGCTTCGGCAAGACAGACATGTGGAAGGCAAACAGGCACATGGAAAGATGCTCAACACCATCAGCCATCAGGAGAACGCAAATTAAAGTCACAATGATATACCACTACACAACTGTTAGAAATCTAAAAGAAAACATAATTAATTAATATGATAATTTCAAGTGCTGCCAAGGAAGCAGACTAACTACTGTTGAAACTCTTGATTTTGTTATCTTTTTCTGAAGAGTACTTATATTTATTTTTATTTTTAAGTAGGCAGTTAACTTGCTAAACTCACACTGCAAAGCTGTTTTCCTCCATAGGCAGCCGCTCAAATTTTGGTTTATCTTTTTTAGCATTGGCTGAGTTGATTGGAGGCTGCCCTACACTGTGTTATATTATAAGGGTCATCCAGAGACTGGGCCAGAGTTTATACACAGAACTTGTGGTTCTATCTCTCTGACTGTCTCCTTTCTTGGATTTTCCTCTTAACCAAACAGCTACAATAGTTGTCCTAAATAAACCCTGTCCTCTGAATCTGTGAGCCAGTAAGACTACAGATTTTCTATTGGGTTTTACCAACCTCAGATGGTGCAAACTGGTGCAGACCTTTGTTTAATAGCCAGATAAAATCAGAAATTCATATTATAGCATTACCTTCTTCAAAGTATTAACTTCTGTACATTATCTTCCAGTTTTTAATATTCAGATAGTTGGTTTTTTTAATGTTTTATCCTGAGTTTATAATTGTTAACTGCGGGAGGGCTAATTTGATAGACTCTATCTCAGCGATACTAAAAGTAGAACTGTAAGGCTACTTTTTTCTGTACTTCAGCCTTCCTCACCTTTGTCTTATGATCTCACTGCTTTTTATTCTATGTGTCTGAGTAATATAATATTTTCATCTGAAGGAATCACATCTTTTTAAACTAAGAAGTTCTGTTAGAGTCTACATGTATCTGCTTTGCATATTTTAAAATCCTTTAGCAAATCATTTGAAGGATTTTAAAGTCTTACATAAACTTTCTGTTCCAGACTTATTTCTTGATACTCCACACCATAAAGGCTATTTTTTGAGAAATCACTGCTTCTGAACTCACTGTATAATTTTATACACTTCCACTTCTCTGATGATTGATGTCTCTCTAGTTTAAGTGATCTGTCAACCTGATAAAAACCCATTTGTTCAGTTCAGATATAAGTACCCCAACAGCAAAAATATTTCTCTCTCATATATGCCCCCAGTGAATATTTATTCTTTCTTTAGTAGGAACTTATCATATTGTATGATGGTCTATAGTAAGGGTTTCCGTCTTCTTCAATAAATTGTCCCCTTCTTGAATTCTTCTTCATCTGTGTGCCCAATGGCACGGAGTAGAATTTGTGCCACATAGCAAATGTTTGACAAATGAATATTTTCACATATATTCCTACATGTTTTCTCCCAAAAGCCTTTTAGCTAGATAGGCTTTGATCTTCTTTCCAGATAGGAATTATGCCTTTTCCTAGATACTCTTATATCTCAACTATTGGCTTGCAATCTGCCCTTCTGGCTCTAACATAATGTTTTCCTTTGTTTATATGCTTATGCACACACCTAGCCTCTGAAATTGACCAAAACATGATCTTTGTTTGGCTCCTGATTTACAACTATTCTTCTAATCCAGACTCAACTTCCTCTGATCCAACACTCCCCCACATCTTTCCAAAATAAGACAAGGCTGTGGGAACTTTGACACGTCAAGCATTAACAATGAAAGCAATCCATAGCTTCTCTCAGCCAATACAGAGCTTAAATACCGTTGGGATTTTTTTTTTTTTTTATTACAGGGTGGGGTTATTAAGTCATCCAGGTGTATTAACAGGATTACAGCAATTACCATGCTCAGTCATGTTTGCTTTCTCAGTAGTTTTCTGGTGTTCACACAGCCAGATAGGTTCTAATTTTTTGTTGGTGGTCATCAGAGGTATTAATTGAATAACCAATGGTTTTGATGAAAAAGGGCTGCCTTTGTGTCATGTGAATTAACATCGACAATGTAAAATGAATCATAGATACTTAATTCTCTGAACGGAGACTTATTCCCATGGTAGAATTTAATTCACCTGAAAAATTTAAGCAATAAAATATGCCATTTTTCCATTAAGTCATTTGAAGGAATTGTTGTCAGTGATACAAATGGCCTTCTTAGTACAGTTTGGGTCCTGGAGTCTAGGCAAGCAAAAAGACTAGCATATTTTAGACTGGGAAGAAACCAGAGCAACTGGAAGGACTGAGTTGGTGCCTTGAGTTAGGCAGGAGAGTCAGCTAACATAAGAGCAGTCCAGTCAGCAGGGTGTAAGTCCATCAGACAAAGGGTAAGTTCAAGAAGTAGACTGACTGCAAATATGGTCCTACTCCCCTTCTTTGTCCACATACCTTATAAGATGCATTGGTAGATCTTTCCACTAAGAGGTAGAGGCTGTTTATCTACCCATTTAATTTGAAATGACCTTGTAATTACCTTTGGACAGTAAAACGTGTCAGAGGTAATAATGTGCCAGTTCTGAATTTAGGCCCTAAGAAATGTCCTCTTCTCCTCACTTTCTAAGAAGGCTGACAAGCTACCACAAGACCAACAGGCCAACCAGGTGGATGAGAGACATAGGGCCCAATCACCCTCTGGACCCCAGACAATAGCCACTGAAACTTCAGAATTCCTATGCCAACCTAGACAAGCCATCCCCCAGCCATCCTGCTAGCTGATTACAGAGGTATGAATGAGCCCAAAGAAAATAAAACAAGCCTGGCCCCGATTAGCAGAACCTCCTATTTGATATGAATAATTGGAAATACATACATACATATACTTGTGCTCTGTTGCAGTTTTATGGTACTTTTATGTAGAAACAGCTAAATAACTAGTGAACGCATTCCATAATTAGGGCATGGAGAGCTGACTCTCCTTCTTCACAAAGAACAAGCCCAGCTACATTTGGTAAGGTGAGTTTTTGAAGGCAGTGCAAAGATGTGAGAGCCTAGATCCATGCCATAATCGGGTAGCAGGGCTGGTAGAGGCAGGTCACCTTACTGGTTTATTAATCTAAAGAATTATAGTGACAAGAGGGAGAATATATAGTATAGTAAGTAAGCAAATTTGACATACTTAAAGTTGTGAGTATGGTCTGAGCTTACTAAACTAAGTAGGGACATCATCTAGAAAAACGTAGCAAGGATAATAAAGAGAAAAGCAGATTCAGAATCCAGGTCCACATAAATTAGAGACTTTCTGGTTTTCTTTTACTGATAACTACATGTGTATGGGACAAAAAATTTCACAAGATTTTAAAGTAAAGGCATATATTTATAATCAAGGTATAATTATGGATAAAAGCAAAGCAGGCAAAGATAACAGAAATTCCTTTAGTCTGATGAAAAATTATAAATAAAGACCAAATTCAAGGTCATTGTTGAATATTGTCCTTCACATAAAGGTGAGAGTCGGTAACTTTGCATAGTACCGTATGTGAGCTGACTTTGTTCACAAGCAAAGGGTGATGATTTTATATAGTTCCACTTAAAAGTATCTATTTGGTATTCCTTTTGATGTATGTTACATGCTAGCAAACAGGGCTGGCCATTATTGAGGAAGACTTTCTGACTATGGAAAGGTTCTCCTCCTTGCTAGCCATGTAGCAAATCTCACTACCCCTCTTCTCAGCAATTGATCTCTAACTCTTTCTTGCCAATAATGAGATGGGCACCACCTCCAGTATTCATATGCACTTCAATATATCTCTGTTTCCATAGCAATTATTCCAGTCTTCCTTCTCATCTGAAAGGAAGAGAAATGGTACTTATTGTAAAAGAGAAAAATAATCTAGCTTAACTCTCTGTATCCCATCATTGTCATGACTTCTCATGGAAATTTGACTTTTTTCTCTACTATTTCTTTATTCTTAACCTTCAATTGTGCAGATAATGTAGATGAGAGAGATTATGTCATTTGCAAACTATTACCTTTGAAAAGTCATCTAACCTTTATGAATCTCTGTCTTCCTGTATAAATGGGGAGAAGTAATAATGTCTACCTGACATGACTACTTTCTATCAGTCAGAGTTGAGACCCCACAGGAAAAGAATGGCACACTGAAATGAAGTAATTAAGGAGAATTTAATGAGTTATCAATTTACAAGAGTGTAGGCAGAGTAAGGGAGAAACCAAGAAGAAATGGCAAGTCACTTAAGCACTAGCATAAGCAGGGAGATGTTACCTATCACCCTGAGTGTGAAGGCTAGTGAACAATTACTGGAACCCAAAGACAGAGCTGTAGCTGTAAGACAGTGCTACCTGAAAGGAGCAGATGGAACAACTCTCTCTGTTTATAGCTCTCACCAGGTAACACGTGTTTGACAGGTGACTTGATTTCCTTTCATTGTCCATTCAGCCAAGGGCTGGGGATAGGAAAGGAATTGCTTCTCACTGATGCTAATATCTGGGTAAACTGCCATCCTTCATTTTGTCCCCTAACTCTACTCAGACATCTGTAAATATTCACTTTATAAAAATCTACTCCTGTGAAATGTCTGGGGTTAAATTCTGCAAATAAAATGCATTATTGTATATTTAAAGATATTTCCACTTGTTCTATTTGAAACTTTTTTTTTAATGGTATTTTCCCTTTTGGGTGTATGATTGTATAGCAGCCTTGCTTTTGGTTAATTCATTTGAGCAGACTTCTTTTCTCTCTCCCAAAAGTTGAGTGTACCCCAATATAAAAGCTGCTTTTAAGTAGCCCATGAATATTCATAGCAGCAATAATTCTTTTGAAATCATGACTCCCAAATATTTACCTTCAGATCTTTCACTTGAGTAAGTCTTGAAATATGGTTATGATATATGCTCAAAGAATGTCTGTTGGAAATCCTAACTTCTTATCATAACTTTGAATATTCTACCCTAATCTTTAATTCAACTTGTGCAAACTTGTATACATATTTCTATTATAAGGGTGATCACATTTTATTATAATTTGTGTATAATTATATATTTGTTTCCTCAATCACAAAGTAAGGACCTCAAGGCTATTTTATCTAGTATTTCTATGAATTACAGTTTCTAGCACATAAGTGTTTAACAAATACTTGTTAAGTGAACAATTCTAAAATGAATCCATCAACTTCCACAGAAATCATATTCCCCACCGGTTCTCATCCCAACCAAATTTTTCTATGCAGCTGAACTTGAAATATTGGAATTATTCAAGATAGTTATCATAGATCCAATTAGTCTCCAAATCATATTGATGAATTCTTTTTTTTTTTAAGATTGTATTTATTTATTTGACAGAGAGAGAGAGAGAAAGCACAAGCAGGGGGAGCAGCAGAGGGAGAGGGAGAGGCAGGTTTTCCTCTGAGCAGGAAGCCTGATGTGGGGGCTTGATCCCAGGACCCTGAGATCAACACCTGAGCCAACGGCAGACACTTAGCTGACTGAGCAACCAAGGTGCCCCTTATATTGATGCATTCTTAAGTGAGATATGTGCTTCTTATTTTGTCTTTTCTTGTCATTTCCCTTCATATATTTTTTATTATAAAATATGTGAATTAAAGAAAATATATGGATTACTGCTTTGATTATAGGCATTTCTTTTCCATTTCCTCCTATAATCACTTTTGGAACAAAATTTTTGAAATATTACGCATATTACATTCCCAGTCATTGGCTATTCTACCACAGCTTTGAGTGCTATGAAAATTAATGAGAGCCATTTGAACTTCCGTAGGTTATAAGTCTCTACCTGATTGAAAATTGAGCTAAAAAAGTCATACACTCACATAGCCTTCCATGACTACGTACTAACAAGATTCTTCCTAAGCAAAATCATTAACATTATTTATTCCATATTCATCCCCAACCACATAATGAGATAAGAAGCAAGATTAGTTATTCACATTACTTCCAATAATTTTTATACTACATAAGTATGCAGGTGTTATGCCTCTTATCAGGGATTTTTTTTTCATTATACCTTATGTTTAAACTAAATGGTTTGGTAACATTTAGTACAAGTAGAAATTTAAATATTTGCCTCATTAACAAAGTTATCTAATCAATCCACAAAGATTAATTCAATACCAGATTTTTATTGACTACCTACTCTATGCCCTGAAGTCACTCTTAACTTTTAATAATGTAACATTACAGTGTCTACTCAAGTAATTATTACCTTATGATTGAACATTATGCCCCTACATACTATAAATCTATTTTAATACTAATAAAAAAGAATACCAAATTCCTTGGTTGTCTAAGATACAACAAATTATTACTTTAATTTAAATGCACTGTTTGGTACTTCACATAAATAATTAGAGTTTTAAAAATGTATTACTTTCCTACCAATTTCAGTTTATAATACAATATGCCTAAGTATCTAAATTTTATATCTATCTATCTATCTATCTATCTATCTATCTATCTATCTTTCTACCTAGATTTATTACATAATTTAAGTTGGTCATCATGAGCTATTCTCTACTAGTAAACATGAGAAAACATGCATTTTCCAGGTAATTATCACTTCTGTATAAACTTTAGAGACTATATTCTATTTCAGTGGATACCTCAAGAAATACACAAAAAGCAGATCACCAAATGCTCATGATAAAACTGATATACATAAAAGGGACAGCCATTGACTGCATATGTGAGGAAATTTCTGTGACACAGATTAGGAGAGAAATCAGTCTTTAGAACTACAAGGTGCTTTATTGTTTCTGCTGTATATTTTGGGACTATACAGAGTACAATGTAAGTGAACAGTGCCTGATACATCTCTATACTATTTGCCCACTACACAAAATACTGAGTGAGTTAGGAGTAGAAATATGGCTAGTATTTTACCTGCCAAACTGTACTTTGACATAGTTTATATCTTCCCAGAGTAAGGCTCATTTCATAAACTTCTAACTTAATAGAACCTTTACACAAACTGACAAAATAAAACAAGAGAAAACACAAATTGCCATATAAAAAAAGGAAAGAGGGACATTACCACAGATCCTATAGACATTCTAAAGCTATTACTAAGACACTATAAATAAGTTTATGTCAATATTTTAAAATTAAGATAAATAGGCAAATTACTTGAAAAACTTACTAAAATGATACAAAAGGATAAGAAAGCTTGAGAAATCCTATGCTTATTAAAGAAATTGAACCTGTAATTAAAGAAATTAAATCCTTTCTACTGTGATAATTTCAGACAAAGTTGATTTCACCAGTAAATCCTTCAAATATTCCTCATGTTATAGGTGCAAAACTTCTTAGTAAACCATTGGCAAATCTAATTCCATGATACACAAAAAATAATCAAAGTACATATCTTCCAGTTAAGAATATGGGTTTAACAATTAAAAGTAATGTAATACAATTCACCAAATTATTATTAAAAAAAAGAAAAGTCGTATGATCATCTCAACAGATGCAGAAAAACAAATGAAGAAAGAATAGCAATGTGCCTGATAAAAATTCTTAGTAACCTTTGAATGAAAGAGAATTTCCTGGGGTGCCTATATGGCTCAGTCCATTAAACTCAGGTCATTATCTCATGGGTTTTGAGATTGAGCCCTGGAACAGTCTTCATGCTCAGCAGGGAGTCTGCTTGAAGAGTCTCTTCCTCTGCCACCCCAAGTAAATAAATAAATCTTTTTTTTTTAAATTTTTCTTTTCTTTCTTTTTTTTTTAAGATTTTATTTATTATTTTATTTGACAGAGAGAGAGACAGCCAGCGAGAGAGGGAACACAACCAAGGTGAGTGGGAGAGGAAAAAGCAGGCTCCCAGCAGAGCAGGGAGCCCAATGTGGGGCTTGATCCCAGCACCCTGGGATCATGCCCTGATCTGAAGGCAGACGCTCAATGACTGAGCCACCCAGGCGTCCCAAAAGGGAATTTTTTTAATCTGACAAGGAATATCTACAAAAAACAAACAAACCTACAGTAAACTTCATAATTGTGGTAAATACTATACTAATCTTCTCAGTAAACTCAGTAAGGAAAATATAAGATCTAAGGTTTAAAGGGAAAAATCATATTTGCAATGATTTGCAAAAAAAAATCAGCATTTATAATTAATTGCAATAAAATTGTTATTTACAATTTTTAACCTATAAACTACTTTTTAGTTTAAAAAGTGCTTAAAGATCTAAACAATCCATATAAACTATTAGAATCAAACAAATACAGCAAATCATAAGTATACGAGGCTAAAAAAATCATTGTTTCTATATAATAAAAATAAATATTTGGGAAATTAAATTAAAAATCAAATCCATTTATAGTGTCACCAAAAAATTTAATACTTAATAATAATACTAATAAAAGAAGTGCATGACCTCTATATGAATAGCTAGAAAGCTTTACTGTAAGAAATTAAGACCTAGGGGCGCCTGGGTGGCGCAGTCCTTAAGCGTCTGCCTTCGGCTCGGGGCGTGATCCCAGCATTCTGGGATCGAGTCCCGCATCGGGCTCTTCCGCTGGGAGCCTGCTTCTTCCTCTCCCACTCCCCCTGCTTGTGTTCCCTCTCTCACTGGCTGTCTCTCTCTGTCAAATAAATAGATAAAATCTTAAAAAAAAAAAAAGGAAATTAAGACCTAAATAAATTGGGGAATATATGTGTCTAAGGATTGAAAAATTTAATATTATAAAAATGACATTTATTGTCAACAAATACAACTGAATTGACAAGATGATTTGAAAATTTAAATGGAGATGCAAAAGAAAAGTCAGAGGACTCTTGAAGGCAAAGAACAAAGTTAAAAGACTTACCATAACTGATGGCAAATCTTTTTAAAAGCTACAATAATAAAAGCATTGTGGTATTAGCACAAGGACAGGCAAATAGATGACAAACACAGAAAACAGATTACATACATAGGCCTAAATTTATGAAAAAGTATTCATTAAAACACAGTAGAGAGAGAATATTCATTTTTTAATAAATGATACTAGAACAACTGATTATGTGGAAAAGAACTTGGACCTCTCTTCCAGAACATTGACAAAAAATCAATTTCATATTAAATGTAGATATAAATTTGAAAAATTAAAAACTAAAAAATTAAAAGAAAGCATAGGAGACTATCTTCATATCCCTTAGCCTAGGCAAGATGTTTTTAAACAATATGCAAAAAGCATCAACCATAAGCAAATTTTTAAAAACCGACTATCAAAATTAATTCCTGTTTGTTAAAGCACACAATTAAAATTAAAAAATGCAACATACATGTAGATTTTGAGGGGATATCTGCAATACAAATATCCAACAAAAGATTCAGAATATCCCGAATTCCTATCTATCCATGCAGAACATATGAAGAACTCCTACAAAACAAGAGAACAGCAGTAACCAACTTCTCCTTCCTCAGAATCATATGGTTTTGCTTCTGAGAGAAGAATTAAGTAGGGGATGAGAGCTATGCCAGTTTTTAACCCCTCCCTTAAATGCATAATTGAATTCTAACCTAAAAATTTCAAGAGAAGGAAATTGTAAATGTAAACATGCTCTTATGGTCATCTTGAATCTTTTTCTCTTCTGACAGCACTTGAGTTATCCAGGCCTACTTACAGCAGTTTTTTTCTCTAACTAAAACTCTTGAAAAGATGGAACACAATAGCTTGTAGAAAAACAAAAAGAGGGAGAAAGAGTAGAAAAAGAGGGAAGGGGGAAGGCTGATGAGGAGGAAGGAAGAAGAGGTGAAGAAATAGATCTAAAGAACTAAGATAATTGGTATTTTCAAAGTTCTGGGAAATTCTTAAATGTGAATTTTAGGGCAAAAGAAATGATTATCGTTATGTGAGTTAACTCTCCTAGCAAACTTGGCCCAGGCTTTAAAATCTTTTAATACACTACACAAAATGCCTTCATTACCTTGTACTCTTTTCTGGCAACTCGCTCTTACCTAAGTTTCTTTTTGGCTACTATTACTAATTTATGAAGCTTAACCATCAAACATCCTTGCCTAATGCATCTCTAGAGAGGTCTCATTGTTTTTCAAGTTCACTGTGACAGTTTTAACCTCTTATTCATTATATTCCCTTATCCTATCTTAGTCTTAAATTTAGTTTATCAGGTAACTCTGTCTAATCCTCACTTGTTTTGGATTCATAGTCCTCCTTATGCACATATTTAACGACTTGATATTTCACATTGTTCTTTTTTTTTTACCAAAATATACCACATCCAATGTCCTATCATTTCAGCCAATTCACAAGGCTTTACTATACACTAAATATTTTACCTGTGAATCTTAAAAGAATGTATTCATCATTTATTAACATTAACATCAAACATTACCTATCCTTTGTTCATTTAAATATTCTTTTTTCTGTTTTTCAAGGTTTTAAGTAATTATCATTTAAACTTAGCCTCCCCCATGGGGCACCTGGGTGGCTCAGTTGGTTAAGCGACTGCCTTTGCTCAGGTCATGACCTCAGGGTGCTGGGATCAAGCCTCACATCGGGCTCCCTGCTCAGTAAGGACTCTGCTTCTCCCTCTTACTCTCCCTCTGTGCTCTTCCTCTCCTCTCTCTCTCTCTAATTAATAAATAAAATATTTAAAAAAAATAAAATAAACTTAGCCTCCCCTGACATGTACGCTCTTTCAATAAACTATATTAAATCTGTTGATTTAAGAGAGTTTAATGAAAACAATAAAATGATACAAAGTTTACTGAAGTTTTTTTGTGTCACAACAGCACATTTAAAACCTATTCTTGAATAGCAATATTGTTCCACTTCTTGTTTTATCCCACAGCTCAACCCAGCATCATTTTATTTCCAAAAGTATTTTGGAAACACATACATTAATTGGGCTATTCTTAACTATCATGTCCTCAGGGACCTACACCAGTATTCATTTTCTCTCCTCTCTCCTCACATAACTTTTTCTTTTCAAAGATGAGATATAGTTCTCTGAACATGTTTCCTCTTGCCTTATTAGTGGGTGCGAAGTATCCTTCACATTCTGTACCACTTTTAAGAATTGCTACCTCTACATGTTACATGTTCATCAAGCACCCAACATCGACCATGAAATGAAAAATCCTGTCACTTATCCAGTATTTGGTAATTATAAGACAGCATATAACCATTTAATTAAATCCGCAAGTTTTCAATCTAAATGTGTAGCCGACATATTATTATTAGATGACATGCCCATCGCATGATTGAATGTGACAAGGTATGGATGTGTAACACTTTTATTAAGTGGCATTTCCAAAGCTTCTAAATAGGACCATGTTAGGACAATTGCTTAGTCACCAATCCTAAAATACCACCTTCCATATTAACAGAGCTCAATTATTAAGACATATTTGCCCCTTTTCCATTCCTTTATGTTTTCTGGTCTTGGGGAGATGAAGTTACATACCTGCATTGTCAGTTTAGGGGAAAAATCATCTGGGAATGTTCAGCTCAGGTCTGCCTTCTTTCTTAGGAAGCGTGTATTTTAAGAAACATTTCCATGTAGGGAGAGCCTGCTCTGATCCACAGCTGCCTCTGGGAGATACATGGTCTGTACAGTTCTGAGGTTCAGCCTATAGAGCTCTCTTATTTTACTACACATTCAAAATAAGACTGAATCAGTCATAAAAGTAATACTTTACCTCCGTCTGTATTCTGTTTTGTTCAATTTAGAAGACTTGAAGTTTCATTAGCATAACATTAAACCACATCATTTTAACTTAGATTGTGTGCTTATCTGTGGTCCTGTAAATATGTAATTGTGGGGGAGGGGCTGTATCTAAAGATCTGGGGACATTGGCTAAAGTCCTCAGTTCTAGTGCCAAAAACATTCCCCCTCAATTCTATCACTAAAAACAGTCAAAGTGCTCTGATTGCTAACGCCTTTCATTAAAAATCCTAAGAGAAGCTCATTGTGAGCTTCCCCATTCTATGGAAACAAGCGCTACAGTTTTTATTAATGACTCATTTAAGCTAGAGACAGAGCCAACACTTATCTTTGGTTGCTGTGGACACACAGATCCCCCAAAATGATGTTTGATTAACTGTCCTTTAGATCTAAGCAGTTACTTTCACAGCGAAGCCTTCCCTGATTATCCTATTTAAATGCCAACTCTCCACCCTGCTCTAGCAATCAGATCATCCTTCTCACTTTTATTTCCATGGGACCTTAACACCTTCTAAAATAGTTATTTAAGTTATTTCTTTTGTTTACTCTCTCTTTCTCTTCGCTAGAAGATAAGTTAGCACAGTGTCTCCTAATTAATGTGTTTAATAAGTATTTGTTGAATAAATGATCCTTAAGTTTACCCAATTTGGATAAAAACCTTTGGGCAATGGGTTAAAATTTCTCAGTTGATGGTTGCATATTGATTCACAGATAAAGTACATCACTAATTAGGTCTGACTGTCATGCCTTACAAACGATTTGAATAATTTTTCAGAAGGCCTTGAGGTTTTAGGTCTCAGAATGTTGCAGATCATATAAGAGTAGGTGGAAACCCCAAATAACCTCCAGGTAATTCAATGTTCATAGTCATCTGATCTAAGGGCCTACCATTGGTTGAGATCTCTTAAACCTATTACTTAGTGAAATGTTCTATCCTTTACAGCATAATCAGGGTGTCCTTTACATCCTATCAGGTGCCTTCAAGGAGACAAACTGGTCATTACAAAATAATAAGCTTCACGCAGAGTTGAACGAACATGTGTACAAAGTAACTACTTATAGGGGCGCCTGGGTGGCTCAGTCATTAGGCATCTGCCTTCAGCTCAGGTCATGGTCGTGGGGTCATAGGATCAAGCCCCCTGCGTTCCCTGCTTCTCTTGCTCCCCCTGCTTGTGCCCTCTCTCTCTCCCTCTCTTTCTCTGTCAAATAAATAATTAAAAAAAAAAAAAAGAAAGTAACTACTTATAATTGCCCTTCCTTTCATACATAGATTTCAAGATAGGGAAAAAATTGAGTGACAGGCCCACCTCAACCTCCAACTTTCACTTTCTTTAGGGTTAGAAAGAACAGTATGGGAGGAGTTAAGATGGCGGAGGAGTAGGAGACACCTTTTTCAGCCGGTCTCCTGAGTCAAGCTGGAGAGGTACCAGACCAGCCTAAACAACCATGGAACCAGCCTGAGACGCAGGAAGATACATCTGGATCTCTACAAATGAACATCTCCAGCGCTGAGTATTGAGGTACGAAGCAGGGAGCCGTGAAACCGTGCACAGATATCGGAAGATAAATGGAAGGGGGAGGGAGCCGCCGCGTCGGGTGCTGGAAAGCAGTAGCCACCTGCACGGGGGAGCGGGCGAACTCGCGGACCGGCATCCGCGAGAGAGCAGACTGAGACCAAGAGCCGGGAGCACACACCACCAGGCATCTCACGGAACTCCGGAATCGCGGTGTGCTCGCTGGACCCAGACTGAAACCAGGAGCTCCAGGAACATGCGGGGGCGGCTGGCAGCTGCCGGTGTTAGAAACACAAAGGACAGAGACGCGCCAGGCCTGGAAGTGAGGGCTGGGACGCCGGGTGTGGGGCGCACATCCCGGGACGCTGCAGGGTTGAGCAGCACCAACAGTAACAGAGTTAAAGTGGCCAGAACATCAGTGGAGAATGGGCCGCAATCCCTCTGTTCTGTGACAGAGGCTGAAATTCAGCCGCTGCTGCTCTGACTCTCAGAAGAGGCACAACAGACCGCCAGGGAAAGCCGCCAGAGAACAAAAGCCTGGAAATACCGGCTCACAGCGTGCCCATTCCCATCCCCCCTCGCAGGGGACATGGAGACTCTACCCAAACAGGGTTGCCTGAGTATCGGCGTGGCAGGCCCCTCCCCCAGAACACAGAAGGCAGGCTGAAAAATCAAGAAGCCCACAACCTGGGGCGCCTGGGTGGCGCAGTCATTGAGCGCCTGCCTTCGGCTTAGGGCGTGATCCCGGCGTTCAGGAAAGGAGTCCCTCATCGGGCTCCTCCCTTGGAGCCTGCTTCTTCCTCTCCCACTCCCCTGCTTGTGTTCCCTCTCTCGCTGGTTGGCTCTCTGCCACATAAATAAATAAATAAAATCTTTAAAGAAGAAGCCCACACCCCTAAGATCCCTATAAAACAAGAGGCACGGCCTGGGACCCAGTCAATAATTTGGGCTCTGGACAACCCCGCAACCTCTCCTCATCAGAATGACAAGAAGGAGAAGCCCCCCCCAGCAAAGAAAAGACAGTGATTCTATGGCCTCTGCCACAGAAATAATGGATATGGATGCAACCAAATTATCAGAAATGGAATTCAGAGTAACGATGGTCAAAATGATGAGTAGAATTGAAAAAAGTATTAACGAAAAGGTTACTGAGAATATAGAATCCCTAAGGACAGAAATGAGAGCGAATCTGACAGAAATTAAAAATTCTATGAGCCAAATGCAGGCAAAACTAGAGGCTCTGACGGCCAGGGTCACCGAAGCAGAGGAACGTATTAGTGAATTGGAGGATGGGTTAATAGAGGAAAAAACGAAAATAGAAGCTGGTCTTAAAAAAATCCACACCCACGAATGTAGGTTACGGGAGATTACTGACTCAATGAAACGATCCAATGTCAGAATCATCGGCATCCCCGAGGGGTGGAGAAAAACAGAGGTCTAGAAGAGATATTTGAACAAATTGTAGCTGAAAACTTCCCTAATCTAGTGAGGGAAACAAACATTTGTGTCCAAGAGGCAGAGAGGACCCCTCCCAAGCTCAACCATGACAAACCTACACCACGTCACGTCATAGTGCAATTTGCAAATATTAGATCCAAGAATACAGTATTGAAAGCGGCCAGGGCAAAGAAATTTCTCACGGACCAAGGCAAAGGCATCAGAATTACGTCAGACCTGTCTACACAGACCTGGAATGAGAGAAAGGGTTGGGGGGCATTTTTAAAGCTCTTTCAGAGAAAAACATGCAGCCAAGGATCCTTTATCCAGCAAGGCTGTCATTCAGAATTGATGGAGAAATAAAGACATTCCAGAATCGCCAGTCATTAACCAATTTCGTAACCACGAAACCAGCCCTACAGGAGATATTAAGGAGAGTTCTATAAAGGTAAAAATGCATCAAGAGTGATACAGAACAGAAAGTCACAACCGATACAAACAAAGACTTTACTGGCAACATGGCATCATTAAAGTTCTATCTCTCAGTTCTTAGTGTCAATGTAAATGGTTTAAACGCTCCCATAAACGCCACAGGGTTGCAGATTGGATAAAAAGAAATGACCCATCCATTTGCTGTCTACAAGAGACCCATTTCAAATCCAAAGATACATTCAGACTGAGAGTAAGGGGATGGAGTACCATCTTTCATGCAAATGGACCTCAAAAGAAAGCTGGGGTAGTAATTCTCATATCAGATAGATTGGATTTTAAACTAGAGACTATAGTTAGAGATGCAGAAGGGCACTATATTATTCTTAAGGGAAGTATTCAACAAGTGGATATGACAATTATAAATATATATGCCCCCAACAGGGGAGCAGAAGATACACAAGCCATTCTTAACCAGAATAAAGAGACATATAGGTAAAAATACATTAATAGTAGGGGACCTCAACACTCCATTATCAGAAATAGACAGAACACCCTGGCAAAAACTAAGCAAAGAATCAAAGGCTTTGAATGCCATACTCGATGAGTTGGACCTCATAGATATATAGAGAACACTACACCCCAGAACCAAAGAATACTCATTCTATTCTAATGCCCATGGAACATTCTCAAGAATAGACCATGTTCTGGGACACAAAACAGGTCTCAACCGATACCAAAACACTGAAATTATCCCCTGCATATTCTCAGAACGCTCTGAAATTGGAACTCAACCACAAGGAAAAATTTAGAAGAAACTCAAACACTTGGAGACTAAGAGCCATCCTGCTCAGGAATGACTCCATAAACCAGGAAATCAAAGATCAACTTAAACAATTTATGGAGACCAACGAGAATGAAAACACAACGGTCCAAAACCTATGGGATACTGCAAAGGCAGTCCTAAGGGGGAAATACATAGCCATCCAAGCCTCACTCAAAAGAATAGAAAAATATAAAATGCAGTTTTTATATTCTCACCTCAAGAAGCTGGAACAGCAGCAGAGGGACAGGCCTAATCCACGCACGAGGAAGCAGTTGACCAAGATGAGAGCAGAAATCAATGAATTAGAAACCAGAAGTACAGTAGAGCAAATCAACAGGACTAGAAGCTGGTTTTTTGAGAGAATCAATAAAATTGACAGATCACTGGCAAGACTTATCCAAGAGAAAAGAGAAAGGACCCAGATTATTAAAATTATGAATGAAAAAGGAGAGGTCATGACCAACAACAATGACATTGGAAGGATTTTTAGAAACTATTATCAACAGCTATATGCCAAAAAACTAAGCAATCTGGAAGAGATGGAGGCCTTCCTGGAAACCTATAAACTACCAAGACTGAAACAGGAAGATATTGATTTCTTAAACAGGCCAATTAATTATGAAGAGATTCAGTCAGTGATAAACAACCTTCCAAATAACAAAACTCCAGGCCCGGACGGTTTTCCTGGGGAATTCTACCAAACATTCAAAGAAGAAATAATACCTATTCTCCTAAAGCTATTTCAAAACATAGAAACAGAAGGAAAGCCACCAAACTCATTCTATGAGGTGAATATTACCTTGATCCCCAAACCAGGAAAAGACCCCCTCAGAAAGGAGAATTACAGACTGATTTCCCTAATGAATATAACGCCAAAATCCTCAACAAGATCCTTGCTAATAGAATCCAACAGTACATTAAAAGGATTATCCATCATGACCAAGTGGGATTCATCCCTGGGATGCAAGCGTGGTTCAACATTCGTAAATCGATCAGCGTGATACATCATATCAACAAGAAAAGACTCAGGAACCATATGATCCTCTCAATCGATGCAGAAAAAGCATTTGACAAAATACAGCATCCTTTCCTGATTAAAACCCTTCGGAGTGTAGAAATAGAGGGTACATTTCTCAATCTCATAAAAGCCATCTATGAAAAGCCTACAGCAAATATTATTCTCAATGGGGAAAAGCTGGAAGCCTTTCCCTTAAGATCAGGAACACGACAAGGATGCCCACTCTCGCCACTATTATTCAACATAGTACTAGAAGTTCTTGCAACAGCAATCAGACAACAAAAAGGGATCAAAGGTATCCAAATCAGCAGAGAAGAAGTCAAACTGTCTCTCATCGCAGATGACATGATACTCTATATGGAAAACCCAAAAGAATCCACTCCCAAACTATTAGAAGTTATAGAGCAATTCAGTAATGTGGCGGGATACAAAATCAATACTCAGAAATCAGTTGCATTTCTATACACGAATAACGAGACTGAAGAAAGAGAAATTAAGGAATCCATCCCATTTACAATAGCACCAAAAACCATACGTTACCTTGGAATTAACTTAACCAGAGACATAAAGGACCTATATTCTAGAAACTATAAATCACTCTTGAAAGACATTGAGGAAGACATAAAAAGATGGAAAAATATTCCATGCTCATGGATCAGAAGAATTAACATAGTTAAAATGTCCATGCTACCCAAAGCAATCTACACTTTCTGTGTTATCCCGATAAAAATACCGATGACATTTTTCAAAGAACTGGAACAAACAGCCCTTAAATTTGTGTGGAACCAGAAAAGGCCCCGAATCGCCAAGGAACTGTTGAAAAGGAAAAACAAAGCTGGGGGCATCACAATGCCGGATTTCGAGCTGTACTACAAAGCTGTGATCACAAAGACAGCATGGTACTGGCACAAAAACAGACACATAGACCAATGGAACAGAATAGAGAACCCAGCAATGGACCCTCGGATCTTTGGGCAACTAATATTTGATAAAGCAGGAAAAAACATCCAGTGGAAAAAAGACAGTCTCTTCAATAAATGGTGCTGGGAAAATTGGACAGCTACATGCAAAAGAATGAAACTTGACCACACTCTCACACCATACACAAAGATAAACTCCAAATGGATGAAAGACCTCGATGTGAGACAGGAATCCATCAAAATCCTAGAGGAGAACATAGGCAGCAACCTCTACGACATCGGCCAAAGCAACCTTTTTCATGACACATCCCCAAAGGCAAGAGAAACAAAATATAAAATGAACTTATGGGACTTCATCAAGATAAAAAGCTTCTGCACAGCCAAAGAAACAGTCAGAAAAACTAAGAGGCAGCCCACGGAATGGGAGAATATATTTGCAAATGACACTACAGATAAAGGACTGGTATCCAAGGTCTACAAAGAACTTCTTAAACTCAATACACAAGAAACAAATAAACAAATCAAAAAATGGGCAGAAGATATGAACAGACACTTTTCCAATGAAGACATACAAATGGCTAACAGACACATGAAAAAATGTTCAAAATCATTAGCCGTCAGGGAAATTCAAATCAAAACCACACTGAGATACCACCTTACGCCAGTTAGAATGGCAAAAATAGACAAGGCAAGAAACAGCAATTGCTGGAGAGGGTGTGGAGAAAGGGGATCCCTCCTACATTGTTGGTGGGAATGCAAGTTGGTACAGCCACTCTGGAAAACAGTGTGGAGGTCCCTTAAAAAGTTAAAAATTGAGCTACCCTATGATCCAGCAATTGCACTACTGGGTGTATACCCCAAAGATACAGACGTAGTGAAGAGAAGGGCCATATGCATCCCAATGTTCATAGCAGCAATGTCCACAATAGCTAAATTGTGGAAGGAGCCGAGATGCCCTTCAACAGATGACTGGATTAAGAAGATGTGGTCCATATATACAATGGAATATTACTCAGCTATCAAAAAGAACGATTTCTCAGCATTTGCTGCAACATGGACGGGACTGGAGGAGATAATGCTAAGTGAAATAAGTCAAGCAGAGAAAGACAACTATCATATGATTTTTCTCATCTACAGAACATAAGAACTAGGATGATAGGTAGGGGAAGAAAGGGATAAGGAAAGGGGGGGTAATCAGAAGGGGGAATGAAACATGAGAGACTATGGACTATGAGAAACAAACTGAGGGCCTCAGAGGGCAGGGGGTGGGGAATGGGATAGACCGGTGATGGGTAGTAAGGAGGACACGTATTGTATGGTGCACTGGGTGTTATACGCAACTAATGAATCATCGAGCTTTACATCGGAAACCGGGGATGTACTGTATGGTGACTAACATAATATAATAAAAAATCATTAAAAAAAAAGAAATTCACAGAACAGTCAAAATAAAAATTGTTGTTGACTAAAAAAAAAGAAAAAAAAAAGAAAAGAAAGAACAGTCTGTGGTGAGAACCTGAAAATCAGCCATATCTGCAACATGAAGATTATCAACTCCCTGTAGATTGCTGAGGTGTGGACTCTTGACTTTCTGAAAATAAGAATCTTGTTTCCCCACTGAGTACATGCATATCAAACACTGCGACAATGGCCCCAATAAATTTCCTCACTAATGATTTTATCACCCATGCTTTTGCTTTAAGAGCTGGTAATTTTCACTTTATAATTTACCCCTGAGTTTGGGGTCATTACTTTTATTTTACTGTTTTGTTTAATTCATTCAGCAGTATTAGATATGAGAATCAATAGCGTGAAAAATTTCTTTAAAGAAAAGCGATTCTCAATAGAAAAATATGGTTTCTAGTTAGAAGTTCACTAAACTCTCATGAGTAATTATTAGATAAAAATCCCATTAGCAAATGTGAAGACAATAAAAATGTATTATTTTAGTTCTCATTTTAGTCATCAGTTCTATTAAGGGTCTCAATTAATGGCCTTCAACTCTTAATTATTATGAACTTATGTGGTTTAAGTGCCCCAACAGTCTGCCTGCCCTATTCATTCCCACTTTAAGTTGGAATAGAGCTCAAATTCTAGAGGAAAAAAAGAAAAAAAAAGTTGTAGGAAACCTGCAGCTAGCTACATCTATAAATCATTGAATTATTCAAAATAGAACAAGAAAAAGAACACATATAACAGATTTGATGATCTATAGTAGGAGCTGGAAAACTTTTTCGTAAAACCTAGAGTAAGTATTTTAGGCTTTGTCAGCAATACAGCCTTTGTGGCAATTATAACTCTATTGTTATAGCACAAAAACTGTCGTAGGCAATATTTAAACAAATAAGACTCCATTCAAAAAAATAAACCCACTTTATTTATAAAAGCAGGTGGCAGTCTGGATTTGGTCTGTTAGCCATAGTTTGCCAATACCTGGATTAAAAAGTAATTACCCCAGAAAGAAAAATTGTGGTATAATGTTAATTCATGTACCTATATTTTATAGCTCTAATTATGTGGCAATCATATATTATATGTTAATTTCAAGTGCTTTATAAATATTAGCTTAAAATTGCTCAACACTATTCTACTAGTCCCATTTAACACATGAAGAATTGGTTAGATAGAGAAGTTAGGTAACCTGTCTTAGTTTCTTAGAGCTGCCATGACGAATCATTATAAGCTGAGTGGATTAAAATAACAGCAATTTATTCTTTCATAAATTTGGAAGCTAGAATTCCGGAATAAAGGAGTTGGCAATGCTATGCTTTCTCTGAAGGCTTTAAAAGATGATCCTTCTTTGCCTTTTTCTAATTTCTGACAACTGCCTACAATCCTTGGCATTCACTTCAATTTCTTATTTTGCTACCACATGGCATTATCTGGATGTCTCTCCCTGTCTTTTCTCCTGTTCTTATAAGGACACCAGTCATAATAGATTAGAGCCCACCCTAATCCTGTATGGTCTCATCTTAACTTGATTACATCTACAAAGACCCTATTTCCAAAGGTCAAAGTATAGGGAGTTAGGATTTTAACATGTCTTTTTGGGGGACACAATTCAAACCACAACACTGCCTAGTAATATTTCACATTATCTTAATAGCGTATAGTTATAGGTACACAACATTGATGATGTTTTCAGTAGAAGCACAATTGGAAGAATATTTAATATCCTATTGTTTATAAAATACCATCTTTTACACTATACCTTTTGGTAACACAAGTATATTTTATTAAGAAATAAAGGGCCCATGTTCATCTGTGCAGATTTTGGAGTTAAGTAAATAATGCACCACAATTTTTATTGATATTAATTAGTAAACTAATTTTCAACCAGAGGCAATAATACCCATTTAGACAACCGCTGAATTGGGGATGAGTCTTGATTAGCAGGCTGTCTGGGATGCATTGCTGGCATTTAAAGGGCAGGAAGGGCAGGGATGCTCAAAACTTTGTGACGAAGGAAACAATTATGCCTAACCAAGAATTGTCTTTCTCAAATTTCCAGTAGGAACAATGATAAACTAACTATATTTACCATTCTAAGGCAAAACTAGTGCCTTATGGAAATTACACATAGCTAACAGCCTATGGAAATCAAGGAAACATTAGTAATTCATAGAAAATCAGAAGAATTCCAATTATAGGCATAAATGTATAATAGGAACATTTTCATTGTGTAATGTAATCGAATACTAGACCACCATCTCATCAAATTCTGCTAATAGATGAACTAATATTAGTTTGTGTGCCCCAACTTGCAGTATCCGAAGCAGGTACCTCTTGGTCTTAACCTCAAACAGACTGAATGGAATTGTACATTATTTTTATATAATAATTTCAAGAAAACACTAGTGTTTCTGAATAATTTCCTGACCTATTAGGAAGGCCCTCCTGGCTCACCATTGGACTTCAGCTGTAACTTGAAAAATACTAGTCTGCTGTTTTAGATTATTAAAAACCAAGTTTCTAGTTTCTAAGAGCAGGCTTCATTCCTTAACCAAACAGGCTTGGCAGATTAAAGAGGTCATGAAGAATTGTCAGGAAAGCATGAAACCAAGACATTTATCATCACCTCCTATCTCACTGATAAAATCTAGCAGAGGGCGATGGAACAGAAGGTCCCTATTCTGTATGGTCAAAACCAACTTCTGATCCAACAGTACCATAATCGATATTCCTTTCCCATATACTCACATACACAAGGGCTTGTGTACATGCACACACAGACTCTAAATTAGGGAGGAAAACTTAGCTAACAATGAATCAAGTCATATCTCACCTTTATATTTTCTACTCTCTCCAAATTCTCACAGATAGCCAACGCAAGGGGTTTGGGGCTTAATTAAAACACCTGGCTGGGGGGAGGGGGAAGAAACTCCATCTCACATAGAGCTATCCCATTCATTCTCTAGTACAGAGAGGACTGTCAGAATGTTCAGTAGGCAGAGCAAACACTGTTGAGAACGTGCCACCATCAATTACTATTGATTAAGAGTGATACTCAATGTCTCAAAGACCCTGTGATCTAGGATAACCTGTTTATCAACCTTAGCAACACTTTCTTTTCTTTTTCCCACATTCTGTAGCACATTTTTTCCAGTTTTTGTTTTTATTTTTATGTTACAGAAGAGCAGAGGGCAAAGAATGTTGCCCATTAATTCAGCATTAATAAGGAGTGTTATGTGCTTTAACATACCCTCCATGCACACTGATGTTCCTGTTTTCTTTGCTTTCTTCTCCTTAGTGGAAAGCTGTCTTCCTCACTAATTAAAATTCATTACCTGCTCCTGAAATGAAGAAGCTGAGAAGTTACTGGCTGCCTGCCTCCATCATGCTTAATAAACCCCTGGAGAACAAATAACGTCCCTTTGTTGGGGGGGGTGTCTTCTTTAGCTTCCAATCTCTTTGGCAACACAGTGGCCTCAGCTATTTTATCTGGTTTGCCATTTGTGGCATCCAGCTCTTAATATGAAGTTGTTGGACATTCACTATTCATAGCAATCACTCATATCCTTAGTAAGCACACGCTTTCAAACATACTTGCCTTGACGCTACATTGCTACCCCCCAATTCTGACACTATCAGTCTCTTAGTAAGCGAAAACTCTTAGTGAGCTGTGATCTTATTCTCCAACATGAATAATCCTAAACACAGGTTTTTACACATGAGGCAGAACAACCCACCTGACCTTGCCACTTCTTCGGCTGATATAAATCTATTTGTTGCGCTTGTTTTTATTGTCTCTTCCTTGCTGCCTATAGATCTCCCATGAGTTTCTTGATCTGTTTGGTCTGTATTAACCAGTTTTAAGTGTTAAGTTGTGTGCCTGAGAGTTTGGAGGAGAGAAACTCCCAATACCCCAAGGTTATTAAACTTTCAGGGCAGGAGCTCTGTTACTCTTTGCCTATCTGTCTTAATACACACCATTATATTTTTCTGGGTTCAATTATCCACTATTTTAACTTTGTCACATTGTTAGTGTTAACTAAGTAAGAATTTGCATGAGATATAAAGTAATAAAATTTAAGACCATGACTTTGAAGTCAGATGAAGTCATTACTCTGTTTCCTATGACATGTAAAATCTTTGGCAAGTTACTTAACTGTCTGGATCTGTTTCTTCAGCTGCCATGTGGGAAATCATATCTTTAAATTCAAAGGACTGGTTTAAATAAATTTGAATGATGCATGTAAGGTACTTAGTTTAAGTGGCACGTGAGCTCTCTCTCATAAACAAAATCTTTTTAAAAAATTTATTTATTTATTTATAGCACAAGTAGGGGGGGATGAGCAGGAGGAGAGGGAGAAAGAATTTCAAGCAGACTCCATGCTGAGTGTCAATTCTGAGTCAGGGCTCAATCTCACGATCCTGAGATCATAACCTGAGCCAAAACCAAGAGTCAAAGGTTTAATCGACTAAACCACCCAGCCACGCGATCATATTCTTCCTAATAATAATTTATTTTGACTGACTACTATATTTCTAATATTCAGTGAGTTTTATGTCTTCCATATGCATGAGGAGAAAACAAGTTGTCTGTGGGAACTTAAAATATATCAGACTCTTCTGAATGTCCCAGGACACACACAAAAAAAGGATGTGGCCTGGGTAAATGATAAATGGAGAGGTTTGATGATTCCATATGGAAAGAGAAAGTCCCCATGTGGGAGCTTATTGCCTTCTTTCTACTTCTCAGAGATATCACTATTACACTGGCAGTTTTATTTTCCACTCTTCTTCCTCGTTTCTGTCTCCCAATAAAGCACTTGAAAATTTACTTATTCCCTAAAGTGGATGAGCTGTGTCTTTTTAAGAGATACTTCCACATCAACTTGCCCCTGAGTATATTTGGCTATCCTGGTTCAGTGCCTCCAGCAATCTGGTTTTAGTCAAACAATGTGTTGAGGGATTTTATTAACATATAATTTAAGAATAATTTAACAGAACTTTATAACCTATTCCCTTGCATCAGCTCTAAAATCAACCCATTTTTGTCACGGTCACTGCTATTTCTTGCTGTTTTTTTCTCAGTCTGTCCTATATGATTATAATTTATATTTCCACAATCATCTGTCTTTGTCACACTTATCCAATGAAACAGTGAGTGCCAACTCAGTACCTGACATCATGGCAAACTTACTACTGTCCCTGTGCATGTCTGGAGGCTTTGATCATCCACAGATACACACACACCTCTGAATCAGGCAAACAGGTGCACGTGGACCAATGTCAAAAGGACAAAGAGAGAGAATAAAAACTAAGGGAGAAGGAAGAACCTGAGGCCTGAACTATACTTACTGGGCCCCCATTTCTCCATTCCAACTAGTTGGAGAAATGAGTAAAGGGAGAGCTGTATGTGCCTTTCTAATATTGCTCTCTCATAAAAATGGAGGACTAGAGGCCAATGAGGAATAGAAGAATATGTGCTCCTCAAGAATGTGCTCTCCGACCAGATTTATACATTCCACACACCCGCATATTCAAAATCTATGGGACATCTCCACCTGATTGTCCCACAGGTAATTCAAACTAAACATGTCCAGAATTGAAACCATATCTCTCCAAAGCTGATTTTCTATAAGTGAGTGGTAGGCAACTTGGCAATTGACTCTGTCTATGCAAGTACAAGACTATACATTCTAGACTACCACTTACATACCAATCATTGCAAATGTATTATTTCCTAGTTACTATATTATATATAGTATCTTGCTCAATTTTTTCCTGCAGCCCTGTAGGGTAAGTAACATAATTTGTAAGAATGAGAAAACAGAAACTTAGAAAGGCTAAGCATGTTACTGAAGTACATACTTCTCAAGTACATGATCTTAGTGTGGACGGGCACCATCCACACTGGGCCCTTCTCTCTAAGTTCTGCCATCCTTTGTTAACTTTGCCTGGAAATTATTTGCACTAGCCTAGAAAATGGACCCTCTAACTTCAGATTTGACTCCTTACAATCCAACCCCTACAAGCACTGCCTACAGGGTGCTATTTATAAAATGCAAATCTGATCAAGTAAATTTTCTGGTATAAAAGTTTCATAGACTCCCCGTCATGACACAGCTGTTGCCTATCTGTCGAATCTAATCTACCCTTCTCCCACACACATCCTAGGCTCTGCTGATGCTGAACTAATTGTCATTCCCAGGAAATGCCAGCCTCATGCTTGGCTCCTTACTTTTACATATGTCATTTCTTTCCTCTGATTAAAATGCAATTATCTCACCTACCCTATCCCAGCCTTTGAAAGGCAAACTCTAACTTAATCATGAACTTAAATTTTACTCCTTGGGTGAACCCTTCCTGAAGCACACTTCAACACCTACCCGTCATACTGCAAGCATTTCATTTCACTGCATTGTAATTGCTACGCAGCAGGTCTGTCTGATTATGAAAGCTACCTTGGAGAATACAGAGAATATGTTTGTGTCCCTCGTATCCAGCACAGAGACCAACACATTAATAGGTACTCGATACACACTTTTTTTTTCAGTTCAGTAAGGTACTCAATATCTCCAGAACTGTGTTTAATATATTTCTCTTGGGATGGGCGTAAGGGAGCACAATACGGCATCCCACTTACCAACATTCTACAGATGACATTGTGGTCTTTAAATAATTATTCACTTGAGAATTCTAAGTAGAAATAAACAAAAAGAAAAAAATAACTTGACTCTCTTGCTTGCAGCAGGAACCCTCCAACAAGAATCACTTTCCAGGGCAGATCTTTCTCATTCCCACAAAAAGCAAGCAAATTGTAAAAAAGCACCAGTATATAAAATTATCGAGTTTTGCCTATCCAATGAAGAGGACAAAAGAGGTGACAATTTGCCAAATTAGAGCTTGAGGAATTGTGGGTAGATTTTCAGGGAACCATGAAGAATAAAATCATCAGGAAGCAAAATTTTCTAAAGGGCTTAGGTGCAGACTATAGGAGATAAGCTGTAGTACCAGGACAGAGAGAAAGGAGGTAGAGGAAGCATCAGATTTGTGGTGCCTTAGAGCTGTATATACCTGGCCTCCTGAGCCTTCACAGCATGCTGTGAAGTCAATGCGACATTGAATTTCAGAGTGTTTGACTACCGAAAGTCACCCAGCTGGTAAGTGTCTTCCAGCCTAACTTGAAATTCTATATTCCTTCCAACTCACAACCTGTTCTTAAACTAGTGCTCCTTGTCTCCAACCAAACCAAAGGCTTTTGTATTTTGTTTGACAGAGGAAGATACACACTAAAAGCCATCTAAGCAAAATGTCAACCTATAACTTCCCTAAATACACATACCATGAACAGTTAACAAATGACCCTCATTCACTCACAGATTCATGCCTCGGGGATTCGTGTCAGATCAATAAATGCCAGATTCACTGTAGCTGAATAATAAAGTGGAATTCAGAAACGGGCACAGATGAGACTGACCTGGGATTTGCAGTTCCTCACTATCTCACTCTAAAGTTGTTCTTGGTTCACCTTTGTTTCTCCGTTAAAATCATAGAAAATGTTTTCAGTTAGAGATCTTTAGGGAATAAATTCAATTTCGTTATTTAATGGTTGTGATAATTCAAAAACCAACTAACAGACGCTGTTAGACTTGTTAGACTAATGTGAAAATATATTTGTGTCAATTGTGGAGCAATTTATAACATAACTCACTGAAAAATACACCATACAAGTATTTTATGAGGTCATTTCATCCCTGACTTCTTCAGTAAGATGTTAATAATTAGAAAATAAATCAGCATCCCTAACATTAAAATATAATTCAAAATGTGGTAGTGGCACTTTGGTAATAACAAAAAAATAAGCAGAAATACTACTATTACAACTTTTTACCATCTCCCAAATTCTCCTTGGACACATAAAACATCTATACAGACAAATCTTCATTCAAGTATCTCACTGCATTTCAGACACAGCTTTCCTTATAAAAATACACCCAGACAAATAAAAATGTTGTTTGTCATCTGGAGGAAATAACTAAAAGTTATTTGATTATCCTCTATCAGCTTAGTAGCAGTGATGAAGACAAATGAAAGCTTTCTAGTTGTCTCTGTGCATTTCTCAGTTTTGTTGATCTTGAAACCAATTTGTGACGACGCTTTCATCACCACTTCTATTCATGATCTTCTTTTCCATCCATTGGATAGACATTATTACTAGGTACGCTGGCATTCATCAGTAAAGGCTGTGGTCCAGGTCAAGCCCACCTGTCATCACCATTTAGAAGCAGTTCATAGAACATATTTGTAAATGAACTCTAACACCTTAGGTCCAAGTAGATATTTTTTTTTTTCTGCTCATGTCTTTGATAGGCAAGTGAATAGGTAGGCTCAAACCACAAGAGGCCATAATTTATAGAACAACAACTTCTCTGAAATCATTTGTAATAGGTCAGCAAAACTTCTAAGATCAGCTTTCAAGGGAAAATCTCTAACTGAAGATTGCCTACACAATCGCTTATGAGATAGGTTTAAGGAAAAAAGAAGTGAAGAAATTTACTTGGTTATACTAATAAAGCAGTATTGAAAGATCTAGTATAACATTTTTTTCTTTTGGGAACGACGTGTTTTTGTGGACTATCCTGGTTATTAACCACGATTAGTAGCATTATAGGAAATATGTTCTGAGTTATAAGAAGTTAATATATAGAACAACGTTCAGAAGTCAATTTTCATGTTAAAACTTTCTTTATTTGACTCCTGGAGTTTCTAAACAACTCTATGACTTCCAAATTTGTTACAATGTTAACTGGTGTTTTTATACACGTTAGTTTTTCTAAGGTACAATAGGAACTGTTTCTTCTTTCTGCTAATTTAGAATTTTGACTTCATGCATTACTGGCAGGATTTACTGAGAAAAAATTTTAGTTTGGGCTCATAAATACTTTAAAATTTTACCTTATGGAAAATAACCAAATTGTGGCTTGTAGGATTTTTTGGGAGGTGAAGAGAGGCCATTTCCATTTTAATATCAGCTAGTTTGGTGTCAAATATCCAGCTGAATTCTAAAAATGAAGCTTCTGTTCAATAATTTTGTTAATAGAGTCCTCAAAAATCTTTGTTTTTTATGAACTCAAGGATATTCCTTGTCCTCCCCCAGGATTGGGGTCTTTGAATGCCATTATTTTGACTGATTATTTCACTCTGGAAATTTTTATACTTTTTCTACTTTCAACTTCTTAATCTTTATCATTTTCCTTGTTTTCACTTCTGACCTTATTAGATTCTCTTTGCAAGATGTTGGGCAGTGACTAAAGTGAGGGCAGTCATAATAGAAAACCATTCCAATTTTTAAGTGCATTCAGAAATGGCCAGTGAAACTGCACTAACATATTCAGGGGGCAATCATGCACTTACTGTATCTATGAGTTATAGTTCTGCCAAGGTCCAAGATGGCAAAATGGAAGGACAAGTTGAAGTAGGAAGAAAAGAAAAAAGAGGGATGGCTATAGAAAATACCACAATTAATGGAGAAAGATCAAGAAACAGAAAAGTGTGAAAAAACAAAGTGGTACTAGAAGTCCTAATGTATATGGAATTGAGCCATGCAATCATTCATTCTACTACCATTGAGCAAATATTCACTGAGCATTAACTCAGAAACTGTGGTAGAAACACTAAAGGTATTAGAGTGAGCAAGACAGACACAGCCTCTGCCTTCAGGAAACTTAACATCAAATCTTAGAAGACTGACGGAAAGCATTCAGTTATCAAGTTAGTAAGCTCCAGAGGCAGAGATCATGTTCATAACACTTTTCGCAATATAACCATGATGATCCCCTCTCTCCTATTCCTCACAAGGCTGCCTAACTTTAATTCTTATCCAAATATTGAGATCAAATATACCTACTCTATGATATTTTTCCTAACTATTCTCTCATGTAGGATTGATTGCTGCTCTATCTTTTAAGACCCCACTGCACTCTAAAGTGATTAATATGTGCTCTAAATTGCACGGGCTCCACTCTACTGAATTCTACTGTGTTTATTTTTTACATATCTACCTCTTATTAAACTGTAACCTTTACTCTCCAATACTAAAAAGGTCAGGTTCAGTATTCACCTTTGACTCTTCAGTGTATAATACACAGCCTAACCAAAGAAAACAATTAATAAGTCATCATTGAATAAATTAAGGAACAAAACATTTTTCAGAGTCCATGCTAAGGTTTGCACAGCAAAGTGTTAATCTGAGTCCAAAATATAGGCAAATAGGAATCAGAATTTAGATAACAGTATTTGTTGTAATTGAGTCACAGACTACAGTACCCATATGCACCTGTTGTGATATGTGAAATGTGTTTAAGATTCAGTGCAAAATTTATTAAGATGTTATAAGTATCTTCCAGCAGTGCCTTGTCCAAAGTAGGGACAATTCAACCATTAGTAGTGCTTATTAATGGCCATGGGGATAGAAAAATTAGTGACATGTGGACTATTCAACTCAGTTGCTGAGCAATAATTGAGAGATACAAATAAGTAAACAATTACACATCTTAATCCACAATAATAGGCAAGTAGGAATAAGTAGCTGGATTACAAGAATAATTTAGAAAGTTCCTTACATTAAACAACATTCATTTTATCATTCCCAAGCATTTGAAAGTTTTCGGGCACATATTGCATGGTGCACCAGGTGTTATACACAGCTAATGAATCATCGAGCCTTACATCGGAAACCGGGGATGTACTGTATGGTGACTAACATAATATAATAAAAAATCATTATAAAAAAAAAAAAGAAAGTTTTCTAATTTTTATTTTTCATTAAAAAAGTTTCTGTCAATATTTTATTTCAGTGGAGAATGTTGGCTTGTTTTCTTATTAGCATAAAGCTCTTTATAAGTAACATGGGACAGAGCTGATCAGGGAAACCGTAGTAAGTAAACCACTTCTGGAAACTAGAATGTATTATTACTTATTAAAGATGATACCTATAAAATGAAAATATGTAGGCTGTAACTCCTCTTGTCTGAGTATTGGGAAGTCTGCCAATCACTTATTGTGGCTGTGAGAGATTCTCCAGATGGCAGAATAAATTCTCTCATGACAAAACAAAGACAGAATTCCTTAATTACTTAATGTTCTTGGTGATAAATCCCTGTTGTTTGAATGATCTACTTTCCACTCAGTCAAGGAAGAAAAATGGAGTCATCTTTGACCATCTCTCTCACTTCTCACATCCAATCAATCTGAAAGACCAAGAATTTCTCTGACCTCTTGCTTCCTTGAGATGATTTCCCCTTTATACTAAGGTGGGGGCAGAGATCTCATTAACATTACTAAGCCAACATTTTAATACCTTCATTGGCTCCTCTCTATGGGAAAAAGAGGTGATTTACTCAATTGGTAATGTGGGCAGAATCCTAAGCTATAGTATTCTATTGGATGGGTTAATACGTTGAAAAACACTGCTTATGCATGGCCCTATCTCATAATGCTTGCTCTCTCTTTCACTCTTCTTGACCTCTTGGGTCTAACTGCACCCAGCTGTGACAGACTCATCTTACCAGTGTGAAAGACATTCAAGAAAAGCTTAGTTCTAGAAGATCCGGTTAAGATTTTTCTCTTAGTTCCAGCTTCCCTAACTCTGGTTAAATAAATGATGGCAATTCTCACCTATGTCACTGAATGCCTTTACTTGGAGTGAAAAAAATCAAGAACCATCATTTCAACCTCTGGTCCTTGTCTCATTCTCATATTTTACTTCTTATTGAGTCTTATATTTCACATATTAACGCAGATAGTTCATTTTGAGCTCCCTATATTTCTTCATGATTACTCTCTCTTGGTTAAGAACTAGGGAGGAGGAGGAAGTGGTGGTTATCAGACTATATCAAGCCTCAAACAAAATATTAGTCCTAATAACTCTGTGTTTTTAAACATTATCTATCCTTTATTTATTGCCTCCTTTTGAAATATCAGTGTCCCTAGGTTCAATAAGTACAATAATATTCTCATCAGTCCCCAGTCTTTTCTATCATCCTTCCCTCTAGACATCATACTCTTTGTAAGATATACCTTCATAGGTCAGCTTCATGCCATGTTACCTGTGCAGTCAACATAGGCCCTGCACTTAGAAGGGCCCTTCACTTGATTTAGTAATCTGTTACCATTTTCTTAAAGTTCTTAATTTTATCTTTAAATTTGTATTTTGTAAGTGAAGTTTAGGTACAAAAAAAATGCATGCTTTCTACAAATATGCAGAAATATAGAGTCCAACCAAATGAAACAAGATGCAGTATCTAAGACTAATATGTTTTAATTTATTATATTTGAATTCTTGGTATCTTATTCATGTGTTTCTGCATCTAATATTTATTGAGCTCAGTGTAAGTGGTTAGCTAACACAAGGAAGAAAATGCTACTAACGAAAAAAGATATGATAAAGCTCCTTGGTCATTTTTGTTTCTTAGAACTCCATTAATGACCTTCAGTATGTACTCTAAGCAAGTTGTGGTTCAAAAAGAAAGCTTGTTCTCTTGGGGCCATCACTGCCTTCACTCACTTAGTTGTAGAATTAATGTATTTACTTTAAACTCACTTTGAATCGCACTGAACTCCCATGCATCATGGATCTGCTGGTATTTTGTATTCATGGGCATCACTGTCAGGGAATATAAATAAGGCAGCAAGGAACAGAGGGCACACATACTGCATGTGTTTTTTCTGCTTTCATGAATGATCTAAGGATTTAGCTTAAGAAATGTATAAGTTGGGGCACCTGGGTGGCTCAGTTGGTTAAGCATCTGACTCTTTTTGGCTCAGGTCATGATCTCATGGGTTGTGAGACTGAGCCCCACAACCAGCTCCCTGCTCAGCGTAGAGTCTGCTTGAGATTCTCTCCCTCTCCCTCTGTCCCTCCCCCTGCCTGCACTGTCTCTCCCCAAAATAAATAAATCTTAAAAAAAAGAAACTTGTATAAATCATGTTTAAACTAAAGAAACAAACCAATAGGAGACATATATTTTTATATAACAGATTTATTGTTAAGAGATTGGTGTACACACTCATGGAGGTTGGATAGATAAGCCTGAAATCCATAGGACAGAACCCCAGGAAGGGTATGTAGGCACTCTTAGGCATAAATTGAAGATCCTACTAATATCTTCAAGGAAGTCTTGGCTCTTCTTTTAATGGCTTTGAACTGATTGAATCATGTCCACCTGGATTGTCTAGAATCCTATGTCTTTACATAAAGAAAACTAATTATAGACTTCAATCATGTTTACAAAATATCTTCACAAGATTAGTGTTTGATTAACTGGGGACTGTAGACTAGCTAAGCTTACACATAAAACTTTCTTCATTTCTTTCACTCTTTTACCTTTTTGCTCCTCTGACTAGATATTTTTCAGTGACCTCTCTTGGAGTGTGCTGATTTTTTCTTCTGCCTGATCAAGTCTGTTTTTAAAACCCTCTAGTGAATTTTTCAATCGAGTTACTGTATTCTTCAGTTCCAAATTTGTTTGTTTGTTTTTTTTATATTTTTCGCTCCAAATTTGTTTGGTTCTTTTTTAAAATTTTTCTTTCTTTTTGTTGATATTCCCATCTTTTTTTCTTTTCATGTACCATTTTCCTGAGCTTGTTAAGTATCTTCGTGATGAATATTTTGAATTCTTTGTCAGATAATTCATATACTTCTATTTCCACAGGGCTGGTTTCTGGAGATTTATTTTGTTCCTTTGATTGGGTCATGTTTTCTTGTCTTTTCGTGTGCTTTGTCACTTTGTGTTGGGGTCTGCACATTTGAAGGAACAGCACATTCTACCAGTTTTAATGAACTGGCTTCATGTAGGGAAAGGCCTTTACTAATCACTACAATTAGAGATTCTTCAGGCCTCTTGAATTTTTCCTGTTGATGCATTTTCTCTGGACTAGTGCCTATAAACTTCCAGTTAGAGGGCTTTGCAGGGGTCTTTCCTCAGGAGCTCATAATCTCTTGCTCCCTCTTGTGTTTTTATGCAGTTCTGCAGGTTCTCTGAAGCTGCCAGAGGCCACCCAGCTTTCTATTGTTCTCAAGAGTATCCAGACTTCTGAGTATTCTGGGTCCCATCAGTGCACCAAATCAGGCAAGACAAAAACTTGTCCCTCAAGTAGTCTCCTGTGAAAAGCTAGATTGTAGGTCAGATGCTTCACTTTGCTCTTTCTACGCTGAGGGGGAGGCCACCTAGCTGTACCATAAGTCCTCTGAAGCAGCAGCAAGCCACCCAGATTTCTTTTGTTCTCAGTTGCACCCTGGGGATCTAGAGTATGCAGGCCCCTTCAGTGATCCCATACAGGTGAAAAAGAAACCAATTCTTTGGGTGCAAAATGTTGGATGCAGTCAAGAGTTTGGGATTTTCTCCCACTCATTTTGCACTGGGCTGGGGAGAGGAACTCTGATAAGTAAGGATGTATTATAGAAAAGCACTACCTTTGTTTTCAGTTATCTCCAACACAGCATTTTTTTTTTTTTTTTTTTGGTCAGCTCTTGGATTCATGGAGAACAGAAACAAATCTCTCAGGCAGTCTCCTTAGAAGTCTGTACATTGGATTTATGTTTCAATCTTTTCTTTCCCTCCCTAGGGAAAATCCAGGGAGTTGGAAATTTTCTCCTCATTGCACCATGTTGAGCAAAGAGGAAGAGCTATGGCAAGTGAGTGCCATGATTTTTCTTACCAATTCCAATGTGACTGGTTGTTCACTTTAGTGCAGGAGTCTTTCAATTGGTTTCTGAATTTCTCACAAAGGTAATTCGTCCATATATTATTGTTGAACAGGTGTCTTCATGGGAAGAAGGGGCCTGGAGCTTACTATTCTGCCATCTTGCTGATGTCATTATCCTATCATTAATTTTAAAAAATTTACTTATTTATTTGACACAGAGAGAGAAAGCACACACAAGCAGGGGCTGCAGCAGAGAGAGAGGGAGAAACAGACTCACTGCTGAGCAGGGAGCCCTATGAGGGGCTTGACCCCAGGATCCTGAGATCGTGACCTGAGCCAGAGACAGTCGCTTAACCATCAGAGCCTCCCATGAACCCCTCCTATTACTAATTTTAAGGTAAAATTTTAAAAGCATCCTCTCTAAATTTTCTGGAATAAGGAAGACAAGGATGAGATTTTCACAGCTTTTCATCAACATTTTATCTGATTATAAAGAATAAGAATAATTTATTATCTGAAGATAAAAGAATTGTCTATGTAGAACTCCCCCTCCTTCTATAAACACAAAATATAAGAAGAGAGTTTGGAAAAGTGGGCAGATATACAATTAGTACATGAAAATTATTTGTATTTCAATATATGATCAACCACAGTTAAAACATGTAAACAAATTAGATATTTAGGGTACATAGCAAACCATCCTAAAATTTAGTGACTTAACACAAAAACAATCATTTTTGTTTGTTTGTTTGTGAATCTACAGTTTTGGCAGAATTTGCTGGAGAGAGCTTGTCTTTTCTCCAGGTGGCATCTGTTGGGACACCTTTATTGGGAGACAGAGGATCCACTTTCAAGGTGGCTGTTGCTTTCAACTGTTGCTGGCTGCTCACTCCACATTATGTACTGGCAGTCTAATTTCCTCTATGCTTGGCCCTCTCTGTGGCCTGCCTGGACTTCCTCATGACATGATGGCTGGCCTCCAAGAGTGAGCATCCAAAGAACACGAGGAAGAGAGGAATTGCATTTTGTGAAAACTTCAGATGTTATTTAGTGTCATTTTGTCAAACTTTATGGCTTAAGGCAGTCCTCTCTGTTTCAAAGACAAGAGATGTAAATCCAAATCATGCTGGAGAGAGTGTCAAAGGAGTAGTATAACATTGTAAGAAAATAAAGTGGTCATTTTTGGAAAATAAAATCTGCCTAATAAAAGGTATCATCATAAATAGCAACAAAAATGGAAAGGTACACCATGCTTATAAATAAAAAGAGTAAACATCATAAAAGTATCAATTTTCCCTTCATTAAATTTTAATTTAACCAATAAAAATCACAACAGAATTTTAAGGTACTCATAGAAATGATTTTATAATTTATTTGGAGGTGTGCTAAGCTCCAAACAGTGATGTTTGAGAAAGCAGAGAGTAAGATTTGCCCTACAAATATAAGGACTTATTTTAAAGCTTTAGTAAAGAAGATATGACATTTGTATGGAATATAGTGACCAATATAACAGAATAGAGGGCCAAGAAAAAGTCCGCGGTGTGCATGAAAAATTTATATATGACTAATATCTAACTGAAGATGACTGAGGAAATAAAGAACTAAATGGTACTAGAAAAACTATATACAAAAATATCTTTTTTTAAAATAAGATTTTATTTATTTATTGAGAGAGAGAGTGAGAGAGAATGTGCTCACAAGAGGGAGGAGCAGAGGGAGAGAGGGAATTTCAAAAAGACTCTGCATTAAGCAGGGAGATGGACACGGGGCTCGATCTCAGGACTCTGAGATCAAGACCTGAGTCGAAATCAAGAGTGGGATGCTTAACCAACTGAGCCACCCAGGTGCCCCGAAAATATACAAAAATATCTTAATGATTTCTAGAATAAAAAGATGTTTTTTACATAAGATTTTAAAAAATGTTTACTGTAGATAAAAACTAACAATTTTGCAACTTGAAAATTAAGAATTACTCTTTAGTAGTTAAAACAAAGGAGTGCCAAATACTGAGAATGTACAACTGATAAAAAGTCAGAATCAAGAATATTTAAAAAATATCCTCACAAAAAACAGTGTTACCTAAAAGGAAAAAAAGGAAGTATACAAATACCATAAAACAAGAGCAAATTGAATGATAAATAAAAATATGAACAGACTCTAACTGTATTTAATGTTAAGTAGAAATATAGTTAATATTAAGTGATAGATATTATATTAATATATACCTATTATATATAATATATACTATATATAAAATATGTACTATATATAATATATATACTTCTATTATACATAATAAGTATATATTAATATATATTTAGTGTTAAGTTGTATAACTTAGGGAATGGTTTCCATACTTATACCAGGAACCATATTTAACAATGTTCATTTACATCAAAAAAAGAAGAAATGGGAAACAATCCGAATTTCCATGTACTGGAAATAAGTTATGAAATAGTCACTCATCAGCAAAGTGTACAATAATGAAAGTAAAAGAAATATCTCCACAAGCAAAACTATGCTTGAATTTTAGATGTATGCAGAAGTAAAAGAAATCCAAGAAGACTACCTTCAGTGTGACACCATATTTACAAAACTCAAAAAACCATGAAAGCTCAACTGTGTGTTGCTTAGAGATAAACTGATAAACTTAGGTAAACTCAATATTTAAAAAGCATATAAATGATAAATATAAAATGCAAGACAAGAATTACTTCTGGAATGAGGTGGTGTGTTGATATTGGGAAGAAGTATGCACGTGGCTTCCCCAAATTGACAATATTTTTTAAATAATTTGTGTGTTTTGTTTACATACATATTACATTCAGTGTATGCATGTATGTGTGTGTGTTTGTATAATAAATTAAAATTTTAGATATTTGGAATTTTTCCAAACTTTTCATAGGTAAACAAATTCCTAGTTTTCCTATATTGTATGCATAACCTCATATCTGATAAGACTTATGAAAGCATGTAGCTAAGTAGGAATGAATTACTTGGTTTGCTGTGAACTTTTATGCATTTGATCATATTCACAGAGGTATAGGAGTCAAGAGACCACACAGGGCCCAGCGGCCACAGAAACTGAATTTCTCAATAACTTAGCTCTATAATCATAATCTTATCCTGTTTTCCAGACAAAATGCACAGTCCCCATACATTGAACAGAGCATTTTATTCATTACTGAAAAACTTCCAAAAAAATGAAAGAGCGTTTGTCTTCAGATAACTTACAGTTTAGTTGGAGTAAAGATTAAAATACTCTCCCAGGAATCCACCCCATTACTGGAGCTAAGTGCAGAATCAGCAGGGACATCTTTTTATTTCAGGTTGTTCTGCAATTTCCAAAGTCAACCAACCGTTTCAGAAAAACCTAGTGTGTGCCCAAGACTGGGATTCCAGAACAGTGTGAAAGTTGTTAATTACTGGAGTGCTTTTTGGTGTTTTTGTGCTTCTTTCTGCCTGAATATGTTGTTGGAAATTGAGTAGTGTTCACAATGCAGCTCTTCATAGTGATAAAACTCTATGTTGGAATCCATAGTCTTTTAAATCTCATAAATCAGACAAGATCAAATTTACACAAATATTTGAAAATTATTCCAAAGCAGTATAGTAACAGCTTGAGTTAAGACACCAGTAAAAAATAAAAGTAATATTCCCTCCAAAATGCTGGTAGGATCCCAGAAAAGGTTGTGAGTAGGGTATAGCAGAATTAATTTTCATCTTTTTTTGCGGTGTGATGTATACTTAATGAGATCATATACTATTTGCAAGTTACTTAAGAAGATGCAAAGGCAAATTAAACATGAATGCTGACCTCAAGAAGCCTATGCTTTGGTAAATGTGATAAGAGGCACCAACATTATCATACAAGAAGTGCTACAGAAGACAATGCCCACTGCTACCATTTCTGTGCCTAACACTCCAGCCCAACTCATCGGTTTTTGATAGCCAGTCCCTCTGATCTTTAATGAAGGACCTCTCTTCAGCTACTAGAGTCACTTGGTCCCGACAGATGGAACTCAATGTTCTGTGGAACCAATACCTGGGATCTCATTGTCACTTGGCTTCCCTTTTTTGCTAACCTACTCCTCCCACCCTTGCTTCCCACTGGAAGCACTCCTTAATAAATGACTTACACAAGAATCTTCAGCTCAGAATCTGATCCTAGTAACTCAATCTAAGTCAAATATAGGATAAATCTTCAGATCCTGAGGAGGAATCTCACTGGGAACAAACCCTGCTGTCTGGTTTTTGTGTGCCATGTGGAGCAACATCATCTGGACTTTGTTGAGATGGTTTCAATGTGAGATATCAGTACTGGTTACTAGTTTACATTACAGAAAGTATCTGGTCAATGTACCTAATTTTATTTTTCTTTAATATTTTGTTTATTTATTTATTGGAGAGAGAGAGTAGGGGGAGAAGCAGAGGGAAAGGGACAAGCAGAGTCTGTGCTGAGCATGGAGCCTGACATGGGACTCAATCCAACAACCCCGAGATCATGACCTGAACCAAAATCAAGGGTTGGACACTAAAATGACTAAGAACCCAGGCTCCCCTCAATACACCTAATTTTAAACATGCTTTTTGTTTTTCCTTTCCTTAAATGTAGTACAATCTCAAATCTATTTTAATTATTATATTCAATTACTAGAAGAATGTAGCACATGGACCAAGTGATTCACATTCACAGGAAATTGCCATTTTTTTCCTACAAAGATTATTTAGCCTGTCCATGTGAAATGCAATTCAGGAGTCTTTTAGCACTTTTGTTACTTCAATTATAGTTTACAAAGTCTAGCTTGATTAATTTACACTTGATTCATGTAAACAACGTTAGATTTGCGATACTGATAATGAATTTCCACTTATCAAAAAAGGAAATACACTCTGTCTATTGGAAGGAAGAAGTTTTGTTTCTTCCTCCTTCTTTCTTTGTTTCTTCTCTCAAAAAGTATGAATTGAATTAAACTCTAAAACATAGTTCAAGAAATTATATCCCATATTTAAATATTTTGAAGGCCACAAGAAAAAACTAGTTATCTTCATTTAGGAAATATAAAACTGTTATATTTAAAACTGATGATAGAATGTTTTTTTTGTTTTGTTTGCTTCTGTTTGTTGTTGTTTTGTTTTGTTTTTTAAATGAGAAAGGAGAATCTGTTAAATGAGAACTGGACCAATTCTCTCTGTTAGTACAAATTAGCTAGGCTGTCTGAAATACGGTTAAAGAGGATAGAGTACACATATTGGAACCAGAGGGTCAATACATATCCTTTGAAAATAACTGCATGTCCACTATTCACAAGGATAGCAGATATAGGATAATAGCAGGGTTCCATGAGAAGCTGATTGATCTTCAACTCTGTGCTGAAGCTCCAGCTAAAAACCAGTAATTAAATCTGGTGTATATGTTGATAAAGGTTCTGAGAGAGTTAGGTATACCGTTTTTGGCTGCCTGCAGCCAAACAAAATCAGATTAATCAGACAGAAATTTAAAGAATGAAATATGGTTAATTGGCCTGATCCACACAAATCAGAATGAAGTCAAGTGGATTAAGTGAATTGCAACAGATCAGGCCAACTGGGAGACTTCTAGATTACATTTCCAGAACTGAAACCTTCTATGAGAGGAAAGCTGAGACTTTTTAACTTAATAAAACCCTACTGGTAAGCCTTAATAAAGCCCTACTGGTAAGTATTGATATATTTCAAAAGGTTTTGCATTTATTTTCCCACACAGTAAGAAATTTCTAGTTTCTCTGGATTTGCATTTTATCATATAACAGACAGCTTTCCAGTTGTCACACCTTCCTTCCTTCTTTTTTTCCTTCCTTCCTGCCTTCCTTCCTTCATTTCCTTTTTTTTTTTTTTAAAAAGGAAATTGTGTCAGTGTACTGAGAAGGAACCAAACTCCTAAATGGCAGAAGAGGATAATGTGAAGCAGCAGAGGTGAAGTAGATGGTATAGAGGTAATATATGTTAGTAGCCAAGTGTTGCCAAGTGTTGGCCAAGACACTCCTCACTGTGCATATAAAATAGGGTTTTCTAACTCTCCTTAGGAAATCTCAAACTTTTAATAAATTCAGCATCAAACTTGGTCTTTGCCAGACTCCTACAAACATCACACAAGCTTTTTTAATTCACCCACTCACTTATTCATTCATTCAAAAGGCATTTGAGTATCTTCTATGTGCAAAGTTAGCTGTCAGGTGTGTGAGAAGTGGGTAAGCAGGACAAATTCATATGTATATGTGTTAGATGTTATCTTAGTTTTTCAGACACCTATAACCATAGCACAATGCATAGAGGCAATAATTATTTCAAAAAATCAGAACAACAGACATTTATGGACTTGAGTTTTCAGTAAAACCTTTGCAGTAAGAATTGGCAACTCAACTGGCTTTCTGAGAGACAGTAAGAACTCCTTCAATTAGAATCACTGTGAACAATTCCTGGGCACTGAAGACAATAACATTGAGCAACCACGGTAGAAAAGAAGAGGAGAGAGAAACCAATTTGCCAGACAATACCAGCACAATAATTCTTTTTATAAAGTGATAACAGAAGAATCCATTCTTCATATCTGAAAGCCACCTAACTTAGAGTAAGTAACCAATATTTGTATTAGTCGCCTCTAACCATTTACCTAACAATTTTCATCCTGTGTCTCTGAAGCTGTAATTTGTTTGAGAAGAATCCTTCGGTGGGTGGGGCTTTGGCAAAGTATTTTGATAAGGTCTCCAGGTGGTTTTGATTTCTCTTTCCAATCGAGAGCCATTGTTATGGAGGGGGCCTTCCAGCTCTTGCTTTAAGAGTCTAAACACATTTTATCCACCCCATAAGTCTGTTCTTTTTATTTCTCCATCCAGTCTACTTGATTTTTCATCCACAAAATAGCAACAATAACCCTCACAGTTGACGTGGCATAACATTTTACCATTATAGGTTTCCATGAAGATGGATTTTCCCTAAGAATAACACTTTGCTAATAGGGAGTAGAGCTCCTTGGAGAGCCGATTTAGACTTAAGATCACTCTGTTCTTCCTTCACTTGGGAGGATGTCTCTAAGAGTGTTTCATGGATTAAGTCTTATCAGGGCAGGCCCATTACATTATATATATATATATATATATATATATATATATATATATATATATACACACACACACACACACATATATATAATCTGGCATGTAATACTAATAGCTCATAATGTTATCACTTATATGTATTAGTACATTGTTGTTACAACTGGCCATGTATAAACTGACCATAGGCAAAATAAGTTGCCATTTCTCTCTCATACCTCTATAAAAGAGGCTACTATCCTATCCACAGGACGTACATTATCAATTCCACATAGAGTTATTTAAAAATTTTTTCTCCTTAACCGTCATAATAAGAAAGGAAGAGAACTGGTGATGGGAACAATACACAAATAAATGATTTACCCACACTAGAGCAAGTTCACATAATTTGAATGAATCACAAACTGCATTTAGGAAAGTAAAAATTATCTATGCAGCTTTTGATAAGGAGCCCTTGGGGAGGAAAGTAGTTTTTCACTGCAGAGTTGTTGTGTTTTTTTTAATATCATATAATAAAGCAATGTTAACAATGTACATGATCAGAGCTCTCTGAATTTATGCTCAGACCCCAAATTAAAAATTGTTCCAGTGAAGGTACATAGTGTTACCCAGTTTCCTGCCCTTCTGGGAGAAAGCTATTTTGATAGACATATGGTGTAAAGGCTATTAGATACTGATAAATCCATTTAACAAGAGGAAGAGACATAAGAAAGCCCGATGCAGGAGGGATGCTACGGGGAAACAAATTAGATGGAGCCAGTTGCTAGGAAACAGGGCAAACTAAATGCATTGGAATGGTTAGATGGGGCAACTCTGAAGGACTAACAGCACTACCTATCCAGGCAGAGACTAAGGCAGACAAGGTTTGTAGCCTATGTCAGAGAATAATACAAGCTGTGAAATTAGGCCTTGTAGGTATAGAGAAAATCTCATTATACAAAAAATTGAGAAAATCTTATTAGCCCACATGTATAGTACACCATGAAAGTAGATCTGAATGTGGTCCAACTTTATTTCAAAGTAATATCTTTTCTCACAAGTTCCTTATAGACAGATTTATGTGTAGGAATACCTTATACCTACGGCATGAATAGAGGGAACCAATGGGAGGCATTTTTGGGGTCATGAACTGATACACTGAATTTTCAGTTTTTATGGGAGATTATCTATATTGTCTGGACAAAAGAATTCTATGCCACCTCCTCCTTGGATTTCAGCTTTAGTATCTCTTCTTCATTGGTGCTGACCACTCTTATTTTCTGTTCAATGCATTTTGGGTATGTGATTAAAATAAGAGCTTGTAGAGAGAGCCAATAGAGAGAGGCAAATGAAGAAACAGACTCTTAACTATAGAAAACAAACTGATGGTTACCAGAGGGGAAGTAGGTGGGGGGATAGGTTAAATAGGTGATGGAGATTAAGGAGTTAACTTGATGAGCACGGGGTGATGCATGGAAGTGTTGAATCACTATATGATACACCTGAAACTAATATTACACTGTATATTAACTAACTGGAATTTGAATTAAAACTTAGAAAAATAATAATAAAATAAAATCTGAGCTCCCAAAGGTCAGTCTCCTCTTCACTTATTTATATGCATGATATCCAGATTGGACAGTGAGTGACAGTAATGATCCAGTCAATATTTGTTCAACATTTGAAAGAATGACTAAATATCTATTTTATCATTCATGCATTTTATTTCATTTCTTTATATGTATGTTCTGACTTCCTGAAAATATTTAAGCTTTTTAAGAATACATAATATTACTTATCCCCTCCAATCAAAGAAGTAGATCAATATGAAGAAGAATAGATATTCAAAGGTTACTTATCATATTAAACTAAGTGTCTATAGTCAGATGATCCATTTGGAGGAAGGGTAAAGCTATGCGAGCAGGACGTGAAATAGATATTGAAAACAGTTTAAATTTGTTATAGATTGTAGTAGTTCAAAACAGTAACAGCAACAACAACAAAAATAAGCACAATAATAATAAAAATTCATTAAATACCCTGGCAACACATTCTAAGGACAACCAGGAATATCGAAATAAACAAAACATACAAGAACTTCTTCCTTTGCTGAGTTTCCATTCTAGTCAGGGGAGGCAGACAATAAATAATCAAATATATAGTGTTAGGTAATGATAATTGCTCTAGAGAAAAATAAACCAGGAAAAGAGAATATGAAGCATTGGGATTTGCAATCTTCAACATCTGAATAGAGACCTACACTAGGTAAGGAAGGGAGCCGTGGGAAGAATTAGAGGGATCAGCAATGTCCTGAAATGGACTGTGGCTCCTGTTTGAGAAGGAGCAAGGAGGACAGTGTGGCTCTTACTGAGTGAACAAATGGAGAACTATTATGAGAATTAACAAGAGACAGACGCCCTACGGAACCTTATGGTTACAGTAAAGCCTATAGCTTTTTCTTTCATTGAGGTGGTTAAGTAATAGAAAGGTATTGAGAACAGTCATGAATGCTCTGACTTCATTTTAATAGAATCACTCTGGCTCTTATTTAAAAGAAAGAAAGAAAGAAAGAAAGAAAGAAAAAGAAAGAAAGAAAGAAAGAAAGAAAGAAAGAAAGAAAAGAAAAGAAAAGAAAGAAAGAAAGAAAGAAAGAAAGAAAGAAAGAAAGAAAAGAAAAAGAAATGAAAAAGAAAAAGCCTGAGGGAAGCCAAAGAGAGAAGCAGCTAGACCAAATAAAGGGGCCACAGCAATAACCTGGATCTCACTTGGATCAGAGTGTCATCATGGAACTGATGAGAAGTGGTTAGATCCTAGATATATTCCATAGGTAGAAAAACTGGATTTCTGATGGTGCGAATGTGGAGATTTTGGCCTGAACAAGGAATGATGGCATCATCTTTGACCGAGAAAGGAACTACTGAAGTACAAGTTTAGTGGTGGAAGTGTTGGGGCTCCTTCAGGGATGGATTGGGATGTTGGCTATGGATACTTAAAGACTGCGAGTTTATTAGACAACTTAGTGGACATGCCCAGTAGACAGCTGGATATACAGGTCTGAAGTTTTGGGAAGAGGTATTGGCTCTAGATATAAATTTGAGGAAAAGAATTGACTGAATTTTGTCCTTGTTTATGTAAGAAGTGATGAGATCTATTAAGTAGTGAAATTGCCTTTATTAGCTGCACAAGGAATTTATCTATATTATTAAGTGGAGAAAAGACAGGATATATGGGAACAGATTTATCTAAGTGGGCAGACATGGTAAGCTGATTTTGTGGAAGTTCTCTTTTATCTGCCTTTATTTTCTCAAAGAAAAAGAGAACAAAGTTAATAACTAAGTAATAATGAAGGATGGGAGCTAAGGTTGTTAGATATCTTCTATATACTGAACATGTCCAGTATCTAATATTCTTACCCTATGTCCTGTATTGACTTTGTTAGGGTATCCTAAATGTCCTATAGGCAGGTTTTTTTTTTCAATAAATAACAAAAGTTTGGCTCTTAGAGCTATTCTTCTACCACACTAACTGGCAATTTACACCATTTACATGGCAATGCTAGCTGAAAAGTCATACCTCCACAAATAAAGATCCGGACAATGTCTTATGGTCCTCCCTGCAGGTTTGGCGGAGAGAAGGCCAATTAAAAGTACTTATTTTTCATATTCAGCAAAGGACAAGATTGTTCTTCGGCCAAAGTTCCAAGTTGTGAGTAAGTAACCACCATTAGAGATAACTTCAGATTACTACCGATGTTTTGAAAATAAGCCAATCAACAACAGCCCTACTCAAGTAATTATGACTTCTGAAAGTCAGCCAATCAATAATAAAACTCCAGTCTTGAAAGGCAGCCCATCAGTGACAACCCCACACTTCTCAACATTAGCCAATCATCAAGTGCCTCAGTCACTTTCTGAGTTTCTGAAAGGCAACAGGTCAATATCAGCCTTATTACAGTGATCACACTAACACTGCCGAAAGTCCTATTATCCTTTAAACACTCTCTCTTCTGAAAGTCTGCCAATCTCTGAAAACAAGGCTTCCTAAAACTTATATAACACCATCTCCGGCTTTGCTTAAGGAGATGATGCCCTACAAGTACCCTCTTACTTGCAGACAAACTAAAAGTTCACATTGTTTTGCATCAGATAGCTCAATTTACTGTTTATAAGGTTACAACCCTTTCAACAGCTTAAATCCTGTTTATGGTTACTTCTGAGTTGAGACGTGTGAATGATGGAGGCAATGAGGCTGCCATGAGATTATCAAATTCAATTTTTTTCAATTCTTGTGGTGATATCGAGTATGTACTTTTTAAATGTAACCCCCAAATGTCAAAACACAGATCTAATTATTGTGAAAAATTTTCTGAATAGTGGACATTCACTAAATAAGTAAATAGTCCTTTTAGAAGTCTTTGTGCAAAATGGAATTATTCATTCAATATTAAAAGTGGTGGAAAGGCAGATATGAACGAATATATTGACATAAGAGATATATGCTTTTCTCAACTAGTGCCAAAATAGTGATAAAATAGCAAAAATTATGTTTTAAGTAAAATTCATAAAAAGAAAAAATAATTGTAGAAGTTATTATAATGGCCTTCCACACTGAATATCATCAGTGAGCTCAAATGCCTTTTGAATGCACAGCTACCAAAAATATTTTGTGATTCTAAAATTGCAAGCAAATTTTCAAGTTCTGGAATTAAATCTACCACTAATAATTTTGAAATGGCTACATTCACTATTACAGAGATTATCAAAGACCTAATCACTTTATCATATTACAAAATAACCATGGTACAAATAATCACAATGCAGAAAAAAATTTCTTTTGCTTATGCAATACTTTTCTTATAAAAAATGTCCTTATAAGGCTATGAGTAATACAATTCATTGAGACTTCAAAAACTATTAACAAATTTTTGCAGAGACTCTCTTTTTGAGTTAGGGGGTAATGAGAAAAATTGTACTCCTTTTGATAGAATAAATATACAAATTTTGGTAAATGTCTGTGTAAAGTGCAACAATATTTATTCAAAGTTGAAGCCAAGCACAAATAATTCTACGGAAGTTGTCCCACACGATGTTGCTCAAAGAGCATCCCATGTCCTTTCTGTTGGCAATGAAGTGGTTCCACGAAATTGTTCCCTAATTTCAGCATTTTCCCGGCCAAACTCAGTGGCTAAAGGATTTCTTAATTTTGTTGGAATTCAGTATTCTTCAGTTCAATTACATTCAAAAGGCCATTGACTTTCTTTAACAAATATAGTTGAGATCTCTAGTTTATTTGAAGCACCAAAATTAAACTTTAATTCTATAGAAGAGGCCCCCAAAATTCTTGTTGACTTTTTAAATAATCCACTGAGTGGTTTCTACTTATTTCTTGTTCATCGTCTTCAATATCTTTTTAGCAATAGGATTATAAAAATTGAAAGAAGAGCAAACAGGGTTACTGAAGTACTTTATTACTTAAACCTGTGGAATGTGTTAAAGAGAGAACTGATGAAAAATTTATCCCTATGTAAGTGTCAAGGCTGTTTTAAAAAAGGACAATATTATGAAGAATGGAAAAGGAATTCCATCTTTAAATGTCTAATTATTATGGCACTTGCCATGATTCTTTTGAAATGTATTTCATAACTTGAAGAATTTGATTCTTTTATATGAATATTACACGGGAAAAAGGGGGAAACATATGCAGTGTTGAAGAACAAGGGAATGAAAAGTGAAGAAATACTCTTTCTATTTGGAGTACAGCATTTGAAAAGTCATCCATCAAGAGATACTACTTAATCCTGAAGAATGGTTAAGCAAGTTATGCCAGGAAAGACGGTATTATGTGTTCCAACAAATCAAATTTGAAGGGCAATTCTCAGACTTTATGCTAGTACATAACTGTATACCAGGTTATAGCACTAATGTTGGGTGTGTTTTCTCTTTAATAAGTTTTCAGTGAACAAAAGGACAAAATAAGTTGGGTGTGACCACTGTAGAAGCTAAGTTACAATGTAAATGGAATATGGACTGCAAGGGATTTTATAAACAAATTCTGTGGAACAAAGAACTGTTCAGAAGAGCCAAATCACCAGGAAAAATATTATTTTTTTAAACAGAGATATATTTCAGGTAAGCAATGAGTAATTTTCTAGTAAAACTATGCCCAGTGCTTCTTTTATCTCAAAGTATGTTTGCATAGTGCTTAGAAATTATTCAAATTTACCTGGGCATCTTGTTTCACTTGCTAAATCTGGCAACCTCAATAAGGAAGGAGACTTTGAGGAGAGATTAGAAGACATGAAATCACCTTGGACAGTGACAGAATGAATGAACCAGGAAAACGTAGTGTGATTGTCAGGCAGCATCTTAGGACCCGTTTAAAGTTTAAAGTCACAAATTCAAAGTGAGACTAGTCAGAATGGGTGTGTGTTTATCTCCAATCACCTTCAGCTGTGTGAACATAGACCTAGAGTGGATAGAGAAATGTATTTAATAAGGGCTATCGTTTAACGCATAACATTATTCTAATAAGAATATTTCCTTTAAAAATAATTGCTATGTGATTCTAGCCTGTAATTTTAATGAACAGGCTAAACTCCCTCTCACTGAGAAGTGATTACTTAAGATTAAACTTTTATTTCCCTATAAGATCTGAAATAAAAACAAAGAAAAGTCAAATTGCATTCAATTAAAAAAATTAGTAAACCAAGTATGCCGTAAATGATCATCTCCAACACTGAAAAATGGCTGTCATCTCTTTTAGCCTGCTTCTATCGTTGCTCTTGTTCTAAAGAATGTATGGAAAGTCACATTTATTACGATATGGCAAAGAACAAGAAAATTGACTGCAAGAGGCAGAGATGGCATATAGTTAGAAGTATTTAGGAAATATAGGTCCTAATTTTAATCCATTCACCAAATCTGTACTATAGACATATTTCTGTGATCTCACCTGCAAGTGTGGTGTCATTCCCTGAATAACATACCAATGGCAAAGAGGTACATACGATCTTACCTAACACACCTTGCTCTTCTGAAGATGGAACAAAACACCTACAAGCAGAAAGATTCACTGGGCCAAAAGTGCTCCCCCCAGAATACTACCTAGGGCTGTCATTTTTTTTTTTAAGATTTTATTTATTTATTTGACAGAGATAGAGACAGCCAGCGAGAGAGGGAACACAAGCAGGGGGAGTGGGAGAGGGAGAAGCAGGCTCATAGCGGAGGAGCCTGATGTGGGGCTCGATCCCGTAACGCCGGGATCACGCCCTGAGCCGAAGGCAGGCGCTTAACCGCTGTGCCACCCAGGCGCCCCTGTCATTTTTTTTTTATTCTTATGATAGTAAGATTGGAAGCTTTTGTTATTCTTTAATTTTTTTTGTTCTTATATATCTGAGTTTGTATTTCCCAAAGGATTTTGACTCTAAGCAATATATATTTCCCATCTAAAATGTCTCTGTTGTATTGCAGAGACAGAAAATATTCTCTATTTTTCTACTAGTCCCGTAACACAAATGCTTTTAGACATTCAATGATCTATTTCTTTAGTAAGTCTCTTTCTATTTCAGTGTTTATGCATGAGATTGATCTAATGCCCAGAAGAGAAATATCATCGTCAGCTTTTACAACATTTTCAGAAAGGCACATATGCATTTTGCTTCCCTGTTTTATGAAGCTCTTTTTACTGCTTTCTCTTAAGAACATATTATGAAAAATCCAATTTCCCTGCAGATATGTCGGACTGTGCTGTTTCTTGAAAGCTGGAACAAAATCTGCTTTCCAGATGACTTATGCAATTTGGAACCAAATAGGTGGGTGTTCAGCTTGAGAAATTTTCATAGAATTATCATTTGCAATATTTCCACAGTCTGGAACAGGAACTCATTGATTGTTTTTAATCTGATGTACATCCAGTAATGAGGAGCCAGGCACCACGCTGAGCATAGATTTGAATAATCTCATGAATTGTTTTGTACTAAATGGTTCAGTGAGCCAAAGAGAAATCTGAAGTAAATATGGCTCTAGAATGCAGATGTGGAAGAGGAAGGAAGGGGAGGATGGTCAAGGAGTAAGGGGAAGTTTCCAAAGAAAAAACAATTGTCATCTTTCTCCTCTACTCACAGTTTGTTTCTGTTTGTATATCTACTTGTTTTTAATGCAATAGTATTTGATACATGGAAAAGAATAAATGTAACACATATGTAAAAACTAAAGCACAATCATAAAATGAATCTCCATGAGTCCACTATCCAACTTAAGAAGTGAAATTTTGGGGGCATCTGGATGGCACAGCGGTTAAGCGTCTGCCTTCGGCTCAGGGCGTGATCCCGGCGTTATGGGATCCAGCCCCATATCAGCCTCCTCCGCTATGAGCCTGCTTCTTCCTCTCCCACTCCCCCTGCTTGTGTTCCCTCTCTCGCTGGCTGTCTCTATCTCTGTCGAATAAATATATAAAATTAAAAAAAAAAAAGAAGTAAAATTTTGTAACACTATGCTACCTGTGTGCAACTCCTTATGCACGGACTCCCCCACAAAAGTGACTACACTCTGAATGTTATTGTTATATCTTGCTTCGAGTATCTTTACGTTTTTTATTTACTCATACATGCAGAAACATTCAGTTCTCAGTTTCCCTTCTTTTTGACCTTTGTAAACACAGAATCATACTATAAGTAGATTTCTTGGATTGCTTATTCATGCATATATTGTAGCATATAGGTTTATTTCATCTATTACCATGTGCAAAATATCTGAGTGGGTGAGTAAATCATTCTATTTATCCATTTTTTCTGTATATTTGAAGTCTTTCCTTCTTGCTCTTTCCTCACTCTGTCTTTTCTTTCCATCTTTCTTTCTCTCTCTACCCCCATCCTTCCATTCCTACTATCCCCTCTCTCTTTACTTTCTCCTGCCCTTTCTTCCTTCTCCATCTTCTCCTTCCTTCCTGTTTTCCTTCCTTCCTTCCTTCCATTCTCTTATTTTCTATTACAGTAGTTTTGCTACACATTTTTTAAGAATTTATTTTTTAGAGCAGTTTTGGGCTTTACAGCAAAACTGAAAGGAAGATACAAAGATTTCCCATATTACTCCCTTCCCCCACACATGCACAGCCTTCCCTAGCACCAACATACCCCAACAGGGGGTACATTCGTTACCACCAAAGAACCTATGGTGACACATCATAATCACCCAAAGTCCACAGTTTACAATAGTGTTCATTCTTGATGTTGTACATTCTATGAATTTGGACAAATGTATAATGACATGTATCTGTCATTATAGTATCATAGAGTATTTTCACTGACTGAAAAATCCTCTGTGTTCAGCCATTTCATCTCTCCCCACACCCCCCAACCACGTTTCCATATGTATCTCTTGGCACTTGACACAAAGAAAGCATCTAACATGTTTACATGTAAGTGAAATTGTTAGATCATAGCTTATGGAAATGTTCAACCTCCTAAAATAATGCTAGTGTATGCCGCCTCGTATTTATACTTCCACCAGAAATTGGTTGGTTCATCTCCTCTCTAATACCCAGATTTGTCTGACTTCTTAATTGTTTTGAGAATTATTATCTGCGGGAATAAAATCATGTCAACGGGTTTAAAATGGTAATCTGTATTTCCCTTATTGCTAATGAGGTTAAACATCTTTTCATGTGTTTGTTCTCTCATCATGTTTTGTCCTCTCGGAGATGCCTGTTTGTGTCTTTTACCTAATTTTCTATTGAATTTTGTCCTTTTCTAATTGATTTTTGAGAGTGTTAATAATCCCTTGTAAATTACATGTATTGTAAACATTTCTCAGTTTGTGTCTTGTCTTTTCACTGTCTCTAGGCTGTCTTTTGTTGAAGTTTTTAATTAACAAGCAGCGGATTTTATCCATTTCTTAATCTTTAGTATGTGTTTTAATGTGAGGTATCTTTCCCAAGCTCAAATTTGGAACCAATATAAATATTATTCCTTATTCTCTTCTAAGGTCTCAGAGATTCTCCTTGAATTTTTAAGTCCTCAGCCCATCTGGAATTGACTCTTGTGTATGGTGGAAAGTAAGAATCTAATTTAAGGATCCAATTTTTTGTGGGCAATTAATTGCTCAATCACTTTTATTGATAGTCCCTCCATCCCACAATGATCTTCAATCATACCTTTGTAATATATCAAGTTGTAAAATGCAGTCTATTTCCCAGATCTTCATTTTGTTCCATCAGTCAATATTTTTCAATTCCTGTGCCAGTTTCATATTGACTTTATCATTACAGCCTTATAATATGCCTTGATATCTAGCAGGGCACAGCCCTTACTCTTCTTCCTCAGAAATGCTTTAGATTTTTTTTTTTTTTTTGCTCCTTCACATATATTTTAGAATTAGTTTGTCAAGATTCATGAAAAGCCCTGTTGGGATTTTGGTTGAAATTGCATTGAATTCAGACAAATTGGAGGAAAATTGGTATTTATACATGTTTTCGAGCTTCCGTATCTACAAGAATAATATCGGTCTCCATTTATTTAAGTCTTTCAGAAAAAGTTGATTGGACGTGGAGGCTCATCTTCTCTCTCAATTTTGTAGCTTAGCAAAATGCTGGCTCAGCTGGTCTGAATTTGATGAAGTTCCAGATCAGCACTATACTGTCCAACAGATAGGTAATGCAAGCCACACATGTAACTTAAAATTTTCTAGTAGCTGCATTAAGAAAAAGTAAAAAGACCCAGGCGAAGTTATTTTTAATATATATCTAAAATATTATCATTTTGACATGAAAGCAATATAAAAGTTAGTAATGAGGTATTTTATATGTTTTCTCCCTGTCTTCAAAATTGAGTGTGTATTTTACACCCAAAACACAACTCAGTTACGACTAACCTCATTTTAAGTGTTCAATAGCCATACGTGACTAGTGGCTACTGTACTGGCCAATGTAGCTGTAGGGTTTCCCCATTTCTTTGATTAGGAAGTGTTATTGAATACATAATTACCTAGACGTTCCTTGGCCCTTCTTTTAGTTACAAATACATAAAGCAGCAGTAGGAAAAAGCCTTCTACCAACACCCTTTTCACGAAGCACCCACTCCAGTGATGTCTGTGCTTAAAAGAATGCTCATTTTCCTATTGTTGGATACTGAGATCTGCATATGTCTGTTCAAGCAACCTTACTGATTACATTGTTCATATCACATATATTTATGAATATTGTGTCTGCTTGATCTATTTAATAATTGGGAGAGATAAGCTAAAATATTCATTCACACTATGACAGGTAAGATATCCTGAAACAGTTTCAGGATTTTGGTGCTGCTATAAGCATTTTCCTACAGAACGACCCTATTTGTTCATTTTGCCCCAATTCAAAGCATCCAGCATCAGTTCCAGTCCCTTTTTTTTTTTAAAGATTTTATTTATTTTTGTGACAGAGAGACAGCCAGCGAGAGAGGGAACACAGCAGGGGGAGTGGGAGAGGAAGAAGCAGGCTCCTAGCGGAGGAGCCTGATGTGGGGCTCGATCCCATAACGCCGGGATCATGCCCTGAGCCGAAGGCAGACGCTTAACGACTGCGCTACCCAGGCGCCCCTCCAGTCCCTTTTTTGTTTTTACCTTTTTAGGAAATTTATTGGTATAGAAAATGGGGTGTTGTGTGTTTGAAATTTCCCTTACTTCAGCAAACCCAGTTGGTATTCTATTAAAAGCATACTTTATTCCTGCTACAAAACAAGTAGCAGGAGTTTCCTTTAGTATTAGACACCTTTCCAGGAGTAAAACTCCTTTATTGGTATTTATAAAAGCACTTTTCCTTACATTAATTTTTTCACTATAAAAATCCTGTAGGAAATTAATGAGCGTCTGTATGTTTGCATAAAAATTTTTTGCCCAGTTGTCTTTTGAATTTCTTTTATTGAGATTTTTCTTTGTTTCACAAAAGTTTTAAATGTTTAGGTTGCCAAAGTTACTCACTATAACTTCATGTTTTCTGGCTTTGTTTCCATGTTTACAAATATCTACTTCAATAAAGATTCCATAAATAATTATCAATTATTCTTCTAATATATTTATGGTTTTCTATTAATATTTGCCTTTCATTTATCTAAAGTTTATTTTAGAGAAAAGATCGAGTAGGAATCTCATTTAATTTTTACTTCAGTGATTATCCAATTTTCCTGGAATCATTAATGAATAATCCATTCTTTTTCTGCTTACTTGAATTGTTAGTTTTATCATAGAGTAAATTACCTTCATTTCTTGAACATTTTCCTGGTTCTGCTATTCCAATAATCTATTTATTAGGCTTCAGTGTTTTAGTGTTTTAATTAATCCAGGTCTATAGCAAAGCAGAATATGTATTAGCATGAATATTTCTTTATTGCTTTTCTTATTTGTGGATTTTTCTCACATATTTATTGTTTTCTGTTTTAAACTTTAAACTTTTAATACTTTAAACATTCTTGGATGAAAAGACATGCTAAGATTGTAATTGCTAATCTTTTTTTCTTTTGAGATTATTTATTTATTTATTTGAGACAGAGAGCAGGAGCAGGGCAGGCAGAGAGAGAGGGAGAAGCAGACTCCCCTCTGAGCAGGGAGCCCTATGTGATGCAGGGCTCCATCCCAAGACCCTGAGGTAATGACCTGAGCCAAAGGCAGACACTTAACCAACTGAGCCACACAGGCACCCTTATAATTATTAAATCTTTTACATTAACTTTGGGATTTTTTAAAAATTATTAACATTCCCATTCAAGCAATTTTTTTCTCTCAATTTACTCAACTTGTTGGTGTCCATTATTGGAATTCTAAACTTCTTTCACATGGGTCCTGTGAAAGTTTATTCCTAAAACAAGTGGTTTTATTCTCTGAAACTTTTTTATCAGGAAAAACTGCAAACATAACCAAAAGTAGAGAGAATAATAAAATGAATCACCTGTTTATTATTACCGGGTGTCAACAGTTATCAACTAATGGCTACGTTTGTTTCATTTGTGCCCTCATCTGGGTCCAAATCACCCATTTTATTTTGAAGCAAATTCCAGACATCCTATTATCTTATGTATGACAATATTTCAGTAAGATAACGACTCATTGTTTTAAACATAATCACATTACTATTATTACACTTAAAAATTAACTGTTATTCTAGGATAGGTCAACTAAACTTTATATACTGCAATTTCCTCATCTGGAAAATGGGGCATATAGTACTATCTCTGAAGTTGAAAAAATAAAACAAATGTTATTATTAATAATTTAAAAGATTATATTCATTTTTCCTTTGGTATACTCTATGAATCTTATTGATGTATTTCTTATGTTGAATTGTCATGCATTTCTAGAATGAAAGCTCTCTGGTAATTATATATTGATATTTTAATATGTTTTTGGAATTGAGTGGTATCTTACTTGGTATTTTTGCATTTATCTTATAAATAAGATGACTTTCTAGACTTTAATTCGTTTTTCTCAGCTGTTTGAAACTTGTTCATGGAAGCATTTGGTCTTGACATTTGGGGAGGTCATTCTTTTTCAGTTTCTTCAGTTGGCTTTAACTTGTCTCTTTCTTAAAGCCTGAGTCCAGGTTGCATGGCCCTTTTCTAATCTCCTAAAGAATATTATGCATTAATATTGTGCTTGTTTTATAATTTTTCTGCATGGTCTTTCTCCCCCATAGAGTGTGAGCCTTTCAAAGGTAAGAACCATTCCTGACAATAGATACTCAACAAATGTTGGCCAAATAAGTGAATAAATTAATATACACGCAAAGCACGGACACACTGATTGACACAGATATCAGCTGCTCTTTTTCATTTACCAAAAAGAAAAAAAATCATGGATTTGGGGGGATGAAGATGATAATCCCATTATGCTCTAAAAACCACTCTGTCCTTTTAGAGTCTTTATGTAAAATACTGGGTATTGAGGCAACTACCCTTCCCAGAGTGCCCAGAATACATGCATTGCCTGTCTTGGGTTTTCTTTTTCTACAACCTCCATTCCCTGTTCGATGCTTCCTAAGAAATCTAAATGGATGAAGAGTACCATGTGCTGAGAATAAAAGAGCCAAAATATTTGAAAGGATAAGTGAGAAACAAACTTTCTCAAAATCATAAATTATATGGTAATGCCATCAAGTGTTCTTCACGCAGATAGAAAAAGGATAAACTCAGCAGGTGATGATGATAAAGGCTGTAAACATTCATTTTTGGTCTGCAGGAGACTTGCTGTCATCCCTTAGGGAAACCGTTTAATATGTGTGAGGCTCAGTGTTTTTATCTCTTACAGTGATAACTTGTTTTACAGGAATTTAACTCAAGAACTTAATAATAATTAAAACTCCAAAAGGAAAATGAAAAACAATTAAGAACCATTAAAACAATTGTAGATATTGGATAACAATAATGTAAGAATTTTAAATCATCCAAAAGCTATGTTTAAAGGAAAGTATTTAGAGTTGATCATGAAGTCATGAAATGTTTCAGATTTCTGTTTTAAATCTGAAAATGAATTTATATACACCAGGAGTTTTTGTCAGCTTTATGGCTCAGTGTAAAAGTTAATCTTGGACAGGCAGGGTTGTTCCTCACAATTTCCACTGTCCTGGAAAGGAAACAAGTTTCTTTCAATGAGTTCTACACATTTTGATTCCAATCAATGTCAAATGCTAGTTCATATCCTATACATTTGAAACATGTACTTCCTTGGACGACGTTCTGGGTATTTCTCTCACACTTTGGTTGGTTTCATTGTGTTTAATGTTTTTGTTTGGCTTTTCGCAAAATATATATTTTGAAGTTTTGTACTTTGATGGATTTTGTTTTCTTTTTTTCTGTCCCAATTTTGAGGAAGTTGGTAGAAAGGATGTAGCCTGTCATGTATATGGAACAACTATTACAATATTTCAGAACAAAATAGAAGTTTCAAGGCACCTACTGAAAGCTATCTTATTTTTAATGAGGATTCTCAATTGTATGTTTAATCTGTCCTATTCACTTTTTCAGGAGGCTTCCTGTCTTGAAACAGCAGCCCCTCCCTGCTCTCACCCCCGCCCACCAACACATACAATGTGCATATATGAATCTAACACCTTTTGACCTTTTGGACATGTTAAAGAGATCCCCGGGAGCCTGACTGCAGAGTTTCAGTTCAGCTCATCAAATTGTAATCATCTAGTGTGCACATCTGTTCATGTCAATATAACAGGTATTTTGCAGAACATGTAAAACAAAATCTACTCTGCTCATGGCAGTGCTAGAGAACAGTGGGACTCTAACATAGCAACCAGTATCACATCTCCAGAATAGTTTTGTGTTTCACCCTGAAAGTTTGGTAATGCAAAGCCCTCTTCCATATCACCCAATTCATCCATTTTAACATCCTCCGTTTCATTTTTTCTTCACAAAGCATTTGCATCTTGAGCCCAACAATGCAAAATACAACACTATATTTTTATAGTGTTAATTTCCTCAAATCCTGCCTGCATCCATGCACAGAACTGTGAGATGTGGATTTCCCTTCTTTTTGGAGATAAACAGTTTTCCTCTTGCCAGTTCCCAACAGTTTTCCTGACTTTAAATATAAACACACAGTTGGAGGTTCTTGGTTACCTTTTAGGGAAGGAGGAATCAAAGCTAAAGCAGATACCATATAGGTCTGCACTAGGATTTTTATTTTATTTTTATTTTTAAAGGTTATTTATTTATTTTGACAGAGTGAAAGAGCAAAAGCAGGGGGAGTGGCAGGCAGAGGGAGAAGCATACTCCCCACTGAGCACGGAGCCCAATTCAGGCTTCATCCCAGGACCCTGGGATCATGACCTGAGCTGAAGGCAGATGCTTAATTGACTGAGCCACCCAGGTGCCCCTGAACTAGGATTTTTAAAAGGAACCTCTCACCTATAATAAGCCTCTCTTCCATTATTGTATTACCATCAGTAATCCTTGTTTTGAGATTTTTTAATATCAGGAGAGACTTAATTTATAAAAGTAGTTGTTGATTCACAGATAGCACCAGAACTAGACAAGATGACTTTTGATAGAATTATTACCATAACTGAAAACATGTCTGAAGATCTTGATATAGTTATTCCTGTTCTTAAATCACATTCGACTTCACCAATAAGATTATAGTATTATCAAAATTGCCCAAAGGCCAATTACAAGATTCAACAGTTAAATACCACAATTATAAAGGAATTAACTATTGAAAGTGTGTTAATCCCTAATACCAATTTTACAGGGCCGTTATTAACTTCTGAGGAAAGATCAGCACACTCAACTAAATCTCTAACGTCTAGTGTTTTTAGATATCAGAACATAAGTAGCTGTGTGTGTGTGTGTGTGTAATCTTCATTGCCACCTAAGAGGTATAGGAAAAAGCATGTGGAATGACACATCAGAAGGGAGTTTTTGTTTTTGTTGTTTGTTTTTGGGTTTTTTTCCCCCAAAACTTCTATAAAAGAAGTTTTTTTGTTTTGTTTGTTTGTTTTTAAAGATTTTATTTATTTATTTGACAGAGAGAGAGACAGCCAGTGAAAGAGGGAACACAAGCAGGGGGAGTGGGAGAGGAAGAAGCAGGCTCCCAGCAGAGGAGCCTGATGTGGGCCTGGATCCTAGGACTCTGGGATCATGCCCTAAGCCGAAGGCAGACACTTAACGACTGAGCCACCCAGGTGCTCCTGTTTGTTTGTTTTTTTAATCTCCAACTGGACTATCTACCACAATACTCCCACTGGGTACACCCAGTAAGAGTCACATCTGGAAAACCAGTGAGGAAATTATTAGTTAACCAGGCAAGAAAAAATAATGACTTGAATCAAGGAAACAGTAATAAGGGATGAAGAAAGGGAAAATTAAGAGACATTTAGGAGTTAAAATTGAAAGGTTTGGAAATTTTGAAAGATCCGGAGTGCGGTGTGCGGAAGAAACAGGCATCCACGACTTCCAGGATTCTGTCTTGAGCAGTAGAGAAATATGCCCGAGTATCTCATTATTGCCTTTGCAACAGAAATTCCAGTATGAAAGAAAGAAAAATGTTATTAAACCACTGTCCTAGGAGGACATTCAAATTTCATGCAATTTCTGGAAGTTAGAGGTGCCCAGCTACTACCACTTTGCCTTCGGAAGCAAGACCTGAGAACATTGCTGGAAACTGCTGTTTCCTTTCTACAAGGTAAATCTGTAGTGAGTCATTAGCTGCTACCAAATGCATTTGTCCCTATGTAGATGAAGGGCTATAAACCCCTCAGAGTGGAGGGAAGAAATACAATGTTATTAATTTGCTTTCCAGAGGAGTGGGTGACTGAGAACAAGAGGAGTCTGTCTGATGGCAACAGGCACTACACAACAGAAGGGTATTCCAAATTGTCATCCAGGGCAACTTAGAATATTCCAGAGACCTGGATCAGTGATGCCAAGCCTGAATACTGTCTGAATGCTGAAAGAGTCACTCATTACCTAATGAGTTGCAACATTGTTAAGTTTGGCAAAATATTCTTCTGGCTTCCATGGTCTGCAGGGTCTTCCTAGTTTCAGGGCTCCTTACAGGATTAGCTGAGGAATCTGCTGTGACTACACTGTATTTCAGTTTCATCCTCTGCCCAATCCTTCTTCCTTCTCTCTCCCCACAGGTGTGAATTCTGAACGCCCTCTGCAATCAAGTTCCTCAGACAAACATGCATCTCAAAGTTGACTTCCTGGAGAAACCAACCTGTGCTGGACTTCAGCAAGTCCTCATTTTCTGTCCTTTCAATCTGAGATACAGGCAATATTTTTTTAAGCATATATCTAATATTCTATAGGTATATAGATTTCACGTATATGACATATACAATATAAAATAACTTGATCACAGCAAGAAGATTCTAAGAAAACAGTAAGATATTCTGCCAGAAGGCTCATTGTTGTACCAACTACCATTATGAACCAGACACAAGCCACAACACAAAGAACCCTGAGGTTTATGTCATCCCAGGGATGTAGAATCACTGAACACAATATCGCTACAGTCACTGCTAGAACTGAGAACAGTCTTAAGTTGAATCATCTTAAATTGGTCGAGATATTCTCTTTGAATCTGTTATAAAAATCCAGGGGGAAAAGAACCCAAAATAGAAAGGCAGACTAGAATTCTATAGCTAAATCTCGAAATTGTCTGTCATGTACTGGTTCTATAACCTAAGCCAGATTATTGCTCTGCTCTTATTTCCCTGTCTGATGTTCTATCTGCAATGTGTTTTCTGATGTTGAATATGTACCAATGCAGAGAAAAAAGCCTCTTTCCTTTTGACCAAATATTTCTGATTTCTTTTTATTCAGAGGTCAAATTGTTTTATTCTATCAGTTTTTTTTAATATTTCAAGTCTTTACTTAAATTCTAGTAAGTAACATATAGTGTAATATTAGTTTCAGGGGTAGAATTTAGTGATTCATCACTTACATACAATACCCAGGGCTCATCACAAGTGCCTTCCTTAATATCCATCACTCATTTAGCCCCTCCCCCCACCAGCCTCCCTCTAGCAACCCTCAATTTATTCTCTATATTTAAGAGTCTCTTATGGTTTGCTTCCCTTTCATTTTTTTCCTTCCCTTATGTTCATCCATTTCGTTTCTTAAATTTCATATATGAGTGAAATTATATGGTATTTGTCTTTCTCTGACTTATTTTGCTCAGCATAATATACTCTAGCTCCAACCACATCACGCAAATGGCAAAATTTCATCCTTTTTTTATGGCTGAGCACCCATCAGTTTAATAATACTAGGGTTTTTTTCATGTACCCCAACCGAGATTAACTGAAATTGTTTATCAGAAGATATTCAGAAGCACTGATTTCTAATACATTCTATATCAGTAATAATGATGATATAAATGATGTAGTTTATTTTTTATTATGTGCACTGTTAGTTTCCATGCTTATCAGTTCTGAGTAATCCTCAAGAATCATAGCCCTATAATGTATGAAATATTACTATGTCCAATTTATTGATGAGGAACACGAAGTACAGCTAGTATAGGCAACTTAACCATAGCCACTCACCTGGAAACTAGTGAAGGCCAAATTTGAATCCCGGCAGCATGAGCTCTAGAATGAGTGCTTTGAACCCTTATACACTGCTGCCTTTCACTAAAAATACCGCAGTCTTCCTATATCGTTAAATACAAAACACTGGATTACAACAAATTAGGCCAAAACCCTTACCCTAAACCAAACCTTAAGCCAAACACTAATCTTCATTCTTGATACAAATGTTTTCTTTTCAAACAAATCTGCCAGCAACTTTTAAAGATTCTCTTTCTAAATCCCTAGGAATTTTCAACTCCTATCCTTGCCATTTCACCTGAGGACACCAGCCCCTACACATCCGCATGTAACATCTGCACAAATGAATGTCTGCTGGCCTGGCTGTCTTGGTCTTCATGTCATTCATCGCCACAGTTTATTAAAACACGTCTCATTCAGGTCCAACAGCATAGTTAGCATCATTTAAAACACAAAGCAGAAAAAATTATGCAAATGCACACAGCAAATGCACACTTTCATGCAACATGAAAGTCCACTGATTTCCTGGGGTCAAATATAATGAATTCTCATCACAAATTTTATGTTTATGAACTAATGGAAAGGGACTAACAGTAGTAACTAAGGGCAGAGACAACAGTTGGGAGAACTGCATACAGAAGTTAAATATAACAATACCACAATAATGCAATCAAAGAACCAAAATCAGTCATTCAATGTATTGCTTTAAAATAGCACTTAGTCTAGATCATGTATGTTTGGAAGGAATGTGAATTTCATGTCTATTATTCTCAGAAAAAAAAGTATGAATAAGAAAAGGAGACTGGGCATAAAGAAAGCATGAATCAGAAAGAAAACAAGATTTTAAAATTATTAGCAAAATTGGTTACTGTTCCATTTTGGTGTCCAGTCTCATCAAATGGAAATGCGGCAAGAAGTATGGGGAAAGTATTCAAGCACAGTGTGGGCAGGAGTATTAGTATACGGAAAAACTCAGTTTGATTTCTAGATACTTCATTGCTGCATGCAAAACTTTAGAAACACCCTATACATCATTAGTTATAGAACCATATTATCTATGCATTTATATTGTCTAATGTGTTAGATAATATAAATAGAAGTGCTTAATACCATGACAAGAAAGTAGGAACGTTTAAATCAGTGCTAACTGAATTTGATCCCCTTGGTCTTTAGGAATATTGATAGAGTCATTCTATAATAAAAAAATAAATTTAAAACATCTTATATATTTGTAGAGCCCTCACTATTAACTGCATTTTCTATTTAAGATAATTAAACAGTGGGAGATGTTATGGAGTGGAAATGTGCTTAAATACCATAGTGTTCAGGGTCAAATCAGGAGACAGAAACTGCAGAGTAATTTGAACAATGAATGCTTAATATAAAGGATTATTAACTTGTAACGGGGGACTAGCTACCAAGGGGACAAAGAGAAATACAAAGAATGCAGGAGCAGAAGATACAGGGGTGAGGCAGAGTGCCAAAGGAGCAACTTGGGAGAAGGACCCTCTCCAAGGGTAAGATTCAGACCTCATAGTAGAGGGTATGGCTGTAGGCTACCAGTCTATAATGTAGTTCTCAGAAGTGCCACAGGCTAAAATTTGCACACAGGAAACTACCCACTATAGTGCTGAAAAACCTCGCCTGGTAGCTGCCTGGGAGGTGCTGTTGAATGTGACAAGTGTACTGTCTATGACACCAGCAGTACTCATCAGGAAGCCTCCTACAAAAAGACCCTCAGCTGGGATATTAGCTAGGGTGTCCATGAAACACCCTAGGAAGTCGTTTATGGGACAAATACTGAAACACTCTGGGAGTTAGTACCACTAAATGTCTGCTGCTATGTGTCCCACATGCCAGCCAAATGCTGTAATAGCAAGAAGAAACAAAGATACACCAGGACAAGGAAGAGAAGCCCCTTTGTCCTGCAGTGTACCTCAACGCCCTATACTGACAACAATTAATAGAATTAAATGAAGGAGAAATGTTTACAAGGTCTAGCTTAAGTATCATAAGCAGGGCAATAAAGGGGAGAGTTGGAACTGAGAGGCACTAACTGTACACATATCCATACTTATCTCTACAATGTATGCATATCCACCTCTTGGGGAAATGGGATATTATTTACTGTTTGTTGACTCTTAAAATTCAGTATCAGAAGGCTGATATTCACTTAGGAAATAGAATACCACTATTTATCCTTAGACATCAAGTCATCTATCATTAAGAGACTAGGAACAGGTGCCCAGCTACTACCACTTTGCCTTCAGAAACAAGACCTGAGAACATTGCTGGAGACCTCTGTTTCCTTTCTATAACATAACTCTGTAGTGAGTCATTAGCTGTTACCGAATGTGTTTGTCCCTACGTAGATGAAGGGCTATAAACCCCTCAGTGAGGAGGGAAGAAATACGTTATTCATCTGGTTTCCAGAGGAGTGGGTGACTGAGAACAAGAGGAGCCTGTCGATGGCAATAGGCACTACACACAGGGGCCTGTTTCTTTGGTCAAAAAGTATTGTCAGTGATATGCATCAGGGAAACTCTTTCATCCTTTAGGCAGATGCATATATTGGCATAGCCAATTTGAAGACCGATGAAAAATATATAGTAAAAATGAAGATGTATACATCCTATTGTTGGCTTAAATCTCAGGGAAAATTTTACATATTTTTAAAAGATATGTACAAGAAAGTACATTAAATCATTATTGTAGCAAAAACAAAATTGGTAACAATACGTTTATCATTAGAAAAATGGATAAATAATTTGCTGTATTCTCATACAGTGAAAAACTCTACAGCAGCAGCAGGAACAAATTAACTAGAGCTATTCATGTCAGTAGAGATGAATGACATAATTACTCTTAAAAAGTGCAAGTTGTGAAATGATGCATATAATATTTATATAAAGTTCAAAGTAAGAAATATACCTATATACATATATAGTTTATTTTAGGACTACATGGATTGGTAATAAATATATAAAAATACATATAAATGATAACACAAATTTCAACATAATGATTGCCTCTGGGAGTGGATAGAGAGGAATGGTATCAAGAAAGGATTCTTGCTTTAATTTCTCATGTAGAATTTTACATCTTAAACTAGGGGTAAATACATTGACATTCAGTTACTGATTCTTTTACTTACATAATGTCTTTGAAAATTTCAGTACATTTTTTTAATTGGAGAAAGGTTTAACACAGGTGTATGACCAAACTGATATTGACTACTAAAGATGCTTTAGAAGATCATGATGGAGGAACATTTTTATTCATAGCTTCTAAGATCAAGTCCTTGGAAACCACTTACATAGGGAAGAAGAGAAGGTGTTAGAGCTTGAGGAAGTAAATGATTCTTATTTCATAACAGAGAGAACATTTTAATTTAACCAATAAGAAAAAAAACGGATCAAGAATAAAAAGGGAGTCTAGAGCCAATTCCCATGGAACCAAGGAGGCACTTCAGAAATTAGACTAGTGGTCCACCACTTATTTTCCTCCACATTTCTTTCATAGCACAACAGTAAGATCTCAGTACTCTTGTTGAAGAAATTTAATGGACAAGCAGATTTTATTACAATGAATTACATCAGTTGAGGAATTCTGGGTAGATTTTACAGCATCTTTAGTCATGAGTCTGATATTACAGCAACTGTAAACTCAAAAAATTTTCATGAATATATGTACAGACAGATGGGTGGGTGGTTTAGTATATGAATGAAAATGTAACATTAGATATGATGTAGCTCAGAACATTGACAGAGAGAAAGTAATCCTATATGTAATTAATTTTCTTATATTTTAGTTATCAAAAACCAAGGTGCAAGTTTCAGAAAATGTATCCTATTAAAAATGTTATTTCAGTTACTCTTTGCTTTGAAACGTCCATGTAGGACTGCAAATATATTTTACTCATCTTATCTGACAAAATGCCATTTAGGCCACCAAATCTGTATTTGCTTACTAACATTATGAATGCCAAATGTGGCTGGTGGGCATTACAAACTCCTTTCACTGCTTCCCCAATGACCAGGTTTAGAATATAGGAATCTATTTACAAAGCTAGAACTGGAAGCCATTTTCTGAAATTGATTTCCATAAAATTCGAAGCTACACATGAGAATCATATGAGAATGACATATTCTTTTCTTTGTGCTTTTTTTTTTTACGTCTTTTACTATTATATATGTATTACTTGATTTTTTCAGTCTTCTTTTTCTCTACTTCCATCCAAATTTAAGTTTTGAGTAGCTACTTAATTAATCAAATACTTGTGATCAATCAAGAAGTAAAAATGGGAGTAAGGAAGACAAACTTAGTTATATACTAAGGTAGAGACAGACCAAAATAGAAATTATTATCCTCTGTCATGAGATTCAGGAAAACTTGACTTGCTTAGATCAGAAAGGGAATTCATTATAGAAATGAATGTTCTACCCTTAAGATATTAAATTCATGGCCTAGAGATAAAATACAACAATTTCCTTTCAGTGTAATCACAGGAAGAAAGAAAATCTTGGGCCACTTTCCTAATGATACAAGGAGCAGGGAAAAAGAACCACAAAGAAAGCAGGGAGGACTATATTCCCTAAGAAACAGAGATATGGACACTCAAGGACCTCAACTGTCAACCTCCCCCTCCTCCCTCCTTCCTACCCCCACTCGGTCTTATGATCAGTTAAACAAGGTAAAGAGAAGAAATTTTGCACCAGTGGGTAGCAGATTTGGGTGGGACAAGTGTTGAGCATGTTGTTGGACAAACAATTTTTGTTACACCCACTACATGTGATATGGCCATATTACTTTTGAACAAACTGAATTCTAAATATTCTCTAAAAATTCAGTATGTATTGAGCCACAAAGGCTCAGGGTATTCATTATTCTAATGATTTATTAAAGCATATCAAATACTGAGCATCATAGGGGAATTTGTTTTTACTAGTGGTCTCTAACAATATGTGGGAGTTTGGGAACAAACCAAAAGCATCCCTGCTATAAATGAAATATATCAATAAAAATAACTTAAATTTTGAAAATAAGAATTATGATCAAAACACTTTGGCCAGGTTTCCATTTTAGGGATCCTTGCCCCACCTCTCTCACTTGCCCTGATTTTTTCATCCCATCCACTACCTCCCACAAATCCTTCTACCTAATAAAAAAGTAGTAGGTGCATTAAAAAACATTAATTATTGTTCCAAACATTCAAAGATTTGAAAGACTTTTTAGTAATCATTAAACCACTGGCCTGGTCTAAGAAATAAATAAAGGGCACAATCCAAGAAGGCAAGGGTGTGTGAGTGATTCAGAAGGCAACAGAGGAGGGATAACAAATAACACCCTGAGATACAGTGAACTGAATGGGAAGGGAGGACTATTAGGATAAATAACCTGTTCATGGGTTTGTAGACCAACCTAATCAATTACCACCAAAACTCACACATTTGAACCTTCAGAACTAAATCATTTCTGCAGTCTCTGTAATACTAAATAAATTCGGCTACCCTCAATTTCCTTAATAAATTGAAAATGGAGCTACTGGTGTCCAATTATTATAAATGATTATGATAGAGGTTTTCTCCTACTCTCATCTTAAAAATATTTAATGACTAAAAATTTTATAAAACTATGTTAGAATTCACATGCATGCCTCAAATTCTGTTAATTCTATTATGGCTTGAAATGAAAGACATCCAGTTTCAAATCTTCCAAGAATAAATTGTTTCCTAAATTTATGCTGTGAATGCGATGCCTACAGTATAGACATATGTTGAGCAATACAGTTGATCAATACATATGTGACTAACAAGCATTTTAACAATGGCCAGTCTAAATTGAGACATGCTACAAGTATAAAATACAAATATCTCAAAAACTTAGTATGAAAAAGAAATTTCTCTTTAATAAATCTCTATGTGATTATATGTTGAAATAATATTTTGAATATATTGCATTAAATAAAATGTATTATTAAAATGAATTTCACTTTTTCTTAACATGGCTACCAGAAAATACAAAATCACATGTATGTCTCACATTGGTGGTTTGTATTATTTCTCTATTGGACAGCATCAGTACAGAGAACATGTAAACATCATAGGATAGGCACTTTTCTTGTTTTATTCATTGCTGTGTCCCATGCAAACATAACTGTGTCTGTTACATAGAATGCATTAAACAGTTGTTGAATGAAGGACAAGAGTTGGGATGTTTTGTCCCCACCCCCCCACCAATATTTGACCTTGCAAAGATTTTAAATGCACTACAGAGAATATTGGTAAAGAATTAACTGGTAAAGAATTAATTAGGTAATCTAATGGACATTATTCCAGAAAATGCTTTACAAAAAAAGATGCTTATGTTCCTTTCACTTCAAATGTTCATATACACAAACCTCCTCAATGTCAAAATACTATGATCAAAAACAACTCTGTGATCAGAAAAGTATCCTCAGAATATTTTGTATTTCAAAACTGTGATTATTTTAACAATGAATATTTTGTTCAACTGTTGAATTATGCTTAGATTAACAAATAAAGCATATACTGTCTTCTGAGACTTAATTGAAACACATCAGAAACCTAAAAACCAGAACTTGTCTGGTACACTGAAAATGGATACAAGAATAACTTGACTTCTGATAGCAAAATATAATAAACAGATCACAGTTTATAAAGTCTGGAATAAGATTCTGTGGTATCAAAGGGCAGATCTATTATAATAAAATAGTTTATACTCAAATTATGCATAGTTTAAAATTCTTTTCTAAATGATGCATTATAAAGATTATTAGGGAAGGAGTTTAACCAAGTACTAGACAATGCCAAATTTCTTTGCTATGTAAGGTAATGTAATTAGGGTTCATTTTCTATTAGAGTCACACCTTTTTAATATAGCAGGCAAAGACTTGCAGGTTCAAGCGTTAAGTATTTATATGCTTATAAAACACACACACTGTGAGGTCTAAATGAAAAAATAACATAATGCAGCATTCAAATGCTTAGAGTAGGCATCAAACAAAGGTAAATATTCAACTTAAGTACTACTTTGTGCATTATGTTTATAGACACAGAAAAACACAGAAAATCTAAAACTCTCCCCTGAATAGGGATTTAAGAATTGAAAGGATACATTAAGTGCCCTCTCTCTTCAAAAGGTGGACATGAAAAACACGCAAGAAAAATACAGCAGGGGCGTCTGGGTGGCTCAGTTGATTAAGCGTTTGCCTTCGCTCAGGTCATGATCCCAGGGTCCTGGAATCGAGTCCTGCATTGGGCTCCTTGCTCAGCAGGGAGCCTGCTTCTCCCCCTGCCTGCTGCTCCCCCTGCTTGTGCTCTCCCTCTGACAAATAAATAAATAAAATCTTAAAAAAAGAGAGAGAGAGAGAAATATGGCAGATGGACACAGGAGTCAACTGAGTTACCAAATGGCCAAAGCTGGAATCATTTGAGCAATGAAATATATAATGTAGTATGGAATTATAAACCAAAGTATAAAATAAATTTCACGAGTCGACACTAATACGAGTAAATGATGGATGGATGGAAGGAAGGAAGGAAGGAAGGAAGGAAGGAAGGAAGGGAGTATTGGTGGGGGGTGGGGACAAAACATCCCAACTTCCTTCCTTCCTTCTTTCCTTCCTTCCTTCCTCACAAATCCCTATTTGTGTATTTACTCCCTAAAAGGAGGTAGAACATAACCTCAACTCCTTAACTGCAGACTACACATGGTGACTTCATTATGAAATGTACAGTAGGGAAAGGGGGTGGGGAGAGTAGCTTTAGAGAAGAGAAGCCTGACAAAAACTACCTTAGCCAAGTGATCAAAGCCCACATGAACAGTGATAAATCATGTTGACAGTATGTACTCCTGATATGATGTGGTGAGAAGGGCACTTTACTTCTTTGATATTCTTTCTAAAATCCATAACCCTGGTATAATCTGGAAAAAAATCAACAAAACTCAAAGGACATTCTACAAGCTACAAAATACCTGACAAGTATCACCTCAACACTTGTCAAGGTCACAAAAAATAAAGACTGAGAAACTGTCACAGTTTAGAGGAGTCTAAAGAGACATGCTGACTAAATGTAATATGGACTCTTGCAAGGGATCCTAAAACAGAAAAGGGATATTAGGTAAAAATTAAATAAATCTGAATAGTGTATGAAGTAATGCATCAATATTGATTCATTAGCTAAGACGTTTGTCCTATACTAACAGAGGATGCTAATACGAAAGGAAACTGGATGTGGAAAGTTTCTATACTATCTTCACAACTTTTCTGTAAATCTAAAATCATTCCAAAATTAAAAATCTATTTTAAAAAATGAGAATATGGTTGTCTCTCCTTTACCATTACGTGGCAAGTAGGAAAGGCAGGAAGTAAAAGACACAACCTGAACTGCTAAGGAGTTTGTGTACCTATCAATTATTCCTTGGGTGCATTTGTAAAATGAATTTCCTCATAGGGTGTAAAACTGAATTGTGTTAGCATGGTTAAAACACCAAAAATTGCCATTATGTGGAATGGGCTCAAAATTGTTACTACCAATATTAGTAGTAGTAATATTAGCACTTTTCCATAATCTCCAAAAAAAAAAAAAAAAACGGCATTTGCTATAATGTCTGAAGTAAATTTTTTATAAGAATATAATATTAGAGACATGGCTCACCAGCTGATACCAGAATGCAGGGCTTCTGATCAAGGTTAGAAGGCTCTTTAAAGTCTGAGGTAGATGTGTTTAGGAGAAGATACGTGATAATCTGATTAAAGAGCATCTGAAACTTAAAAATAAGGTGAAGATGGAGAAAAATATAAGTAAAATTGTAAAACTCTGAACTTCAAAGCATAGAAAACATAAGGAAATGACAGAGTTCAATTCAATGTAATCATTATTTATTGAGGTGATTGAGTCCCTGATATATTCTGCTAGACTCTGAAGGATACCTAAAGGTGAATATGAAGGTGTGGTCATCCCACAAGGAGATTTTTGCTCCTGCTGCTTTGGGTAGTAATCCATGAAATAGCAACTTTCCAGCATTATAAAATTCAAAAGACATATAGTACCCAATACCTCTGGTCAACTACATACCTTCGGAAAACTAAGGGATTAGAAAATTCTGTTTCCAGGAATTTCCATAGTTTGAATGACTTAATGTTTAAACTATGTCAATGCAACGCACCTCTGTCCACAATAAAGCTGTGTGTACTTTAATCGGTTTGCCTGTGCACCATTATTTGTCCTTCCTTTTTTTCTTCCTTCTTAATGCATCTGGAAATCTAGCTGTAGACCTGAAATTCCAATATCAGAGATCAACTCCTCCTTCCCCCTTTTTATTCCACAAGCTTGATTTTTTTTTTTTTACTGCATTTGTCTTATCATTATACCCATTTTCAGAAACCCAGAGAGAATAAAATGTGGAACTTTGTGTGTAAAGTTAAAGAAACTTAGAACCAAGCACGTCAGTAATTAGTGGCAGATTGCCAACTACTCTCCGTATTGTCTTGCTTACAGTTCACTGTGAAGTTTACACTATAATCCTCTTTGGCTTCTACTTCTGCATGATGATAGATGAGAGAGAGATTCATAAAGCAATCTGCTTAGACTCTCTAGAAAAATATCTTATGCTTCCCCCATCAGGTTTCAATGGCTGCTTGGCCATGGTTCTAGACAGATTTTTATTCCTCGTCAACATTACTCGTTACACCTATTCCAAATCTTTCCCACTTACTAAAGCCTCCAAATCCCTCATTCTTTTTAGAGCACATTTCATTCATTTCTCTCCATGAAAATCTTCAGTTCTTTTCTCTCTAGCTCAGAACTTTTTTCGAGCTTCCCTCTCACATCTCAAAGGTTGGAGCTCCCCTCCTTCCTGTGGGCTTGGCCTCTTATCTCTGATTTCATGCTCCCTGGCTGTCTCATCAGTTTTCCTTTCTTCTTGCATTTTTTACCTCCCTCTATTAAATTCTACATGCCGGAATACAACATACACATTCATGTAAAAACTGTATAGCAGAGCCACCTCATTCTCTACTCTTAGTAGGATGTGGTATAGAATAATTAATCTAGCATTCAAAGCAGTTGCTAATTTTTTTAATTTTTATTGAATACCCTTTATGAAATTGCAAAGAGGGAGCATCTTCGTAAGACATAAAAGTTCTTCCTGAAGGTCTCTTTTCCCATTGATTTCACTCTGAATGCCTCACAAACTGTAGCTGTCTCCAATCACTCACATACAATTCTCAGTTCTGAAAAACACTCTTAAAAATCTGCCTGTGTAGGCTTTTGTATCTTTCAGTTCTCACTCTGGCTCACATCTTTATTTAATATATTATTTGCCTTTTTTACTTTTTTACAATTTCTCTATTTCCTCATTATTCAGATTCTATGAAACTAAGAGAAATTAGGAGGTTAAAGGAAAAGCCAGAATCCTTTCACACTGGAAAGGTGGGGCTGAGGGAAAAATTATAAAATTTACACTTAGTCTTGTTTTGTTTTGTACATTCTAACACTTAAAAATCCCTTCTTTGAAGGGGCACCTGGGTGGCTCAGTGGGTTAAGCCTCTGTCTCTTGATTTCGACTCAGGTCGTGATCTCAGGGTTGTGAGATCGAGTTCTGTGTCGGGCCCCTGTGCAGAGTGCTGCTCTGGGCACAGAGCCTACTTGATTCTCTCTCTCTCTCTCTCTTCCCCCCCACCAAAGTATCTTTCTTTGAAACAGTAACCTCCTAAAAATTTGACCCAATCTCCTTCTCTTTTACTTTCTAATTTCTAAACGTACAGTCTATACTGACTCCTTCAATTTATTCACACAAACTCACAACTTAACTCATTGCACTTATGTCCCCTTGATTCCACTGAGATCATTCTTTTGAAATTTGCTAATAACCTCTTATTTATTTATTTTAAATTTTTTTACTGAGATACTATTGACATGTAACATTGTATAGGTGTAAGGTAAACAATGTGTTGATTTGATACGTTTATATATTGCAATATGGTGACCACTGCAGCTTAGCTAACGATACTGCATTATATAGTTCAAATTTGCTAAGAAACTAGATCTTAAACGTTCTTACCACAAAAAAGAAATTATAGTTATGTGACATGATAGAGGTGTTAAGTAATGACCTCTTAAGGATCAAACCAACAACTTCTTTTCAGACTATAATCTTCTTGATTCAGTTTTTGATTCTCTTGATAGCAGATTTCTTGATAAAACTTTTCTCCTCCATACAGTTTTGATCTCTAATTGTCCTCTGACTCTCTGATCATGACCTGTCTGGCTCCTCCCTATTGTCTCACCTTCTGAACAAGTGCATTCCATTGTCAGCTATCCTCTTCCTTTTACCTTTTGCCTTCAGCAGCCTCCCAGACTACATACCTTCACTATAATTCCACATATATCTCTCAAAACTCAGCATTTGCTGAAGTCAAACTAGACCTTCTCCTGAGACATATGCTAAGCATTTAAACCTCTGTTCTACTCTTTGTATTCCTCTCTTTCCTTATATTTTACAAGCTCACTTCCATCTCACTGTCTCTTCTTCCCAGAAACTTTCTTTCATTATCTTAACAAGAAGAAATACTAACCTCCTCTGATATTCCACAGAACTTTATCTACACTTCCATCTTACATTATTGTAAGCATGTATGCAGTGTACCTGCCACAACACCTTGCACATTGTAGCCTGTCGACTGGACAAAAGTAAACTTATAAACTCTCATATACTTCCTTTTTAGAGGAAAAGGGGCTGGAAAGTAATACTGTAATACTAACATCTAAAAGCAGTATCAGACAAGTGGCAAATGCTCTCCATTGTTTACCAAGATATGAAGGAAATAACAGGAAGTCCTCCATTTGAGAGACTTTTTTAGGGAAATGTATGAAGAGGAGAGGGAAGTTGTAATTTCCTGGGAGTGGTAGTGAGGATTCAAGGCAAGGAAGGAATAAGATAGTATGATTCGGAAATGGTATAAACTGCCAGAATGGAAGAAGATTGTACATTGGGAAACCATGGAATAGGGCTATATGGATGGGAGAAAACAAAGAATGAAATTATACCTAAAGATGGGAAATGGGTGCTGAACAGAAATAGGATATTGAGAGAAAATTCCAAGACAGTATGAAAACCCCTTCTTCAGTGATGAGGAAGCAGAAGGAAGAGTGAAGAGGACTGGCTGAAGAGGATGGTATTTCTAATTAATGATAATATTTCACTGCTCAAACTAGCTTAGCCAGTTTTCCCCCTTTCTTTTCAGGTGTTGGTTTCAGCTGTTATTTTCAGCAGTGTTGTGCCTCCTCAGGGAAAGTTTCCAGATAAGTTTCTCCTGATGGGCTGCCAATGGGTCAGGTTTACCTTATCTTTAGCAGAACAGATAATACCTTTTGAAAAGTGGAAAATATTTTCCTTTTGCTAAGGGGAGTTGTAGCTTTCCCAGCTGGAAACATAGCTATGAGCAAGAGCCAGAGAACTCAGGTACACACAGATCTTAGTACATGCAGGAAAGGCATGGATGGAACCCGTCCTCGTTTCCATACCTGAAAGGTTTAATTACCAGCGTCCTTTCACCTGTAACCAGAATTGAACTTCATCCATTTTCTGGAATGAGGTACAGCAAATGACAGCTTAAGAAAAAACAGTTCTTTATATAATGAGTAAAAAACATCTATGATGAACACATTAAAACACGTTCATTACTATGAAGCAGAGACAAATACACAAGTCCTTCTTGAAGTAGTGTTTTCCATTATCAAAGGGATACCAGAATCATTTTGTTGTGCCAGTGTACCTCTGTCAGTAGATGGGGTGTGTCTGTACACAGTGTGGGTGTGTGGGTCTATGCAGTATTGGAGGGAGATATTTGTAATTTGACAATAAACTTCCCCAAAGAGTCTACTATTTATAAATACCACTTGAAAACCACTCTTTTAGAGGTAGGGATTATTTGCAGAGTCCAGGTAGGACCAGGACAGCATTTATCTTTGCCCTGTGCCCAAAGAGCCCATATTACATTAATAAGAAATGGACATTTTATTAAATCTTTTTAGAAGGGTTGTATTTTACAAATTGTGTAAAGTTCCTCTGGAAAAAAAAAAATCCTCTTCAAACATCTTTTCTGGGAGTACCAGCTTCTTTTGGCCTATTTTTTCAACCCCCCCTGTATCTGTGAGTCATCAGAACTTCCACTCTATACAGCTCTATTAACTTCATCTTGATATTCCCTTTATATTCAGAGCAATTTAGTTATCTCTCTACTTCATTCATTTTTCATCCCGACTTATTATTCAGTGACTCAAATCTTTTCTAATGAGATGTCAAGGTAAGGGACATTATAATATATATTATTTATAATATATATATGTATATATATAAAGTATTATATTAAAATATAAATATTAAATATATTTGTGTGTGTAAGAAGAGGGGATCCATAACAGAATCTTCCTTGTTTCCAAACCCATCTCCTTCTGTTCTCTAACAAGGCATGTCCTCTGTATTTTCAGGACTGTTCATTTCTGAGATAACTCCTGACCTTGGACTCAAAGCCCTAGGCTTAGCATCAACCCCATATTTACTTGTTGAAATATAACCATTCTGGTAATGCAGACTTCTTGAGACCCAAAGTCTCTGGTAACACAAAATCTTGCAAGGTTTTCTGTTATAATTCTTGCTTTGTGCTCTCTTGTTTCACCAGCTTCTGAACTTCTTATCCACCAGACTCTGTATGTGCTGACCTGCCTGGACTGCCAGGTCTTGACTTGATCTTTTATATGCATTGTTCTTGGTATCAATCATATTCATCTTATCTGTCTCCCAGTGTTGTCTGCTCTTGGCTTGGCCTACTGCTGCTATTGCTGAAGTTAATTCTGATACTTCTCTCCATTTAGCATTGATCCCCTAAACCTTCAGGAATGCAGTCACTGACTACACTTTTTAATCCTTGTGTGACTTTAACTTCAAATTTTGGACCTTTAAGTTGGAAGGGAACTTAATGATAATACAACCCATCTCTTTGTTCAAGAGATTATAAATGTATACAAAAATATTTGTTATAGCTAGAAATAAAACTAGAGCTTTCTAATTTCCAAGCCAGTGCTCTTGCCACTAAATCATGATTTCCCCTTGTTGAAGACACTTGATTTCTTGTGGCCTTAGTTTTTTATTTATTTATTTATTTATTTATTTATTTATTTATTTATTTATTTATAAAGATTTTGTGTATTTATTTGAGAAAGCACAAAAGCAACCATGAGGAGAGGGAAGGGGAGGGGCAGAGGGAGAGGGAGAAGCAGAGTCCCCACTGAACAGGGAGCCTGATGCGGGGCTCAATGCAGGGCAGACACTTAACTTACTGAGCCACCCAGGCACCCCTCCTGTGGCCTTAGTTTTTCATCTTTAGAGTAGAAATAGCTTCTAAGGTCTTTCTTGAATCAGATTTTGTGATTCATTACTGTATCAATATCACAACTCATTTTTACTTTCAAATATATAATGATTCTGTGACTGAATGAACTGTGTTTTTTTTAATATTACAGAGAATTATTTGCATATTTATTTCAAATATTTTGCAAAAAAAGTTTAAGATAAAAATAAATGTAATCTTTTTTTTTTTTTCTATGATAGAGAGCCTTGGATGGAATTTCGGCATTCTTTATATGAATATTTTACAACTATTCATGTTTATCAATGAATATAGGTATCTAATAAAGTAGATAAAATCATTTCCAACAGCAAACCCTTTTTAGTGATGAATTAGTCCTATCACTCTAAAATTTCAAATAATCTTAATTTTATCAGCAAAACTGAAAACATCAAAGCCTCATAAGCTAATGAATGAGGCTCTGCTAAATGCTATATAGAGTACTGTAGATGAAATTCTTGTCCTCTGAGGGCTTAAAATTTAAAGTGGTCGTACAAAAACTGACATGACCATAAGTAAATGGCATAAAGAAAGCAGGGTATAATTAAGTCAATTCCCATTACACTAAGTAGCATTACTATAAAGATCCCTGCTTGAATAATTTCTATGTCATAAATAATAGCTTGTTTATTTTAACTAGTATTTGGTAATAAAGTTTTATTTGCTTAAGAAATGAGGGGTCATATATGTGCTAGAACTAATTGCCAGTTTCTAGTGCTCCTACCTAGTCAGCAAAAGTCAGCAGTGGCAGGGAAGACAACAGCACAGAGGTTTCAGAATCTCCTCAGACACTGCTGCATGAAAACGGCATGATAATATAAAGTTATTTGTAGGGAGACACAGAAAATTATCAGAGATGCCTGCAAAGAAATGAGAAATAGGAAGAATGAAGACCAGGAATAATACTGCAATGCCCTTTGTATTATGTTTGTCTCCCTCTCTGATAAGAACACTAATAATATATGGTGCAAATTAAAGCTGGTTTTTCAGAATAAAAAGCTAAAGACTTGAGGAACGATTCTGTCTATTTTAACTGTACCCCAACTGACCTTCCCCCCTCAAGTGTCCAGATTTCAAATATCACCTCCCAAGGATGTGATCAGGGAATAAGATTTATTAAATTCATTATTTCAGAAGTGTGGTAATTCTGGATGACAATAATATTCAGGATGAGTCTGTGGGAATGGGTGGTTCAGAATGAACTGCCATGCAGGTCATTGCAGGTAAGAACATATTCTTCACTAGACATGTATGAAATAGTCCCATGCCAATATATAGAAATAAAAGAAAACAAAGCCAAGAAATAACCCTGGGGTATATCAATTAAAGAGTCAGCAGCTGGCATGACTCCAGAATCTAAGGTTACAATGTTTTTTGTGGCATTCTCTTAGGAGTGTTGCCTATCAGAACACTTAAACTTCTACAGTTGTTGTTTCTTTAATGTCTGATTTCCTGCTAGGTTATAAACTACTTACAGAAGTTCTAGTGTCTTTTCTTCACAGTACAGTTCCTAACAGATAGCAGCTCATCAATGACCTTGCTGGTTTCTATCTCCTAGTGCCTCTCAAATTCATCTCCAATGTCAATGCTTTGAGGATGTGCTTCAGAGTCACATCATCTCTTGCCTAGACTACAATAGCCTATGGTCCCATTCCTTTCAAATCCATTCTCTGTTCTTCAAAAAGAGTCATTTTTTCTAGGACAAATATTATCACCTCACTCCTCCACTTAAAACCCTAGAGAACTCCCTTTTTCCTACAGGAAAAATTCCAAGTTCCTTACAATGGAATTAAAAGCTCTTCAAGTCAACTCTCAAAAGCACTAAATCCTGCCTCTTCTTTCCCTTTCATGTTGTCCTATTTCAATCATTTCTCCCACCTGGACAGCCATTTTCACTTGACAAGTGCCTAATCATTCTTCAAGGTATCATTTAGACTGTTTTCTAAAATAATACTTCCTCTGTTTTTATAATATTAAAAAAATTCTATTTCTACCACTTTTGGCATTTTATTTGTAATTGTTAATATGACAGACATTACTAGTGAACACCTATATCATGGACCCTTTCCTTCTGGGATGTACTTCCTCCCCCTTCATTTGAAAGTAAGCATGGCATGTGACTTGCTGTGGACAATGACCTATGTGAGGAAGTGAGCTAGATGAAGCATTTAATTACCAATGACTAACTCTCTGTTTCTCTCTTTTCTCCTGAGGCAACAGTAAAAGCCTCATTTTTTATAAGGAATTGCAATAGTGAGCTGTCCCATGGGGAAGAGTTGTCCTAGAGCATAGGTTGCCTGGACTTTCAGCAGACTGCATTAAGTCCCCCAAAGCTAGGAGTCAGTTTTTTATTAGTATATCCTGAATAGAACTATTAGTTTACACTCCTTCTTCCACACTAGACTGAAGTTCTTGAGAGCTACTACTGTATTCACTGTGTTTTATACAACAAAAAAGGAAAAAGGAGAAATTAACTGAATGATGTTGACAGCCTGAGTATGACTAATCGATATTCCTTGTCTCTTTTTATCGGCTACAAAGCCTCTTGTAGTTTTGTTCTTCTCTATTCACACTTGTTCCTGATGATGTGAAGTCAGCCTGACCGATACCAAGGTAAAACATGCAGCTCTTTATTCCCTGAGTTGCTACTTTAGGGTATTATGTTATTATGAAATGAGGTTGAGGAACCAATTCCACAAGACTGACTGTAGCAATATGTATGCATTACAAAAGAGTAATCAAGGTAAAATTGAGTTCATTTTCCATGAAAATTTCATGCACAGCTACTGAAAGAAATCATTTTGGAAGAGGCATTTTAAAGGGCAAAAAGTTGTAGGTGCAAATAATCCAAATGGTAGATGTATTTGCTCTCTCATCTTCAAGGTAAATTTCATGTTTTCAGCACTAAAAATTCATTAGTACTATATTTTCCCTCTTCCTTAGCTCAAGTGGACACCAGCAAACCTTTGCATAAAATTTTGAACCGGCACCAAAGCAAATATATCTTTGATCGACTCTCTTCCAATTCTGCTTGGTTCAGGATTTTTTCATAGAGTTTGGTATTTCTCCCTCAAACCACTTCCAGGACTGGAACTCATTTATCTAAAGATGCTAATTGGGGCCTCTGTGCTCCATTTTTAACCCTGAAGTTTCAACCGTGAATCCACACCTCATTAAGAGGCCTTGTCTATTGTGTTTGGCAATTTGTCAAAAATTCAAATGCACAGGAAAAATTTCTGCATCTGAAAATAAGTAAAGGCAGTCTTGAATTAAGTTGTCAATCTTAAAGCACATTCTAATTTTCTCTGAAACTTTAATAAACATTTTATAGCCTCCTTTTCTTCATCTGTAAAATAAAAAAAAATCTGAGGAATTTTTTCCTAATAGGATAGAGATACCAAAATTTATAATAGTCATTATTCCTTTGATGTGATGAAAGTCACACTACCTATTATTATAATCTAATAAGTTTCCGGTTAAGAACAATGTTAAATCAAAACTAAATGTTGAGATGTCCTTACATACCTTGTAATGACTATGTTTTAAAGACAGTGACTGTAATTTTCATTTTCAATACATACATTTGAAATAGTGATATAAACGAAAAAAATTAAATTTCACCAGTTATTATATTAGACTGGTATATACACTAGCATATGATATTACATGATTTAAAAATGGTTGTTAAAAAATTAAACAATTAAAAAAATAAAATAAATAAAAATGGTTATGTTTAGGGGCGCCTGGGTGGCTCAGTCAGTTAAGCGTCTGACTATTGATTTCAGCTCAGATCAAGATCTCAGGGTCATGAGATCATGCCCTAGGTCATGCTCTGTGCTCAGCATAGAGTCTGCTTGAGATTCTCTCCCCCCCTTTCCCTCTGCCCCTCCCCCTGCTCGTGCTTTCTATTTCTCTCTCTAAATAAATAAAGTCTTTTTAAAAATGTTTATGTTTATTTGGACTTGTGATGAAACTATTTTAAATATGTTTTAAATCTTTAGTTCATTTAAATTTCAGTATTAAACAGTTGCCATCTAGGGAATATGATGTGGCTCCTTTAACTATAGCAGTTTATAAGAAGTGAATCAAACTGACTTGTAAAACAAGCCCCTGGATAGGTACAACTTCAGATTAATTCTAGGGATTATATTTGGATTTCAAATGATACTCTGCCATCTTTCAGGAGAGAGTAGGTTTTCTTTTCTGTCAAGGCAGAATGAAAAGTATACATCTAAAATGCAGAAAATATAGTCAAGTTGCTTTAAGTGACTTATTTTCTTGCTTTAAATCCTATTAAATATGTATATTCTTCTATGTTGCATCTATACTGAAATAAGAGTCAGAGGAATGGCAAAATTAATATGCTCTTCAAAAGACTAGACGCCCTAACTCAGTCCATCCTTTTTATTTTTCTAGAATTCTAGATATGTAAAAGAACTATTTGTAGCTGCATGAAGAAAGACTGCCACCACAGGAAATACTTTGGGCTATCCAAACCTGTGCTGTCCATATTGCATGATATTTTATTTCAAGGTAAAAATATGGGTGAGTTACAAACTTCCTTCAGGTAAGTCAAGGGATTAAGCCAGGCATAAACAAAGTAGATTTAAAAAACATCTTATAAGTTAGATATGAAAAGTATAGAGGGAACACAATTTTACTTGGGTGCTTATTTGTTTTTAGATAGTATTCCATAGGAATTTTTAAATTAAATTGGCATTTGGTAATCTACATAAAGGCACCAACTTCAATTAACTCTTTCTAACACTGATTTGGAAAACATAAGCATTCTTCTTAGTTATGTTTAGCTATCTGTGGCTTATGCCTGCCACAGGTAACTAAATGACCAAGTGAATGCCAGCAATGGATGTCAGATGTAGTGACTGCAGTCTTACTTTTACTAAGATATCTAAACCCCTCAAAATAAGAGGCATATGGTGATAAAAACTCACACACAGAATTAAGTTTTAAATGGGCTCTGTATTGTAGATTTCTACTCTGGACTAGAGGAAGCAAGGTCTGACTTAGCAAATGTGAACTAATAAAGGAGCAGAAATAAATGATAATGCAAACAAACACTGTAGAGAACAGGATTCTGGTCCCTTGGAGGGTTGGTTCTGTGTGTGTGTATGTGTGTGTGAGACAAAAGGGAAAAAGTCCTAAATTTAAGATTTAATCAAGGGTCATTAGATTGAATTTGAGCAGAACTTAGGTTATATTTACAAAATAGGTTATAACAATTAGATAATTAGATTCTACAATCCTTAGGAATTCAGGGAAAGGTGGTATATTGAACAAAACTTGGGTTACAATATTTTGCAGCTCCTCTCACCAAGAGATGAAGTCTATTTTTCTAATCCTTTAATGTGGTCTTGGTCCTGTGACTTTCTTTGGCCAATAGGACATTAGTAAATGTAAAGCCAGCAAAAGGTTGAAAATTGCTCGACACTGGGTTTTCTTTCCCTCCCCTACTTCTTCTTGTTAACTCAAGACCATCATATATGGAAGGCTAGCCTAGGGGAGGAGGAGCGATACATATAGTAGAGGAAAGCTGCCCCAACCGAGACCCACTAGAACAACAACCCTGCCTACTGCCAGATGTGTGAAGAAGGCCATCCTAGACTATCTAGCTCCAGCTGAGCTACCAACTGATTACAAGCTGGCCTAGACCAGAAATAATGCCAGACCAGAAGTAAGGCACAGTTGACCAAGAGAACAGAATCGTAAGTAAATAAGATGATGGTAGTTTCATGCCAATAATTTTGGAGTGGTTTCTTATGTAGGAAAAGAGAAAATCATGGTAATTTACCAGAAATATTTAATGTAGGAAATGGCTGGGGTTCAGAGCTGATGGATAAGAAAGAATTCTTGAGATGCCTTCAGGGCAAAAGGGTGCTTTTATTAAAGCATGGGGAAAGGACCCATGGGCAGAAAGAGCTGCACTGGGGCAAGAGGAGTGGCTGATTATATACTAAAAGTTGGGAGGGGGTTAGCGATAGTGTTAAGTCTCTAAGCAACTTTGGAAACAAGGTTTCCAGGACCATGACAGGGCTAGCTATTGTTACAAAAAGGTAATTTATTACTGTCTAGTAAAACCCTAGTCATGAATCCTTCAGATGTATATTGGTGGGCTGTATGCTAGGGGGGTGATTGCTAACATGTATCTTGAGAGGGGTAGAGATAAAGGAAGTTTCCAAAGGAATTTTTATATGTTAGACTTTCAGGATCCTGGGGGTTGGGCTAAGATTGCCTCTTGCCCTTCAAAGTATTAACATCATTGCAGCTGAGTTCACAGAGGAAGGTCACTCTACCTGTTTCAAGGACTTGTCAATGGGTTGTAAGGAAGTAAGGAAATTTAATTTTTTTCTTTTGCCTTTGTTTCCCACATCAGTATCTATAAACAATGAGATTATATTAGAATTCATAAAAGAAAAATGAAATTTGATCTCTTCTTAAGGTTAGGTCTTTAGACTTAACCTTCTACTTTAGAAAATCCTATTGCTTCATTGGGGGTTTATGAGGAGAGGATTATGAACACATGATATGGCATGCCTCTACTAGAAAGTGGCAAGTAATAATTTCCATCTTACATTATCAATTCAGAAAAAGTGGAAGTAGATACTAAGATTGCTGGTCTAAGAAGGGCTTAATAATCAACACAAAGGAATACCATGATTGATTAGTACTGTCAGTCAAGGAACATTCTGTTAAATCAGGAAGGAAGGGTTACTGAAGCACCAGAGGTTGGTGTAGAAAAGAGACTAAGGGGTGGTCTTCCTGCTTTGTTAGTGCACTGGTTCTTAATCCTAACAAACACAGTACTGTTTATAGCAGATGTTTTGCAAATCCCCCCTTACTATCCTAAGCTAAATTCAGAGGAAATATAATCTCCCCACATATATAATTAAAAAGCTATCAGTAAGACTTTAACTTAAATGTAAACAGGAAATAAAAGAAAGTAACTTACAATAAAAATCAGTTAGATATTTTATCATTGGCCAATGCTCCAGTAACCTAATACAGAAAATACTGTTGCAGCTAAAAATATAAACTGATCTATACATGCTGTATTGGTAAGCATCATGACACAGAGTACTGTCATCTCTTGATTTACGTACTAGTTTCATTCCCAGAAAATCCAGCGCTTATTAAAACCAAGCAAATGACACTTTTTGTTTATATATAAAACAGAGATAAATTCTAGGCTCAAAAAATTACAGATTTTTCTTTCACCTGTATAAATGTTCATCGAGTTATTTGAATGTAGGATATTTGAGACATATCAGTATTCAGTGTCCGTTATTATGTCTCTGTAAATATTCTTCATTGCTGAACGTCTTGCAGAGTACTTTTTGTTCTGCAGTTAATTTTTTCCCTACAGTAATTATAGTTTCATTTTATTTGCTTATTTAATTTATCATTTGTTGGTTTTCTCTTCATATCCTAATCAATTTTCCAGCCTCCTCTAACAGTTCCATGAAAGTCCACTGAAAATTTATCAAATCTTTATTTCTTCTTTTTCCTAGAGATATCCCTTTAGCTGCCCTCTCTTGGGTTCCTGGATACAATTCCATCCTCTGTGTGGGTGTGTGTGTGTGTGTGTGTGTGTGTAGGCTTCTCCACAATAACAAGCAATTCTTGGATACCAATAGGGTGTTCAAGCATTCAACTCAACTCAATTTTGATTCTAATTACCTGAAGATATAGCATCAGATTCCACAGGTAGAGGGCTCAGTCCCACAAGACACTCCCTTCTTCCACTTCAAACCCTAGTAGCAAGTCCCGGTTGTCCTCACCTGAGCTTCTAATCAACTGACAATAAATAATAGAGGTTCCCATGACTCTATCCTTGGGTTTGACTAATTTGTTAGATACGCTTACAAAACTCAGGAAACCCTTTTACTCACTAGATTACTGATTTATTTAAAAGGATATTAAAGGATATGAATCAACAGCCAAAGGAAGAGATATATAGAGCAAGTTCCCCAACAAAGGAGCTTCTGTCCTCCTGGAGCTTGGGACCTGGCACTCTGGCACGCAGAAGTATTCTGGTTCCCTAATCTGGAAGGTCCCAAATCCTATCCGTTTGGGGTTTTTACAGAGGTCTCATTATATAGGCATGATTAATGAACTCATTGGCCATTGCTGATTAACTCAACCACCAGCCTCACTTACTGGCCTAGAAATCAGGGGGTAGGAATGAAAATGCAAACCATCTATTCATGATTGATTCAAGATTGATTCCCCAAGCAACCTGCTCCCATGCTTTGATGCATTCCAAAAGTCACCTCAATAGCATAAACCCAATTGTGTTGGAAGGGGCTTATAATGAATAACAAGACACCCTTTTTACCTTGATGGCTCTAAACCATTTTCAGGAAGTAAGGACGAGAAACCAAATATCATAACAAAAGATGCTCCCATTGCACTCAGGAAATTCTAAGAGTCTGGGGAGCTGTGAGCCAGAAACTGTGGGTGAAGACCAAATATATCTGAGAAACATATTTTGGTCATCTGAATAACTAAACACATATATTGTTATTAAAAAAAAAAATACTGGCCCGAAACAGTGTCACTTAGACCAAGTCACCAAACTGGGGTTTCATACCTACCTAAGTGTACTTTCAATCTTCCCCAGAAATGTAGTCTTAACTGGTCAGTTGAAAATGGGAAAAATCTGCTAATTACCAAGGAGATAATCTACCTGTTCCCTCTTAATCCCCCAAAGGAATATGAGGTAATCTGCGTGAAAAGACTCCCTGCCCTGCCTCCTAAGGGAAGGTGACCTTGCCTGAAACAATCGTTTCCTTTCTTTTGCTAATAACTCCTTGCTCCACCCTTCCTCCCATAAAAACCTTGCATTTTGTACAACTCCTTAGAGCAACTGTCCACTTGCTAGATGGGATACTACCCCACTTGTGAATTCCTTAATAAAACCAATTAGATTTTCAAATTTACTCTGCTTTATTTCTATTTTTAGACAATGTGTTTCTTTTAAATCACAATATCACACCCTCCAACTCCGCTTCTCCCATTTGGATTGATTACTCTCTTGGCTTTCAGCACAGGTACCACTATGGGCTTTTCCTTTCATAAGGGAGAATTTCTTCACCCCTGTGGATTGATTTCCCAATTTTCTGTTTCCTTTTGATTTACTGTCTCATTTTAATACAGAGACCTTAATACTAGCTCCCTGAAAAATATGAAGAAGGGGAAAATTTTAGAGACTTAGCTCTTGAATCTTTGTTGAAATTCATATTTGCTCAGAATTTTGACATTGCTTCCAATTCTGCTACGAAGAATCCTCTGACATTTTTATTTCATATACTTTTATATGTGATATTCAAAGTAAACACATCAATGTGCTTTTTTTTTTCCCTCTGGAAGCTTTTGGGAGTTTCTCTATACCCCTGATGTTCTAAATATTTCCTGTTATGTGCCTTAATGTGCTTAATGTGGATGTATTGTTTTCATTCGTTTTGCTGGACTAAATTTAGGTGGACATTTGATTTTTTCTAGAGAGGCATGTATGTCAGCATAGATAAATTTTCTTAAATATTTCTTAGATAATTTCCTCTCTTGCTTTTCCCCATTTCTCTGTCCTTCTTTCATGAATCCTGTATTTTTTATTGTAACTCTCAGCACACTTTGTTTTTTGGACATCTAACCATGCATTATCTCCATTTTCCTTGTATTCCTTTCTCTTTTTATTTGTTTTCTGCTATCCATGGTGCAGGTCTTCTCTAAATACCTGATGATCTCTTTGTTCATGCATGTTTAAAAGTAAGGCACTACAAAATTCCTGATACATGAGCCTGTGTAATCCATGGAGCTTCATTCTAGTGACAGGGGTGTGCCAGCAAGACTTTCCATCCCAACACATCCACACAGAAGGATCTGTGGATCTTGCCTCTGAGACATTCAGTTTATCAGAAAAGACAGACGATCTCTTCTTTAGAGATGGTTAGTAGTGTTAGGGACACAAATCTCTGCTTTTGCTCAGGAGCCAGACTGGGGAATAGACTGGAAACTCATTCTTCAGCATAAAAATGTTTATAATGACATCTCTTTCCTATCTCTTTGGCAAAGGTGTCTTAGAATCAGAAATCTCTTTGATTCAATTTTTCCTGGGAAAAGACTTCTCATCTCCTCCAAAGTATAGAGAATGGATATTAATCTGATATGCAAGGTGGAGGTAGAAATCGGGGTTCTCACTGCTCCATTCCATAGGTGTACTTTCAAATGTCCTTTCGTTTTTAGCCCTCTCCTTTTCATGATACGTGCTGACTTGATTTCTGACCAATTTCAGGATTCTTCTGTGCAAACAGACTTTCTTCTAAATAAGATACTTTCTAGTGCAGTCTCATAGATTTTGCGCTTCGTCTCTGCTACGTCATTTACCGTCCTTAAGTTCCTTTTTTATCTTCCCATATACTGGTCCAGAGACACATGTCCTCTATTTCATCAAATAAGCAGCTTTATGGGAACTATTTAGATATACAGTAGTTTCTTTCCAAAGGTACCCTCTTTCCAGTTTGAATGATTCTGGACACAAAGATATGAGTGTGGAAATGGAGATGTGATCATCTGCAACCATATACATGCTTTAAAAGGGGTTAAAATCATATGAGAATAAGCCGAGGCTTTATACTTATAAATGCGATAACAGCCAAATATTCCTTTTTTTCCCTAAAAGAATAGAAATGATTTATTTGATGCAAAAGAGAAAACAAACAAAAAAATGAAATAAGAACTGTGATTAAGTACTTGAAAAAATAAATGAACAGTTTTTTCTTTATCCTCAGGAAATAGAAGCAAAAACCTGACAGAGCAATCAAGAATTAGTTGGAGTTTCTCAAAAGCAATGTTTTCTATAAAATGAGATGATATTAGATTGCTAGTTTTTAAACTTGTTCAGGTAGCAAAATGCCTAGATGTTATGTTATTTGAGAAAACATGTGAAACATTAATCAATTTCACCTTATGAGATGGCGTGATGTTTTAAATAAATCACAATTACTTTTGGGGCACCTCGGTGGCTCAGTCCATTAAGTGTCCAACTCTTGATTTTGGTTCAGGTCATGATCTCAGGGTTGTGTAATCGAGCCCCGTGTCATTGAGCTCTGTGCTGGGCCTGGATCCTGCTTAAGATTCTCTCTCCCTCTACCTCTATGCTCCCCCTAAAAAATAATCAGTTACTTTCTCTAGTTTGCTATGGGTTTTATTATGAATGAGTGCTAAATTTTTCAAAATATTTTGTGTAGCTATTGAAATGATTATAGGACTTTTCTCTTTAGTTTGTTAATCCGGTGGGATTGTATTAACGGGTTTTTTAAAGTTAAAACATCTCTTTCATTTCTAAAATGAACCCAACTTTGACATGATATAACCCTTTTAAAATTTTGCGCTAGATTTTAATTTGCGTGTGTGTGTGTGTGTGTGTATGTGTGTGTATTTCAGAAAGGGGGAGAGAGAAAGAGAGTGGGTGTGGAGGGGTGGAGTGGGGCAGAAGGAGAGGGAGAGAAAGATTCTTAAGCAGAGCCCATGCTCATTGCAGAGCTTGAGGCAGGGCTCAATCTCAGGACCCTGAGATCATGACCTGAGTCAAAATCAAGAGTTGGACGCTTAACTGACTAAGCCACCCAGACACTCCAATTTGCAAACCTTTTGTGTTACACTGATGTGCTTGACTAGAATTAATCTGTAGTTCCCCTTTTTTGTACAGAATTTGTATTTGTTATCAATTTAATTGGAATAATCTCTCTATGTCCTCCTTTTTTTCCTACAATAGAATTTACGTTTCTTAAATTACTGGTACCATTCATTAGTGAAGCTGTCTGATCCTGAAGTAAATTGGTGGGAATATTCTTGACCATTGATTAGTTTTCTTTGATATTATTTATTCATATTTCTTTCTGGTCAGGTTTTAAATGTTATATCTTCTAAATAATGTCTCCATTGCATATGTATTTCTAGATATATTGGCATAAAATTATTCTTAAAAACTCTATATTTTTAATCTGTAATATCTGTTCTGGTTTTCATTTGTTTTGTTCCTAACACTGTAATTTGAGATTTATCTCTTCCTTGATTCCTATCACTGAAAGTCAATTAATTTTGTTTTCTTTTCAAAGGATTAATCTTTCTTTCAATTGCTTATTTGATATCTATCTTATTAATGTACACTCATATCTTTTTTATTCCCTTCTATATATTTTCCTTGGGTTTGTCTCTGTGTGTGTGTATGCAATATGCAATACATTTTTCTTTAATAGATGCTGTACTGATTAATTTTTAGCCTACTTTTTTCTGATAACTCATTTACGGTTATATTATTTTTATCTATGTGGTATTTTAATTGTATTCCAAAACTTAAAATATGGCATTTTCATCATTTAGATCAACAATTTTAATTTCTGTTATGAATCTATCTTTGGTTTACCTGCTTTGAGTACTGAATTTATTTCTTAGCATGTAGTGTTTTTCTAATTATCTCTGAAGTATGAATTTTTAGCCTAATTATACTATTGTTATAGAAAGTAATTAGTATTATTTCTATCTTTTGAAATTTCTTGAGACTTTCTTTGTAGCCAGTATATGATCAATTTTTGGAAATATTTCATATATGCTTAAAAAATATATTCCATACATGTATGTCAGGTAAAGTTTGTTAATGATATTAAGACTTTATACCATTACCTTATGAACTAAAGTCCATATTTTGTTCAAGTTTCCTTATTTTTTATATAATGACAGATTTTTTTTTTTCCTGTTCCAGGATCCCATTCAGTATCCAAATTACATTTAGTCATCAGGTTTCCTTAGGTACCTCTTAGCTGTGACTGTTTCCCAGACTTTGTTTTTAATAATCTTGACAAGTTTTGATGAGTACTGGCCAGATATTTTGTAGAAAGTCCATCAATTGAGATTTGTCCAATGGTTTTCTCATGATTAGACTTGCTGCTATCATCAAATATTTCTGTCCCCCCAACCCCCCTAAATTCATATGTTAAAAGCCCAAGGTGTTGATACTAGGAGGTAAGACCACCGGGAGGTGTTTAGGTGATAAAGGTGGAACTCTCATGAATGAGGTTAATGTCCTTATAAAAAAAGAGGCCTGAGATCTCCCTCACTCCTTCTATGCGAAGAGGCAACATAAAGTCAACAGTCTGCAAAAGGAAGAACTAGAACCATGCTGCCAGCCAGAGCTTCAACTTCCAGCCTCCAGAACTGTGAGAATTAATGTACATTATTTATAAGTCATTCTGCCGTGATATTTTGTAAAAGCAGCCTGAATGGACTAAAACACTTGGTATATGTGCTAATAGTGGCTTTGATGAACCTAGATTTTAATTTTAGTGAAGTCTTATTTATTAAGCTTTATTTTTATAGTTAATGCTTTTAGTGTTGTTCATGAGAAAGTGTGACCCACTCTAAGGGCATAAAGTTGGTCTCCTACGGTTTACTTTGATATCTTTATTATTTTAACCCTTCCCAATTAGGTCTGTGATCCACTGGAATTGATTTTTATGTACCATGTGAAGCAAAGTCAAGATTCATTTTTTTTTTTTTTACCCCAAATAGATAGCCAATCCATTTAGCATCATTTATTAAACAGGATATTCTTTCACTGATGTGTCACTGTGCCACTTGTCATAAGCCACTTGACTACAAAAGTTCTAATTTATTTCTGAACTCTTTATTTTGTTTTATTGATCTTTCTATGTTTATACTAATAAAACAATTCTTAATTATTTGGTCCCTGTAATAAAACTTAATATACAGTAGTACAAGCCTCCCAACTTTTATTTTCTTTAAAAGTAGGTGTTTTTTTTTTTCCAGGATTGTCTTGGCTATTCTCAGCCCTTTATATTTCTAACTGAATTTTAGAATTAATTTGAATGAACTTGCCAATTTCCATGATAAAATATGTTCTCATTTTTATTGAAATTGCACCTGTATATTGGAATCTATAGATATATTTGGATAAAATTGAGAGGCATACTATAATGAGTCTTCTAATCCATGAGCATGTTGTATTCCTCCATTTATACATTTTCTTGACTTTTTCAAAAGGTTTTTATAGTTTTCTGATTGTTTGTTGCTACTATATAGAAATAGGACTGAATTTGCTATATTGACTTCTGTCCAGTGACTCTTTAAAAATTTACTTATTAAATCTAGTAGTTTCTTCACGGACACTTTTAGATTTTTCATTTATAAAATCAAGTCATCCATACATAATGAAAATTTGTGAAATATAACTGTGGAAAGCAGATGAAATATATGCTGAAAGCAGATGAAATATGAAAGCAGAAATATAACTGCTTTTTTCCTTACTTTTTTGCATGGGCTGAGACAGCTAATAAAATGCTAAAGAGAAGTGATTATTGTAGACATCTTTATGTTCTCCCAATTTTGGACTAAATATTCAATATTTTACCAAGCATAATGCTTAATGAAGATTTTTATAGATAATTGTTTCAGAATAAAAAAGTTTTTTATATCCCTGTTTTGCTGAGTTTTATCATAAATCAGTATTAAATTTTGAATGTTATCAACTGCCTTTCCTGAATTTACGGAAATAAATGAATGTTTTCCTCCTTATTCTGTGTGATAACTAATACTAATAATTTTTAAACTTTATGCCAATCTATCTTTCCTGGATAAACTCCATCTGGTCATGGTATATTTATCCTTTTGAATATTGCTAAATTTGATTTGCTAATACTTGGTTTAGAATTTTTTATTTTCATATCTATTTTTCTGAGAAGAATTGACTTATAATTTTCATTTCCTTTCTTCTAAATCCTTGTCATATTTTGGTAACAAGGTTATGATAACCCTTTAGAATGATTGTAAATGTTTTTCTTTGCTTTGGGAAGTTTTGCATAAAATTAGTGTTTGGGAAAGTTCACCATAAAGATACATGGACTCAAATTTTTATGAATTTGATATGATAACACTATGTGATTTAAAAAACAAATCTTCTTGTTTGTTTTGGTATACTTTGTTTTTTTTAGGATACTATCTATTCCATGTTGAGTTTCAACCTCATTGGCAAAATATCATTTATCATATATTCTTATTTCATTTCCAATATCTGTAGGATTTTTATTGATACTTTTTTTGTCACTGCAAATAATGCTAATTTGTGGGTGTGTCTCTTTCTTTAGGTCAGTCTTACCATGGGTATGTCAATTTTATATATTTTCAAATATCAACCTTTTTTATTAGTTGATTTTTTTATTATACATTTATTTTTATCATTCGCCTTTATATTTTCTTCCTTCTAATTTCTTGAATTTAACTTCCTCTTTTTTTTTTTAACTTGCTAGAGTGAATATTTAAATATAGTGGACACTTACAAACATTCAAGAATATATGAATTTTATAATATGAATTTTTCTTTAAGCATAGGTTTAGTCACAGCCAACAATCTTTGATATATGGAATTTCTATTATTAATTAATTTAAAATGTTTTCTAACTTTCATTAATGTTTCTTTATTGGCTTAAGGATTTTCTTGAACTGCATTTCTTAGTCTTTAAATAATAACTGAATACATAAATATTATACATTAACATGAAACATTTTCTCAAAATTGAGTACACTCATGTTCTATATGCACTTGAAAATGTGTATTCTGTTGTGTGTTCTGTCATTGTTGGAGGCAGTGAACTATTCATGTCAACGATGGCAATTATGCTTACCACAATGTTTATATTCCCTGCATACTTGCTGATTTTTACAAATCTTCATGTACTACCAGTTATTGGGAGAGGTCTATTGAAGTCTCTTACTGTGATCTTAGATTTATCATTTTTAATGTAATTCGGCATATATTTATCTTATATATTTTGAAACCCTACTGTGAAGTTCATATAAATGTAACACTGTTATATCTTTCTAGTACATTGACCCTTGCATCATTACGAAGTCCTACTAATTATCTCCTTGTATTTCTTGTCTTTGTGTCTACTTTGTTTCTATTACTGACATACCAGCTTTCTTTTTGCCTGATAGATCTTTTCCTGACCTCTTATTTTTAACCTTTCTTTGTCACTATGTTTGAAGTACTTATGCCAGTAAATTGAGTATTTTTAAAAATCTAGTCTTACAGTTGTATTTTAATTGGACCATTGTGTCCACTTATACTAAGTGTATTGTTTGACATATTTGGTTTTATACTTAGCTTTTACTATTTCTTCCTATTTGTCCCACCCATTTTTGTTCTTTTGTCTCTTCTTTTTGGGAATTAATTATTTCATTATTGATTCATTCTCTTTTAATTAGCTTATCTGTTATATGTTCTTTACAATGATTTTAGTGGTTACAATATGTAACTTTGACTTATTAAAGTCAGAAATAATTTCTTTACCTTTTAGCTGAAAATGCAATGACTTTAAAACACATTTAATCTAGTTACTCCCTCCCTCTTATTGGTATTTTGTCATGTATTTTAACTCCATATATATTTATGCACCTCAATACATATTGAGATATTACTGTTTTGTACGACTGATACCTACCCATATACTGAGTTTTCCTAGAGCTTTCATTCTCTCATGTATTTCTTAGCATCCAAATGTGATCAGTCACCTCTCTAAGGAATTCCTTTTCAGTGTGTGTTTTTTTTTTTTAAGTGTGGATTTGCTGGCAATAATTTCTTTAGTTTTTGTTAGAATGAAAATAAATTTATGTCATCTATATTTTTATTTATTTATTTATTTTAAAGATTTTATTTATTTATTCATGTGAGACAGAAAGACAGAGGGAGAGGCAGAGGAGAAGCAGGGCCCCCGCTGAGCAGGGAGCCCAAAGAGGGACCTGATCCCAAGAACCTGGGATCATGACTTGAGCTGAAGGCAGATGCTCAACTGACTGAGCCTCCCAGGTGTCCCTGTCATCTACATTTTTAAAGGATACTTTCACTTGTGATGAATTCTATTTAGTCATTTATTTTTTTTTTCATTTCTTTAAAGATGCCATTCCATTGTATTACCACACTTTAGTTTCTGCTTAAAAGCCAGGTGTCAGTCTCAATACTTCTGTACCTCTCTGCTTCTAAGACTTTTCCTTTGTCTCCTGTCTCCAAGTTTCACTGGGATATTTTTAGGTATGAATTTCTTCATTTAATTAGTTTTGGATTCACAATACTTGAGTTTGTGTAAGGTAGAGGAATTCTCAACCATTATCTCTTAAGATATTGCTTCTTACTATATCTTCTCTTCCCTTCTATGACACCAATTATATATGTATTAGTTCTCTTAAGTGTGTCCTATATGTCTCTTACACTTTCTTCTACACTTTCCATATATGTTTTTCTCCTTCTTCAGCCCAGATTAATTTTACTCAACTATTATTATACTCATCATTAATTTAATCACCTGTTTAGTATTGTTTGACCTGTAGGTAACTCCATATGTTGAGTCATTAGTCCCTATTATTGCCTTTTTAGCTCAAAAATTTCCATTTGTTTCTTTTCCACCAGGTAACAGTTATCTGATAAAATTCTTCCTGTTGTATCTATGCTCTCGGACATATTAAGTTGTAAGTCTAGTCTCACAACTACAACACCTGGATCATCATCTGTGCTTTGTTGTCATTGTTGGTTTTCCTGTTTTTTTTTTTTTTTTGTATGTTTAGTTTAGTCTTGTCTTTTCTTTTTTAACTAAGTAATGAATATTATACCTGAAACATTTAGAGATATGGAATAATATTCTCTTCTTTCAGATAGAATTGAACCTGTCCTTTCTTAGGCAGCTATGAGGGAACAGATCTTTTATTCAACTGGGGAGTGAACTGATTCAAGGAAGTCATGCAGTTTGGGGGAAGCTTTGTGTACTTCTGTTTGGCCACAGCTTCTAACTTCAGCTCTTAGAGATCTCAGCCAAGAGCCTGTGAATGTTTACTAAAGGTCCTCCTTCTTTGCTGGTCAAGAACTCCCATTTTCGTCGTCTTTTCACCAAGAGATTTGATAACTGTATAAATTTTCAATTATTCTTTTAGTTTCTTAGTCTCTTTCTCCAAACACCTTAAGAATTCCATAAATATTATAAGGGGAGAAAAAGGAAGGTTTCGGCTCACTTTTCAGCACCTCCCTTCCCTCCTCGATATTGGCTCCTCAAATCCTGCCTGCCTTGAAAAGTTTGTACTTTAACACTGTCTGACTGCTAGAGCTCTGCTTGCTCCTCCGGTTCTTGGCAGCTAGCTACCCTCAGCCTGGTGTTTCAGCTTCTCACTTAGTATAAAGATTTGGCAAATTCCTTATGGGATAAACTATGATAGATAATTGGGCTCTCCTCTCTATGACTCCCACTTCACCAGAATCTTGGTCTCTCAATGTTGTTACCTCAATAGATCTTAAAGCATGTTTTACCTGGCTTCTCCCATTGTTTCTAGTGGCAACTTTGGTCTGCCCTAGCCTATTCCATCATAGCTTTCCTCTATGTTCTTAAGAAAATATTTATTATTTTTCAGAACTATCTAAATTGTCTTTAACCAGTGAGTTGATCCAAATACTCTAGCCTGTTCTATTTATTCTAATACATTTCTAAGCACACATAAATTACTATGTGTCAGTTCCAACACAAAATGGAAGAGTTTCAGATATTCTGAGTTGCATCTCTTACATAGTAAGTGGCAGAATTTACAGTAAAGAAAATCAGTTCTATCCAACACTAAGTCTTAATAGTACAATAAATTCATAAACACCCCCGATTACCAAAACACGCAAGAAGTAGAATTATGAATTATTGGTTATTTTCAATTGTGTTAATTAATATTAATTTGCTATTTTTTCATCACATGGTAATCTCCTAGCACTCACTATTGGATAAATGGTAGCAGATGCCTTCATTTTAAAGTCCAAAAGAAAGAGGAAAAACTTTAAAGTGAGAAAATTCTCCTCATCTATCCTTTTCAAGAGAGCAGGATTTTCCTTACTTGATATAATTAAAACATGATATCTGGCCAGTTCTTACAACCCAGCATAGAAATAATTTAATGACGTCTTTTGCTATATTAAGGCAGGAATATGCATATTCCATTTATTTGTTTATGTATTTTTTTATGGAGAAAGTGACATCAGGATAAATTTAAGTTACATAGCTAGATTTGGGACTAGAATTTTTCAGGCATTTTTGATATGATTGTGAATACCAGAAATTCCATAATAATGTAAAGTCTGTGCTCTCTGAGAGCTCTCCATTTAGTGTATTAAGTACAAAAAGAGTGATTTAATAAAAAAAAATATGGGAGGCTTTATAAGGTTTCAAAGAATTAACCAATTTGGACTGGATTTGTCAGTAAAGTAACAGATTTTTAAAATTCAGCAAGACTTAAACATGTCAGGAAAAAGGAAATTAATTTCAAATATCAACAAGATGTCTTCATTACCTTAACACTTAGCATGTGCCTATTGCACAAAAAGTAATCACAAAGAGGATGAGAAAAATAAATACCTGCTGAGTTCTCTAGACTTGAAAAAATGTTTTATGATGAATTTTTTAAAAGATTTTATTTATTTATTTGACAGAGAGAGAAACAGAAAGCACAAGCAGGGGGAGCAGGGAGTAAGAGGGAGAAGCAGGCTGCCCACTGAGCAGAGAGCCCGATGTGGGGCTTGATCCCAGGACCCTGGAATGATGACCTGAGCCGAAGGCAGATGCATACCCACTGAGCCACCCAGGTGCCCCGTTTTATGATGATTTAAAAACACTTTCAAGATGGCATCTATTTTAGAAGAGATACCACACTCCATGTTCTTTGCCATGAAGGGAAGAAGGGGACAGTGTATCAATCGGCTTTTCACTCCATTCCCATATCAAATCTCACCACACAGTAAGAAGAGAAATTATTGGGGGCAATAAGAATGTGGTAGTAGCAATGTACGAATATGAGCTAAAGATTTATTTTTGTGGGGGACAGGAAAACATTTGTATTAGTTCTATCCCCCTTGCCCCATTTTCCTTTCCCCTTTCTGAGGAGGGTGCATCTGTTAACTAAGTGTTTGCACATGTGAGCACACATGTGTGCATGTGACACACATACACACACACACCCTTAATCTTCATCCTTAGTTTACTGGCCTTTTGCATACTTGAAAACAACTTTATTTTTTTCCCTTTGTTTTAATTTTTTAAATTTTAATATAGAAATTTTTAAATTATTATTATGTTCAATTAGTCAGCATATAGTACATCATTAGTTTTTGATGTAGCGTTCAACGATTCATTAGTTGCCTATAACACTCAGTGCTCATCACCACACGTGCCCTCCTTAATACCCATCCCCCAGTAACCCCCCTTTCTGTAACCCTCAGTTTGTTTCCTAGATCCAGAGTCTCTCAAAGTTTGTCTCCCTCTCTGATTTCTTCCCATTCAGTTTTCCCTCCCTTCCCATGTGGTCCTCTGTGCTATTCCTTATGTTCCACATATGAGTGAAACCATATGATAATTGTCTTTCTCTGCTTGACTTATTTCACTTAGCATAATACTCTCTAGTTCCATCCATGTTGATGCACATGGCGGGTATTCATCCTTTCTGATGGCTGAGTAATATTCCTTTGTGAATATTACTTTGTGTAGTTCCTATGAACTACATATTCTTTATCCATTCACCTGCAGAAGGATATCTTGGCTCCTTCCACAGTTTGGCTATTGTGGACATTGCTGCTATGAACACTGGGGTGCACGTGCCCCTTCTTTTTACTATGTCTGTATTTTTGGGATAAATACCTAGTAGACAAATAACCAGTAACGAAATTGAAGCAGTAATCAAAAACCTCCCAAAAAACAAGAATCCAAGGCCAGATGGTTTCCTAGGGGAATTCTACCAAACATTTAAAGAAGAAATCATACTTATTCTGCTACAGCTGTTTCAAAAACTAGAAACAGAAGGCAAACTTCTAAACTTGTTCTATGAGGCCAGCATTACCCTGATCCCAAAACCAGGCAAAAACCCCATCAAAAAGGAGAATTACAGACCAATATCCCTGATGAACACGGATGCCAAAATACTCAACAAGATCCTAGCCAATAGGATCCAACAGTACAATAAAAGGATTATCCATCACAACCAGGTCGGATTTATTCATGGGATGCATGGGTGGTTCAACATTTGCAAATCAATCAACATGATAGAGGGCATTAATAAAAGAAAAGACAAGAACCACTGATCCTCTCAATTGATACAGAAATAGCATTTGACAAAATATAGCATCCTTTCCTGATTAAAACTCTTCAGAGTGTAGGGATAGAGGGATATCATAAAAGCCATCTACAAAAAGCCCACAGCAAATATCATTCTCAATGGGGAAAAACTGAGAGCTTTTCCATTAAGGTCAGGAACACGACAGGGATGCTCACTCTCACCACTTTTGTTCAACATAGTACTAGAAGTCCTAGCCTCAACAATCAGACAAGTAAAAGAAATAAAGACATTCAAATTGGCAAAGAAGAAGTCAAGCTCTCTCTCTTCGCAGATAACATAATACTTTAAATGGAAAACCCAAAACCCCCAAATTACTAAAACTCATATAGCAATTCAGCAACATGGCAGGATACAAAATCAATGCACAGAAATCAGTTACATTTCTATACATTATCAATGTGACTGAAGAAAGAGAAATTAAAGAATTGATTCCATTTACAGTAGCACCAAAAATCATAAGATACCTAGGAATAAACCTAACCAAAAAGGTAAAGGATCTATACTCTAGAAACTACAGAACACTTATGAAAGAAATTGAGGAAGACACAAAGAGATGGAAAAACATTCCACGCTCATGGAGTGCAAGAATAAACATTGTGAAAATGTCTATGCTTCCCAGAGCAATCTATATTTTCAATGCAATCCCTATCAAAATACCATTGACATTTTTCACAGAGCTGGAACAAAGAATCCTAAAATTTGCATGGAACCAGAAAAGATCCAGAATCGCAGGGGATTGTTGAAAAAGAAAACCAAAGCTGGGGGCATCACAATGCCTGACTTCAAACTATATTACAAAGTTGTGATCATCTAAGACAGCATGGTATTGGCACAAAAACAGACACATAGATCAGTGGAACAGAATAGAGACCCCAGAAATGGGCCCTCAACTCTATGGTCAACTAATCTTCAAATCAGGAAAGAATACCCAATGGAAAAAAGAAAGTCTCTTCAATAAACGGTGCTGGGAAAATTGCACAGCCACAAGCAGAAGAATGAAACTGGACCATTCTCTTATACCATACACAAAATAAACTCAAAATGGATGAAAGACGTAAATATGAGACGGGACTCCATCAAAATCCTAGAGGAGAATGTAGGCAGTAACCTCTTCAACACTGGCCACTGGCCACAGCGATCTCTTTCAAGACATGTCTCTAAAGCCAAGGGAAACAAAAGCAAAAATGAACTTTTGAGACTCCATCACAATAAAAAGCTTTTGCACAGCAAAGAAAACAGTCAACAAAACTAAGAGGCCACAGAATGGGAGAAGATATTTGCAAATGACATTACGGATAAAGGGTTGGTATCCAAGATAAAGGGCTTCTCAAACTCAGCACCCAAAAAATAAATAATCCAGTCAACAAGTGGGCAGAAGACATGAGCAGACAATTCTCCAAAGACATACAAATGACTAACAGACACATGAAAAAATGTTCCACATCACTAGCCGTCAGGGAAATACAAATCAAAACCACAATGAGACACCACCTTACACCAGTTAGAATGGCAAAAGTTAACGAGACAGTAAACAAGTGTTGGCGAGGATGTGGAGAAAGGGAAACTGTCTTACACTGTTGGTGGGAATGCAAACTGGTACAGCCACTCTGGAAAACAGTATGGAGGTTCCTCAAGACGTTAAAAATAGAGCTACCCTATGACCCAGCAATTGCACTACTACATATTTACCCTAAAGATTTATTTTTTTTTAACTTTGACATATGGAAGAAGACTGTCATCTAGAGTTGTTTGAGATTTTTACAAACAAAATATCTGTAATAAAATTCATTTTGTAAGAGAGGAAATAGCTTATATCTATACATTCTATATAGCCTGTAATAATTATACAGAGCAGCTTTCCCTGATGGCTTGTCTTACCCTTCAGAAAGAGCTCATGAAACTGATTGCTTTAGTGAGACATGAGGCATTAATTGTGCATCTAGACTGTGCAGAATACTAGGAACTAGGTCTGAGACAAATACTAATAAAGGAGTTAGTATCATAAATACACAAGATATATTATTTATGTTCTTGAAGAATTTTTATTTCTTAATATAAACAATGGGATTTCATTTTGATAGTTTCTTTGTTTGCCATCACACTCTTCAGCAATGCTGCACTAAAACCAGAAATATAGTCAACTATTTTTGACTAAAATCATAAGAAAACTGAGTCTTTGCTTAAAAGAAGATATACATATAGAAGACTATAAATCAAAAGAAACAATAAAAGCTACTTATTCACATCTTAGCCTCTAAAAAACACATGGATTACAAATGACTTATTCTTGGAAATAGTGCCTCAAATCCAAATTGTAGCATAACTCACAGTCTGAATAAACATGAAAAAGCTGTCAAATATGGCTCTAAGTCCCAAAGATACTATCATCTGCATTAAAAATGAATGAAATGAGAGAAAGGGAAAAAATCTGCAGTTTATATTTGTCATTCTTTTGTTATCTTCATGTATTTCAGGACAAAGGGCTGGCAAAATGCAGAAAAACCTTCAGGAATTCAAAGGGAATTCATGGTTGCAATTTTAATATTTTAGAATAACCCATATTTTGGACTAGACAGCCATTAAAATCTGTTGTTGCCTAGTAGTCTCTTTCCTTTAGGCAACAAGTCTGTTTTTGCTACAGCTAAAAGAAAGAGCTGTTAGAAGTTATATGCTGCAGATGAGAAGAGGAACAGGAAAAAAATTTCATGATCATTAGTCAGGAACCAATGATCCAAGTACAGGTTGGAGAGCTACCAGTTCTAAATCTTTGATTTAATATTTTGTCAAAATTAACATGTTCTGGAGCCTTTAGAAGAGAACATTCAGTTTAGTTTAAAGTATATCTCATTCAGACCCTACTGGGCTATATGGTCTTCTCAACATTTTCTTTGAAAATACCTCTATTAAAAAAACAAGTTATCAGGCACTTAATACATTTTATAAAATAGTGACATAATTCTCAAAAGGAAGTCATTTCTAATACATATGAGACTCTAATCATGTATGTCAAGGGAGCATATGAACCAAATATCTGATTCAATAGGAGGTTTACAATATACTGAATAATCAGAGTCCTACAGCTCTTGAGTCAACCACGTGGCAGATGAAGTATGTGTGTGCATGCGTGAGTGTGCGACACTCTCCAGTCACCTTGCTTTTACCACTATTGTGGTAGCACCGAAAATAAAGGCAAAGATAAGAAAGCTTGTGTAACTATACTCGATTCAGAAAAAATAGACTTTAAAATAGACTGTAATAAGAGACAAATGTGAGTGTTATATAATGATAAAGGAGTGAAACCAACAAGAAGATATAACATTTGTAAATATTTATGTACCAAACATAGAAGCATCTAAATACATAAAGAAAATATTAACAGAACTAAAGGGAAAAATTGAAAGCACTATAATAACAGTAGGGTACTTTAACACCCCACTTACAGCAATGGATAGATAATGGAAACAGAAAATCAGTTAGGAAATATCAGTTTTAAATGACACATTAGACCAAATGGACTTAAAATGTATTTATAGAACATTCCATCCAAAAGCAGAATACACATTCTTCTCCAGTATACATGGAACATTCTCCAGGATAGACCAAATGTGGGGCCACAAACAGATTTCAATTAATTCAAGAAGACTGAAATCATATCAAGCATCTTCTCTGACCATTATGGTATGAACTAGAAATCTACTGCAATAAGAAAATGAAAAACCACAAAAACATGGAGAACAAATGACATGCTACTGAACAAGCAATGAGTCAAAGAAGAAAGCAGAGGAGAAATCAAAAAATACCTTGAGACAAATGAAAAGAATACAACATACTAAAATCTGTGGGACACAGCAAAAGCAATTTTAAGAGGAAAATTCACAGCAATAAAGGCCTACATCAAGAAACAATAAAGACCTCAAATAAACTATCTAACTTTATAGCTAAAGAAACTAGAAAAAAAGAACAAAATAGTCCTGAAGTAAGTAGAAGAAACATAAGAGATTAGAAATAAATGAAATGGAGATGAAAACAATAATAGAAAACATTGATAAAAGAGAGAGAGAGCTGTATCTTTGAAAAGATAAACAAAATGGACAAACCTTCAGCTAGATTTACCAAAGAGAGAGAGAGAGAGAGAGAGAGAGAAAGGGTTCAAATGAATAAAATCAGAAATGAAAAAGAATTTACAACTGATACCACAGAAATATAAAGGCTCATAAGAGAATACTACAAATAATGCATGTCAACAAATTACACAACCTAGAAGAAATGAATAAATTCCTAGAAAGATGCAACCTTCTAAGACTGAATCAGGAAGAAAACAAAAACCTGAATAGACTGATTACTAGGAAGGAGATTGAATCAGTAATCAAAAATCTCCCAAAAAAAGTCCAGGACCAGATGGCTTCACTGGTGAAATCTTCCAAACATTCAAAGAAGATATAATACCTACCTTCTCATACTCTTCCAAAAAATTAAAGAAGAGGAATGTTTCCAAACCCTTTTTATGAGTCCAGAATTACTTTGATAGCAAACCAGACAATGACACCACCAAGAAAAAAAAAAAAAAGAGAGAGAGAGAGAGAGGAAAAGAAAATAAGAAAATTACAGGCCAGTATCCTTTATGAACACAAATACAAAAACCGTCAACACAGGATGGTTCAACATCTACAGGTTAATCAATGTGATATACTACATAAACAAAACAAAATGAGGGATAAAAATCATATGATCACCTCCATAGATGTAGAAAATATCACAATAACATTCAACATCCACTTATGATTAAAAACTCTCAACAAAGTGGGTATAAAGTGAACATACCTCAACATAGTAAAGGCCATGATGACAAACCCGCAGCTAACACCATGCTTAATAGGGGAAAGCTAAAAGCTTTTCCTCTAAGACCAGGAAGTTCAAGACAAGGATGTTCACTCTCACCACTTTTATTCAACCTACTATTAGAAGTTCTAGCCATGGCAATTAGCCATAAAAATGAAATAAAAGCCATTCAAATAGGAAAGGAAGAAGTAAACTGTCAATACTTGCAAATGATATTATATACATATAAAAATTCTAAAAACCCCTCTAAAATCTGTTAGAATCAAAGAATTCAGTGAAGATGTAGGATACAAAAATATTAATATACAAAAATCCGTTGCATTTCTACACACTAACAAACTATTAGTAAGAGATATTAAGAAAACAGTCCCATTTACTATAGCACCAAAAAATAACCAAATATCGAGGAATAAATTCAACCAAAGAGGTGAAAATCTGTGCACTATAAGACTATAAGACACTGATGAAAAAAATTGAAGACATAAAAAATGAAAAGATATTCCATGCTCATGGATTGCAAAAATCAACATTGTTAAAATGTCCATACTACCCAAAGCAATCTACAGATTCAATGCAATCCCTATCAAAATTCCAATGGCCTATTTCATAGAACTAGAAAAAATAATTCTAAAATTTGTATGGAACCAAAAGATCTTGATTAGCCAAAGCAATCCTAAAAAAGAACAAAGCTGGAAGTTTTAAACTCTGTAGCTATAGTAATCAAAACAGGATGGTACTGGAACAAAAACAGACCCACATGGAACAGAACTGACAACCCAGAGAAAAACCCATGCATATATGGACAAATAGCTTATGACAAAGGAGCCAAAAACATATAATGGAGAGTGGAGTCTTTTTAATAAGTAGTATTTGTGAGAACTGGACATCCAAATACAAAAGAATGAAAGTAGACCACTATCTTATACCATACACAAAAATGAAATCAAAATAGCTTAGAGACTTGAATGTAAAACCTGAAACCATATAATTCCTAGAAGAAAATACAGGTGATAAGCTCCTTGACATGGGTCTTAGCAATGTTTTTTGTGGATCAGACTCCAAAGGCAAAGGAAAGAAAAAACAAAATTAAACAATTAGGACTACATCAAATTAAAAATCTTCTGCACAGTGAAGGAAACCATACTCAAAATGAAAGTGCAACCTATTGAATGGGAGGAGACATTATATATCCAATTAGGGTTAATATCCAAAATATAAAATGAACTCATACAACTCAACAACAAAAAACCAAAACAATCCGATTAAAAAATGGGCAGAGGATCTAAATAGACATTTTCCCCAAAACGACATGCAGGGTGGCCCACAGGCACATAAAAAGATGTTCAGCATCATTAATTACTAGGGAGATGCAATCAAAACCACAATAAGGTATCACCTCATACCTGTTAGAATGGCTATTTTCAAAAAGAAAGAATAACAAGTATTTGAGAGGATGTGGAGAAAAGCAAACCCTCGAACACTGTTGGGATTGTAAACTGGTGCAGCCACTGTTGAAAACTGTATGGAAATTCCTCAAAAAATTAAGGATAGAACTACCATATGACCCAGCTATTCCACTTAAGGGTATATAGCCAAAAATATGAAAATACTAATCCAAAAAGATATATGCACCCCTGTGTTCATTGCTGTATTATTTATAATAGGCAAGATATGGAAACAAACTAAATGTCCATCAATGGATGAATGGATAAAAAAGATATGATATGTATACACAATGGAATACTACTCAGCCATAAAAAAGAATGAAATCTTGCCATTTGTGACAACAAATGGGGTATTATGCTAAGTGAAATAAGTCAGATGGAGAAAAATATACTGTATGATTTCACTCATGTGGAATATTAAAAAATAACAAAACAAAACAAAAAAAAAATAAAACAAAAACAAACTCATAGATATGATGGAGATTGGATTGGTGGTTACCAGAGGAGAAGGGAGTTAGTGGGAGAAAGAGGTAAAGGGTATCAATTGTAGGGTGATGGATAATAACTATACATTTAGGGAGGCTCACTTTGTATGTAAACATACATCAAATTGTAATGCTGTAGACCTGAAATTTATGTTTAAAAAATACATATTCCATATGTCCTACAGGAGAAATCCTGTCCATGGCAGGTTGTTATGTAATTCATTTGAATACCTGTATTGTGTCTTATTTTTGCTATTGTAATAAACATACTAATTCCAAAATGCTCACCAAAAAAAGAGAAAAAAAGAATCCTACTATTGTTCATGAAGCTATGTGTATTCCTTTGTAACTGTGTATATGTAACTTGTCTGTGTGTGTATTTAAATTATATTACTACCATATAAGTAAAGAAATAAACATTTCAGTAGTGGTAATTGTCAGAATAAATGACTTTCTTCTTGAAAGAAAAAAAAAAGGCTTCATCCAATCTGGCTCACCAAGAGTAGATTTCTCATTCAGTAATTGTCTTCAATCAGAAAAGAAGTACAAGGAAACCTGGAATGTGCTCGACACAGGCATATAGCCATTGGAGCCTGTGCTACAACATGCCCACAAATGAAAAGCATGCACAGTTGACTGCATGAAGCCAGGGGAAAGACAACCAAGGGTGATGCATGTGTAAATATCATATAGTTCTGGGTTTAAACTGAGTAGCATTTCAGAGGAGCTCAAATTGTTTTTGACAGACTATAAATATATCTGTGGGTATTGCTTATAATAGAAGAATACACTTGCACTTCTTTTTTTTCCTATTGGTAATGGAAATCTAAGCACTGCTAACAACCATTCTCTCAAGGACAACAAAAGGAGGATAAAAAAGGCTGCAATTAAAAAAAAACAGGATTATTTAGTTTAAATATGTATACAGAGCCAGGTTTCCAAAATTTGCCACAGAATTAAAGAAAAATCTGATTATGAACATTTTCTATCATAGGGCAACTCAATGTCTCCCTGCCTAATGTAATCAACAGAGAGAGATGTAGATTCTAGTTTCTGAAGAATGGTATAGTTAATTTTCTCCTTGATTTCATCCTTTTTAAGTCTGTAGGGAGAAGGAAGTGTTCTAATAGAGCAAAGACCACTAAGTCTACATATGGAAAGCAATTTGTAGTTTGGGGTGGGGTTAAGTTACTGTACATTTGGATACATACCAAGAAGTAGTCCATGGAAAGTCACATGTTTAGCAAGAACATCATGGGGCATGTGCATACACACAAAAAATATCAGTCATCATGCCCTGAATCAATTGAAGAAAGCAATGGTTTATCAATATGCAGCATCCACACTCAGAATGCAAGTGAGAGATATGTAATATTGAAACAAAACAGCTACTTTGGCAGAGAATTCTTACATTATTTCTGCTAGATCAGCATCTGCTCCCAGGTGTGAAGTACTTTTGGCCTGCAAAATTGTAGACTTGGAAAGAGGCTGCATTTGTCTAGAACAAATATAAAAAGTAGCATCAGCTAAGAGGAGATGCTGACACAGCATTGAGGTAGCATAACAATGGGAAAATTTTGAAAGGAAGTCCGTGAGTTATGTGGACCAGTGATTCTGAACTCAGGGTCATTTTGCCCCTCAGTGGACATCTGACAATGTCTGGAAACATTTTTGGTTGTCACAGCTATGGGATCTAGTGAGTAGAGACCAGAGATGCTGCTAACATCCTACAGGGCACCAGACAGCCTTTCACAACAAAGAATTATGTAGCCCAAAATATGATCAGTGCTGAGGCTGAGAAACCCTGTTCTAGCCCAAAGGCAATGTTTTCACAATGGGAGAAGAATGCTATTTTGTCTGTCTACTCTACCAGAAGGAAAACTTCCTGGAGGCAGGAAATTTGTCTGCAGTGTACATTGTGTTATGACTAGTACGTAGAACAATGCCTGACACATGGTAGATACTTAAAACGTGTGATGAATGAATGAATGTAAGACTGAGAAACCATAGGAGGAGAGGAGTTGGCAGTTAACTGGTTGGACTGAAGTGGAAGAGGGATGATAAACCCCTGAGAGTCACATGTGTTTCGTTACCCCTCAATCCTAACACTTTCTGAACATCCCAGGAGACTAGTGCAAAGGTCTAAATATCAAAGAACAGAACAAATCATATTATTCTTTATGTAATCCTATTCAATAACAGAAAGGAAGAGGATAGTATTTATCAAAAACAGTTAAGTCAAAACATTCCATTACAAATGTTTATCTTCTCAGAGAGAAAATGTTATAAAGGGACATTTTACATCACTGCTGAGTCATTAAACATCACCTGGACCTTCAGAATCAGAAGTTAGCTGGTGATTGGGATAGCATTCAACAGGCATATAATCCTTAAAGTTGGTATATGCTTGGGTGAAAATTCCAAAACTTCCATCTTTAGAAATTGTCTATTTTTCCCTATTCAGTTTTCAAATCATAGGAGGAAGTAAATTTTTAATTAGTCTGCTTCTGTTTAAGAAACCCATTTCACAAAAAAAAAAATAAAACAACCAAAAAATCATCAATTTCCCTCTATAAATTTACCTATTTAAAATGTGAATTTCTTGTTCCATATTTAGACTTTATTTAATTTCTTAACATCTATCTAATTTCATCTAATTGGCCTTTCTCTTGATATTTTTCTTCTTTTTGGTTATCTGAAATATAGAATTATACCTTTTTTCTTCTCAATCAGCACAATGCCTGAATTCAATGTATTTTTGGCTATGACTTGTCAGAGAACATTAAATTCTTATCTTTTCTAGAATGGAAGACAACGAGTAAGTCAAAAAGAAATCTACTGGTCATATTGCTGCCAATAGATAAAGCCAGGAAACTGATTTAAATAGCTAAAAATAGGCATTATTTAATGTCGAATGGCTTAATTTAAATAGTAATTACATTCCACCGTTACAGAGTTATAAAAAATTATTCCTCAGTCCATCTTTGGATTACCAATTCATTTTTTTTTTTAAATGTTGGAAAACCACTGGGGTAAGGAACAGAAGCACAGTTATCACCGTGACACCAGAACCCAGCCCTGCCTGATAGTGTAGTCATATGGGGACAGTACCTGTGCCAATCAAGTACTATGAGGACTGACTTGGAGCCGTCCACCTATCTTTTTCTAATCATGATTTGTGACCTTGGGTATTCAGTCTTTTGTTTATATTTAAATGATTTCATATACATCACTGTTCTCCTCATTCTGGAATGTTCTACTCTGATTTCAGTTCTTCATTTCTTGGATAGAGTTGTTGAGTGGTTTTATTTTTTTTTTTTCAGTAAGAACTCCAGAATATTTTATTCCTGAAATGATTTTGTATTCGAGAGTACCTGTCTATAGCTTTTATGCTTCTCTGGCGTATTGTGTGAGTTATCTTCCATGATGATATTACTTTTTTTCAGAACTGTGCAGGAATTGCTTAATTGCCTTTTGGCAGTGACTGCTGTGGAGGAGTCTGAGACTGGCTTAATTTTTTTTCCTCTTTATCGAAAAATGATTTTCTTCCCAGAGTTCATTTTCTTTTCTTTCAGTGTGGTGACTTACATAGTATATGTCTCTGTGTTTATTGTTCTGTATCTATCATGAACAGAACACAATTTTTACTTTTCCTGCAGATTCCATTCAGGAAGTTTTCTTCGGTAATGTCTAAGTGTTCTCTGTTCCACTTGTTTGGTTTTCAACTTCTGGTATATTTATGACAGTTTTATTACATTTCACATATCCATTATATTATCTATAGTTTTTGTGTTCTTCTCCTTTGTGTTTACTTTATACAAACAAGCTTTTCTTCTACATCATTAATTAATGTTTTTATTAGCTGTTGTCTGGTCTGTTCTTCAACCTTTAAATTTATTATTAAATTTTAATGTTGCTCTTTTGGTCTTCATTTTATTTTCTTTTGCATTTAAAAATTTCATTCAATTCAGTCTTGTGTCTACTATTTTGTTTGAGCTCTTATATTTTGATTTAATATGCTTACTAAATTCTTCTCTAATGAGGAGCTCTCTTGGGGAATTTTCTTCTGTTTCTTGGACTTTTTTCCAGATTAGATTCCTCACCTGTCTTGTTGCATATTAGATTTCTTTTCCCCCCTCCCATGGTAGTATGTTTACAGTTTCCATGCTTTACTTTTACCTCATGTTTCAAGTGGAATCATCTGTCAGGATCATCTATGTGCCCTGTACATAGTGAGTGGATTCTTCTTGACCCCATCCACAGCTGCTGAGACCTGGTCTTCTCTCTTTCATCTATAGTTTGTGATTGGAACATTTTGTTTTCTATCCCTCTTTTTTTTTTTTTTCCTTGTCTGTAGCCTCATGATGGAGAGAAACACAAAAGACAGCTCAACATTGGTTATGTGCCATCTTTCTTTGGTATCCTCCCCCTGCCGCCCCACCGTTAAATAGGATTTTGTCAAACACACTTTTTGGTGGTTGTTTTTTTAATTCTTCCCACTTCACATTATGTATTGAAAATCATTCCATATGAATGCATTAAATCTACTTTATTCTTTCCTAGATAATTAGTTGCATAAAAAACTTAGTAAAGATATACAGACATTTATGTTGTTTTTAAAAGGATTTGGTGATGCTCATAAGTATACACGATAAAAATTATTGGAAGATATAAAATTTTGGCAGGGAAAAAAACAATACCAAGAGAAGACTGAGAACTATATTAAAATTAAACAATGATATGGTCATACCATCATTTCAATTTCTTGTTGTTTATCACATATCTCGAAGTAACCCCATAATAGTTACAATGCAAAATTAATCCTGACAAAGATTTTTCAGTATGTATTTTCATTTATAAATATATTACTATTTTTTTAGCAGCAACTTTTTTTTTAACCAATGACTTTAGGAAGAGCTATGACAAGTTCGCAAGTTCCCAGTGAAAACTATATCACATGCACTGACTGACCAACTGTGGTTTTAAGACATCATTGTTAAGATGTATCTAGATTTCAGAGTTGTAAAATATGTAAAGAGAGATACATCTCAGAATTACAAAACAGTGGAAAACTGAAAGAAAAGATTTACAAAATAATGTGTCCTTACTATATATGATAAAATAAAAACATATGAAATATTTATTCATAGTTAAATGCAACATTCTAATGTATCTCACATTTTAAAATATTGATTGTGAAGCACTAAATTTGATTTTATGAGCTATTAATGGCTCATGACCTGCAGTTTGAAAAGCAATGCCAATTTAGAATATTCTGTATAGATGTCCACCAATGTAGAGAAGGTAATACAGTACGTGTGCAGAGTTGAATGAAAGCTATTTTGTTACGACTTTGGGAGCTAATGTATTTTTTTTCATAGCTAAAGATGTTTTAAAGTTTTTTTCCTTTCTCAAGGAATCATTATAATCAGAAGTTTATAAATCATCTGGATATATCTGCTACACTCAATGTAGTACAAAGTAGATAAAATAATCTTTCCTCTTTAGCATTTATGACAAAACTTATACAGACTTAATGAAGCTGAACCTTAAGCAGGTATCTACAGTATTTTCCTGTTTTTTTTTTTTCTTTTTATCTTTTGACCCCTTTCACACATTTCTCCCACCCCTTCTAATCCCTGTCTCTGGCAACTACCAATCTGCTTTTCATACCTATGATATTGGGGTTTTTTTCAAAGGTTACACATGTCAGAGAGAACATACTGTATTTGACTTTCTCTGACTTATTTCATTTAGCTTAATGTCCTCAAGGTCCATCCATGTTGTTGCAAATAGCAAGATTTCATTCTTTTTATGGCTGAATAATATTCCTCTGTGTGTGTGTGTGTGTGTGTGTGTGTGTGTGTGTGTATCTCACAATTTCTTTATCTACTCATCCATCAGTGGATACTTCCATTGTTTCCATATTTTGACTATTGTAAATAATGCTGCAATGAACATGGGGGTGCATATATCTTTTTGAATTAGTGTTTTCATTTTCTAGGGCAAATACCAGCAGTGGGATTACTGGATCAAAAGGTAGTTTTATTTTTCATTTTTTGAGGAACCTCCATACTGTTGTCCACAGTGGCTGCACCAATATCCATTCCCACCAACAGTGCACAAGGGTTCTCTTTTCTCCACATCCTCGCCAACACTTATTTTTTATCTTTTTGACAATAGCCATTCTAACAGGTGTGAGGTGGTATTTCATTGTGGCTTTGTTTGCGTTTTCCTGATGATTAATGATGTTCAGCATATTTTCATGTACCTGTTGTCCATCTGTCTGTCATTTTTGGAAAAACGTCTATTCAGATCTGCCCATTTTTAATGAGACTGTTTTTGTTGTTGTTGTTATTGAGTTGTATGAGTTCTTTATATATTTTGGATATTAGTCCCTTATCAGATGTGATTTGCAAATATTTTCTCTCATTCAGTAGGTTGCCTTTTCATTTTGTTGATGGTTTCTTTCACTGTGCAGAAGCTGCTGAAATATGATAGAGTCCCACTTATTTATTTTTGCCTTGTTTATTTTGCTTTTGGTTCAGATTAAAAAAATCACTGCCAAGACTTATGTCAAAGAGTTTACCACCGTTTTTCTTCTGGGAGTTATGTGGTTTCAGGTTTTACATTCAAGTCCTTAATCCACTTGGAGCTAATTTTTGTGTATGGTGTAAGATAGCAGTTGAGTTTTTTTGCATGTGGTTATCATTTTCCTAACATCATTTATTGAAGAGACTGTCCTTTCCTTTTTGTATATTCTTAGCTCTTTTACTGTAAATTAATTTACCCATATATGCATGGATTTATTTCTGGGACCTCTATTCTGTTTCACTGATGTATGTGTCCATTTTTATGGTAACACCATATTGTGTTAATATGTAATAGGTAATATAATATTAATATGTAATAAAGCTCTGTAGTATAGTTTGAAATAAGGGAGCATTATGCCTCCAGCTTTGTTATTTTCAAGACTGCTTTGACAATACTTTTTTTTTTTTTGTGGTTCCATATAATCTTTAGGATCATTGGTTCTATTTCTTTGAAAAACTGCCATAGGAATTTTAATAGGGATTGCATCAACACTGTATGCTGTTTTGGGTAATATGGACATTTTAACAATATTGATTCTTCCAATCCATGAGCACAGAATACCTTTCCATTTGTTTCTATCTTCTCAATTTCTTTCATTAATGTTCTATAATTTTAAATATACACATCTTTCACCTCCTTGATTAAATTTATTCCTAGGTATTTTATTCTTTTTGATGCAATTGTAAATGGGACTGTTTTCTTGATTTCTCTATCTCATAGTTTGTTATTAACAAACAGAAATGCAACAAATTTTTGTATATCTATTTTGTATCCTGTAACTTAACTGAATTCATTTATTGGTTCTAACAGTGTTCGGTGGAGCCTTTACAGTTTTCTATGTATAATATCATGTCATCTATAAACGGTGACGGTTTCACTTCTTTGTTTCCTTTTTGTATGCCTTTTATCAGAAGGCTTTCAGATTTTCAGTGTTAAGTATGATGTTAGCTGTAGGCTTATCATATATGGCCTATATCAGGTTGAGTACATTCCCTAATGTATTGTTGAATTCATTTTGCTAGCCCTTTGTTGAGAATTTTTGCATCTATATTTATCAAGGATATTGGTCTATATATTTTTTTATGGTGTCCTTGCCTGGTTTTGGTATCAGGCATTTCAATACCTCATGAAATTAGTTTGGAAGAGTTCCCATATCTTCTACTTTTTTATTTTTTTATTTTTATTTTTTTATTTTTTTAAAAGATTTTTATTTATTTATTTGACAGAGATAGAGACAGCCAGCGAGAGAGGGAACACAAGTAGGGGGAGTGGGAGAGGAAGAAGCAGGCTCATAGAGGAGGAGCCTGACGTGGGGCTCGATCCCGGAACGCCGGGATCACGCCCTGAGCCGAAGGCAGACGCTTTAACCGCTGTGCCACCCAGGTGCCCCAGCATATCTTCTACTTTTTTAAGACTAAGAGCAAAACAGGTATTAAATCTCTGAATGTTTGAAAGACTTCACCAGTGCAACCATAGTTTATATGGTCCTGGACTTTTGTTTGTTGCTCCCAACAATAGTTGACTCAATCTCTTTACTAGGGATCAGGCTGTCAGGTTTTCTATTTCTTTTTTTTTTTTTTTTTTAAGATTTTATTTATTTATTTGACAGAGAGAGACAGCCAGCGAGAGAGGGAACACAAGCAGGGGGCGTGGGAGAGGGAGAAGCAGGCTTCCAGCAGAGGAGCCTGATGTGGGGCTCGATCCCAGAACGCCGGGATCACGCCCCCAGCCGAAGGCAGACGCTTAATGACTGCGCCACCCAGGCGCCCCAGGTTTTCTATTTCATCATGATTCAATCTTTGTAGATTATATGTTTCCAGGAATTTATACATTTCTTCTAGGTTGTTGATTCGTTGGTCTATAATTGCTTGTGGTAGTCTCTTATAATCCTTTGTATTTCTGTGGTATTAGTTCTAACATCTCCTTTCATTTCTGATTTTACATTTTTGAGCCCATTCTCATTTTTTCTTGATGAGTCCAGCTAAACGTTTCTCCATTTTGTTTATCTTTTCCAAGAACTAGTTCATACTTTCATTGATTTGTTCTTTTTCTAGTTACTTGAGCTATAAAGTTTATTTGAGACTTTTCTTCTTTCTTAACGTAGGCATTTCTCACTATAAACTTCCCTCTTGGAACTACTTTTGCTGCATCCCAAAAATTTTGGTAGGTGACATTTCATTTTTGTTTGTCTCAAGGTATTTTTTTATTTCTCTTTTTATTTCTTTTTTTGACCCACTGGTTATACAATAGCATGTTATTTATCCACTTTTTTGTGGGTTTTTTTTCTTAAGTTTTCTTCATGCAATTAATTTCTAGTTTTATATCATTGTGGTCAGAGAAGGTACCTGATATGATTTAAATCCTCTTGATTTCACAAAGACTTATGAACTAACATTTGATTTATACTGGAAAAAGTTCCATGTGCATGTGAAAAGTACACTTATTCTGTTGTTTTTGGATAAAATGTTCTGTATGTACCTATGAAGTCCATCTGGTCCAATGGATACGTTAAGGCCAATGTTTCCTTACTGATATTCTGTCTGGATGGTCTAGTCATTGACAGTATTAAATTATTAAAATTCCCTCCTAATATTGTATTGCTGTCTATTTCTCCCTTTAGGTCTATTAATACTTGCTTTTTATATTTATATATATTTTTATATTTAGGTGCTACTAAGTTGGGTGCATAAATATTTACAAATGTTATATCTTTATCTATATCATGTATCTATAAATGTATAAATATATATAAATGTATATAAATGTTGGATTGACCCCTTTATCATTATATAATACTTGTCTTTGTTTCTTATTACAGCCTTTGTTTTAAAGTCCATTTTTTCTGATGTAAGTACAGCTACTCCAGCTTTTTGTGTTTGTTTGTTTCCATTTGCACTGAATATCTTTTTCCATTCCTTCACTTTCAGTCTTACATCTAAAATAAATGTCTTGTAGATAGCATATAGATGGGGCTTGTTTTCTTATACATTTTATTAATTTTTCTAGCTGATTTTGTAGTTCCTCTGTTCCTTTCTTTTCTTGCTCTCCTCCTTTATGGTTTGATGACTTTCTTTAGTGGTAAGCTTTCTCTTCATTGTTTGTATATTTACTATAGGTTTTTGGTTTGTAGTTGCCCTGAGGTGTACATATAACAACTTAGATCAATAGTCTATTTTAAGTTGACAACTTATGTTTTATCCCATTCTAAAGCTCATATCTTTACTTTCCCCCCCACTTTGTTTGTAAAGTAGCACTTTACACTTTTTAAATTTTGTGTATCCCTTAACTAATTATTCCTGTAATAACTGTTTTTACTACTTCTAACCTTCATACTGGCTGTAAGTGATTAATCCACTAACTTTACTCATATATTTACCTTTCCAGGGAGATTTATTTTTTCATGTTTTCCTGTTATTAGCAGCAAATTTTTAGTGATGTTAGTAGTGACTAAAATACTTTTACAAATGTGGTTTTATTGTCTGTATTCTATTTTATATTAATAATATATTACTCAACATTTTAGAATATGTGTTGTCCTCTCCCTTTAAATAAACTTACTGGTTTGCCTAATTCAGTTTTTTCAACTGAGGTTATCTGTGCTGTTTACGTATAGGTACTCCAATAAGACTTTCCTGTCCAGATGTTACTTACTGCAAATCTGCTCATATCCCCTTACTGCTTTAATAGTGAGTACAGTCATGGATTTTTCTAATCTTGAGGGCATAAATCAGGCAATTAATTCATCAGTAAAATTCTACTGGTAATAAAACAAAAAAAAATCACCATCTCTTTAATCATATACTTGAAAGCTGTAATTTTAAAGAGGATTGGATTGTGAGTTGGAGCCACATACAGTCACATAGATGGCCACCCTTTTGTAGATGGTTCTCACTGAGTTTTATTATAGAATTTTCCTTGTCATAAATTTCCAGCTTGTAAGATTTATTATCTCTAACTCTTCCTGTTCACCACAAACAAATCCATCTCTCTTATTCCTCTCAAATTTAGTAAAATCTTTGGCCAATAATTACAGCGTTTTGTGGTGTTACAAGATAAACTGAGGCATATTAAAAATTTTACTAGTGCATTTGTGCAAAAATCACATCAAATCAGGCAGCACCAAGCTAGAAGTGACTAGAAGTGCCTCACTGACACAACCAGGGGAAAACTTATATAAGTGCAGAAGCAAAGAAAGGAAATTATTGATTAGCTACAGCATAAAGCCTAGTTGGGTGTTTGTGATCGGTATCCTTAACATTTTGATTTTTGTAACCTTGAGGCATTTACATGCTTAGGTTTTGGTTTGGTTATGTAGGTTGCCACAGCATTAGAACCACCTCAGTCTAATGGCCTTGTTAAATTAATTCAAAGACTTCTCTAACGTGATTTTCTTTATTCTAATTGTGTTGTGGATAACATGGGTTCCATCTTTTCTTTCACCAGTGCTAATCTTAATGCAGTTCATTTTACCTCAAACGATGGTTTTTAAACTTTCTCACAAATTTACTTGAAAATGTCCTCATCTTTTCATCTGTCTTCTAATCCTTACTAATTTTCTCAAGAACATTTTCTGTCCTTGATACTTAACTGTATTTCCCTTCCAATACACCTCCTTCCTTTGCTCTCTGATTCCATTTTCATATTAAATGCCTCCAAACTTGTTAGATATTCTTAGGATAGTGGTCAGGCTCTCTACATGTGGGAAAACAGACATCACAAACTTTCAAGTACATGTCTAGAAAATAAAGAGCTTATCTGTGTCACCTATCTGTGTAGCCCTTGAAAGTTCAAATCCCCCAAAATCTCTCTGTTAACCTTAGCATACCTCTTATTTAATGTCTTTTTCTCAAGCACTGCTATTTATGATAAATTCAAAACAAAATAATAGTATTTGATACTTTAATGTTTACTTTTAAAATTTAATTCCCTCAATTGGTTCTAAAATTTCAAGTATGTAGTCATTTAACTACATTAAAATTTAAGCATATATATGTCACTATAAGCCATCTTAGGAGATTACACATATTTATTAATTGGTTTTGAGGTATGAAGCAAGAAATATATAGGTGACCTATAAATTAGTTGTATTTTTAAAATGTGCTCATTTGTTTCAGGGAGAATTAGTATCTCCCTGTTGAGATTTTGGACGTAAAGTAAAACGCATTATTCTAATGTGTGAGTTCTATTACTTACAGATGGTAAAATAGGTCCAGGACAGGCAGAGCAAGCCAGAAGCAGGGCCAAAGGTGACCTGGGTTAGAAGTGTAGTGTTCTGAATTTAGAAACACTTAAGGGGGTCACAGATGCTTGCAGTGAATTATGGAGAGGTGAGAAGCATGACTTTTAAAGGACACACTGATAGCCAAAGTTCTATGACACTATAGTCAGGAATGAAAGGGAGTTTCACATATTAGTGGATCAGTGCTATGGTAAGGGAATAAGAGGTCATCAGAGCTAGATTGTGACCAAAGAGAGAAGCAGCAGGATGCAGAGAGTCTGTAGGTAGCTAAGGTCAGGGACAGGTATAAATATATATATATTTTGTCAGAGAAGCATTGGTATTAAAGTAAAAACAATGCATGTAGGCTCTAATCCCTGGATAGGAACTACCTATTTTTTGCTCACTCCGTTCCTATGGAAACAAGGGATGTGTTAACTCTCCCTGGTCACTAATCATTTTTCCTCTGAATAATCCCTTCTCTGCTGTCCTCTCTCCACAACTGTATATTCAATCTATCTTGCATTCTAAGCTGTTGATTATCATTGTTAATTAATATGTGTTCATTTATCATTAATCACATATATTTTAATTCATTTACCCTCAAGGTATAAACTTTTAATCACCTCTCTATCTGTAATATTTCTCTTTCATTTGAACACTCAGCTTTTGGATCTATGTCCCTTCCAAGCCAATGAAAAGAGCTTTCAATTAACTGACTTTTGCTGCAGTTTAGACTTCCACTTTCATTGTATCTCAAGAATCTCTTTTCCTTACACAACAAAAGGAATTTAATTCCCACCAATGTGTCTAATTTTTTCAAAGTAAGTTGTGGAAAGAGAATAGGCTTTATTCAAATCTCATCTCTACCATTCAATTGATGTATAACTTTTGTCCAATCACTTCACCTACGTAAGACCTCATGCATATTCACCTACAAAGCAAGATTTAAATTTAACCACATATTAGGTATTTTGTAAAGGTTACACAGGATAATATATATTAACCACCTAGCAAAAACCTTAGCACATAATAAGAATTAGCAAGATCATAGAAATTTGATCTACTCTTCGTTTCAACATATCAAGAAGCCAAAGAAATTGGATTATTCTTTAAAGTTTTTGCAATGGAATCTAACCTGTAAATTTCAACCAAATATTTTTACGGCAATTTTTGTGCGTTTAGATCCTTATGGATGTAGAATCTGATTTATATCTGCTTGAACTCTTAAAACATGGAACAAAGAAGAAACTCAATAAATATTTAATGACAACAAGAGTTATGATGTAATACTACTGAGAAAATTAGGATTGGATAATTATCACCATGCAAAATGAGAAAATTTTTACAATGTCAAATAAAGAAGCTAAATTGTGGAGACCAACAGTTTAGCACATAGCACTATAACTGACATTAGTAATATTTCACAGTGAAATAGGTCCTCAGAATATTTGGTCCCAGAAATAAGTCAAACTGACTTCTGTGAAAAGGCAAACCCTAAGCAAATGTTTTAAAATATGGGTAGAATTTCCTTTTGGCAAAATATTCTCAAAATTTTAATTAAAAAATCTTCCTCCAAAGGAAGGAAATTTTAAGCACATCATAAAAACAAATCAAAACTGATACAATGTTCCTAACAGAAGGCATAGGCAGCAATCTCTTGGACATCACCTTTAGCAACATATTTATAGATATATCTCCGCTGCCAAGGGAAACAAAAGCAAAAATAAACTATTGGGACTACCCAAAACAAAAAGCTTTTCACAGCAAAGGAAACTATCAACAAAACAAAAAGTCAAGCCAGTAAAAGGGAGAAAATATTTTCAAATGATATATATATAATAAGAGGTTAATACTCAAGATACATAAAGAACTTACACAACTCACCCCCCAAAAAAATCCCATTAAAAATGAGCAGGTCATCTGTATAGACATTTTTCCAAAGAAGACATACAGATGGTTAGCAGAGAGACATGAAGATGCTCACTAATCATCAGGGAAACACAAATCAAAATCACAATGACACACCACCTCACATCAGTCAGAATGGCTAGTATCTAAAAGAGAAGAAGTAGCAGGTGTTGGTAAGGATGTGGAGAAAAGGGAACCCTCCCTCCTCCGCTGTTGTTAGGAATATAAGTTGGTACAACCACTATGGAAAACAGTATGGAGGTTCCACTAAAAATTAAAAATAGAGGGGTGCTCAGTCAGTTAAGCATCCAACCCTTGGTTTCAGCTCAGGTCATAGTCTCAGGGTCCTGGGATCAAGCCCCACATTGGGCTCCACTCTCGGCGGAAGTCTGCTGTCTCTCTCTCTCTGCACCTCCCCCTACTCATGCTCTCTCTCTAAAATAAGTAAGTACATCTTTAAAAAATACCATGTGATCCAGTAATCCCACTACTGGTTATTTACCCAAAGAAAATAAAAACACTAATTTGAAAATATATACATACCCCTATGTTTATGAAGCATTATTTACAATAGCCAAGATATGGAAGCAACTAAAGTGCCCAACAACAGATGAACAGATAAAGAAGATGTGATATATATATATATATATATATATATATATATATATATATGCAAGAGAGTACTACCAGCCATAAAAAAGAATGAGATTTTGCCATTTGCAACAACATGGATGGACCTAAAAGGTATTATGCTAAATGAAATAAGTCAGACAGAGAAACACAAATACCATATGATTTCACTTATATGTGGAATCTAAAAAATAAAACAAACAAACAAAAAACAGACTCTTAAATATAGAGAATCAGGTGGCGGTTGCCAAAGGGTAGGTGGGTTAGGGGCTGGGTAAAATAGATAAGGGGTATTAAGAGGTACAAACTTCCAGTTATAAAATAGTGATAGACATGAAAAATCCAGTGACAGGAATGTAGTTAATAATATTGTAATAACATATGGTGACTACACTTAGCGTAGTAAGCACTGAGTAATACATCACATCAATATGTTGTAACCTGAAACTAATGAAGCATTATATGTTAATTATACTTCAATTTAAAAAAACCTGATACAACATCAGTAAATTGACTTAACTAATTTGGAAGTAATAGAAGTTTTAATTAAAAAAAAATAAGCAGTGTGTGTACTTTTGACACTTAAACTCATAATACTGTGTGTTCCTACAGTTGAAATATACTTTTACTGAATTCTTTGATTTCTCCTCAGAGATAAGCAGAGGTCACAGAGTATTTGAATAGAAGATCACAGGTTTTAGATACAATAGAATATACAATGTTTCCTCTTCAATGGCATCCACAAGAAATGACTGACATAAAATAGAAAGTAAAAGTGTTTCGAACATGAGAAATGCTTAGCTCATCACTAAGGAAAGCCTAGCTGATTGAAATTGATGAGTTTGTCATTCAGAGTATAACTTATTTTTTTCTAAATTAATAATAAGTGACAAAATGATTTGGTTGGTAAAATGTGACTGAGTTAAGACATAATTCCTGTATTATGTATCTCCTGATCTCCTACACACCTACTAATCAAGTTGCAAGGGCAGTCAGCCAGTAACAGCAAACCTGTATAGAACACATGTCTGAGTTCCAATCTTTGATCCACTACTCAGGTGAGAAGCTATGTGACTTGGGTCAAGTTACTTTATCTTGCTTTGCCTCAGTGTCTTCACTAATGTAACTGAAATAATCACAACACCTACCTTATAAGGCTGGGGTGATGACTAAAGTCCTTGGAACAGCATGTGGCAAAACAGGTATACACCAATTGCTTATTATTATTATTATTATTATTATGTGCTACATTATATGTAATACAATAAGCTACTTTTAATTATTACAGTAGTTAAAACTATCTAAAGTCTTCCTGTCATATAATTGTCACCTCCTTCCATAGAACTGGTTCTGATTTCTCTGACTCAGAACAGTTTTCTTGCTGAACTTCTCACAACCCATATAGGTGACAACAAACACTGTGCCTAAAAACTAAATATTTTCCATCCAAAATAATGTATATTCATTTTGGGAAAGGGACTATAACTCCACTTGAGCACATAATATTTATCTCCATTTCCATATTACTAATTGCATTTTTTACTCTCAACTTTTTTTTCTCTCTTTTTATTTTCCTAAACAGATGGTTGGTCAATCCTTAATTCCACTTTCCAATTCTTGTCAAGAATTCCCCCATTCTTTGAATTTAAATTAGATGGTCAGATTATCCCAAAGCTTGTTCTTGACTTTTATGTCCATTTCCTCACTTAAAAAAAAATACTATCATTTTCTCGATGGTAAGATAAATTTCCCATGATTATTTCCTCTTCTTGGGCTGCTCTTTATAATATTTTCCTATATGTTCATTCTAACATAACATTAATTTTCAAGGGGAAAAAAGATAAGCACAATTAATGTAAAAACGGGAATAATTCATTTGAATTCTGCACCTGGAAGTGAACGTAAGTCTATTGTGACACACTTAGCATAATGTTTAAGAGGGGACTGGCTAAAAGTGATTTGTGAAATGGTTCTTCTAACTCTGAATATAATACATGCTCATTAAAGAAAATACTGGAAAACTAAAAAATAAATTAAAATATGCAAGTAATGAATCATGGAACATTGCATCAAGAACTGGGGATGTACTGTATGGTGACTAATATAACAAAATAAATATTATTTAAAAATAAATAAATAAATAAAACAATACACTGTTCATTCATGTTTCTTCTGTGTAAAGACAGCTATAATTACCAACTTTGTATATTCCAGATTATGAAGATAGGAAACTAGATTCTGAACACAGATGTCAGAACCTTGCTTTTTACTATAATTAGATGCTGTAATTATATTTTCCTTTGTCAATGCAGTTCTCTTAATAAATGACTTTTTGTGGTTGAATTATATTTGGCTATGGGACAGGGTCTCCAACAGCACCGCAACAAATGTGGGCTAGTGGGCCCAGTCAGGAACGTGTTCAGCTTCTTGTCTCTAGATCGCATTCCTTCTTTACTTTGCTCTGTCAGCCCCCTCTTTCTTTTCCAACACTTTTGCAACTAAAACACTATTAAATTCCTTCTGTTTCAAATATATTAGTTTCCCTTTTCTTGGTTGGACTGTAAATGATAAAAATCTCTATTTCCTTAAGAAAGATTCTTAGAATGAAATTCATAATTCAAAGCATATAAACTTAAATTTGTTTTGATGTTGAGAATTTTCAGTTTTTGAAGTTCTAGAACCAAAAATATACAAATATAAAACATGCAGGTGCATGATAGAAAATGAATATAAAGAAACAAAGACACACACGGCAAAACAAATATTTTTCTTCTTTCAACCTTCACTACTCAGCATCATGCCAGCATAAAGTATTTTCTCTTGATGTGTTCTTTGAATGAAAGAATGAATAGATAACATGCATGCTATGAGGTTCGTATTATGAACAACCCTAAGATATGAGCATGTTGGTCTTAGAAAACACCTTACAAAAACACCCAGCTCAGCTGTCATCATTTTATATATAAGAAAACTACTGACAAGAAAATGATCCTCCATCATTCTAAAGAAAAATTTTATATAGTTTACCATAATTGTCTTTGGCGTTGAAATTTATATTAATATTACTATGGTTTGATTTTATATATTCAAAAGATAGGCATAGAAAATGACCTTTATTTTGTATAATGCAACATCATCCAATACTGGCCTCCAAAAATAAAGCTCTTAAATTAAAAATTCATGAAACAGTTGTGAAGAAAAAGTAAAATTGATGGGGCAGACTCTAAAGGAATGCTGTATAAGTACAAGGAATTTATTCATCTACATAAAACTGTATTATAAAATTATGTAACACCCCATCTAAAATGTACTATGTGTTATAACAGCATACATTTAAATAATTAGTGTTTATTAAATAGTATTTGATGCTACCTGCAATGAAACAAGGAAATCTTGAATTTAACATATCATAAAAGATGACAAAGGGACTTAGTACAAAAGGAACTGTTTAACTAAATGATAAAGACAACTTTGGATGAAATTTAGTATAATATGTATTCCCTGATGATCAGTAGCATATTTTGAAAATATAGTGAAAGAATATTATTGTCTCCCTGGAGAGACAATAGTCATAAGAAAACCACCATTAACTGCAAATTTCTGTGTAACAATTATTTTGTGGTACAAATACATAAAATATTTTATCTCACATTATATAATTAGAGAACTTGATTCTTTCTTTGCCAGGATTGCTCCTCACTCACAGATTGAAGCTGAAAAGGGTGTGGAATCGTTGACTTTAATGTTTAAATTTGTTCTTGTTTTGTTGTTCTTTTTCTATGCAAGTAACCATGCTGTCAGGAACAAACTATTAAGCCTGAGCATTTATGAATATAGGTAAGGAATGACATTAAAGAAAACAACAAAATTATGTTGATAAGCATCAAACCATGAAATGTTTTACCTGGCTTTATGGTAATAAATAATACACACAATTCCTATGACTGACTAAAACTAACATTGCTTTCAGGCAGGCCAATCTAGCACACTTGGATCAGCTGCTGAGAAATCGGAATTAAAACTTACCTAATTGCTCTGCTGTTCCATGCAGATGCCTAGCTCCCCGTAACTATCTCAGAAGATACTGACAGCAATTATAATCTGATACCAGTCTCAAATAAGTTCGTCTCAAACTTTAGTGTCCTTAACAAGATTACCTAGAATGTCCCATATCAGACCTCCAGCAACAGGAATCCTGTTTTAGCAGTTCAGTAGGAAGGTACTGAAATCTGCATTTCCAAGCATCCCATCTCAGTTAGATGGGGGACTGGAAAGAGAAATTGTGTATAGCAGCAGTTTTATCAGACCTTCATTGCTTCTGTCAATGCTAGGATGTCAAAGATTGTCTTTGAGGGCTCCATACTCCTTGAGCTTTCAGTTGTGTTTAGTGGAAAGGTTAACGTGAGCTTTACTCTGCTTCTCTTCTCCATATAAACAGAGATACCAACTGCAAGTCTCAAAGAGCATCAAAAGGAAAAATTTCCTCCGATTCCTCCTGATACATAACAGGCAATATTCACTCATCAGAAAAAGTATTAGACCTAGACAAGTGGCCCAAGGGCATTCATTGGCTGAGAAGTCTACGATGGCAAAAAGGAGGATTCCTATGAGCAAGATAATATCACGGCTCAGCTGCTAGGTGCAAAGAAAGAAAATCAGGTACACAAAATGTGCTTCAAGAGTATATGTTAGTATATAGGAAATCTACGTGGGAGTACCAGAAGTTGACTCAACAGACCTCTCTGGAACTTCCTTCTACTACTAGAACAAATGCCCCACAACTAATAGGACTTCTACAACCTTTCTAAGAACTGAACGCTTTCTGTCTTTGGGAGGTGGTGCAACTGGTCAGAGGGGATCTTGGTAAGAAGGAATGAAATAAATCCTAATCTCATTGGATAAAGAAAGCTCTAGTATTTATAAGCCATTAGGCCTTCATCACGATGCTGCCTGAAGGGGATAATAGAGCTGTTTTCCAGTCAACAGTGTTTTTATAGCATCTCTTCAATTTTGGAATCATAAGCAGTTCAAGTTATTTTTTCTCAATATCTCTTTTATGCTATTATGATGTTGTTATCATGCAAATTGGGGAATCAGGTGACAGGGTATGAAAATGCTGTACATGTACACATTAAAATGCTGCCTTATAGCAGAAAGAAAAACATTTTCCCTAAGTGTGCTGACAGATAAAAATTTTACAGCAGACATCCCTCAGAAGTCATCCGCTTTTAAGTTTAATATACGAAGAAATATGTGCTCTCAAGAAAGGAATTGCAATGATGAAAAGAATAAAGGAACAAAAAACTAGTTGCCATACGTAGCCCAATTCATAAGCCAGTGCATATTTTTTTAGGTTTTCTTTCCCATGTCCTGGAAGAAAACAATCTAAAATGGTTTGACCTAAAATATTTCAATATTATGCCAGTAAGACACATTTGTTTAACCCAATGATTATAGAAAGTCATTTGGTAACTCCTAATCTATCTAGTATTTAAGATTTTGTAGTCTCTAACCACATGAAGACCTCAAAATGAGATTACAGAGGTGTGCTTAGGAGCCATACTTCCATTGTGAATTCTTTCTGCAATCTTTGTATTTATAAGATCTCAGTTGGTAATTTTTTAAAACTAACACCTGATAACTTTTGTTGGGATGTAATGATCACTGATTCTAGAAAATTTTCTGTAAAATCTCTACAACTAACAATGAGACTTCACTACTTTTGTAGTACTTATTTAATATTTGCTTAGAGAAAATGGAATTAGTTCAGAGCCCCAGCAACAGGAATCCTGAATTAGCAATTCAGTAAGAGGGTACTGAAATCTGCATCTGCAAGCATCCCATCTCAGTTAGATAGGGAATCAGAAAGGCTTCTTAGAGAAATTGTGTATAACAGCAATTTTACCAGATCTTCATTGATCATTATTATTACTAAGGAAACTCAGTAATAATAGATAATAATACTTGATAGTAAAGTCTGCATAAATTATTGTCCATGCTCCATATCTACATTATCACACCCACATCTGTTTTTTTCTATTATATATTAAGTAAAAGCTTCAATTGTTCAGATAATTATTAAAACAAGCTTTTATTGAAAACCCATTCCCTTCTGGACATTACATTTAGAAATAGGATATAAAGTATCGTTTCAAGGTTCTATCTCCTTTTAGGACTGCCCCACTAACCTAGGGAATCAAATAGGCTACTGAGAGAGCCAATTTCAACTTGCTCAGACCACACTTTCTTCAATGCAATAATTTTAACAGCTGAGCAAAATCAACAAAGCAATATAGATATAGCATTAATGATTTATTAACATATTTGACCTTATCAGAATAAGCATGAAAAGCAACGGGTTTATAGAACTTCAGAAATTTTCAAATAAGCGTATTTATAGCAACAAAATGGAGACTTTTTCAGTCAACTATCTACTTATAAACTACCACTTATTTTTTTCCTATTTATTTTTCCGTTATATATATATATATATATATATATTTGGTATTGTATTTGGTAGTTGTATTTGGTAGTTCTCAAGAGGAGACTGACCATCTCTCTAGGTAGACTCTTCTGTACTCAATTAAAGTTTGGAATGTCCTTCCTGTAATACCATGTCTTACTGTGAAAGAGATCTGGTGACCTCTAAACCTAGTGGATCTAAATAGTGCTTCTTTGATATTTTTGCTGGGTGTGGGCATACCATATTACACCTTAAGGTCAAAACTATACAAATGATAAGATTTTTTTAATAGATACCAGGTTGTTACATATTGAGCATATTTTAAAACTGTCTTTGGACTTTCCAAATTGTTTTTTAGTGCAGGTAGTGTCAAAGTTTATTTATGAACTGTAATTTAGACTTTGACCTGACAATGTATTTTGTGAATTTTACTTCAACAGTCTTTTTTCTCCCCAAACAAAGCTGAATAAGGCAGGCTCCAGGTGTTCCAGTTAATGTTGCCCAAGACTATAAGCAATCATGGTCAATCAACTTTACACATGAAATATCATTGTTTCTTTAAGTTGTATTGCTATATATATATATATATTTCAAGACAAGAAATATGAAAATAAGCATATAGCTCTATCTGGTTCTTCAGGTCTTCTGAACTGATGACAAAACTTTTTACTTATTTACTTTTATTTTTTAAATTAGGTTTGTTATTTTAATTCCAATATAGTTAGCATACAGTGTTATATTAGTTTCAGGTGTACAATATAGTGATTCAACAATTCTATACATCATTACTCACTGCTCATCATGATAAGGGTACTCTTAATCTCCTTCATCTGTTTTATCCATCCCCCACCTACTTGCCCTCTGATACGCTTTATTTTTTTTTTTTTTGAGAGAGAGACAGAGAGAGAGAGAGAGATGGATGGGGGGAGGGGCAGAGGGAGAGGAAGAATCAAGCAGGCACAGAGCCTAACCCTAGGCTCCATCTCACAACCCTGAGATTATGACCTGAGCCAAAATCAAGAGTCAGAAGCTTAAACAACCTAGTCACCCAGGTGTCCCTGATATGCTTTAAGTGAGCACCCTCAGTTAAAGTTATTTTTCTTTCCACAAGATCATTTTTTACTTGAAGCATACTTCAGAATACATGATTCTAAAAGATACAGAAAAAAACATTCTATCCAAGAAAAATAGAATACACATTTTCTTCAAGTACACACGGAAGAATCCTCTCGTTAAATCACATAAAAAGAGACATAACAAACATCATAAATGGAAGAAGACTGAAATCATACCAAGTATATTTTCCAACCTTATTTGTGAGATTTTGATAAAGATTGTCATTAATTATTTTTTTCACTGGTAGAATTCACCAATGAAACCATGTGGTCTTGGGCTTTACTGTTCTGGGAGATTTTATTTTTAATTCAACTTTCATTCTTATTATTGGTCTAGGAAGATTTCCTATTTCTTGGATTTAAGATTCATGATTCAATCGTGGTAACTGATACGCTTTTAGGAATTATCTGGTTTTTTCCCTAAGTTATTTAATTTGTTATCATTATCATTATTTATATAGTAAGTAATCTGTTATCACACTGTGTATTTCTGTGGTGTCTGTTGTACTGCTTTCTCTTCCATATCTCATTTTGGTTTTTGAGTCTTCTCTCTTTTTTTCTTAGTTAACATAGTTATAGCATTGCCAATTTTGTGTATTTTTTTGGAAAAAGTGGCCACTGTTTTCAATGTTATGTTACTTTTTATTCTGGTCTCTATTTTATTCATTTCTGATTTTTCTTTGTTATTTCCTTCCAATACTAAATTTCAGCGAAGTTTCTTCTTTTTCTAGTTCCTTGTGGTGTAATGTTAAGTTCTTTATTAAAAAAAATTTTAATACAAGCATTTATAGCATAAATTTCACTCTAACATCTGCTTTTGTTGCATCCCATAGGTTCTGGAATATTGCGTTTTCTTTTACTTTTGTTTTCAGACATTTTGATTTGCCATTTGATTTCTTATTTGGCCCATTGTGCAGCAGTGTGTTGTTTAATATTTACATATCAAACATTTAATATTTACATTGTAGATTTTCCAGCTTTGTTTTAGTGTTGACAAAACTTTTTAATTCAGTTGCTTAACTGAGAACATTTAAGGGACTACTCTCTTACTGAGAGGAATTCCCAATTTTGGTGGTTACAAAAGCAAAAATGACCTATTATAGCTATCTCTAGTTTCATGCTATAGATTTCATAGACTCATCTTTCTTTGAATACTCTTAATGAGAGAGGAGAGCCCAGAAGGTCATAAGATTATTTTACCTTTGTTTTGCAGGGGTGTGTGTGTGTGTGTGTGTGTGTGTGTGTGTGTATGTGGTGTCCCACTTCAGATATATTGCTTTGTTCTTTTTTTTTTTTTTCAAGATTTTATTTATTTATTTGACAAAGAGACAGCCAGTGAGAGAGGGAACACAGCAGGGGGATTGTGAAAGGAAGAAGCAGGCTCCTAGCAGAGGAGCCTGATGTGGGGCTTGATCCCAGAGTGCAGGGATCACGCCCTAAGCCGAAGGCAGACACTTAACGACTGCACCACCCAGGCGCCCCAATGTTGCTTTGTTCTGAGCTCAGTAAAGTTAGATAAGAAATGTATGCTACTTCATATTTATTTTAAAATAAATTGCTTTTTTGACTTTAAAAGTATTATGCCAAACGAACTCTGGTATCACTACCCATTGTTTTCCAAATCCTTCCCATTCTTTTTTATCCATCAAGATCATGTTAGTAACCTCATTTCCTCTATACCAGACTGTTTTTTTTTAACTTCAATGTGCATTTTAATATTTCCTGCATCTGAATTCATTGATGTGATGGTTCTGATAAATCAAATCTCTCTAGGTAAGACAGGTGTTGCTAACAGACAGATCACAAAAGCTTATGTGCCTTCTAATGAATCCAATATTTCTAATTTACTTTTCCCTCAAGAATGCATTTGCTTTCTACATTGCTTCAGAGTAGAACCCTCAATCATCTGTCAGCATGTGTTCTTAGGATGACATTTCTGAAGTGATAAAAGTAGAATTTTAAACAGGAAAAAGAATCTTAACAACTACATTTAGTCTAAAAATCTGTCAAGTACATCTTGAATATCTGTATGAATGTAACATGGTTAGCTCCAGGAGATTGTAAGAAAAATAAGAACATAGTTCAGCTAGGCTGTGTATCATTTCCCTTTACACTGGAGAGAAAATCAATCATAATGTCTTTAATTTAATTAATAAAGAGGGTGTATGTTTTCATTCCCATCCTTATACTGTTCTTTATACTTAAGAAAATTCTTCAACATGAATAATCGCATTTAATTTTCACATAGCCCCCAAGATAAATAACATTATGCCCACTTTACAGATGATAAAACTGAAGGTTGAGAGATGTTAAGAGGTTTGCCCAGGTTTAAACAGTTAATACCAGCAGAGCTGGAAGCCACACCAAAGGTGTTTTGACTTGGAACTCAGCTGCCAGTTACACTGGTCTAATGGTAAAGGGTCCCAAATCGGAGGGAAAGTTAAATCAGAAAATGATGGTTACCGAAAAGAAAAAAAAAAGAAAGAAAAGGATTGTTTTCCTCCCTAAAATACCCCTTTAAGTTCTGTCTTCTGTAATAACATTAATTCATCAATATTTATAAGGAGCAGTATCATTATTTTAGGGGCATCCCACTCACAAACCTCTCATAGGTCACAGAAAATCAAAATATCCCATTGTCAACTCGACTATGAACATACTGAAACAGCATGAGAAATCTGAAAGAGCCATATGCCTACATTTGGAAAATATCATTTTGTCCCAGCAGGAATTACTCAAAGAGTCAATAAATGGGTTTATGATTTTCATTCAATTTCTGTAACTGACAGAAAAGATTTTGCAAAATCACTTAGTATCAAACTCTGATTGCTCTTATAATCAGTAAAAGGAGTCTGAATGATCAATAAAGTGAAATTCAAACACATTTCAGAAATTTATGGCATTTTCATTTACAAATGGTTAATAATGGTGTCAATTAAAACATAATTTCTTGCTTCAAAGAATGAGTCTAAAAACAGATGCCATTACTGATAATAATAAATCCTTCCTTTAAGGAAATGACTATTTTTAGTTTCCTGATTCCATTAACAAGATATTAAAAGTTGGAAACTATATCTATACCTTCTTTAAAAACAATATTTTAAATACAAATGCTATTCCAAAAATGTTAGCAATTTGACTAAACTACTGTGAAGCACATCAATGTGAGAAAATTTAGTGTGATATAGAGAAAATACTATAAACACAAAATATAACACTATTTTAAAAACTAAAAATAAAGTTAAAAATAAACAAAAAATAAAAATAAATGAAAAATAAAATTCTAGTGGGTGTTGAGAAAGGAAGATCTTAAATAATTTCAAAATTTTATTTTATTATTGAAGTCATAGATTAGGCTAGGCATTACATATAGATATAGACACTCAGATAAACATATATACATATAAATTAACTTAAAAAGGGACTCATATCTAAAACAGTAATTATAATACAGTATGCTAAATTCTATAGCATACAGAGAAGGAATATGTAATGTGTACCAGATCTTGAAGGACTAGAAGAATTTACTATGTGGAAAACAGAAGGCATTTCAGGCAAGGTATAATCACATCAAGACATGAAAGAACATATTAATATTACTGAATGGTTAAATACTTTTCATTCAGTGCTCTCACACAAGCCAATTATACTGCTACCCTTGTGTGATTTCATGAGATTATTATTTCCTGACAAAATCATGGCTTCCCCATATATCTAAAGGAATCCTTCTGTATGTCAATTCAGATTGTGAACCCTGAGACAACCGCAAAAATTACAAGTTTATCTTGGTGTCCTATGGCAGTAAGCTATCTCACATTTTAACACCTCAAATTGAAAAAAAATGTGATTTTTCCAAAACAATGTAGGCAGGAACAGTGAGAGAAGAGAAAACAGAAAGTAGTAGTGCATAGTTCCCTAAGCAGCCATGGACATGATATGAACTCAAAGAGGACAACATTGGCAGGGGGTGGGAGATACTTTGAAAACAAAGCTTGCTATGCTACAGAACTATTCATCATTCTGGGTGCAGTTCTGAGCTGCCCCTTCTTTTCCTATCCCTCTTTTGTACCCACCCAGAAGAGATACTTTACCTTCATGCTTTCCTGTCAGGGAGCAAAGAGGACAAGTCTATGTTTGAGTGGAAGTTTTGAGGGGACTGCAGAAGCACAAAGGAATAAGGGAGAAACAAGATGAAAGATAGAGAATGAGCATGATAGTATAAAGGTCACAGATTCTGGCATGAGGCCATCAAAGAATCTGATCTTAATGTCACTTACAAGGTCTGACTAATAATACTGGGTAAGGTACCTAACTGGTGCCTCAACTGTAAAAAATAAAGGTACTTGCTGCCATGTTGGACAGTTTTGAGGACTCTCTAATCCTTTGCTTTATTTTTTTCATAATAGTTATCATCATTTGGCATAGTAAATATTTATTTAACTGTCTTCTATCTCTTCAAATTCATATAAGCTCCCGAGCTGAGGGACTTTTTCCCTTTGTTCACTGCTAAATCTTCAGTGCCCAAAACTGTGCCTGGTCATAGCAGGAGTTCAGTAAAGAGTTGTTCCATAAATTAATTAGCTTAATGAATGATTCAAAAAATATAAACATAAAAGAACAATTCAGACACAGCATAAACACTAATAAATGGTAGAGAGACACCAACAGACTTAGGTTCAAATTCTGGCAGTTTCATTGACTAACAGTGTGACCTTGGGCTCCCTTTAACTATAAAATGGGTATGAGGAGATAAATAATACTTACCCTTGATGACTGTCATCAAAGTAAGACGAGTAAACGGGGAGAATAATACCTATTATGTAATAAATGCTAAGTCCATGGTAGCCACTATGTGTAATTCAGAGTAAGGGGTTTGTCCAATAACATGAATGCTAAATTTCCATAGAGCCAAGTTTCTCCATAAAAAAAAAAAAAAAAAAGCCTACTTTGAAAATGCCCAGGTAAGGAGACAAGAGATCACACTGGTATACAGTGTTCTCCTGAAGCTAGTGTATCTACAGGACAATTAGAAATAAGTTCAATCCTACAGTTAGAATGCAGCCATAAAAGCTAAACTTCGGGATTCAGAGGGTTATGTGTTGGTTTTTATTCATAACTACACATCTTCCCCAAACTTACAATGGGGATCTGTCCTGATAAACCCATCATAAGTTGAACATCCTATTAAGTCAAAAATGCCTTCAATATACCTAATATACCAAACATCATAGGTTAGTTTAGCCTACTTTAAATGCAGCTCAGAATACTTATATTAGACTACAGTTGGGCAAAATTATCTAACACAAAGCCTGTTTTACAATAAAGTGCTGAATACCTCATGTAATTTATTGAATATAGTACTGAAAGTGAAAAACAGAATGGTTGTATGGGTTCAGAGAAGCTGTAAATCAGTCATTTGCTGACTTTCTTGATTGCATGGCTGACTAGGAGCCCTGGCTCACCGGCCCCACCCAGCACCATGAGAGAGTATCAGACCACATATCACTAGCCAGGCAAAAGAGTCAAAATTCTAAGTACACTTTTTACTGAGAGTGTATCACTTTTGCATCATTGAAAAGTTGAAAAATCATAAATGGAGACATCATACGTCAAGGACTGTTTGTACATATGAAGATTCTTGTTTTCCCAAAGTATACCTTCTTAAGGGGTTCCACGTATCAAAAGGATCATGTCCAAGGCAAAGACATTTTCATAAAAAAAGGTGATACAGAGTTAGGTTACTCTTCATCTTTTATTTATAAAAAGGCAGTCTCATAACATGTTGGATTTAAGAACATCCAAAGACAAAAAAAAAAAAAAAAATGAGCTACTCTTGGTCCTGGGGAATGAAGGAGGTGATTTAGTCATTAACCCACTTTGGCTCAATAATCATCCTCTAAAGCATCTGTTTTTCCTAGTTTTCCATACTCAGCTTGGTGTCCAAAACAGTATTTGAAAAGATTTAAAAAAACATGAATTTGTTTAACCAGTATACATATTAAAAAAAAAAACAAAAAACAGAACAATAGAAGTGAGTAGGCTCGGCGAGGAGGTGGGACGGCAGTGAGAATTTTTTTCAGAAGTTCTCAGAATACTGAGGGGTTGGGTTAAGATGGTGGAGGAGTAGGGGACCCCTTTTTCAGCCGGTCCCCTGAGTCGAGGTGAATAGGTACCAGACCAGCCTGAACATCCATGGAATCAGCCTGAGACGCAGGAAGATACACCTGGATCTCTACAAATGAACATCTCCAGCGCTGAGTATTGAGGTATGAAGCGGGGAGCCGTGAAACCGCGCACAGATATCGGAAGATAAACGGAAGGCGAAGGGTGCCGCCGCATTCAGGCGCCGGGAAGTGGTAGCCACCTGCACAGGGGAGCAGGCGGACTCGCGGACTGGCACCCGTAAGAGAGCAGACCGAGATCGTGAGCCGGGGAGCGCACACCACCAGACTTTTCACAGAGCTCCGGTGTGCTCACTGGATCCAGACTGAGACCGGGAGCTCCGGGAGCGCACGGGACGGCTGGCGGTGTTAGAAACACAAAGGACAGAGACGCGCCGGCCCTGGAAGTGAGGGCTGGGACACCGGGTGTGGGGCACACATCCTGGGATGTTGCACGGTTGAGCAGCACCAACAGTAACAGAGTTAAAGTGGCTAGAACATCAGTGGAGAACGGTCCGCGATCCCTCTGTTCTGAGACAGAGGCTGAGATATGGCCACTGCTGCTCTGACTCTCAGAAGAGGCACAGCAAACCGCCTGGGAAAGCCACCAGAGAACAAAAGCCTGGAAATACCGGCTCCCAGTGTGCCCATCCCCATCCCCCCTCACAGGGGACAGGGAAACTTTACCCAAACAGGGTTGCCTGAGTATCGTGCAGCAGGCCCCTCCCCCAGAAGGCAGGCTGAAAAATCAAGAAGCCCACATCCCTAAGATCCCTATAAAACAAGGGCACACGGCCTGGGTCCCGGTCAATAATTTGGGCTCTGGACAACCCCGCAACCTCTCCTCATCAGAATGACGAGAAGGAGAAATCCCCCCCAGCAAAGAAAAGACAATGAGTCTGTGGCCTCTGCCACAGAACTAATAGATATGGATATAACCAAATTATCAGAAATGGAATTCAGAGTAACAATGGTCAAGATGATGTGTAGACTTGAAAAAAGTATTAATGAAAATGTTAATGAGAGTATAGAATCTCTAAGGGCGGAAATGAGAGCGAATCTGGCAGAAATTAAAAATTCTATGAGCCAAATGTAGGCAAAACTAGAGGCTCTGACGGCCAAGGTGAATGAGGCAGAAGAACGTATCAGCGAATTGGAGGATGGGTTAGTAGAAGAAAAAGCTAAAATAAATCGGGACTTAAAAAAATCCATGCTCAGGAATGTAGGTTACAGGAGATGACTGACTTTATGAAACGTTACAATGTCAGGATCATCGGCATCCCGGAGGGAGTGGAGAAAAACAGAGGTCTAGAAGAGATATTTGAACAAATTGTAGCTGAAAACTTCCCTAATCTAGCAAGGGAAACAAACATTCGTGTCCAAGAGGCAGAGAGGACCCCTCCCAAGCTCAACCATTAACCTACGTCACGTCACGTCATAGTGCATTCCGCGAATATTAGATCCAGGATACAGTATTGAAAGTGGCCAGGGCAAAGAATTTTCTCACGTACCAAGTCAAAGGCATCAGAATTATGTCAGACCTGTCTACACAGACCTGGAATGAGAGAAAGGGTTGGGGGGGCATTTTTAAAACTCTTTCAGAGAAAAACATGCAGCCAAGGATCCTTTATCCAGCAAGGCTGTCATTCAGAATTGATGGAGAAATAAAGACCTTTCAGAATCGCCAGTCATTGACCAATTTCGTAACCACGAAACCAGTCCTACAGGAGATATTAAGGGGGGTTCTATAAAGGTAAAAAGGCCCCAAGAGTGATACAGAACAGAAAGTCACAACCGATAGAAACAAAGACTTTACTGACAACATGGCATCATTAAAATCATATCTCTCAATATTCAGTCTCAATGTAAATGGCCTAAATGCTCCCATAAATGACACAGGGTTACAGACTGGATAAAAAGACATGACCCATACATTTGCTGTCTACAAGAGACTCATTTTGAACCTAAAGATATATTCAGACTGAAAGTAAAGGGATGGAATACCATCTTTCACACAAATGTACCTCAAAAGAAAGCTGGGGTAGCAATTCTCATGTCAGATAGATTGGATTTTAAGCTAAAGAATATATACTTAGAGACACAGAAGGGCACTATATTATTCTTAAAGGATGTATCCAACAAGTGGAGATGACAATTATAAATATATATGCCCCCAACAGGGGAGCAGCAAGATACACAAGCCAACTCTTAACCAGAATAAAGAGACATACAGATAAAAATACATTAATAGTAGGGGACCTCAACACCTCACTATCAGAAATAGACAGAACACCCATGCAAAAACTCGACAAAGAAACAAAGGCTTTGAATGCCATACTCGATGAGTTGTACCTCATAGATATATAAAGAACACTACATCCCAGAACCAAAGAATACTCATTCTATTCTAATGCCCATGGAACATTCTCAAGAATAGACCATGTTCTGGGACACAAAACAGGTCTCAACCGATACCAAAACACTGAAATTATTCCCTGCATATTCTCAGACCACAACACTTTGAAATTGGAACTCAACCACAAGGAAAAATTAGAAGAAACTCAAACACTTGGAGACTAAGAACCATCCTGCTCAGGAATGATTCGATAAACCAGGGAATCAACAATCAATTTAAACAATTTATGGAGACCAATGAGAATGAAAACACAACGGTCCAAAACCTATGGGATACTGCAAAGGCAGTCCTATGGGGGAAAAACACATAGCCATCCAAGCCTCACTCAAAAGAATAGAAAAATCTAAAATGCAATTTTTATATTCTCACCTCAAGAAGCTGGAACAGCAACAGAGGGACAGGCCTAATCCACGCACGAGGAAGCAGTTGACCAAGATTAGAGCAGAAATCAACGAATTAGAAACCAGGAGTACAGTAGAGCAGATCAACAGAACTAGAAGCTGGTTCTTTGAGAGAATTAATAAAATTGACAGGCCTCTGGCAAGACTTATCCAAAAGAATAGAGAAAGGACCCAAATTAATAAAATTATGAATGGAAAAGGAGAGGTCACAACCAACAACAATGAAATTGGAAGGATTATTAGAAACTTTTATCAACAGCTTTATGCCAATAAATTAAGCAATCTGGAAGAGATGGAGGCCTTCCTGGAAACCTATAAACTACCAAGACTGAAACAGGAAGAAATTGATTTTTTAAACAGGCCAATGAATTATGAAGAGATTGGTCAGTGATAAACAACCTTCCAAAAAACAAAACTCCAGGCCCGGGGGTTTTCCTGGGGAATTCTACCAAACATTCAAAGAAGAAATAATACCTATTCTCCTAAAGCTATTTCAAAAAATAGAAACAGAAGGAAAGCTACCAAACTCATTCTATGAAGCCAATATTACCTTGATCCCCAAACCAGGCAAAGACCCCCCCAAAAAGGAGAATTACAGACCGATTTCCCTAATGAATATGGACACCAAAATCCTCAACAAGATCCTGGCTAATAGAATCCAACAGTACATTAAAAGGATTATCCATCATGACCAAGTGGGATTCATCCCTGGGATGCAAGGGTGGTACAACATTCGCAAATCTATCAGTGTCTTAGATTTTATCCAGAAACAAAAATTCAGAAATCATATGATTCTCTCAATAGATGCAGAAAAAGCATTTGACAAAATACAGCATCTTTCCTGACTAAAACCCTTCAGAGTGTAGGAATAGAGGGTACATTTCTCAAGCTCATAAAAGCTATCTATGAAAAGCCTACAGCAAATATTATTCTCAATGGGGAAAAGCTGGAAGCCTTTCCCTTAATATCAGGAACAGGACAAGGATGCCCACTCTTGCCACTATTATTCAACATAGTACTAGAAGTCCTTGCAACATCAATCAGACAACAAAAAGGGATAAAAGGTATCCAAATCGGCAAAGAAGAAGTCAAACTGTCTCTCTTCGCAGATGACATGATACTCTATATGGAAAACCCAAAAGAATCCACTCCCAAACTATTAGAAGTTATAGAGCAATTCAGTAATGTGGTGGGATACAAAATCAAGGCTCAGAAATCAGTTGCATTTCTATACACGAACAATGAGACTGAAGAAAGAGAAATTAGGGAATCCATCCCATTTACAATAGCACCAAAAACCATACGTTACTTTGGAATTAACTTAACCAGAGACGTAAAGGACCTATATTCTAGAAACTATAAATCACTCTTGAAAGACATTGAGGAAGACACAAAAAGATGGAAAAATATTCCATGCTCATGGATCAGAAGAATTAACATGGTTAAAATGTCCATGCTACCCAGAGCAATCTACACTTTCAATGCTATCCTGATCAAAATACCAATGACATTTTTCAAGGAACTGGAACAAACAGCCCTTAAATTTGTATGGAACCAGAAAAGGCCCCGAATCGCCAAGGAACTGTTGAAAAGGAAAAACAAAGCTGGGAGCATCACAATGCCAGATTTCGAGCTGTACTACAAAGCTGTGATCACAAAGACAGCATGGTACTGGGACATAAACAGACACATAGACCAATGGAACAGAATAGAGAACCCAGAAGTGGACCCTCGGCTCTTTGGGCAACTAATCTTTGATAAAGCAGGAAAAAACATCCAGTGGAAAAAGTCTCTTCAATAAATGGTGCTGGGAAAATTGGACAGTTACATGCAAAAGAATGAAACTTGACCACTCTCTCACACCATACACAAAGATAAACTCCAAATGGATGAAAGACCTCGACGTGAGACAGGAATCCATCAAAATCCTAGAGGAGAACATAGGCAGCAATCTCTACGACATCGGCCAAAGCAACCTTTTTCATGACACATCTCCAAAGGCAAGAGAAACCAAAGATAGAGTGAACTTGTGGGACTTCAAGATAAAAAACTTCTGCACAGCCAAGGAAACAATAAAAAAAACTAAGAGGCAGCCCACGGAATGGGAGAATATATTTGCAAATGATGCTACAGATAAAAGACTGGTATCCAAGATCTACAAAGAACTTCTCAAACTCATTACGCGAGAAACAAATAAACAAATCATAAAATGGGCAGAAGATATGAACAGACACTTTTCTAATGAAGACATACAAATGGCTAAGAGACACATGAAAAAATGTTCAAAATCATTAGCCGTCAGGGAAATTCAAATCAAAACCACACTAAGATACCACCTTACGCCAGTTAGAATGGCAAAAATTAACAAGACCAGAAACAGCAATTGCTGGAGAGGATGTGGAGAAAGGGGATCCCTCCTACATTGTTTGGTGGGAATGCAGGTTGGTGCAGCCACTCTGGAAAACAGTGTGGAGGTCCCTTAAAAAGTTAAAAATTGAGCTCCCCTATGACCCAGCCATTGCACTACTGGGTGTTTACCCCAAAGATACAGATGTAGTGAAGAGAAGGGCCATATGCACCCCAATGTTCATAGCAGCAATGTCCGCAATAGCTAAATCGTGGAAGG